>NC_141699.1:42004763-42604763 GCF_964263255.1 Lissotriton vulgaris | reverse complement strand
TTAATTCCCTCTCTCTGATCAGCCATGAGTTCCCTCTCTCTGATCAGCCATGAGTTCCCTCTCTCTGATCAGCCATGAGTTCCCTCTCTCTGCATGAGTTCCCTATCTCTAATCAGCCAGTAGTTCCCTCTCTCTGATCAGCCATGAGTTTCCTCACTCTGATCAGCCATGAGTTCCCTCTCTCTGATCAGCCAATAGTTCCTTTTTATTGATCAGCCATGAGTTTCCTCTCTCTGATGAGCCATGAGTTCCCTCTCTCTGGTCAGCCAATAGTTCCTTTTTATTGATCAGCCATGAGTTTCTTCTCTCTGATGAGCCATGAGTTCCCTCTCTTTTATCAGCCATGAGTCCCCTATCTCTGATCAGCCATGAATTCCCTCTCTCTGGTCAGCCAATAGTTCATTTTTATTGATCAGCCATGAGTTTCCTCTCTCTGATCAACCTTGAGTTCCCTTTCTTTGATCAGCCATGAGTTTCCTCTCTCTGATGAGCCATGAGTTCCCTCTCTTTTATCAGCCATGAGTCCCCTATCTCTGATCAGCCATGAATTCCCTCTCTCTGGTCAGCCAATAGTTCCTTTTTATTGATCAGCCATGAGTTCCCTCTCTCTGATCAACCATGAGTTCCCTTTCTTTGATCAGCCATGAGTCCCCTATCTCTGATCAGCCATATGTCCCCTTTCTGTGATCAGCCATGAGTTCATTCTCTCTGATGAGCCATGAGTTCCCTCACTCTGATCAGTCATGAGTTCCCTCTTTCTGATCAGCCATGAGTCCCCTATATCTGATCAGCCATGAGTTCCCTCTCTCTGATCAGCAATGAGTTCCCTCTTTCTGATCAGCCATGAGTGCCCTATATCTGATCAGCCATGAATTCCCTCTCTCTGATCAGCCATGAGTTCCCTCACTCTGATCAGCCACGAGTCCTCTTTCTGTTATCAGCCATGAGTTCCCTCTCTCTGATCAGCCATGAGTTCCCTCTCTCTGCATGAGTTCCCTCTCTATGATCAGCCATGGGTTCCCTACTTTGAACAGCCATGAATTCCTTCACTCTGATCAGCCATGAGTACCCTTTCTGTGATCAGCTATGAGTTCCCTCTCTCTGATCAGCCAATAGTTCCTTTTTATTGATCAGCCATTAGTTCCCTCTCTCTGAACAGCCACGAGTTCCTTCTCTCTGATCATCCATGAGTTCACTCTATTTGATCAGCCATAGGTTCCTTCTCTCTGATTAGCCAATTGTTTCCTCTCTCTGATCAGCTATTAGTTCCCTCTCTCTGATCAGCCATGAGTTCCCTCTCTCTGATCAGCCATGAGTTCCCTCTCTATTGATCAGCCATGAGTTCCCTCTCTCTGATCAGCCAGTATTTCCCTCTCTCTGATCAGCCATTAGTTCCCTCTCTCTGATCAGCCATGAGTTCCTTCTCTCTGATCAGCCAGGATTTCCCTCTCTCTCATCAGCCATGAGTCCCCTTCTTCTGATCAGCCATGAGACCCCTTTCTCTGATCAGCCAGTAGTTCCCTCTGTCTGTTCAGCCGTGAGTTACCTCTCTCTGATCCGCCAATAGTTCCTTTTAATGATCGTCCATTAGTTCCCTCTCTCTGATCAGCCATGAGTTCCCTCTATTTGATCAGCCATGAGTTCCCTCTGTCTGATGAGCCATGAGTTCCTTCTCTCTGATTAGCCAGTAGTTTCCTCTCTCCGATCAGCCATGAGTTCCCTCTCTCTAAACAGCCATGAGTTCCCTCTCTCTGATCAGCCATGAGTTGCTTCTCTCTGATCAGCCAGTATTTCCCTCTCTCTGATCAGCCATGAGTCCCCTCGCTCTGATCAGCCATGAGTTCCCTCTCTGTCAGCCATGAGTTCCCTCTCTCTGATCAGCCATGAGTTCCCTCTCTCTGATCAGCCAGTAGTTCCCTCTCTCTGATCAGCCATGAGTCCCCTCTCTCTGATAAGCCATGAGTTCATGAGTTCCCTCTCTCTGATCAGACAGTAGTTCCCTCTCTTTTGTCAGCCAACAGTTCCCTCTCTCTGATCAGCCATGACTTCCCTATCTCTGATCAGCCAGTAGTTCCCTCTCTCTGAGCAGCCACGAGTTCCTTCTCTCTGATCAGCCATTAGGTCCCTCTGTCTGATCAGCCATGAGTTCCCTCTGTCTGATGAGCCATGAGTTCCTTCTCTCTGATTAGCCAGTAGTTTCCTCTCTCCGATCAGCCATGAGTTCCCTCTCTCTAAACAGCCATGAGTTCCCTCTCTCTGATCAGCCATGAGTTGCTTCTCTCTGATCAGCCAGTATTTCCCTCTCTCTGATCAGCCAGGAGTCCCCTCGCTCTGATCAGCCATGAGTTCCCTCTCTGTCAGCCATGAGTTCCCTCTCTCTGATCAGCCATGAGTTCCCTCTCTCTGATCAGCCAGTAGTTCCCTCTCTCTGATCAGCCATGAGTCCCCTCTCTCTGATAAGCCATGAGTTCATGAGTTCCCTCTCTCTGATCAGACAGTAGTTCCCTCTCTTTTGTCAGCCAACAGTTCCCTCTCTCTGATCAGCCATGACTTCCCTATCTCTGATCAGCCAGTAGTTCCCTCTCTCTGAGCAGCCACGAGTTCCTTCTCTCTGATTAGCCATTAGGTCCCTCTGTCTGATCAGCCATGAGTTCCCTCTATCTGATCAGCCAATAGTTCCTTTTTATTGATCATCCATTAGTTCCCTCTCTCTGATCAGCCACGAGTCCCCTTTCTCTGATTAGCCACCAGTTCCTTCTCTCTGATCAGCCAGTATTTCCCTCTCTCTGATCAGCCATGAGTCCCCTCGCTCTGATCAGCCATGAGTTCCCTCTCTTTTGTCAGCCATGAGTTCCCTCTCTGTGATCAGCCATGAGTTCCCTATCTCTGATCAGCCAGTAGTGTTCTCTCTCTAATCAGCCATGAGTTCCCTCTCTCTGATCAGCCATGAGTTCATGAGTTCCCTCTCTCCGATCAGCCAGTAGTTCCCTCTCTTTTGTCAGCCATGAGTTCCCTATCTCTGATCAGCCAGTAGCTCCCTCTATCTGATCAGCCAATGGTTCCGTTTTATTGATCAGCCATTAGTTCCCTCTCTCTGATCAGTCATAAGTTCCCTCTATTTGATCAGCCATTAGTTCCCTCTCTCTGATCAGCCATGAGTCCCCTTTCTCTGATTAGCCATCAGTTCCCTCTCTCTGATCAGCCATGAGTTGCTTCTTTCTGATCAGCCAGTATTTCCCTCTCTCTGATCAGCCATGAGTCCCCTCGCTCTGATCAGCCATGATTTCCCTCTCTTTTGTCAGCCATGAGTTCCCTCTCTGTGATCAGCCATGAGTTCCCTATCTCTGATCAGCCAGTAGTGTTCTCTCTCTAATCAGCCATGAGTTCCCTCTCTCTGATCACCCATGAGTTCATGAGTTCCCTCTCTCCGATCAGCCAGTAGTTCCCTCTCTTTTGTCAGCCATGAGTTCCCTATATCTGATCAGCCAGTAGCTCCCTCTATCTGATCAGCCAATAGTTCTTTTTTATTGATCAGCCATTAGTTCCCTCTCTCTGATCAGTCATAAGTGCCCTCTATTTGATCAGCCATGAGTTCCTTCTGTCTGATGAGCCATGAGTTCCTTCTCTCTGATTAGCCAGTAGTTCCCTCTGTCTGATCAGCCATGAGTTCCCTCTCTCTGATCAGCCATGAGTTCCCTATCTCTGATCAGCCAGCAGTTCCCTCTCTCTGATCAGCCATGAGTTCCCTCGCTCTGATCAGCCATGACCTCCATATCTCTGATCAGCCAGTAGTTCCCTCTCTCTGAGCAGCCACGAGTTCCTTCTCTCTGATCAGCCATGAGGTCCCTCTGTCTGATCAGCCATGAGTTCCCTCTGTCTGATCAGCCAATAGTTCCTTTTTATTGATCAGCCATTAGTTCCCTCTCTCTAATCAGCCATTAGTTCCATCTCTCTGATCAACCATGAGTTCCCTCTATCTGATCAGCCAATAGTTCCTTTTTATTGATCAGCCATTAGTTCCCTCTCTCTGATCAGCTATTAGATCCCTCTCTCTGATCAGCCATTAGTTCCCTCTCTCTGATCAGCCATGAGTTCCCTCTCCCTGATCAGCCATGAGTTCCCTCTCTCTGATCAGCCATTAGTCCTCTCACTCTGATCAGCCATGAGTTCCCTCTCTTTTGTCAGCCATGAGTTCCCTCTCTCTGATCAGCCATGAGTTCCCTATCTCTGATCAGCCAGTAGTTCCCCTCTATAATCAGCCATGAGTTCCCTCTCTCTGATCAGCCAGTAGTTCCCTCTCTTTTGTCAGCCATGAGTTCCCTATCTCTGATCAGCCAGTAGTTCCCTCTATCTGATCAGCCAATAGTTCCTTTTTATTGATCAGCCATTAGTTCCCTCTCTCTTATCAGTCATAAGTTCCCTCTATTTGATCAGCCATGAATTCCCTCTGTCTGATGAGCCATGAGTACCTTCTCTCTGATTAGCCAGTAGTTTCCTCTCTCTGATTAGCCAGTAGTTTCCCCTCTCTGATCAGCCATGCGTTCCCTTTCTCTGATCAGCCATGAGTTCCCTCTCTCCGATCAGCCATGAGTTCCTTCTCTCTGATCAGCCAGTATTTCCCTCTCTCTGATCAGCCATGAGTTCCCTCTGTCTGATCAGTCATGAGTTCCCTATCTCTGATCACTCTCACTGAAGCAGCTCTCAGAGGCCGTAGGAAAGGCCATTGGCTGGAAGAAGCTTCACTCACCCCAGCAGATGTAGGAGCCCCTCTGCCCAAGAGAAGACTTCGAGGAAAACCACAGCTCAGAAGCCACAGCTCAGAAACCACAGCTCAGAATCCACAGCTCAGAAGCCACAGCTCAGAAGCGAAGCCACAGCTCGAAACCCACTGCTCGGAACCCACTGCTCAGAAGCCACAGCTCAGAAGCCACAGCTCAGAAGCCACAGCTCAGAGCCCACAGCTCAGAAGCCACAGCTTGCAACCCACAGCTCAGAAGCCACGGCTCAGAAACGAAGGCACAGCTCAAAAGCCACAGCTCAGAAGCCACAGCTCGGAACCCATAGCTCAGAAGCCACAGCTGTGAGCCCACAGCTCAGAAGCCACAGCTCAGAACGAAGGCACAGCTCAGAAGCCACAGCTCAGAACGAAGGCACAGCTCAGAAGCCACAACTCAGAAGCCACAGCTCAGAAGCCACAGCTCAGAACCTAAAGCTCAGAAGCCACAGATCAGAAGACACAGCTCAGAGGCCACAGCTCAGAAGCCACAGCTCAGAACCCAGAGCTCAGAAGCCACAGCTGTGAGCCCACAGCTCAGAAGCCACAGCTCAGAACGAAGGCACAGCTCAGAAGCCACAGCTCAGAACGAAGGCACAGCTCAGAAGCCACAACTCAGAAGCCACAACTCAGAAGCCACAGCTCAGAACCTAAAGTTTAGAAGCCACAGATCAGAAGACACAGCTCAGAGGCCACAGCTCATAAGCCACAGCTCAGAACCCAGAGCTTAGAAGCCACATCTCAGAACCCAGAGCTCAGAATCCACAGCTCAGAAGCCCCAGCTCGAATGCCACAGCTCACAAGCCACTGCTCAGAACCCAGAGCTCAGAAGCCACTCCTCAGAATCTACAGCTGAGAAGCCACATCTCAGAACCCAGAGCTCAGAAGCCACTCCTCAGAATCTACAGCTCAGAATCCACAGCTCATGAACCCAGAGCTCAGAAGCCACAGCTCGGAACCCACAGCTCAGAACCCACAGCTTGGAACCCAGAGCTCGGAACCCACAGCTCAGAAGCCACAGCCCAGAAGCCACAGCTCAGAAGCTACAGCTCAGAACCCAGAGCTCAGCAGCCACAGCTCAGAATCCACAGCTCAAAACCCAGAGCTCAGAAGCCACAGCTCAGAAGCCACAACTCAGAAGCCACAGCTTAGAAGCCACAGCTCAGAAGCCACCGCTCGGAACCCACAGCTCAGAAGCCACAGCTCAGAATCCACGGCTCAGAACCCAGAGCTCAAAAGCACAGCCCGGAACCCACAGCTCATAAGCCACAGCTCAGAATCCACAGCTCAGAACCCAGAGCTCAGGAGCCACAGCCCGGAACCCAGAGCTCAGAAGCCACAGCTCAGAAGCCACAGCTCAGAAGCCACGGCTCAGAAGCCACAGCCTGGAACCCACAGCTCAGAAACCACAGCTCTGAAGCCACAGCTCAGAAGCCACAGCCCGAAACCCACAGCTCAGAAGCCACAGCTCTCCTTCCGAGCTGTATTAGTGGGGGGTCTCTTACAGGGATCACATTCACAAGAGCTCCACAGAGTTCCTGATTATCAGCTCAGTGTTCCTGAGTCCCAGACAGGGCCTCGTCTTCTCTTGTTTTGCCATCTGGATGGTAATTTTACTTCTGGAAAGTGTCAGAATATTGTGCAGTTGAGTGATGGCTTGACAGCTTTTTGTTTAATGTTGTATGTTGAAACGTCAGCATCTGCATAAGGAAGGCGCCGTTCACTCCCAGCCGCCCTCTTCCTCGGCAAGAGAATCCAACGAAGCATCGAATCCTACTACTGTATATGAGAAGCAGCACACACTGCGCACGCAAGAAGCGTGCACACTGCACACACTGCGCACGCAAGAAGCGCGCACACTGCACACACTGCGCACGCAAGAAGCGCGCACACTGCACACACTGCGCATGCAAGAAGCGCGCACACTGCACACACTGCGCACGCAAGAAGCGCGCACACTGCACACACTGCGCATACAAGAAGCGCGCACACTGCACACACTGCGCATGCAAGAAGCGCGCACACTGCACAAGCGCGCAGACTTCGCACACTGCACACGCAGGAAGCGCACACACTTCACACACTGCGCACGCAGGAAGCGCGCACACTGCACACACTGCGCATGCAAGAAGCGCGCACACTGCACACACTGTGCACGCAAGAAGCGTGCACACTGCACACACTGCGCACGCAAGAAGCGCGCACACTGCACACACTGCGCACGCAAGAAGCGCGGACACTGCACAAACTGTGCACGCAAGACGCGAGCACACTGCACACACTGCGCACGCAAGAAGCGAACACACTGCACACACTACGCACGCAAGAAGCATGCACACTGCACACACTGCACACGCAAGAAGCGCGCACACTGGACACACTGCACACACAAGAAGCATTCACACTTCACACACTGCACACGCAAGAAGCAAGCACACTGCACACACTACGCATGCAAGAAGTGTGCACACTGCACACACTGCGCACGCAAGAAGCGTGCACACTGCACACACTGCGCACTCAAGAAGCGTGCACACTGCACAAATTGCGCACTCAAGAAGAGCGCACACTGCACACCCTGCGCACGCAAGAAGAGCGCACACTGCACACACTGGGCACGCAGGAAGCAGCACACACTGCACACACTGCGCACGCAAGAAGCGTGCACACTGCACACACGGCGCACGCATGAAGAGTGCACAGTGCACAAACTGCGCACGCAAGAAGAGCGCACACTGCACACACTGCGCACGCAGGAAGCAGCACACACTGCACACGCAAGAAACGTGCACACTGCACACTCTGCGCACGCAAGAAGCGTGCACACTGCACACACTGCGCACGCAAGAAGCGTGCACACTGCACACACTCCGCACTAAAGAAGCGTGCACACTGCACAAACTGCGCACGCAAGAAGAGCACACACTGCACACACTGCGCACTCAGGAAGCGCGCACACTGCACACACTGCGCACGCAAGAAGAGAGCACACTGCACACACTGCGCACGCAAGAAGCGTGCACACTGCATACACTGCGCACGCAAGAAGCGTGCACACTGCACACACTGTGCACGCAGGAAGCGTGAACACTGCACACACTGCGCACGCAAGAAGCGAGGACACTGCACACACTGCGCACGCACACTGCACACACTGCGCACGTAAGAAGCACGCACACTGCACACACTGCGCATGCAGGAAGCGTGCACACTGCACACACTGCGCACGCAAGAAGCGAGCAAACTGCACACACTGCGCACGCACACTGCACACACTGCGCACGTAAGAAGCGCACACACTGCACACACTGCGCATGCAGGAAGCGCGCACACTGCACACACTGCGCACGCAAGAAGCGAGCACACTGCACACACTGCGCACGCACACTGCACACACTGCGCACGCAAGAAGCGCGCACACTGCACACACTACGCACGCAAGAAGAGCACACACTGCACACACTGCGCACACAAGAAGAGCACACACTTCACACACTGCTCATGCAAGAAGGATGCACACTGTACACACTTCGCATGCAATAAAGATGCACACGGCACACACTGCTCACATAAGAATCGTGCACACTGCACACATTGCACACACAAGAAACATGCACAATGCACACACTACGCACACAAGGATGATGCACACTGCGCACACAAGAAGTGTGCACACTGCACACACTGCGCATACTAGAAGGGTGCACACTGCACACACAAGAAGGATGCACACTGCGCATGCAAGAAGGATGCACATTGTGCATGCAGGAAGGATTTTATTTACCCAGAATCCCTTGCAAATCTCACATCTTGACCTAAAAAAACAACTTTTCCTAACATTTCTGTGATGGAAAGTTCTGGAATCTGTAGGTAGCCGCAAACTTCTTTCCACATAGCACATCCCTAAGTATCCCAATAAAAATGGTACCTCACTGGTGTTGGTAGGCCTAGTGCACGTGACAGGAAACGGCCCAAAACGGAGAATGGATACATCACAATTTCCACTCTAAACTGACCCTTTTTTGCAAAGTGGGAGGCTGTGAATTTTGGGCCCTTCCTCAGCCAGCATGTGGGGAAACCATAGCAAACCTGCACATTTTTTAAAACTAGACAACTAAGGGAGTCCAGGGGTATGTGTTGTGTGTGGCATTCACAAGGTTATTTTAACCTGAAGCCCTTGCATGTGTCAAATTTTGGTTAAAAAAATACATATTTTTTTCTCAAATTTCTATGACAGAAAGATCTGGAAACTACAGGAAGCCACAAACTTCCTACCACCCTGAGTTCCCACGTCTTTCAATTAGAATGGTACTTGAGACCACGACACAAAAGGCGCTACATTGATAAATAAGCAATATGGGTAGCAGTGGTATTTGGGGCCAGGCTGTGGCACCCCCCATGCAAACCTGCAAACCACAGACATTTTTGAAAACTAGACAACCAGGGTGTTTCAGGGTGGAGTGTCTTGCGTGTATCCCATAGGGTGTATAATCAAGGACATGCAATATTTATCGCAAATCGTGCTTAGCGCGATTCACATTATCGCTGTATTACATTGCCGTGTTAGCGACGTATTATCAACGTTCTGCTAACAGGCGATGTAATACCAGTGAATAACCGGAATAGCGCGTGAAATACAGCGACGATTTCACAGCGCTAAGGAAAGGCTTGCTGATAGGGGAGTGTGGACCTAACCTGGCAATCCACCTCCCATTATCAGTATGCCTTAGTCATTTTAAAAGCAGGCGTTACATACCTGAGATAACTGCGGTTAGTGCAGTTATTTTCATCGCTTCGCTGGTCTGCTGTACGGCTTTCTAATATTGTGAAGCCGTGTTAGCGTGGATTTTCCATGTTGTTTAGCTAGGGAAAGCCTACTTTGCTTGTCATTAGCGCTATTGATCGCTAACATGCAAAGTCGCAAGGAAACATGCGCTGACGCTTGTTAGCGTATCCTTGCAAATAGGGTGATGAAAAGATCGCCACTTTTTCTGCGCTATTTGCCGAAAAAGCTGCGATGTTTCCCTTAATAATATGCCCCCATGAGATTTCCTTGCCCTGTATTGCCTGAAATCATGCATTTTCCTTTTATCTTTGTGATGGAAACTTCCAAAATTGTCAGGAATCCACCTGTGGGGATAAAAAACGCTGTGCGTGGCCGGGCCTAGGGTCGGACTGGGAACCCAAAGCAGCCCTGGCAGTTCTCTTAGACGAGCCCCTGGGGTAGCACTGCCTGGCCCTGGGAGGCTGGCAATGCCTGCTTGCTGTTTTTGTTACTGGGGACCATTATTGTAGCACCACTGCAGGGGCGGCTCTAGGCTCATGGTGGCCCTGGGCAGGCAGCGTAGGTAGGAGGCCCCGGAAGAGGGGATCCGGGTGGAGCGGAGCCCCCTCGGAGCTCAGGAAGGTGTTTTAACAAAACGTCCAGAAAAGGCGTTAGATGATAGGTACCTGCGGCTCCTCCTAACCTTCTGAATTTGTCTCAGAACAATAAAATTTAGGAGGAGGAGGGTATTGTGACACATGATGTGGGCAGTTCTGGGTAGGGTAAAAACAGAAGCCAATCAGGAACCAGGAGGAACACAGGTGCGGAGGCCAGTGAAGAGGGGGGGGGTCAGGGTGTTTGGAAGTGGAACAGGGCCGTAAGCCGTCAAATCCCTTCCAGGGGCCGCCACGCAAATATGTATCAATCCCCGGAGGATTATTATATTAAGGATATATATTGCCGTGGTGGCCCCTGGGGTTTGGTGGCCCTGTGCAGGTGCACAGCTTGCACATGCCTAAGGCCGCCCCTGACCACTGCAATACCAGGAGGTCTCGTTTTCTCTTTTTTAAGTGCAAAATGTGTCCTTGCCTCAAAAATGGATGCAAGGGCACATTTTGCTCTAAAATCTAGCACAACATGATGGTTTTGCATTTAGCGTAATTTTGCTAAAATTTTGTATAAGTACGAAAAAGCAAATGACACAAATGTTGCACTCCCCCAGTACAAACTCGGCGGTTCATTCTTCCAATCACCTGCTGAGTTTGAGACCCCGGCAGACTGAGTCTGCGGTCCAAGTCTTTCCTTAATTCCAGTTGCTTCACGTCCGTTGAATGTGTCACGTCCCTACTAAGGCGCTGGGCGAGCGCTGAATGCCCCTGTCTTTTGTCTTCCTTACAACCCTGCAAGTTAATTACATACTAATTACCTGCTTACAATAATTATCATGTACTCATCTACACTGGTAGCGGGCTGGTGATTAGGGGCTGATTTATGAACCGTGCACCTAATTAAATCCACGCGCAGACTGGGAGTCACTGAGCTAACTGCGAAGGAACCTCATTAGCAGAACAATAAAAACCACCGAGGACCACATTATACAAACTCTTAAACTTTTAAATCTGCACTTATGGCGGCGTGTTTACTAAAGAGCTTCAGTCTGGCCAGAACAGATGTGTCCTCGTGGGAGGTCCGATCCTTCTGGAGCCGACAGGCAGCCCAGGGCAGCTGCGCTGGCAGATGACGTCACGCGCCAGCGGTCAAGCAAGAGTGCCATGCACCCCAAAGCAAGCTAAGAAAATGGGAAGTAAAAACATGCATAATTGGGGCCCTCTGATAGCGCTTCGGCCTCAGCGGCGCCATAGATATCTGGCTACCGCTTGTCGAATAGCTACGCTACTGTATACCACTTATTTCACAGCTGCCCCAAGGGGACTTCATTCCCCAACTAGTAGTGCTCCAGGAGGCATGTTTGCAGAGTGGTGGAGAAAGGAGGCGTGGCCTTTGACAACTTCTCAGCAATGCTGCTGTGTAGCACTCACTGGAGGTAACAGGAGGGGTAGTTGGCCCCCAAAGACGTCCTTGGGGGCCAACTACCCCTCCTGTTACCTTCAGTAATTCCCACACAGCAGGATTGTTAGGAGGTGTTTAGAGGCCACGCCCCTCTCTGCACCACACTGCAAACGCGGCTCCTGGCACACAGCTGGTTGGGGGATGAGGTCTGCTTTACTCCGGAGGGACTTTGGGGGCCATGAAGCCCTCCTGGTACCTCCTGTGAGTTCTACTTAGCAGAATTCCTGAGAGCTGGTTGAGGGCTCTTCCCCATTTCTCCACCACTGCAAACATGACTACTACTTTAAAAACCATAGAAATTCGCTGAAAGCAACAAAGTTTACAGGGATGTTATAGTTAGGAATTACAATTTAAAAACCTTAGAAATTCACTGAAAAAAACAAAAGTTACAGAGACATTATATTTAGGCTGACATTTCACTCATACAAAACCAGAGAAATTCAGCAGTTATAGGGCCATATGTAGGTAAAAATTAATTTGCGATTCTGAAATTGTGATTTTCCGAGAATCGTATTTTGAGAATCGCAAATTTCGATGTAGGTAAAATATTGCAAAAAAATAGCGATTCCCAAAAATTTATAGAACACATAGCGATTACTCAAATTGCGATACCTTAATTGCAAGAAGGCAATTAAGGAATCGCAATTCCGGAAATCTGCCATTCAGGTGCAGAATGATGACATCACAACCAGGAAATGTGACTGCCCATGTTGCACCTGATTGCCAAAACTGAGTGAGAGCCTGTGAGCAGAGTTGGAGATGTGTGTTCAGCAACTGAAAGCAGGAGAAATGGAGTCCCAGGGGACAGCGAAGCAGCACGAAGAAAATCCCAGAAAGAGGAAACAAACATTTAGCGAAAGGGAGCTGGAGGTCCTCACCCAGGAAATAGTCAGCAGCCATGACCTCCTGTTTGGAAAAAGTTCACTACGTGTGCCAGAGGCACGAATATGAAAAATATGGACTGACAGCCAGGAGAAAGTAAATGCAACTGGCGTGACACACCGCTCAGTCGAAGACCTCAGAAAAAGGTGGACGACATGCAGCAAAGGTCAAAGGAGAGGGTGGCCACAAGATTGGCCGAGGCCATAAAAGACCGGTGGTGGTACGTCCACAGCAACAGACCCTACGCCCCTGGAGGAGCTTGTGGAGGGCACCCTTCAGCCTGAGAGTGTGAGTGGCGTGGCTGATCTGGACAGCTCCGAACACCAGACAAGGTAAGATGCATGCCAAAACCCCCTGATACATACCCAACCCACTCACACCCCCAGACACCCTACCTGAGTGCAACTCCAGTACATGTCCACAAGCACACCCAGAAATGCATTATGGGATATGTAGTCACATGCGCTGTGACCTGGACCAGTGAGACACAGCAAGGTGAATATGGATGAGTCATTCAGGAAATGAAGAAAACCTACAGATAGTACTCATGTGAATTGAAAAGTGTAAACTTTAATGCATTACAAATGCAAGGCAGGACACAGAATTAATGTGTGCATTTCAATTCACAGCACTGCCAACAACACAGGAAACCATGGCAGAAGGGGTGGACACACCAGAAAATGAGGACGAGGCAGGGCAGGAGAAACAGGGTACAGCAAGACAAGCAGACATTGCGCCAGGCAGATGGCACCACATAGTGTCACCACTACCACTGCTGGAGGCAGAGGCAACAGACACAGCAGGAGAGGCACAGCCAGTCTAGAGGCAGAGTGCAGGACAGCAGACAACACAGTCCCCGGTACAATCCAGAGAAGGGAGTGGGTCGAGACGCAGGGCACGGCGGTCTATCAGCACTGCTCCTGTCGATGAAGACACAGTGTTCTCGGGCCTTGAAGGCAGCATGCTGAAAGCACACCGCTTGCAAGTCAAAGGAATAAGATCAATATAGCACCAATTGGCTGCACACAATCATAACATGACAGAGTTGCGGGTTGGTGTAATGGCCATGACAGGTGCATTGGAAGGATTGTGCAGGGAGATTCGGAGGGACAGGGCAGCTAGGCGCAGGGAGAGACATTGTAATCACACCCGGCTGGACTTGTACACAGGAGCTGTCAACCGCCAGTCAACTGCCACATCCCTGCTGGCCCGAAGATGTGTCAGTATGCAGCATGAGATGGCCCACTGCTGCCAGGATGTGGGCAGGGGCCTGGTGCAGGTTACACATGCCGTGAACCAGATGCGCGCAGCTGCAACAGGTGGTCATAGGCCCACTTAGCCCAATGGATACTGACAAACAGTACAGTTGGAGCAGCATCCCTCCACCAATTCCACTGGACAGACGCCAGATTGCGCGCCAGGAGAGTTGATGATGACTTCAGGGAAGTCAGTGAGCAGCCTGGGTGAAGGGCAACAGGGCCGGCACGTAGGAGGTGAAGATACATCAGGGACTTATGGCTATGTGTGAGGCTACACATTCCATATGGACTTGTTGGCTGATGGAAATACTTGCACTGTGGCACAAACATGTGCAAGCAATCCCAATAAAGTCACGCTGTGTGACAGATGTATTCCTGCACCAAAGGAAATAAACATCACAGTTAAGCACCATTCTGTGGCATTGTGTCCTCATTACTCACTAAGAAGTAGTTCTGTGTGATCTCATCTCGTCTCAGGTGCCCGGCAGCTGCCCCAGGCCCTCCTGCTGGTCTGCGACATGGAGCTGGTCCCTCCTCATCTGATGTGTCTGAATCTGTCACTGGGGCGACGATACCCCAACTTTGGTTGGTTATGCCCAGATTAATCACCCCGCCATAAAGAAAAACCGCGGGAGGCCGTCTGGGGGCCTGCTGACATTGGTATCAACAAAAGTATTGAGGGAAATAAAACTGTTGAAAACAAATTGTAAATGGGTCCAAGCAAGTAGGATCGAACTTATGACGGTGGATCAAAGTTACAAAATGTTGATTTTATTAAATGTATACATGCAGTGGGAAAATGGGGAGGAGTATGTAGGGGAAATGAGATTTTTTAAAAAGGATATAGATAGTATTTTAGAAAATTATCCAGCAGATACAGTAATGATTCTGGGGGACTTCAACCACAAACTGAACCCAAAAAAGGTTGACATTTGGAATAGGGAACAGTTAGAGGCATGCGGTATAAACCCAGCAAGGTTCCCATCTGGGGAATTAGCGAGACAAGACCACGACTTAATAAATAGCCTAGGAGGCAGGGGGTTCCACTGTGTAAACGGAAGAACTGAGTCTGATACACCAGCGGGAAAAACATTTATTCCAGGGCAACAGAAGTGCCCAATTGACTATATTTTTCTACAGGCTTGGAACTTCCACCAGATTAGGCATTTCAAGGTAGAACAGAAAGAGGTGAGCGACCACAAAACCCTACACTTAGTAATAGCGGGGGGCAAGAAATTACAGCGAGAAACAGTGTCCACCCAGGAGGTTGAGTATCCTAAACGAGTGACGACACGTTTAACAGAGGAATTCGTAGAAAAATTGAAGGCCATGCAAATAAAAATGGCCCCCGAAAACTATGAGAATAAAAAACTGGAATGGTTTATGGTAAAACTAGAAGAACTAGTTCAATGCCTGGAGATAAAATTAAAAGGGGACAAGCTGATAAGGGCAAAACAATCAAATCGTGGTAAAAGGTTCTCTGTGGCGTGCCAAAATAAAAAAAGGGAGATAAGAGCCGAACAAAGGAAACAAAAAAAGAAGTTTACACAAGAGAGATATGAGTACCTAACTAAGCTGAAAAAAGAATTCAAGCAAATGGCCCTGGAAGCAAAATGGTCACACAAAGAAGAATGCTGGCAAGAACTCTTAATTGCCATAGAGAATAAAAACCTAAGGCAATTCTGGCAGCTAGTAAAGGCAGCAGCTGGATCATCAGAGGGCGAATTAAGCTGTGTGGTGAGCGAGGCAGCATGGGATTCCTATATAAGAGAATTGTACGGGGTGAGGGGTCCTAGAGAGGAGATGGAGGCCAAAACCTGGCAAGGAATCTCAGAAGATTTTCTAGTTAACTTTAATGAAGAACAAGTCGAGTACATAATAAAAGATCTTAAGTTAACCCGGGCAGCAGGCCCAGACAATTTACCTGCAATAATCCTGAAGACCGAGGTCAAATGGTGGGCAAGATTCCTCGCAAAGATGTTCCAGGTAGTGCTAAAAGAAGGAGTAATTCCCCCAACCTGGAAAGGGGCCATAATCAGGCCGATCCATAAAAAGGGGAGCAAAGATGCTCCAGGAAATTATCGGCTGATTAATCTCCTAGACATTGGAGAAAAAGTATTCGCTAAGATTGTCCTAAAACAACTGAATACGTGGGTTGAGGCGTACCAAATAATCCCCATAGAACAGGGCGGTTTTAGACCGGGCCACTCGACAATAGACCACGGGTTTGCCCTATGGGCGATGGCGAGGAAGTCGACGGAACAAAATGGCAAGTTATGCTGTTGTTTCGTCGACTTTAAAGCAGCCTTTGACTCTGTGGATCGAGTTAGCCTATGGGATACATTAAAGAGGCTAAATATCCCAAAAGACCTTCTCACTATAATTATAGAACTCCATAGGGAAAATTGGGGGCAAGTAATTAAAGACACTGGGGGCTCCCTAACTCCCAAAATACCCATCGCCAACGGGCTAAGACAGGGCTGTGTGCTGGCCCCCCAATTATTTTCGATTTTCGTGTCAGACCTTCCGGCACACCTTGAGGTGGAGGGTAGTGCCAGCCCCAAAATGGACGGAAACAAGATACCCTGCCTATTGTACGCGGATGACCTGGTGATAGTAGACCAGACCGAGAGAGGCCTCCAAAGGAAGCTAAATGCTTTCAATACCTACTGTGCCAACAAATTCTTAACCATCAATCTGGACAAAACTAAAACCCTATGCTTTGGGAAAAAGCCAAACAGATTTAGTTGGTTCATAGGGAACCTTAAACTTGAGACAGTAGATGAGTACCGATATTTGGGTATCTGGTTCGACAGGGCCTTGAACTGGTCTACACACATGGAAACGCAAAAAGCAAAGGCACTTTCCTCCATATGCGGCCTAAAAAGGTTCAATGGGGACTATGGCGAGAAATCACACCGACCATTACTCAGAGCCTTTGACGCAATGATCCCCCCGCAAGTTTTATATGGCGCAGAGATCCTTTATTTGAGCGGTAAGGGATCTTGGGACACGATGGAGGGTAACTGCATAAAAAGGCTCCTATCTCTTCCTCAATCTGCAATGATACAAGCCATCAGAACTGAATTAGGTACAAAGTCTTGGGTAACTTTAACCCAGATGGCTGTGATCAGATTTTGGAAGAGACTAGACGACCCCGAAAGTAAAAAAGTAGCATATTGGTGTCGTAAAGAAATTCAGAAAAGCGAGTTAAAATGGGCAAAGTCCAGTAGGGAAAAATTGAAGGGAATCTGCAACGCACTAGAGATCGATTTAGATTTGAGCTCATATCAAATACTTATCTCCATAGGCGATTTGAAGCAAAGGGGGAAAGAGGTCTCGAAATTAACTGATATGGGTTACCTAACTAAGAAAAAATCGGTGGCACACATGCTAAATGCGTGGCCCCAGGAAAACTGGTCCCCATATCTCGATAGATTACCCAATCGTGGACTCAGGCAAGAGATACTGAGGCTTCGAATTGGTATCAACCCATGGGTAACAAACAGAGACCTCAATATAAGAATGCTAGATGAGGAAGGTCACTGTAGGTGCTACTTGGGAACCAAGGGGGACCTGATGCATTTCCTGCTAGACTGTGCGGTACTCTTAGAATATAGGAAAAGGTGGCTGCGCCCAGTATTCCTAAAATATGAGGTAAAAACAAGGTTTCAGGCGGCCAGACTCCTTTCTGAAATCCCATACTTGGATATTGTAATAGCCCTCGGGAAGTTCTTAAAGGAGGCCCTGGGTGCGCTGAGGGCCAAAGAATAACCTGCATTACTGTATTTTTATCTTAGCAGAAGAGACTCTTGGAGGGATAAGAAAGTGTATAGGTTTTAACATTTGTATATAAATTATGTAGTTTTAATAATGGTGTGTATGATATTTTAATGGACACGTTTTTAAAAATAAGTGTACAATTTTATGTCGCATACTCAAATCGGCGTTACTCACTGTATTGTTTAAAGACTAAGGTCATAATAAACATATATTTTGAACTTGAACTTGAACTGTCACTGGGGTGCGTTTCCTGGTAGCGATGTTGTGTAGCATTGAACAGGCAACCACGATTTTGCAACATGTCTCAGGGCTGTACTGTAGCGCACCTCCACTCTAATGAAGGCAGCGGAAATTGCTCTTAAGGATTCCGAACGGTCCTTTCAATGGCACAGCGTGTGGCTCTGTGGGCGCTGTTGTACCTCCGCTCACCTGCAGTGGCTGGACTCAGGTATGGTGTGAGGATGTAGTCACATACAGCATCTACCCTGTCACCTGCAGGGTATGAGTAGATTTATGTTCTATACTGTCTTGCCAGTTCAAACCTTTACTTGTTGTGTGGTTACTGTGCAGGGTTTGGTGTGACAGGCTGTTGGCGCTCAAACAGGTAGCTAGTAAGGGTAACTGAGTAAAGGATGTCGTTTAAGGGTATGGTGCTATCAGGAAAGGGGAAAACCCAAAATCCCTAAAACAATCAGGAGCAAGGCCCTGACCTATACAATGAGACACAAAACCTGGGCACACATATAATTATCAACAGTACATAAAGTAATAAGTGAATGTAGTCGACAGCGGATGTATATCTTGCAGATTTTTATGCGTGTGGATGATCTTAAAATAGACAAACGCCAGCCGACACGTGTTTCGTCAAAGGACAGTGCCTATGACTCTTCAGGGCTTTTAAAGCGTCATACTGTTATCGGATGTCCGGTGATAATTCCAACCCGGAAGCGGGTAAAATATATGTAGAGAGCTGGGTATAGAAAGTGGTCAGACGGGAGGGTGCGTCCGAGACCACGGAGGAATCTGTAAAAGCAGCACTCCTCCTGTCAACGTCTTGTCGGTAAGAGTAAAACCGAGATGGCGCTTTAAAAGCCCTGAAGAGTCATAGGCACTGTCCTTTGACGAAACACGTGTCGGCTGGCGTTTGTCTATTTTAAGATCATCCACACGCATAAAAATCTGCAAGATATACATCCGGTGTCGACTACATTCACTTATTACTTTATGTACTGTTGATAATTATATGTGTGCCCAGGTTTTGTGTCTCTTTACTTGTTGTGTGTTTGTAAGCCATGCATTTACTTGCAGGTAACCCTCTCCAAACTCGCCATTTGTGAGTCTGCAATTTATTCCACAGTGTCGCAGTATGAATGAGACGTGTGTGCTTCCTGGGTATTTTGCCACAATATTTGTGATTTTATGTTTGGCGTTGCACTCTACATGAATGTTCAGGGAATTGTATGACTTTCTGTTCCTAAACACATACTAACTCTTTGATGGGGGTGAAAGTGTGTCATGGGTCCTATCTACGCAGCCAATGACGTGGGGGAATTGGGCTATTTGGTAGCATTCTTGGTTGGTCTGATCTAGTGCCTGTTGTGTGCTGGGAAATTGGATGTGGTGATGCAGCCTCTGACCAATTGCATCAAGGAAAGCATAGAAGAAGTGCGAAAGTGAACTCTGAGAGACCCCTCCTGCTGTGGCTATCACCCCCTGAAAACCCCCTGATGCCAGGAGGTGCATTGAGCACAGGACCTGGACATGGGTGGGAATGGTGTGTGCCCTGTATGTGGGGTGCTCCAGCATGGGTGTCAGCTCCTCTATCAGCTCCAGGATGCTGTCTGGGTGCAGCCTGTAGTGCACATGGATGTCCTCCTGGGTCAGAGGGTGCTGCGTGTTCTGTAGATCCTTTCCTGGTGTCTCCTTCTCTGTACAGCATCTCTGATACGCAGCCTCCTGGCTATCACATACAGGCCAGCCATGGTAGGAAATCCCAGTGGCATTGTGGACCTGCTTAAATAGGTTGCACCTGGTTACCACCTGCTCAGAGTTGGTGGTAATTGACAAGTGAAAAATTGCGAATTTCGTAAAATCGCTAATTAGGGCGTTTACCTACATCTCAATTTATTGAATTCGCATTTAGCGAAAAAACAGGAGTAGCGAATATCGCAAATGATGTGCTGCAGATTGCGATTTTGCAGAATAATTTGCCAAATCATTGGTACGCAAAAATGGTAATCGCTAAATTAGCGATTCTCATTTTTGCGCTGCAGTAACCTTTCCTACATAGGAACGGTCTGTTTTGCCATTGCATACACCCTGAATTTTGCTATTCGCTGTGTTTGCGATCGCAGTACAGCTTCCTACATATGACCCATAGTTAGCTGAGCTAACTATAACTCACTGCCCCGCTATGCACTGCTTCTGACATCACATATTACATCACTCATAACATAGTCATTGACATCACTGATGGCTAATTCATACAGATAGTAACACATACTCATTCACCTATACAGTCACTGACACAAGCACACACTCACCCATACAGACACTATCACAATACCTCACTCACACATACGGTCACTCAGATACTCCAACACTCACCTGTACTGCATTTCACATATTCAGTTGCTCAAACGAATACCACTGACACATCCATCCACTCACCGACTCAGCCATACACACACTCTGTCACCTGTACAGCCCCTCAGCTATGCACTCACTAACCCACACAGCTACTGACTCACCCACTCACTCATCCACGCAGGCAGTCACAAACCCTCTCACCCAGCCACATTTACACTCATACACCCATACAGGTACTCAGACACCCAATCAATCACCCATCAATCCCAATCAAACCCAATCAATCACACTCCTGTACCCACTCGCCAACCCATACAGCCACTTAGACACCATCTGACAGACTCATATAGACATTCTCAAAACCTAGTCACTCACTCATCCGCTCACTGAGACACCTAATCACTCACTTAAACAGCCAGTCACACACCCACTGAATAATCTATACAGGTAGCCATACAGCCACTGATTCATCATTACAACTTGGTGTATTTATTTAACACTCATAAACATTTTTAAAACACTCTGATTGTGTTGTCTCATGCCACCCCTTAAGCATGAGTTCTGTGTCAATGCTGATGTCTCTTCCTTTACCATAATTTCAAGGCCAAGGGTACCTTCGGAAGGAACTTACAGCCTGATACATCATTCTCCCGTTTTGCGAGGCCCTAATAGCAATTCATAGCGAATCGCTATTAAGGACTCGCAAAACGGGATTCATGTAGAAATTGCATGAAGATATGCGATTCCTACATATTCCTTATTTGCGATTAGCAAATTGCTAATCGCAAATAAGGAATAACTCCCCATTCATTCCTATGGGCCAAAAGGCCCATAGGAATGAATGGGGAGTATTCCTTATTTGCGATTAGCAATTTGCTAATCGCAAATAAGATAGCGATTTGAAGGGTGCCAGGGGTGTCCAAAGGACACCCTGTAGCACCCCTCAAATGAAATTTTACACAGGTGTTGCACACACACATGTCCAAAGGACATATGTGTGTGTAACATGCAAATCAGAAAAATGCATTTAAATGCATTTTTCTGAGTTTTCGCAATTTACCACGAGGTCTGACCTCGCGGTAAATTGCGGCTAGAAATTGCGAATTCGCAAAATTAAATTGGATGATGAATTGCATTTAAGGAATCTCAAATAGAGATTCCTTAAATGTTATTCCTCGCAAAATTGCGAGATCGCAATTAGCGATTTTTACATTTGGGATGCTGAATCCCAAATGCAAAAAGCGCTCTCGCAAAAGGCCAGATTCTCAGAATCTGGCCCTTTGCGAGCGCTATTTTCTTTGATGAATCGGGCGGTTTGGAGCGTATTTCTGCAGGGTTTGCGTCATGCTTGTGCCACGCAACATGGTACATGCATGACACAAACCTATAAGTAAGATTTATCAAGTCACCCAAAGCCACTTTGCACGGCCCTGAGTGGCTTCATAAATCTAGAGTAATGCAAGACAGAGTAAATGTCTGCGTTGCAATACTCTGCACGAGGGAGGCGTTCCATGGGCGTTCCATGGGCGTGTGTGCATTCCATGGGCGTTCCATGGGCGTTCCATGGGCGTTACATGGGCGTTCCATGGGCGTTCCATGGGCGTGTGTGCGTTCCATGGGCGTTCCATGGGCATTCCATGGGCGTTCCATGGGCGTTCCATGGGCGTTCCATGGGCGTGTGTGCGTTCCATGGGCGTTCCATGGGCATTCCATGGGCGTTCCAAGGGCATTCCATGGGCGTTCCGTGGGCGTTCCATCGGCGTTCCATGGGAGTTCCTTGGGCGTGTACGCGTTCCTAATACGCTCTTATGGTTTTTTATGCATTTCCAGATTTACTAAACCTGGTAAACCCGGGAATGCACCAGAAAGATGCACCTCCCCAGGAGAGACATAACGAGGAGACATATGTTTATTTCTCCTTCTTTTTTCCTCAATCTCTGTGGCTCATTCTACAGCACACAAGGAAAGAGGAACATGTATCTCAGGATTGTTTTTGTGCAGGAAGGGGCCCATTTCTGCACAAAATCAACCTGCCTGCAATGGAGGCCCCCCTGCCCCACGGTGCCAAGGTGCCTGCCTTGCCGCTAGGCTGCCACAACTGTGCCAGTGCCAGGGAAAGGACAGGTATGCACCGTGTTGGATACATACGGCACATTTCTGCCCTTTTCCTGTGACGCAGGACGGCGCAGCAAGGTGACGTCCCGCGTTGCCCTGCTCCACAAAAAACACACATATGCCCCTTAGTTAAGAAGTGGCCGAGAGGAGGAGCCAGGGGCTGGCCACACGTTCACTTAAGCTGCTGCTTGGATGGCACTTTAACGGTGAGTGCCAATTGTTGCCCTCCTTTTCTTGGGGATCTGTTCTGTTTCAGTGGTGGTACTTAAATCAGAAGGAGTGGGATTGTGGCCCTATAATATAAACCCTTTCCTGGCTGGCCACTTCTTTCAGTTGGACTTCCAGGACATAGTATCGGGGGTGGCTTAATTCACACAAGGCGGGGCCATCTGTCGCTGTTGTTGATGGGATGTTTCCCTACCCAGGGTATCATTCTGCATTCAGTGCCAAATGTTGACTTTGTTTGATGGATTGTTCTCTCTAGTTCCCTCTCTATCCTACCTGGCTAAAGTGCAAACACAGTGGCTTCAGGAGCCTACTACAGCAGTGCAGGCCTTGGTGTGCAATCAGCAGCATGCAACAGACACAGTGATCACAGCATCACTAGAGCCCACCGCGAGCAGCCCAGCCTTGTTATGCAATCCGCAGCATGCACCAGACACAGTGAGCGCAGCATCACTAGTGCCACCGCGAGCAGCCCAGCCTTGGTGTGCAATCAGCAGCGTGCAACAGACACAGTGAGCACAGCATCACTAGTGCCCACCGCGAGCAGCCCAGCCTTGGTGTGCAATCAGCAGCGTGCACCAAACACAGTGAGCACAGCATCACTAGAGCCCACCGCGAGCTGCCCAGCCTTGGTGTGCAATCAGCAGCGTGCACCAGACACAGTGAGCACAGCATCACTAGTGCCCACCGCGAGCAGCGCAGCCTTGCTGTGCAATCAGCAGCGTGCGCCAGACACAGTGAGCACAGCATCACTAGTGCCCACCGCGAGCAGCGCAGCCTTGGTGTGCAATCAGCAGCGTGCACCAGACACAGTGAGCACAGCATCACTAGTGCCCACCGCGAGCAGCCCAGCCTTGGTGTGCAATCAGCAGCGTGCACCAGAAACAGTGAGCACAGCATCACTAGTGCCCACCGCGAGCAGCCCAGCCTTGGTGTGCAATCAGCAGCGTGCACCAGACACAGTGAGCACAGCATCACGAGTGCCCACCGCGAGCAGCCCAGCCTTGGTGTGCAATCAGCAGCGTGCAACAGACACAGTGAGCACAGCATCACGAGTGCCCACCGCGAGCAGCCCAGCCTTGGTGTGCAATCAGCAGCGTGCAACAGACACAGTGAGCACAGCATCAGTAGTGCCCACAACAGACACAGTGAGCACAGCATCAGTAGTGCCCACCGCGAGCAGCCCAGCCTTGGTGTGCAATCAGCAGCGTGCAACAGACACAGTGAGCACAGCATCACTAGTGCCCACCGCGAGCAGCCCAGCCTTGGTGTGCAATCAGAAGCATGCACCAGACACAGTGAGCACAGTATCACTAGTGCCCACCGCGAGCAGCCCAGCCTTGGTGTGCAATCAGCAGCATGCAACAGACACAGTGAGCACAGCATCACTAGTGCCCACCGCGAGCAGCCCAGCCTTGGTGTGCAATCAGCAGCGTGTACCAGAAACAGTGAGCACAGCATCACTAGTGCCCACCGCGAGCAGCCCAGCCTTGGTGTGCAATCAGCAGCGTGCACCAGAAACAGTGAGCACAGCATCACTAGTGCCCACCGCGAGCAGCCCAGCCTTGGTGTGCAATCAGCAGCATGCAACAGACACAGTGAGCACAGCATCACTAGTGCCCACCGCGAGCAGCCCAGCCTTGGTGTGCAATCAGCAGCGTACAACAGACACAGTGAGCACAGCATCACTAGTGCCCACCGCGAGCAGCCCAGCCTTGGTGTGCAATCAGCAGCGTACAACAGACACAGTGAGCACAGCATCACTAGTGCCCACCGCGAGCAGCCCAGCCTTGGTGTGCAATCAGCAGCATGCAACAGACACAGTGAGCACAGCATCACTAGAGCCCACCGCGAGCTGCCCAGCCTTGGTGTGCAATCAGCAGCATGCACCAGAAACAGTGAGCTCAGCATCAGTAGTGCCCACCGCGAGCAGCCCAGCCTTGGTGTGCAATCAGAAGCATGCAACAGACACAGTGAGCACAGCATCACTAGTGCCCACCGCGAGCAGCCCAGCCTTGGTGTGCAATCAGCAGCGTGCACCAGACAAGGTGAGCACAGCATCACTAGTGCCCACCGCGAGCTGCCCAGCCTTGGTGTGCAATCAGCAGCATGCACCAGACATAGTGAGCACAGCATCACTAGAGCCCACCGCGAGCAGCCCAGCCTTAGTGTGCAATCAGAAGCATGCAACAGAAACAGTGAGCACAGCATCACGAGTGCCCACCGCGAGCAGCCTCGCCTTGGTGTGCAATCAGCAGCATGCACCAGACACAGTGAGCACAGCATCACTAGTGCCCACCGCGAGCAGCCCAGCCTTGGTGTGCAATCAGCAGCATGCACCAGAAACAGTGAGCACAGCATCACTAGTCCCCACCGCGAGCAGCCCAGCCTTGGTGTGCAATCAGCAGCGTGCAACAGACACAGTGAGCACAGCAGCACTAGTGCCCACCGCGAGCAGCCCAGCCTTGGTGTGCAATCAGCAGCGTGCACCAGACACAGTGAGCACAGCATCACTAGTGCCCACCGCGAGCAGCCCAGCCTTGGTGTGCAATCAGCAGCATGCAACAGACACAGTGAGCACAGCATCACTAGTGCCCACCGCGAGCAGCCCAGCCTTGGTGTGCAATCAGCAGCATGCAACAGACACAGTGAGCACAGCATCACTAGTGCCCACCGCGAGCAGCCCAGCCTTGGTGTGCAATCAGCAGCGTGCAACAGACACAGTGAGCACAGCATCACTAGTGCCCACCGCGAGCAGCCCAGCCTTGGTGTGCAATCAGCAGCGTGCACCAAACACAGTGAGCACAGCATCACTAGAGCCCACCGCGAGCTGCCCAGCCTTGCTGTGCAATCAGCAGCGTGCACCAGACACAGTGAGCACAGCATCACTAGTGCCCACCGCGAGCAGCGCAGCCTTGGTGTGCAATCAGCAGCGTGCAACAGACACAGGAGCACAGCATCACTAGTGCCCACCGCGAGCAGCCCAGCCTTGGTGTGCAATCAGCAGCATGCAACAGACACAGTGAGCACAGCATCACTAGTGCCCACCGCGAGCAGCCCAGCCTTGGTGTGCAATCAGCAGCATGCAACAGACACAGTGAGCACAGCATCACTAGTGCCCACCGCGAGCAGCCCAGCCTTGGTGTGCAATCAGCAGCGTACAACAGACACAGTGAGCACAGCATCACTAGTGCCCACCGCGAGCAGCCCAGCCTTGGTGTGCAATCAGCAGCGTGCAACAGACACAGGAGCACAGCATCACTAGTGCCCACCGCGAGCAGCCCAGCCTTGGTGTGCAATCAGCAGCATGCAACAGACACAGTGAGCACAGCATCACTAGTGCCCACCGCGAGCAGCCCAGCCTTGGTGTGCAATCAGCAGCATGCAACAGACACAGTGAGCACAGCATCCCTAGTGCCCACCGCGAGCAGCCCAGCCTTGGTGTGCAATCAGCAGCGTGCACCAGACATAGTGAGCACAGCATCACTAGTGCCCACCGCGAGCAGCCCAGCCTTGGTGTGCAATCAGCAGCGTGCACCAGAAACAGTGAGCACAGCATCACTAGTGCCCACCGCGAGCAGCCCAGCCTTGGTGTGCAATCAGCAGCGTGCAACAGACACAGTGATCACAGCATCACGAGTGCCCACCGCGAGCAGCCCAGCCTTGGTGTGCAATCAGCAGCATGCAACAGACACAGTGAGCACAGCATCCCTAGTGCCCACCACGAGCAGCCCAGCCTTGGTGTGCAATCAGCAGCATGCAACAGACACAGTGAGCACAGCATCACTAGTGCCCACCGCGAGCAGCCCAGCCTTGGTGTGCAATCAGCAGCATGCACCAGACACAGTGAGCATAGCATCACTAGTGCCCACCGCGAGCAGCCCAGCCTTGGTGTGCAATCAGCAGCGTGCACCAGACACAGTGAGCACAGCATCACTAGTGCCCACCGCGAGCAGCCCAGCCTTGGTGTGCAATCAGCAGCATGCACCAGAAACAGTGAGCACGGCATCACTAGTGCCCACTGCGAGCAGCCCAGCCTTGGTGTGCAATCAGCAGCGTGCAACAGACACAGGAGCGCAGCATCACTAGTGCCCACCGCGAGCTGCCCAGCCTTGGTGTGCAATCAGCAGCATGCAACAGACACAGTGAGCACAGCATCACTAGTGCCCACCGCGAGCAGCCCAGCCTTGGGCAGAGGTAATCTGGCGCTGCGATTCGGCACTGTCAGCTGACGCTCTTTGTACATGGCTCAGAAGTATTTGGGTAATCTGATAATTAGTAACTATCACTGCAGACCATTACTAACAATTTACCCCATGCAGATAAACCTCTGGTGTAATTACACAGTCTAATCTGCGTGCTGTGTTCAACACATGCAGTGAGACAGAGTGTAATTAGTGCCACGAGCCTAAAGTTAGATTTCACTTACCCCACAATTACACAGGCAATAAGTGCTGTTTGTAAAACCAGCAACTGACTTCCCACATCGCCTTTGTCCTTCACATGCTGTTTGTTTCAGATTTAAAGCAGCCATAAAGTACTCGTGATTCGCACTTCTTGTTTATTCGCGTCTATCACTGGGCTCGACCCAACCTCCTGTGTCCTTCAACTGTGTGTGAGATGCCTTCAGTCTCTGGTCTCAGCACCGTACCTGCTCTCTCCTAGTATCATACGTTACATTTTCCTAACCCACATACACAGCTATAACCCCGTACACATTAAACCCTAATAACCGCACCAACCACAAGCTCATCACTCACCTACCATTCAGCGACAAGACCATTGAAAAAGCAGCCTACGGCTCACACCAACAATCTCCTACACGACTTCCAATCTGGCTTCAGACCTGGCTGCAAAGCTCACAAACCTAACCTAAAAAATCATAGATGATATACCCTGACCTCAGATGAGATGGCCCCTCCCTTCTGACCTCGGATGAAGATGGCCCCTTCCTTCTCCCCTCGGATGAAGAGGGCCCCTCCCTTCTGACCTTGGATGAAGATGGCCCCTTCCTTCTCCCCTCGGATGAAGATGGCCCCTTCCTTCTGACCTTGGATGAAGATGGCCCCTCCCTTCTGACCTTGGATGAAGATGGCCCCTTCCTTCTCCCCTCGGATGAAGATGGCCCCTCCCTTCTGACCTTGGATGAAGATGGCCCTCCCTTCTGACCTTGGATGAAGATGGCCCCTCCCTTCTGATCTCGGATGAAGATGGCCCCTCCCTTCTGACCGCGGATGAAGATGGCCCCTCCCTTCTAATCTCGGATGAAGATGGCCCCTCCCTTCTGACCTTGGATGAAGATGCCCCCTCCCTTCTGATCTCTGCTGAAGATGGCCCCTCCCTTCTGACCTCGGATGAAGATGGCCCCTCCCTTCTGACCTCGGATGAAGATGGGCCCTCCCATTCAAAGCACCATGCTAAAGCTTTTGCTCCTTCTGAACAACCATGATCTGAAGTGCCATTCGTGTGTCCTCCAGCGCTGCTCCAAACCTTATCCAGTTTTCAGAAGAGCTAGGCACCTCACTTCCAAACCTTATCCAGTTTTCAGAAGCGCTGGGCACCTCCTTTCCAAACCTTATCTATTTTTCAGAAGAGCTGGGCACCTCGCTTCTAAGCCTTATCCAGTTTACAGATGAGCTGGCACCTCACTCCCAAACCTTATCCAGTTTTCAGAAGAGCTGGGCACCTCACTCCCAAACCGTATCCAGTTTACATTAGAGCTGGGCACTTCACTCCCAAACCATATCCAGTTTTCAGAAGAGCTGGGCATCTCGTTTCCAAAACTTGTCCAGTTTACAGAACAGCTGGGCACCTCGCTTCCAAACCTTATCCAGTTTACAGAACAGCTGGGCACCTCGCTTCTAAACCTCATCCAGTTTACTGAACAGCTTGGCACCTCGCTTCCAAACCTTATCCAGTTTACAGACGAGCTGGGCGCCTCGCTTCCAAAATTTATCCAGTTTTCAGAAGAGCTGGGCACCTCACTTCCAAACTTTATCCAGTTTACATTAGAGCTGGGCACCTCACTTCCAAACCTTATCCAGTTTACAGAATAGCTGGACACCTCATTTCCCAACCGTATCCAGTTTTCAGAAGAGATGGGCACCTCGCTTCCAAACCTTATCCAGTTTACATTAGAGCTGGGCACCTCAATCCCAAACCGTATCCAGTTTTCAGAAGAGCTGGGCACCTCGCTTCCAAACCTTATCCAGTTTTCGGAAGAGCAGGGCACCTCACTTCCAAACCTTATCCAGTTTACATTAGAGCTGGGCACCTCAATCCCAAACCGTATCCAGTTTTCAGAAGAGCTGGGCACCTCGATTCCAAACCTTATCCAGTTTTCTGAAGAGCTGGGCACCTCACTTCCAAACTTTATCCAGTTTACATTAGAGCTGGGCACCTCGCTTCCAAAACGTATCCAGTTTACAGAATAGCTGGACACCTCATGTCCCAACCGTATCCAGTTTTCAGAAGAGATGGGCACCTCGCTTCCAAACCTTATCCAGTTTACATTAGAGCTGGGCACCTCAATCCCAAACCGTATCCAGTTTTCAGAAGAGCTGGGCACCTCGCTTCCAAACCTTATCTAGTTTTCTGAAGAGAAGGGCACCTCGCTTCTAAACCTTATCTAGTTTACAAAACAGCTTGGCACCTCACTTCCAAACCATATCCAGTTTACAGAACAGCTTGGCACCTAATTTTCAAACCTTATCCAGTTTACCGAACAGCTGGGCACCTCGCTTCTAAACCTTATCCAGTTTACAGAACAGCTTGGCAACTCGCTTCCAAACCTTATCCAGTTTACAGACGAGCTTGGCACCTCGCTTCCAAACCTTATCCAGTTTACAGACGAGCTTGGCACCTCGCTTCCAAACCTTATCCAGTTTTCAGAAGAGCTTGGCACCTCGCTTCCAAACCTTATCCAGTTTTCAGAAGAGCTGGGCACCTTGCTTCCAAACTTTATCCAGTTTTCAGAAGAGCTGGGCACCTCACTTCCAAACCGTGTCCAGTTTTCAGAAGAGCTGGGCACCTCACTTCCAAACCGTATCCAGTTTTCAGAAGAGCTGGCCACCACAATTCCAAACCTTATCCAGTTTTTAGAAGAGCTGGGCACCTCACTTCCAAACCTTATCCAGTTTTCAGAAGTGCTGGGCACCTCACTTCCAAACCTTATCCAGTTTTCAGAAGTGCTGGGCACTTCACTTCCAAACCTTATCCAGTTTTCAGAAGAGCTGGGCACCTCGCTCCAAACCTTTTCCAGTTTACAGAAGAGCTGGCCACCACAATTCCAAACCATATCCAGTTTTTAGAAGAGCTGGGCATCTTGCTTTCAAACCTTAGCCTGTTTACATAAGATCTGGGCATCTCGCTTCCAATAACACTAAATCATGAACAAATAAGATTCAGCTGCTGGGGCCGTATTATGCATTGTCATTGTTTGCTCCAAGCGCACTTTTTCAAAAGGGCCTGGCACAAACAATGACACTGCGTCCTATTACGATGTATGTGCTGCCCCCTGGGCAGCCGTGTCCTCGTACTGCCCGAATGTCTGACAGAATATTGATGGACAGAAAATCGGGCTACAAAAATATCGACACAGTAATATCGAAGTCAAAAATATCGATGTCCAACCTACATAAAGGTAAGTACAAAGCACGGACCGAGTAAATTTATCTACCACCTCCCAGTGCCCGCCCACGCAAAATCCTGGTAAACGGAAAAGGGTAGATTCGAGCGATATAGGGGGACATAACGAGGGATTGAGAGCTATCTATATATCCCCCACACAGATACCCACCTCCACAGCAGTGGTTCCACCTGAGGAACATAATACCACAGTAAACATTGTAGAAGGTATACTCCTGGCCAAAATAGAGTTATTGATTAAATCCCTACTCTTACCGTTATTTGAACGGACTAGATTACTAAACACCAAGATGGACTCTTTGGACACGCTAGTGAAAGAGAACATAGCGGCATCAAACAGAATCCACACCACTCTAGCCTCTAAGGGTACAGATTCGACACTCCCCAAGAACAACACTGTGATTACTAAGGATGGGGGTAATAGAGCGAAAACGGGACCACTTACCACAAAAGCTCCTCAGCAAAAACCTGTCCCTGTTATAAAGAAAAAACAGACAACCGAGAGTATACCCCCATCAAAAGGTTGCTGCAGTCTCTACTCCACAACCCCCAGCTAGAAAACCTCTCAATCCTACTAGCCATTTCGACCAAAGCACATGGCCTAGGATCAAATCTGTACCCAGGAAACAATGTGTGAACCTCCCCCCTGAGTCACTTCCATATACCATCATTTTAACTGGTGTGGCCCCCTTAGGGGAAGGTAAGAGAGAAACACACAAAGATCTACATAATAAGGGAATATTTTGGTTAAACAAAAACCGACCACTCCCTCCAAATTCAAATATATAGATCCTTAATGTTATGAGGGTGGACTGGGTAGGATATAGTAAAAAAGATCTTGAGGGGGATTGTGTGGTAATCAGCTTCAGGGAGCCCTGGGTAGCTGAATACATCCGTAGGGAACCTAGATATGGCAGACTGGGGGATGTTCAAACTTTGTCCCTGCATTATTTCTATCCCACATTAAACTCTAACAGAGCCCAAACACCGCACCCCCACTTCCGAAGGTATAGACCCAGAGATAGATATCATCTTGAAACACCTATCTACCCATTGTTTCAGCCCCATCTCTTGAACCGGTTTGCCCCTTTATCGGGACTGGATGGTGTGGATTGACTTAACAATGGCCCTTCGGTTCCAGGGCTGACTGGAGCCACAGGGAATTGTTCATTAACCAACACTACAATTACAATGGATAGGTTCGAGCCAGAGCCTGGAAAAATCCCCCAGGGAAGGGAAGGTAGGGGGAAACTTTAAGCCATACTCTCACTCTTGTGACCAGTGGGGGGAATGTTGGTTCCGTTGATATACCACCAAAGATATCTGTACCTACCCTTAAGATTTTATCCTGGAATATTGCGGGGTTGAAGGGGAAATTGGTAGAAGCTGACTGGGGGTCTTTTGTGGATCTTCATGATATAATTATATTACAGGAAAGTTGGTCTATTGATGCTATTTATCGGGTTGGTTACTTGAATTATTATAAACCAGCCTGTAAAGGTTTAAAAGGTCGTCCTTCTGGGGGTCTTGTCATTTGGATCAGACAATCTTTAGGCTTTAAAATCTCAGACCTACCTACACTGAGTAATGACATTTTAGCTTTGAAATTAAGTAGTAAAAGTAACCATGATCTCTTCTTGATTAATATATATGTAAGGGGGCGACCGGGTGGGAAGTCTACAAAAACGGCTGATGATTTATATTCCCTACTGAACACCATTGGCAGAGATAAATGCGTACTGGTGGCCGGGGACCTCAATTGTTCTTTTGAACCCGTCCTCAATCTGGATAATGGGTGTTATGGGGAAGCTGATCAAATTTGGAATATTCCCCACTTAACCATTCCACCTGTCAAAAAAGTAACAGAGGCTGTTATGCAGTGGCTTGGTCTTTGCCTAGAATGGGACCTACGAGCAGCGAATGGGAGAACAAAATCTGACCTGATGGGAAATGTTACTTTTGACAATTCCCATTATTCAAGCCGTATAGATTACTTCTTAATCAAGATGGAGTTCTGGAGTTTATTAGAGGATATGGAAATAGTCACAAGGTCAGGAAGTGATCATAATCCCCTAGTAATAAATTTATTAATAAATGGTGACTCACAGACAACCAGCGTAACTAACTTAATTACTGCTGAGGCTGTTCTTACGAACGATAGTAGAAGGGTACGTTGGGCTAGGCTTCTGGGAGATCCTACCATTATAGATAAGGTTTCAAAGGAGGTAACAGCAGCAACCAAATTGATGGTGCCTATATTAGATGAAGGGAGCAGATTGGAACAAATTGGGGTGATTCACGAGTCCCTTTTTAATAAAATGAAAACTTTTTTTTTTGAACCAGTTAAAAGAAGGAAAACTGGCTCGGTTCAAACAGGAGCGAAATGGTATGATAAGTCTTGCCGTCTTGCCCATAGCTCCCTGATAGCCGCTATAAAAATTAGATCTGCTATAGATATTAAGCGAGAAAGGGCAAACTATAAGAAGGTGCTCAAGCAGGCTAAAATAAACTGGGATGAGCAACGTTGGTTAGATTTGTATAAGGCCAGTACTTACACCAACCAACAAAAATTCTGGGAAGTAGTGAAATGGGGAGGCACTGGGGACCAGCAAACTCCTGTTAATTATGTCCCAGCCGAGACATGGGTTAAGCATATCTCGGCGCAGTTTAGTAACACAGATCGGATCTCCCTTAACAAAGGGGAGACTACCAGCGCTCCGACTGCAGTTCCTTCACATGACCAGATTGTCTTCACAGAACTGGAGGCTGTCAAAGCTCTAAAACTAGTGCAGAATGGGAAAGCTCCCGGAATGGACTGTGTCCCAGCGGACCTTTTTAAGTATGAACAAGAATATTGGGTCCCCTACATTACCAATTTAGCGAACGCCATAGCTAGAGGGGTCAGAATCCCGGACTCGTGGAAAGGGGCGGAGATCCTACCTGTGTATAAAAAAGGGGATAGGACTGATACGGGAAATTATCGCCCCATCAGTCTTATCGATGCCCTGCAGAAGGTAATCGACAGAATGCTGCTAGGCAGAATCCAGCATTGGATGACAGAAGTAAACATCCTGTCTCCATTGCAGGCTGGCTTCAGGGCCAACATAAGCACAGTTGACCAAGTACTCAGATTTGTTATGATCTACTGGAAGACTGTGTTTCTAAGAGGAGGTATAATATACGCAGCGTTTGTGGATCTCAAATCTGCGTTTGATTTGGTCCCCAGAGGAAAGATGTGGGCAGCCTTAAGGAGAATGGGTGTACCATCTGCCCTTCTCGAGCTTACAATCAGGATGCACAAGGAAAATTTTGCCAGAGTAAGGTGGGGTCGCCAGGGACAGGTGACCGACTCTTTCCCTGTGACCCACGGTGTGAGACAGGGCTGTGTCCTGGCCCCCACCTTATTCATACTTTTTATCAAGCAGGTGGTCAAGTTCCTCTCAGCAACTCCGACAGATGCACCAACACTGGGTGGGACCAAATTTCCCCTTTTAATTTTTGCTGATGACACCCTAATTTTAGCTAAAACACAGATGGGTCTTCAGTTAGCTATAAATAAGTTTGTGGACTTCTGTAGCGAAAATGACCTCGAAATTAATGTTTCTAAGACTAAGTTTATGGTCCTGACAAAGAATAAACCTCTGAGGGGCCATGTAACGATGAATGGGTCTAGCCTAGAACAAGTAGAGGTCATGACATACTTAGGAGTTGTAATTGACTATAGGTTACGCTGGAAAGAACAAATTGAGGCACTTAGTCTAAAATTTGCCCGACTATCAGGGTGCCTTGTGAAAGAACAACGTTGCTCCCTGACCAAAAGAGTTTTACCGGCGCTTAAAATTTATAGCGCCAAAATTAGTACTGCCATACTTTATGGGGCTGACCTTTGGGGGAGTGTGGATCTGGCTGTTCTGGATAAGATCCAGAATAAATTATTTCGTAATTTAGTTAGTCTCCCTCCTTTGACACCATCATTACCACTCATGCTAGATATGGGCTTTCATTCTATTAAACATCATGCCCAATATAGGATGGTGGCGTTATGGAGACGCATCTGGTCTACCCCGGAACTAATCATGTTTGCCCATGAGATACAGGATGTAAGAGCTCAACAAGGGGCAGGGGACATACCCTGGTTTAAATCTATTAAGAATACCCTTATTAGAATGGGTCTCCACTCGCTCTGGACTGAGCCAGGAAATCACATCTTCCCGTCAAAGAAAGATTTTAAACTTCTTTTCTGGTCCATAGTTAAAGAAGAATATGTTACGCTTTCTGAGAAATCTAACCTGACAGGCATGTTTTTGATCCACAAAGTAATCCCACATATTGAGACCTATTGGGACGCTATTCTTAAAAGTTCCGATAGGAAACTCTATCATCAGTTTCTAGGGAATTTACTAGTGGATGGCAGACCCCAGAGTCCATATCTTGCCCCTGTTGTCATGAGAGCAAAGAATCCTTAGGGCACTTTCTATTTGCATGCCCAGCTTATCGTGAACCGCGCCATAAGTGGCTAAAGCCAATATGTAAAAGACTAAACACCCGGGTGAGCAGTGAAGCATAGTCAATCCTGAGATACAACACAGCCGAATGGCTGTCTATAGGGGTGGCAAAATTCCTTGGGTGGGCCTGGCTAATCAGAATAAGGTGTGTTCGAAGTGCCACAAGTTGAAAGTCAAATATGCTGGACTTAACCTATTCTTCTTGGGCAGTATTCCTGAAATGCTTTTTTATACTTGTACTAATCTTAATATGGACGTCTTTCTATGTACATTTAATTGTTTTTTAAAAAAGTTTCATGATAATTTTATTTGTTTGTTTAAATTTGTATATACTTGTTGTGTGCTTTGTGTATGTATTTATTATGCTTGTCTTTTATGAAGAAAAAATTTGAAATAAAGATGTTAAAAACTGAACTGAAACTGGTAAGTACAAAAATATCAAAAAAAATATTGTCAAAAATATCGATGTTAAAAATATCGTTCTTTTTAATGTTTTAATAATAATGTAAAATTAAGTAAATAGTACATATAATTAAAAGAAATATAATTAAAAATATTAAAACATATTTAAAAAGAATAACTAATACATATAAATTAATATATATACATTAGGGAAAGCATTGGATAGTGTAGGGATAAACATTGCTATTCCCACTCCAGTGAGTGGAACAGTAGGGAAAGGATTGGATAGGGGAGAGGTAAAAATTGCTATACCCACTTCAGCGAATGCAACATTAGGGAAAGTGTTGGATAGCGTAGCGGTAAAATTTACTATTCCCACTCCAGAGAGTGCAACAGTTGGGAAAGCGATGGATAGCGTAGGAGTGAAAATGACTATACCAACTCCAAAGAGTGCAACAGTAGGGAAAGCGTTGGATAGCGTAGGGGTAAAAATTACTATTCCCACTGCAATGAGTGCAACAGTGGGGAAAGCGCTGGATATCGTAGGGGTAAAAATTACTATTCCCACTCCAGAGAGTGCAACAGTAGAGAAAGCGCTGGATAGCGGAGGGTAAAAATTACTATTCCCACCTTAGTGAGTGCAACAGTAGGGAAAGTGTTGGATAGCCTAGGGGTAAAAATTAATATTCACACTGCAATGAGTGCAACAGTGGGGAAAGCGCTGGATATCGTAGGGGTAAAAATTACTATTCCCACTCCAGACAGTGCAACAGTAGAGAAAGCGCTGGATAGCGGAGGGTAAAAATTACTATTCCCACTCCAGTGAGTGCAACAGCAGGGGAAGCGTTGGATAGCGGAGGGGTATAAATTACTATTCCCACTCCAGTGGGTGCAACATTAGGGAAAGTGCTGGATCGCATAGGGGTAAAAATTACTATTCCCACTCCAGAGAGTGCAACAGTAGGGAAAGCGCTGGCTATCGTGGGGGTAAACATTACTATTCCCACTCCAGTGAGTGCACCAGTAGGAAAAGCATTGGATAGCGTAGGGGTAAAAATTACTCTTCCCACTCCAGAGAGTGCAAAAGTAGGGAAAGTGTTGGATAGCATAGGGGTAAAAATTGCTATTCCCACTCCAGTGAGTGCAACAGTACGGAAAGCGTTGGACAGAGTAGATGTTAAAAATAACATACTCATAAATGAAATAAATATTGTAATTAAATAATGATTTATTAATGCATTTGGAAAAAATTAAATTACAACTACAAATATATCAAAAATAATAATTACTTATTAAACACTTCCCACCCTATTCCCCAATAAACACACAACACACTCCACATAAAATTTCACACAATTACATTAATTTTCATTTAATCAGTTAATAAAAATTATTTTGCAATTCCTAATAAAAAAAATCTCAATAACAATAAATAATATGTAATAAAACAATATTATAACCAATTAATAATTAATTAACACAAAACATAGTAATCAATACCAATAAATAATATTTAATATCCCCTGGTCAGACATGACCAACTTGAGGCCGATCTCCCTTCTGCCATTCATCGGCAAATTGACGGAGAAACATGTCAATCACCATCTCTCCGCCTTTATTGAACAGACTGGTAGTTTAGACCATTCACAGTCCGGGTTCAGGCCTAGGCACGGTACTGAGACCGCCCTCCTCTCCGTGACGGACACCATACGCATGTCACTGGATAGAGGGCTGTCTGTGGTGTTGGTGCTGCTGGACTTGTCCGCAGCATTCGACACCATATCCCACGCCATTCTCCTTACCAGATTAAAGGAGACAGGCATTGACAAATCTGCCCTGGCATGGTTTTCCAGCTTTCTCTCTGAGCGGACACAAACGGTGAACATGGGCTCCTTTAGTTCCACCTCGGCCAACATCATCAGAGGAGTCCCACAGGGCTCATGTCTTAGTCCTACGTTGTTTAACGTATATGTCTCCTCCCTGGCCAACTTGACTAGGTCCTTTGGGTTCATGCCTATCTCCTACGCTGACGACACGCAGCTGCTGTTCACCTTTAAGACCTTGACCCCCGAGATTAGACAAGCTTTCTCTAACGGCATGACTGCAATCGCCAGCTGGATGGCCAAAAACTTCCTACAGTGTAATGTGGGAAAGTCTGAGGTCATGTTATTCGGAGAGGCGAGAATCCTCTGGACCCCAGACTGGTGGCCTCCAAGCTTGGGACAGGCTCCGCCTCCCAAACAGGTAGTCAAGAACCTGGGAGTACGTCTAGACCAGGACCTTACCCTCTCTCATCATGCCAGCACCACTGCAGGGTCCTGCTTCCACATCATCGGCCTCCTTCGGAAGGTGTTCCCCCTTCTACCGGACGATACCCGGAAGACCCTGGTCCAGGCCCTCGTTTTGAGCCGCCTGGACTATTGCAATGGCTTACTTCTGGCCGCCAATGAGGGAGTGCTCAATAGATTGCAGGTGGTGCAGAACACCGCAGCACGGCTGGTGACCAACACCCCCCCCAGAACACCGTCCCTCCCCCTCCTTAGGGCCCTCCACTGGCTTCCTATCCGGAAACGGATAGAATTCAAGATCAGCTGTGTGATACACAAATGCTTATACAATCTAGGACCACATTACCTGACAGACAAATTTGTTTTTCACCGTCCGTCCCGTATCCTCAGGTCCTCCAACCTACAGCTGCTTCAGGTTCCTAGACACTATAAGACAAGACAGGGAGGCCGTGCCCTATCTATCATGGGTCCTCGTCTATGGAACAGTCTCCCCCTCTCCCTCAGAGAATGCCAGAGCCACACAGCCTTCAGGAAACGACTAAAAACTGTACTATTCTAGGAGGAGCTTCTGTTCTGTTCACCTCACAGCACCGCGCGGAGATACACCTTCGGGTGTGATGCCGGCGCGTAACAAGCCCATAAATAAATAATAAATAATACAATTTAATAACCGATGAATAATTAATCAATGAAAGAATATCATTACCAATAAATAATATTTAGTAAAAATGAATAACCAATTAATAATGAATTAACAAAGACATTCATTATCAATACTCAATTTGTCTTAATTAATTACTTAATTACAAATAATTAACTTCCCACCCTATTCCCCTATAAACACACAACGCACTCCAAAAATAAATCAATACAAATACAATCATTATCAATTAGTAATAATCAATTATCAATTATTAATTAATTATCAATACATTAATTATTAATAACAATAATTATAAATTAATAATTGCTTAATTAAAATAAATTACTTCCCACCCTTTTCCCTTATAAACCCACAACCTGCTACAGAAATAAAACACACAATTTAATTACAATTAATTATGAATTCCTAAAAATGATAATTTAATTTACTATAATTAAGTTACTTCCCACCCTATTCCCCTATAAACCCACAACCCACTACGGTACTAAAACACAATAATAACTTTTTAAAAAATTACTAATTTCTAAAAAATTTATACATATATTTTAAAAAACAGTACAATACTTAATAAAACATATAGAACACATACATATTAAACACATACTAAAATACATAACACTCAAATAAATATAGATAATATTAAAAACGATAATTTAACTATCGATATTACTAACATTGACATTTGAAACATCGATATTTCTTACCTTAACTTCGATATTCTGGTTGTCAAGTTTCAAGTTTATTTATTTATGGTTTTGGAACTCAAATGAGATCCACATAAAAGATTGACAAGATAAATACATTTGCATACAATCATAGTTAAAATACAAAATAGAATAAACATTTCCAACCTTTTAATATATAGCTAAGAAACTTTTGAAAAAGTTAAAAATTTTATAACCAAACATTTCATTGGGGGGGTTACAGATGGCGTCTAGAAAAGAAGTGGCAGAGAAAATGCTTAATTGAAGACAAATTGGTCTCAGCCACTTGCGCCTATGCAAAAGTAGGGCCAGGCACACAAAGAGTACATGGGTAATATCCTGAGTTGAATTTGGACAAAAGAATATTCAAAGGAAGTAGGTCCTGCCTCAGTAACAACAAGAATCGCCGTACACCATGAGGGAGGTTCCAGGTGACATATGATTGATCTTTTCTCATTAGGCAGGCATCAATGGCCAAAGAGACGCCTTTCTTCAAGGTACATGCTTCCCTATCCATCTTAAAGCTTAATTTCAAGGAGGCCAACTTCAAGATGGACTTCAGCTGATATGCAGATAAGGTAAAGAGAACCGATTCATCAAGTTGCAAAAGATCAACCATGGTTCTAAAGTTTTTTACAATTAACGAGTGTTCTTTAAAAGTTCCTAACAACTCAGGTTTTATAAGATGTCTCAGGGTACCCGGATCTCCCCCAGCAAGGCTAAAGACCCAGCGCACTATCCCCGCTAGGCCCTTGACCCAACTATTACGTAGGCCGAATTCCAGTCTAAAGGCGGCTATAGAGCACGCTGTATTGACCGTGGTTAGATTGCGCAAAATTTTGCCTTCCTTAGTATTTAAGAAGCCCCAGTTTCTTATATCAAGTATTTCCATACCATAAAGTAGTGATGCTCGGATTTTAGCACAATACACCTCTAACAGAGTAGCGAAGTGCCTTCTTCCTGTAGCCTTGTAAAGGGAGAGTAAACTTTTACCTTGGACAATTGCTTTCCGGGTGTTGTTTGCTATGCGAGCCTTTTCACTTAAATTACTAGCAATAACTTTTCCGAGGAAGACATAAGATTTTACTACTTCCAATCTTTATCCACCTATGGACCATGGAAAGCTCGCATATTTCAACTTTTTCCTTCCCGTCATGCACATTACTTTAGTTTTTGAGACATTTATCTTCAGGTGGTGTGCCTCCGCGTATTTATAGAGTACCTGTAGACGATTATTTAGTCCTTTTGGTGTTAAATCCAGGATTAATATATTGTCTGCATACAGTAAACAAACAATAGGGATACCCCCCAAAACAGGAGCAATTCTTTCACTTAAAGACAAAACATGAGGAAGATCAGCTATATAGAGGGAAAATAATAAGGGGGCCAATAAACAGCCTTGTTTTAACCCATTGGCTGTAGTAATTACTCGAGAAAGTCTCCTTTCCCCACCTTACAAAACTCTGCACCAGGTGTCAGAGTGCAAAGCTCGTACTAGCTCCAGGAGAGTGGACGGCATGCCTAGGTCTGATAGTTTCCTCCACAGCAAAGATCGATCTACTTTGTCAAATGCTGTGGAGAAGTCTATGAAGGCTACATAGACTCTCCCTCCTCGGACCTTGACATATTTTTCTGTTATAACTTGCAATGCAGTCAGGTTGTCCATGGTACCATGCCTTTGCCTAAACCCCGTCTGCTCAAGGGGAAAGATTTCACCCTTGGACACCCAATCATTGATCGACTTAAGGAGACATTTTGTAAAAACTCTGCCTATGGCGTCCAAAAGGGCAATTTGGCGATAATTGTGAGGAGCATCACTGTCTCCCTTCTTATGTAGGGGGACCAATATGCTCCCCCTCCAGGAGGGAAGAACGGTTTTACAAGAAAAACAGAAGCTAAAAACTGCAAAAAGGATTTTACTCCACAACTCACTGTTTTGTTTTATGACCGAAATAGGGAGCTCATCGGACCCATTGCGCAGAAAGAACGCAAGACCTTGATGGCTAGTTCAATGTCCTTTTCGGACGGTGGTCCATATGGAGAGCTATCCACATGTGTTCTACCATATTCAGGCACCAATCCATTGCTGGCATATAAGTTCTCAATATACCCAACCCAAGTATGCTCTTCAATGGGAATTGGCAGAGGTCTAGATCTTACTCCACAGCCCTCCCCAATTAGTGACCAAAATTTTCTAGCTTGACCCTTATGTGCCGCTTCCCGTAATTTAATCCATGAGGTATCTTCATTCTCTCTTTTTAATTTAGCCTTCACCCTACTCCTCCTTCTTCTTAATAGGACTATTCTGTGGTATCTTTCAGGGATATAAAAGAGGTACTGTTCCCTTAATAATTTGTTTATTTCGATATTAAGGTATCGAAGACAGCTAGGAGTTATTTTAGGATTTCCTATAGGATAGGTTTTTTTTGCGATAGAGGTTACCACATTCATGAAATCAGCAAAACATATTAATTCACAACCATTCCAATGAACCAGATTCTCCACGGCGGCCTCTAGGATACTCGCCAAGCCCTTGATAGCCTTAAAATTCCAATAACATCTCCCAGAATTGGCTCCAAAACTCACCAGTTCGCTATTTATATGCCACGAGTCCGTCAAGGGTGGATTTAAATTTACAGTAATAGTGAGTACCGTATGGCCGCTAAATACTGTGTTGGAGACAGACAAATCTTTCAGAAGAAAGAAGGAAGAACTTCCCACTGCCACGTAATCAAGAAAAGACTCACTATTGTTAGACTTGTGAGTGAAATTTGCCGGAATATCAGAGGGAAGCCTTCCATTTACTATAATGCTATCCACCTCTAGCAATTCCTCCCAAAATAATTTCCCTCTCTTATTGGTCTTAATATTACCTAGGAAAAGAGCTTGCGGTATCTTTAATGATTCCTCCTTAAGCTTATTCCTAAACAGCTCTAAACTACAGTTAGAGATTTCACAATTAAAGTTCCCTAATAAAATTATATGGGGAGGGGATTCAGAATCAAGAAGATTATTTATGAAGGAGAAAACCCTCTTTAAACCTACATTAAAACATGCATCTGGAGGAATATAAACATTTATCAATACAAGTGATTTTCGTGGGTTACCGTTAACAAGATTCGACAGCGTTATTGCCTGAAAAAGATTTTTAGGATCTAAATAATGGGCAAAGTTCCATTTTATCTTATTGGAGAGTAAACAGGCCACTCCACCCTTAGCATGGCCTCTCCTAGAGGAAATGGCTCTGCCATCTAACAAATAATAGTCCTTTCCCGCAAAGAATTTCTCATCACACCAAGTCTCCTGGAGACAGATCACATCAGCTTCTAGTGTATGCAGGTATGGTAATTTTTCTGGACTATTCCTTATTCCAGCCGTATTCCACCATATTATTTTTAAATCAATGTTAAAGATAGGAATAAGGTTTGGGAAAAAGCATAGATTTGCTTGACAGAACACCAGGCAACCAATTCCATTTAAGACTTTCTTCTGCCGAATTCGGTTGGCAAGGGGGGGAGGAGGGGGTTTGTATATCACATGCCGTTCATTTTTCGAAATACAAATTTTTAATTCATCAATTTTGGAGGGCCTATCTCTACTGCCTAAAACTGCTAGGGGGAGTAGAGGCATGTTTACAAGTCTTTCATTACGAAGTTCCACAGAAAATGGAATGACACCAATCCCCCTGCTTTGTAGTCCCTCAGACCATTGTAAAATATGATTTACAACAAGTTTAGAGTGAAATCTGACCCTTGCTATCTTCCAACCTCTGGTATCAAAATGGAGACTACATCTATATCGTTAGTTTTAATATGTTTCAGACTTTCAATCTCCCGAAAGCAATTGAGGAGTGAAGATCTATTTAGAGTAAGATCCGTATCGAACAATGGAATGAAATCTAGATGGAAGGTATCTATACTTTTCTTTTCAGGAGCAGCATTTGACCATTTGGAAGCCCTTTCACTTCCAATAATATCGGAAAAAGGCTTGGCTAAGGGATTAAGAGCTGGTAATAAGGTATTAGAGGGATTTATCTGTTCAACAGATCAGATGCTATTAGAGAACCCCCTTGGTTCAATAGTCATAAGTTCTTGGTCTGATTTTGTTTGACCAATTATATCTTGAGATAAATTAAGCAAAGAATCTTGGGGGAGGTTTTTTCCTATGGGGGTATCTATGTCATCATCAAAATTAATTTTCCTCTGTCTTTTTTTTGCAAATCTACGAGTTGGTTTCCTCTTTTTCCCTCTAAACTTTTTAAGTTTTCCTATATTTACCTTTTTTCCTTCATTCAAAGAGGGGGCCGTGAACAGTAGCAGCAAAGCCCCGCAGGCAACCTCTCGTGTCCTCTCAACTCAGGAACAGCAGCAGAAGTCAATCGGTCCCAGAAACGGCACTCTATTCTGGTTGTCGATATTCTTGATTTCGATATTCTGTCCCTACCATATTTAAAACTCGATATAAATGTGCTTCGATATTTGAAAATTGCTATTTTGACCGTCCACCACGCTGCCTTGGGGCAGCACATTCATGTATAAAACGAAGCGGCTGCTTTAAAGCCGCCCCATGTTTTTACAGTGCAGGCGGCACCCATCTGCACTTTTAAAGTGGATTAGAGATCCCCTTGCAGGCGCGTGCAGTCAGTGACTGCACCTGCCTGCAAGAGGATGGCTGGGGCGTCCATAGGACCTCTTTTTTTACCCTCCAGAGGGTTGCTCTCAGGGGGCACACTCACAGTGCACCACGTCTCTGCTTCGGTCCCACGTCTGTAATATGGCGCAGGCGGAGAGGCAAAGGAATTCCCTCATGTTCTTGTGCACGTCCCTATGAATATGAGGGAACGCACCTGACGGTAGCGCTGGCACTTTAAGTATGCCAGCGCAATCGGTATTACTGAAGGGGCCGCACAAGCGTCTTTGGCCCCTTTTGCAATACCAAAGAGCCCCTGGAGGGGGGAAAACAGGCGCAAATACCCGTTGCACCCCCTGGGCACTTATTGTAGTCGAGTGTTTTAGTTATAACTTTGGGGTCTATTAGGATGCCGGTCAGAAAATTATTCCGACCACCATGGTAGCTGGAAAACACCGTCCGCTAGGAGCGCGGCATAAACGCCAGTCCAATTAGTATGCCTCGCAATCGAAGGCCGACAGCGGCGGTCGGATCGCAGCATTTAACATTGCGGCAGTTGCTGCTGCCAGCAGCACCGCCGCGATAACCAAAAAAGCATGTCCTGCATATCCCTGCACTGCGCGGCAGGCACTGCACAGTGCCGGCCACCTGGTACAGAGTCATGGCACCCCCCAGTGCACCCACACCCCCCCCAAACAGATTGGGGGACCGCAATGGGCCCCAGAGACATTTTCCGCATGCCTTTCCATGGCGGTTCCACCGTCGCGGAAAGGCTGGCTACAGCCGGCATCATAATCATGCCAGGCAAGTGTGCCGACTGCTACCTGCGGAAAAGTGGTGGCCAGAAAATCTCACTGCCGCAGTCGTCACTGCCATGCTAATGGGACCGGCGGTTTTCTGGGTTGCGATCACAGGCGGATAACCTCTGATGGCCCGGCGGATGCCACCGCCGGCCCGGCGGCGGTCATTCGGCCGCCAACCTAAAAGAGCCATTTCTCTTGATCATTGAAAGCTGTTTTTGGGAGAAGGTTTGAGATCTTTCGAGGGACAGTCCAATAAACCCCCCGCACTACAATCCTGATTTCTACTCTTAAATCCAGATTCTCTGAGGATATTTTGTGTCTGGCTGGTGTGAGGATTATTCTCTTCCCAGATGGCTCGCTGAGATGCAGGCGCCTGGAAGCCTGTAGGGAGCAGCACGTGGCACATCTTGTTAGAATGGCTTCACTGTGGCTGTGGACCTGCCTAGTTACAGACTTGGGAGTACCCCGGGCGTACGCCCTACCATCGCATTGTGCACACGCCTTGCCCAACCCATCGCCATGTGCACGCACCCTGCGCAACCAACCACTATGTGCGTGTGCCCTGCGCAACCCACCGCCATGTGCGCGTGCCCTGTGTGATTGAAACAACTTCTGTGCTCAGGGCCAGACACAGACATCCACCATTACAGATCTGTAACAATGTAAGCAGCAGGAGAGGGCTTAGGTGTGGCTGAGATAGCCCTTTCCATCCAGGGTGCACTCACTGGTACTAAAGGCCCTTCCTGTCCTGCTCAGGCTTCAGACACGCAGGGGTCCCACCTTTTAGATTTAACCTTGAGGCCATTCCTGTCCTGCTCAGGCTGCGTCACAACAGGGGTCTCACCTTTTAGATTCCACCTTGAGGACCTTCCTGTTCAGTCAGGCTGCAGAACGACAGGGGATTTCACCTTTTAGATTTAACCTTGAGGGCCTTCCTGTCTTGTTAATGCTGCTGAACAACAGGGGTCTCACCTTTTAGATTTAACTTTGAGGGCATTCCTGTTCAGTTCATGCTGCAGAACAACACAGGTCTCTCCTTTTAAATTAAACCTCGAGGCCCTTCCTGTCCTGCTCAGGCTGCAGAACAACAGTGATCTCACCTTTTAGATCTAACCTTGAGGACTTTCCAGTTCAGTCAGGCTGCAGAACAACAGGGGGTCTCACCTTTTAGATGTAACCTTGAGAACCTTCCTGTCTTGTTCATGCTGCCGAACAACAGGGGTCTCAACTTTTAGATTTAACCTTGAGGGCCTTCCTGTCTTGTTCATGCTGCCGAACAACAGGGGGTCTTTCCTTTTAGATTTAACCTTGAGGGCCTTCCTGTTCAGTTAATGCTGCAGAACAACACAGGTCCCACCTTTTAGATTTAACCATGAGGGCCTTCCTGTTCAGCTCATGCTGAAGAACAACAGGGAATGCGCTAGCAGCAAAGGAAGAGAAAAAATGACTAGCAGTGAAGGAAGTGAAACAATGGCTAGCAGCGAAGGAAGTGAAACAATGACTAGCAGTGAAGGTAGTGAAACAATGACTAGCAGTGAAGGTAGTGAAACAATGGCTAGCAGTGAAGGTAGTGAAACAATGACTAGCAGTGAAGGTAGTGAAACAATGGCTAGCAGTGAAGGTAGTGAAACAATGGCTAGCAGCTAAAGAAGTGAAACAATGGCTAGCAGCTAAAGAAGTGAAACAATGGCTAGCAGCTAAGGAAGTGAAACAATGAGTAGCAGTGAAGAAAGTTAAACAATGACTTGTACTGAAGGAAATTAAACAATGGCTAGCAGTGGAGGAAGTGAAACAATGACTAGCAGCGAAGGAAGTGAAACAATGGCTAGCAGCTAAAGAAGTGAAACAATGGCTAGCAGCTAAAGAAGTGAAACAATGACTAGCAGCTAAGAAAGTGAAACAATGACTAGCAGTGAAGAAAGTTAAACAATGACTTGTACCGAAGGAAATTAAACAATGGCTAGCAGCGATGGAAGCAAAATAAAGGCTAGCAGCGAAGGAAGTGCAATGGCAGACAAACAATGACTAGCAGCGAATGAAAATAAACAATGACTAGCAGTAAAGGAAGTGAAACAAAGACTAGCAGCGAAGGAAGTGAAACAAAGACTAGCAGCTAAGGAAGTGAAACAAAGACTAGCAGCTAAGGAAGTGAAACAATGACTAGCAGCAAAGAAAGTGTGATGACTCAAAGTAATGGAAGCATGACAACAACTCGGAGTGAAAGTAGTGTGGCAGTGACTTAGCAGTGATATTTGTGTGACAATGATTTGAATTGGGAATGTAGTGTGACAGAGTTTAACAGTGAAGGAAGTGTGACATTGACTAGCAGTGAAGGAAGTCTGACAGCTCAGTGCTGGTTCTGCTGCCTGGTGCAGTGCTCTTGCAGTCACCTGTCAACAGTGCAATGCTCACCTTGGGACCTGTCAGCAGTGCAGTGCTGAGCCTGAGTCCCACTAGCAGTGAAGTGCTGAGACCCGCTAGCAGTGCAGTGCTGAGCCTGAGTCCCACTAGCAGTGCAGTGCTGAGACCTGCTAGCAGTGCAGTGCTGAGACCCGCTAGCAGTGCAGTGCTGAGCCTGAGTCCTGCCAGCAGTGCAGTGCTGAGACCCGCTAGCAGTGCAGTGCTGAGACCCGCTAGCAGTACAGTGCTGAGCCTGAGTCCTGCCAGCAGTGCAGTGCTGAGACCCGCTAGCAGTGCAGTGCTGAGACCCGCTAGCAGTGCAGTGCTGAGACCCGCTAGCAGTGCAGTGCTGAGCCTGAGTCCCGCTAGCAGTGCAGTGCTGAGACCTGCCAGCAGTGTGGCGTTGACCCTCAGATTTGATGGCAGTGCTGTCACTGAAACTTATCTGTGGCGCAGTGATGACCATGAGACCTTTCAGCAGTGCAGTACTCACCCTGACATGGGATAGCACTGCTGTGCTGATCCTTAGACCGAATAGCATTGCAGTGCCGGTACTAAGGCCTGCCCGCAGTGCAGTGCTTAACTTGAGACTTGTCTGTAGTGCTGAACCTGAGACGTGATAGCAGTGCAATACTAATCCTGACATGGAATAGCAGTGCTGAGTCCCGCTAGCAGTGCAGTGCGTGCTGAGCCTGAGTCCCGCTGGCAGTGCAGTGCTGAGACCTGCTAGCAGTGCAGTGCTGAGACCTGCCAGCAGTGCAGTGTGTGCTGAGCCTGAGTCCCGCTAGCAGTGCAGTGCTGAGACCCTCTAGGAGTGCAGTGCTGAGGTCCCGCTAGCAGTGCAGTGCCTGAGTCCCGCTAGCAGTGCAATGCTGACTTTGAGACCTGTCAGCAGTGCAGTCCTGGGACCTGCCAGCAGTGTGGCGTTGACCCTTAGACTGGATATTAGGGCTGTCGCTGAGACTTATCTGTGGTGCAGTGTTGACCATGAGACCGGTCACCAGTGCAATATTCACCCTGACATGGGATAGCAGTGCAGTGCTTGTTCTGATGCCTGTCAGCAGTTCAGTGCTTGTTCTGATGCCTGTCAGCAGTGTTTGTTCTGATGCCTGTCAGCAGTGCAGTGCTTGTTCTGATGCCTGTCAGCAGTGCTGTACTCACCCTGACATGGGATAGAAGTGCAGTGCTTGCTCTGATGCCTGTCAGCAGTGCAGTGCTTGTTCTGATGCCTGTCAGCAGTGCAGTGCTTGCTCTTATGCCTGTCAGCAGTGCAGTGCTTGTTCTGATGCCTGTCAGCAGTGCAGTGCTTGTTCTGATGCCTCGAAGGGACGTGTGTGCACATATGTCCATTGAAGTCAAAATGGAAGACAGGAGTGCTGTATTCTTATGCGGGATTTTAGGTCTTGCATACTGGACTCCGCAATCGGTCTGGTTGCAAAAGACCTATTGTGAACTTGCATACGGCCCGCCCCTTGCTTGCTATTGGTTCGCTTTATTGTCACTCTTATTTGCTTGCTTCCTATTCAATGGCTTTCTTTCCTCTTCTTTTGTTTGTCCCTCCCCTGGAGCATAGATCCTTTGCCATTCTTTTGGTTGGTTGACTTGTACCCTTCCACTGTTCAATTTTACAGAGCTTCTTTTTTCTTTTTCCTTCAGCTCTCCACGAGAGTGCAGTTGTGTTCTATGTGTCTCCGTCGTGTGCTGCTTCCCACATCATTGCCTGCCCTGACCCCCATTTTTCCCACATTGTGTTGCTCCCACTCATCCTGGCCTGTCTGTAAAGTTACAGCTACAAGGAGATTGTGACTTGGCTGTGGCTGAAGGGCAGACGTTAGGAGTTGCTTTTGCTTTATCTCTTGTATGTCACATATTTCATGAAAGCACAGGCTTTGGCACACAAAGGCGTTTATGGCGCATGGGGAAGGGCGAACTGCGGCACGTACTCCGTTGATGCCCGAGGGAGAAGGTGTACTTAGCACAACACTTCTGGAGGCTCATAACTCTGCTCCTGCATAAAACCAAATGGCTGAATCCTTTGGAAAGCAAATTAGTCCCTGGCAAACATTTCCCTTTTCATTCTGACAATACACTATTCTTTTTAAATTCTGGACAGCGTTTCCTGAGTGAAAAGTATTTGAAAGATAAACCAAGCCATTTATAAAGATTAAAAACATTGAATTCAATGTACAGTTTTGAGATACCAGAAGATTTTGCTGGACTATTGCCATTAGCATACAATCGGTGATGGCTATTGGCTTTGCCAATGCTTATTAGTTGATGTTTTTTGGGCTAAACCAGTGTTTTTTTGTTTCCACCAGGATGAAGGCAGCAGCCGGAGTGAAGGTGGCATCTGTGAGGGTCAGCGGTGCTGGTCAGTGGGACATTCAACAGGAGTTGACAAATGGCGAGGAAGAGACCACCGCCACGCTTCTGTGCGTGGGCCGGGGTACAGCGGGCGACAGGTGAGGTCACCCCTCATTATAAGACCAGTGGTATGTAAGGGTCTGTGTGCACCAATCACACTAAATCCAGGCACTGTGTGAGCACCATGGAAGTCTGTGATCATACAAATCTTGGCCCTATAAACACATTACTTTCTGGTACCGTAGTCTATTCATGCCTAGCGCCTTCCATGCCCAGAACAGGCCCTACGTGGGCCGTACGATTCCCGGTCTCTGAATAACTTCCATTCCTGATCCAATGCCATGCTCTGATCAGATTGCAGCTGTGGACCTACCATTCCCCCACCATACCTCAGTGGGGGAGGCACAGTTGTGAGTAGGGGAGTGAACGAACACTACTCCTCCGGCCTGTAGCAGCCGATTTCTTACAAGGCCAGCTCTGATCTCTTTCAAGTCGTTCTAACTCCTTGTTACAGCTTTCAGACTCACAGCGCTGGGAAGTTCTGGCCTCTTCGACTCTCCATCCTAGTTCACTTCCATCTTCCTTTCAGCTTCCACCAGCAGCTTATTACCTATGGACTAAATTTCTCTTAGTTTCGAGATGTCGCCTCTTTCCAGAGGTTGCCCCCAGAGCCCGGCAGCCTTAAAGTGCTGCTCTATGCGGATACTCTGGGGCTGATTACGATGAGGCTCGGAAAGTCTCTGAATGCAGTTTGGAGGCTTTCCGAGCCGCTTCACGGTTTCAAACTGACAGCCTCATTACAATGGAGGCTGTCGGTTTTGAAACCGGTCAGACATTCTGTCCAGCATCCAATGGGCTCAAGGCACGTAATCCCTATTGGTGTTTTACGCCGTCCGGATTACAATGCCTGGTTTTTGACAGGCAGTTCATGCTGGGCTTTCCGACAGGGAATGCCTGTTGGAAAGAGAGTTTGGAGGCTACCTCAACAGATGGCTCTCCTTTACCTCGACAGACGGCTCTCCTTCTACATCCCCAACCACCAGCTACGCTCCACCGACCTCTCACTCGCCACCATCCCGCGCTTCCAAAGAACAACCACCGGCGGGAGATCCTTCTCCCACCTCGCCGCAAAGACATGGAACACCCTCCCACTGAGCCTACGACAGACTCAAGAACTTCTGACCTTCAGGAGGACACTAAAGACCTGGCTGTTTGACCAGTAGTGCCTCCCCCCCAGCGCCTTGAGACCCTCGCGGGTATGTAGTGCGCTTTACAAATGATTGATTGATTGATTGATTGATTGATAGCAGGGCCCCCATCTTCCTGCGCCCTCTGGTTAGGGGTGGAGGGGGTCCTATGGTGCCCCCCAGTTGATCCCTGCACCGTGTGGCAGGCACCTTGAGGGGTGAACACAAACTCCTTTATCTGTATGGAAGCTTGTGCTGCGGCCGGTTTCCAGAGGTCAGTCTTACTCGTATCCGCGACGGTCTCGGACAGACTCATGTCCGCCAGATATTGAAATAAGGGCCTCGGTCTCTTTGTACTTTACATGTTTATCTCTCCCATTAATTACTCCTGCCCTTCTTTCTCCTCCTTGCTAAGGCTTACACAGAGCTGGGACCCCCTCGGGGTCTGCCCCACACTTTACAAACTGTCAATCACTCTGAGTGGGTTGAGCTCAGCATTCAGTTCGAGGCATGTGGGCTGCTGAATTCATATCTGTGCATAGATCGCCGCCTAGTGTTGGGTCTGGATGATTGCACATTGTTGTCCTGGAAGAGTCTTCGAAGTATCACGAGATAGGTGGCTCCTCCCCTGGACTACAGTGCGCATGGGCATCGACTCCATCCCCAGATTGTTTTTTTCCGCCATTGGGTTCGGATGTGTTTCGGTTCCCTCTGTCGGAATCGATAGTTGTTTAAGTTTCTTTACTTGAGACCAAAAGGTCTTTAGGATCTCGCGTCGGTATTGTTATCGGTCGGGTTGGTTATTCATCGGCTCCGATCAACTGCTGCCCTTCCGCGTGCTGTCGGCGCGGACGGGCCTACACGACGCTCCAGACTACTTCAACATGGAACGAAGTCCATTTAAGAGGTGCCCAGTGTGTGCCTCAAAGTACCCGCACATCGACGTGCACCCAGTGTGCAACAAGTGCTTGTCGCCGGACCACGACGAGGCCAAGTGTATGGCCTGCTCCAAGTTCCGGTCGAAGAAGACTCTCAAGCTACGCCGGGCCGCAAGACTGCAGGCCCAGAGTTCGGCACCCCCACCAGCAAACATCTTTGAAGAGGATGTTGAAGACGACACCATCCTAAATGTTTCGGACTCTAACCCAGCATCGGAGGGCGAGGAAGACTACGACGCGGGAGACGAAGAGTTCGAGGAAGTCGTCGAGGAGGTAGGGGACGACGACGGGGCCATTGCCACCGTGGAGGATAGCTCGGAGGAGGAGCATCCTCAGACTGACTCCGGGGTCAAACCCCATCATAAGGCCCAGGTCGAGGGATCGCCTTCGGGCCTTACCCAAGACCTCAATACTCGTCCCACGGCCCCGCCTCCTGGCCCGGCCACGGACATTGGTGATGCGCCACTCCCGGTCCAGAAACCGAAAGTGAAGCCATCGGGGTCAACACCATCGGGATCGAAACCGAAAGTGCAAGTCGCACTGGTTGGATCAAAGGCGCCAGAGGCCTCGCGCCGCAGAAATCCAAGATGGCCGTCGATCTCAAGAGCCACACCAAGATGGCCGATCCGAAGACCACGGTGTCGAAGCCTAAGGCGAAGACGCCCGACGCGGCGGCGTCGGCGCCGAAGCTGGTCGACGCTCTAAAGAGTCGCGTCGACGCCAAGAAGGTCGATGACCATAAGAAGGCCCCAAAGAAGCGTCAGGACGACCCCAAGTCTATGACTGCACTGATCCCAGTCAAGAAAGCAAAGGGAGGTGCCGCGTCGGCTCCGAAGACGGCTGCTTTGGTCGCCGACCCTAATCCGGACTCAAAGGACTCGCTCGAGCCGATCCGGCCCTCCCCATCCCTCACCAAAAAGGTCACGGAGTCCCTTTAGCGGATTCGGGAGGAGGCCGCGGCGGTCGAGCCGAAGGACACTGTGCCGCACAAGCCTCCACAGAAGCCGGCAAAGGCGCAGACGCCGATTCACTTCACGCTGCCGCCAAGAACGGCGCCGAAGGCTTTCGCTCCGAAACATGGGGCCGGGGTGCCCTTAAAGCTGGTTTCGACGCCGAAGGCATCATTAGTGGTGCCAAAGCCATGGCACCAACCACTGGCAGACGAGGAGCGTCGAGAGGTCATCATCGACGCCAACACAGGCAAGCTCTCTCTCCTCAAGAGGAAAATCACCCCGGAGCCTGCGTTGGAGCATTTCCACATTCCCCTTAAAAAGAAGTTGGACTCTGCGGGTGCATCTGCCCCTATGGAGCCGGCATCTCCACAGGGTCTGGAGCTCTCACCCACTCACTCTAACGCTGGGGAGGGTGACGGAGACGAGGAGGACGAGTATAACTATCCTGCATACTCGGACCCAGAGGATGTACATGAGCCATGGTCTGCCGGGGGCGACCCTGAGGACCTTCAGTCAGGACACGAGCTGCAGCTTTTTGCTGCAAAAACTTCCCCAACAGAGGACTCTGCAGCCTTCAACGCTTTAATTGAAAGAGCTGCAGCCAATCATGATGTCGACCTCCATGCTGACCCAGTGGATGTCGACTTTCTTTTTGACACTTTCTCAGTGGCTGAAAAGACCGTCAAGACATTGCCAATGCTCAAGGGTGTGCTAAAGCATGCGCCAGAGGTTTTCAAGGAGCCCACCCGGGCAAGAGTTATCAATCCTCGCATTGACAAGAAATACAAGGCAGCGCTCACTGACCCAACGTACATCAAGGGACAGTTGCCACTGGACTCTTTGGTTGTCTCCAACGCACGTAAACGAGCCAACTCACAGACCACGGGTGATGCTCCTCCCCCTGACAAGGAATCAAAGGTGTTTGAGGCATCAGGGAAACGTATTGCTGCGCAGGCAGCCAATATGTGGCGCATATCAAACACGCAGGCGCTACTTGCACGCTACGATAGGGCACACTACGACACCCTAGAGACACTTCTACAGCACTTGCTAGATCAGTATAAGGAGGGCGCTGAAATGCTGATTCAGGAGGGAAAACTTATTACCAATGCCTCCATCAAGTGTGCTCTAGATGTGGCTGATACCGCCTCGCGAGCAATAAATACTAGCGTTCTGCGTGGTCGGCATGCATGGCTCAGAATATCAGGCTTTAAACCAGACATTCAGACTACCATCCTTAACCAAACAGTAAATCCAGACCACCTGTTTGGACCTGAAGTGGATGCCACACTTGAAAAGATGAAAAAGGACACTGACACTGCTAAATCTATGGGTGCCCTTCAGTCCCAGCAGTTTCGGGGTGGTTCCTTTCGCCGCTCCAATAACAGAGGCACCTCAAGGGGTCAAGCGTCACAATCCACACAATTCTCTACTGGTCAAACGCTGTTGCTGTTGCTGCCCAGACGAGTAGGAGACCTGCTGAAACCTTCATCTACTGCTGCTTGCCCTCCTGCCTCCCGCCTCGCGTTGCCCGACTCCACTGACATCTGGGAGTACGAGGTGGCCGAGAGGAGCGCGGTCGAGGGAACTACATTTCCCAGAAGGCCAAGCGGCGCACGCCGCGTCACCAGCGCGCCTGGAGGCGCTGAAATAGCGCATCACCCCCGTCTCGCGGGACGCCGGGCGAAGCCCGGGCAAAGGGCGGGCCGTCTGAGGCCGTCCGAGGTTGGCCAAGGTTGGGTTGGGCCTGGTCTCTTGGCTCGCTGCTCTGGAACTGACGCCTCTGCATATCGACACTTCTTTGCAGATTGCTACGTAAGTTACATTGACTTTGGTTGTTTATAAAGTGTATTATGCCTCCTAAAAAGTTAACCACTCCTAGCAACTCTATCGAGAACTATCTGGTACAAGTAGTTGAACAAATTAACAACGACAGAAGAGCTTCTTTGGGAATAGACTCATCTACCCAATCTCCCTTTATTGACATTGAGGCTGACGATCCATTTGGCCTTCTAATCAACAATAGCACTAATAGTGCTACACCTGACTTGTTTCCGGATACTATCACTATACAGCCCAGTGGTACCGTTGCTGGAACTGAAGACCTTAGCGTCAATGAGGTACTGTCTGATATAATTATTAGTCAGGATCATTCTACCTCCCCTCCAGCACCCGTCCCGGGTAAACGGGAATGTCTCAGGTCAGCTAAGAATAAAGTAGCAAACCCCCCGAGGAAACACTCTGAGGAAGAGGAGCATGACCTGACTAATGAGGCGTATGTTACACTTTCAAATGCCCAATTTAATAAACTACTGGCTCTGATGGACACAAAAATCAAAGGTGTGGTCAAACCCCTGGTTAGCAAAATAGATAAGTTAACTTCTGAGGTTAACAGACTGGAAGGTCTATTACAAAAAACCATGGGTGAGATAGGGAAACTTCCGGAAAATGTCTCTGTAAAGATAGAGGAATCTTTAAACAAATCAGTAACTACAGTTATTAGTGGTCTCATCCCTGCCCCTGTATCAAACCCCCTAATGGCAAGTAACAGTACTCTACCTGGTGATTCCCATATTACCTCGATCCCTGCTCCTGCTGTTGAAGACCCATTTACTGAAAAAGGGACTTTCGAGCTTGTGGTTGAAGCATCCCCATTGGTACTTGTCCTTGCCAATGTTCCTCCCTTGGCTCAAGGTGAGCGGGAAACAACATCTTCTCTAAGAAACAAATCCTTATCATGGTTAACCACCAACATGGTAATCACTCCATGGGGAAAGCAGCAACTCTCTGAAGAGCTCGTCAAAGCAAGAAGGGTACAGTGGATCGGGGACAGGGTGAAAAAATTCAAAGGGGAGTGTGTCGTCCTCCATTTCTCTGACCCTGGGGTCTTGCCTAACATCTTACCAAATATCTTACCACCACAAAGGCGAACAACTTCAATCGTTCCATTGACTTTGGACTTCTTCTCTCCTAGAAAGGGAAGCGGACCAAACTCAAGTATTTTAAGAACCAAATGGAACATTGTGACTAAGAGGGGGAGAAAGGATGTCGCTTCAGTGGACTGGGGTTTGGGGTTGGAAAATCGTTTTTCCGCATTGTCTAACTTAAGCGATTGCGATTGACAACCATCCACCTGTAATTCTGTTACCGTGCCTCTTTGTGCCAAAAGTACACCTGATTTAGCCTGTAATCTAACAACAACTAGCCCTCTGGGGCTTCTGACTGTCGATTTACCTGGGCTATCTAATGTTATAATCACAAACCAGGCTACTGGGGGTAGGACGTCAAACAAGCATATTACAAACCCCGGTACTCTTATGACACCTACTTCAGGGAATCTTTTGTCATGGAATGTGGACGGAATATCTTCCAAAATGGACAGGGCTGATTGGTTTGAATTTATTAATAAGTATGACCTCTGTATCTTTCAAGAGACTTGGGCGTGTGAGCCTACTTTTGCATTGGGGTATGTAAATTTTCATGTTCCTGCTACTAAGGGCCCTAAAGGGCGGCCGATGGGGGGGCCTTACCATATGGGTTAGGCAGTCTTTAAAAATTGCTGTAAAATGTGTGGAACTTGACCAAAAAGATATCCAGCTTATCAGATTGACCAGTGATTTACCCATCTCCATGGATATTTATAATATATATGCTAGAGGTGGCAGCAAAGGTAGATCTGAGGTTCTTATGTGCCTTTTTACACTTCTTGAGACCCAATCTGCAGGAAAAAACATTCTAATTGCAGGTGATTTGAATCGGACATTCGAACCTCTCATCACTGGTGATTCTCCTCTGGGATCGGAGGAAGATAAGCTTTGGGACATTCCCACACTAGAGTCCCCCCCGATAACTCGGTGGACGGCTGACATCCTAGGTCTAAACGCTATGTGCTTGGAGCATGGGCTACGAGCCCTGAACGGCCGAACCCAATCAGACCGTGTTCCCGCCATGACGTTTAATAACGGGCGAAGCAAAAGTCGCATTGACTACGTCATCTGTAGTATATCGATATGGTCATCTCTCAGTGACATGGTAGTTACAGCCAGGATAGAAAGCGACCACGACCCGCTATGCGTCTCACATAATTGGTGGACACCTAACGTAATTACTCCAAACCCTTGTGACCTACTTGTGCCCCCAACGATTACGCCATCCAATAACATGCGTAGGTTAAGATGGTCTGGTGTTAAGACTGACCAGCAGACCCTGGAAAAGATAGGAGCAGCGGCAGACAAGGCCATTTTGGCCCTGGAAAATATTACTGCTTATGTACAAGGACATGAAGATGTCAACATAGTTCATACGACTCTCTTTAATGAAGTCAAAAACTTCTTCTTAAAACCCGCACGAAATAATAGGGCTTGTCCATTTAAACCAGCAAAGTGGTACAATCAAGACTGCAGGGCAGCAAGATTTAAATTAGGAGCTGCAATCAAAAGCAATAATTTGAGTGAGATTCGGTCTGCCAGGAAGCACTATAAAAACTGCATTGCCAGGGCAAAAAGAGACTGGGACGAAGACCACTGGCAGAAACTGAGATGTGCTAGTGAAAGTAAAAATTCTAGACAATTTTGGCATATTGTCAAATGGGGCCATGATAGATCTCCAGAGCCTCCCAACAATAATGTCCCTCATGATGCTTGGGTTAAATTCTTCAGCGAGCAGTACTCTTCCAGAGATCAGCCTGTTAGCAACTCTAGCCTAACATATCTGTTCGCAGATGAAGATATTTTTATGCTAAGCGAGGTCCTGATTGCCCTGAAATCTGTGCATAGGGGCCGTGCCCCGGGTAACGACGGAGTTCCGGCGGATGTCTTCTTAGATGACACCGACAGGTGGAGCAAGTACATCTGCCTTTTACTAAACCATATAGCCAGGGGCGCTGAAATCCCGGTATCCTGGCAGGGTGCTGTCATTATCCCAGTATATAAAAAGGGGGATCGTGCCCAACCCTGTAATTACCGCCCAATCAGCCTAATAGACACGGTCCAAAAAGTGGTAGGACGTGTAATCATTAATAATCTGCTTGATTGGGCTGAGGAGCAGAACGTCCTATCCCCTTTTCAGGCTGGGTTTCGCAGAGCAACTAGCACTGTGGACCAGGTCTTCCGCTTCCAACTGATACAATGGCGGACAGTGGTCCTGGGCGGATGCAGTCTCTACGCAGCTTTTGTTGACCTACGGGCTGCATTCGACCTGGTGCCGAGGGCAAAATTGTGGGAGGTGTTGGCAGCTCTGGGGGTCCCGATGACTATTTTAACCTTGATCATGAGACTCCATGAGGGCACTTATGCTAAGATCCAATGGGGTGGCTACGGCAACGATACTATTGACTTCCCTGTCGAGCGTGGGGTTCGACAGGGTTGTTCAATGGCACCGACATTGTTTACTCTTTTTATAAACGGAATTGTTCCCCGTATGCAAGCTGAGCCCGTAGATGCTCCCTCACTCGCTGGTGCAAAAGTTCCTATTTTAATGTTCGCAGACGACACCTTAATTTTATCCAAATCCCCTAGCGGTCTGCAAAAGGCATTGGTAATTTTTGACAAATTTTGTAGTGATCATGGCTTGGAGGTAAACGCAGCTAAAACAAAACTCATGGTTTTTAATCCTTGTAGGAATTTCAAATCCAAAATAACCATGAGTGGGCGCTGCCTTGAAGTAGTGAATTCTTTTACTTATCTGGGGATACATATCTCAAATGACAACAGATGGAACCACCACTTAAATCTGGCAGTATTAAGACACAAACAACTGGCTGGTACCATCATTAAGGAGCACATGAAATCCTTAACTAAACCAATCAAACCGCCATTAATCATATATGAGGCTAAAGCAATAGGGTCTGCACTGTATGGGGCAGAGCTGTGGGGACAAGAAAACCTACAGGAGCTACAGAGGTCAGAGAACAGCTTCCTCCGAAAACTAACTGGCACCCCACAGAGCAGCCCCCTTTTGCCACTCAGATATGACCTTGGCAGGAAGGAAATCTCGGCTATGTGTAAACTTCGACCGATTTTATATTGGCGTAGAATTTGGACCACCCCCGAGTTGTCACAATATGCAGAAGGATTTGCTGATGTGATCAAAGCAGATCGATTTCATAAAATCAAATGGTTTAGATCATTAAGAACAGCATTAAGTGAACTAGGGTTAAGCGAATTGTGGTCTGATCCAACCGGGTCATCCTTTCCATCTAAGTTGTTTATAAAAAACCTTTATTGGGAACAGGTTGAAAATAAGAGTCTCCTTAACAATAATAATGGGTCTATGACGACTGCCTTCCTTGAAGCTAAACTGTTTCCAATGTTTGAAATCTACTGGGATATTATAACCAAACCCATGGACAGGAAACTGTTTTTCCAAATGAGGGCGGGCTCTCTACCTCTTGGTAATTTAACATCTAAATGGAGAAATGGAGGTCCAGCTACTTGTCCAGTTTGTGGGGAAGGTAAAGAGACGCTGGGTCACTTTTTGTTTGTCTGTCATGTATATTCTGTTCCTAGACGTGTTTGGTTGGCCCCCATGTGTAGAAATGTGGGTACTAAAAGCAGCATGGTAGCTCTACGCATTGTTAAAACTACCTCCTTAATTTGGATTATCATAGCGACTGCTAAGTACTTGGGGTGGGCGTGGGTAACTAGGCAGAGATTGCTAGTAGGGTGACTACTCTCTGCCTAGCTGATCAGAGACTGCTAGTTTATCTATTCTCTGTTCCCATGCCAGGTGACGAAAAAATTTTATATTAATTTTTAACTATGAAATAGGATTGCTTTTAAATATGACCTTTATTATATGAACTTTGCACCTTGATGGTAAATAACTGGATGTAATGTTATTTTAAACCCTTTTTTAAATGTGTATTGTGCTTAAAGTCATGTCTGACTTTGTAATTTAATTGTATTTTATTATGTGTTTGTTTGTCTGCTTTTATGAGTAAACACTCGAATAAAGCACTTTTGAATTGAATTGAACAATCCACACAATTCTATAAAACTAACACCCAATCCTCATATACCAACAAGGGTAGGGGTGGATACCGTGGCAACAACGTCAAGGGCAGAGGACGTGGAATTAACAGCTCCAGGTCCTCCACCGCCAGCAAACAGTGACGCCTTGTCACTGCCCCCCGACCACACAACACCGGTTGGGGGGAGACTCCAGCAGTTCCTGCCCGTGTGGAGGTCCATCACCACGGACAGGTGGGTCAAATCTCTTATTCAGTACGGTTATTGTCTGGAACTCACTTCCATTCCACCAAACATACCTCCAAAGAACCGTCCTATGTCCGGCGAGCACTTGCACTTGTTGCAGCAGGAAGTTCAAGTCATGCTGCAAAAAGGGGCAATAGAGCTCGTTCCACTGCAAGAAAGGGGAACAGGGGTTTACTCCCTGTACTTTCTAATCCCAAAAAAGGACGGATCTCTCAGACCCATCCTAGACCTCAGACCTCTCAACACGTACATTCTGTCAGAGCATTTTCATATGCTTACTCTGCAACAGGTTCTCCCACTGCTTCAGCAAGGGGACTTCCTGGCAACTCTGGACCTCAAGGATGCATATTTTCACATTCCCCTGCATCCTTCACACAGAAAGTATCTAAGGTTCACCATTCAAAACCAGCACTACCAGTTCAAGGTTCTGCCCTTTGGGGTCACCACGGCGCCCAGGGTCTTCACAAAGTGCCTGGCGACAGTGGCGGCGCATCTAAGACGTCAGAACATCCAAGTCTACCCCTATCTGGACGACTGGCTCATTCAAGCAAAGTCGCACAAGCAGTGCGCCGACCACGTGTCCCAAACCATTCACCTTCTGCACGATCTGGGATTCTCACTGAATTACCCAAAGTCCCATCTCCAGCCCGCTCACATACGGCAGTATCTGGGCGCGACCATAAACACTCTGGCGGCTACAGCACAGCCAAATTCAGTGAGGATCAACAGCATTCTATCGCTGATTCAGAAATTCAGACCTCAACACTCACTTCCAGCACGAGTGTTCATGCAGTTGATCGGCATGATGGCCTCCTGCATCTCCATTGTTCCGCACGCGAGACTACATATGCGTCCGCTTCAGGAGTGCTTGGCACGTCAGTGGACTCAGGCTCATGGGCAATTGAAAGACCTAGTGTTGGTGAGCGGTCGGGCATACAACTCTCTGCATTGGTGGAATCCACAAAACCTTTGCAAGGGCCGACCGTTCCAGGAGCCTGTGCCACAGATTATCCTGACGACGGACGCTTCTCTCCAAGGTTGGGGAGCGCATGTACTCCATTACACAGTGCAGGGACTATGGACACTACAGCAAAAGAAGATGCACATCAATGTGTTGGAACTGATGGCAATCTTCATGGCCTTAAAGGCGTTCAAAGTACATCTGTGCAACAAGGTCGTGTTGATCCGGACGGACAACATGACGGCCATGAACTACATTCAGAAACAGGGAGGAACACATTCTCCACAGCTGTCTCATTTGGCTCAGAGCATGTGGAAGTGGGCCATTCAGAGGAACATCTTCCTCATGGCAGAACACCTCCCAGGCAAGGACAATCAGATGGCGGACCTGCTCAGCAGGCACAGCCACCAGATGCACGAGTGGGAGATACATCCGTCAGTACTCCAGCCGTACTTTCAGACATGGGGTCATCCAGAAATAGACCTGTTCGCCACAAGGGAGAACGCAAAATGCCAAAGCTTCGCCGCCAGGTTCCCACACCAGCAATCGCAGGGCAATGCGATATGGATGAACTGGTCAGGCAAATTTGCGTACGCTTTTCCCCCAGCACCCCTGATACCGCTGGCTCAGGCAGCACTGGATGACCCTCATCCTGGTTGCTCCAAGGTGGGCTCGCCAACCATGGTACACCACGTTTCTGGAACTGTCCGTGGTACCGCATCAAAGGCTTCGTCTCACACCCAGCCTTCTGACGCAGAGCCATGGCGACATTCAGCACCCAGATCCGCAACAGCTCAACCTGGCGATCTGGCTCCTGAAGTCCTAGAGTTTGGCTACCTTAACCTTCCTCCGAATTGCATGGACATCATTCGGGAGGCAAGAAAGCCCACTACTAGAGCCTGTTATGCGGCCAAATGGAAGCGGTTTGTCATTTATTGTGCAAACCACAACATCAATCCACTAGATGCTTCCATTCAGAACATCATCTGTTACCTGTTTCATCTGTACCAGTGTAATTTGGCATATACTTCCATCCGCATTCACCTGTCTGCGATGGCCGCATACCTCCAAAATAGACAGCACCTTTCACTTTTCAAGGTGCCTGCTATCAAGGCTTTTCTGGAAGGACTAAAAAGGGTCACTCATTCCACCGCGGACCCCTCCAGCTCCAGAGTGGAACCTCAATGTGGTTCTTACTAGACTGATGGGTCCTCCCTTTGAGCCACTACATTCCTGCGAACTTCAGTTCTTGACTTGGAAGGTGGCTTTCCTAGTAGCAATTACATCGCTACGGAGAGTTAGTGAGCTGCAGGCCCTCACAATCCAGGAACCATTCTTCCAGGTTCATGCTAACAGGGTGGTGCTCCGCACTAACCCTACATTTCTACCCAAGGTAGTGTCTCAATTCCACATAAACCAAACAATTGAGTTGCCGGTGTTTTTTCAAAATCCTGAGTCACTGGCGGAGCGGATGCTCCACACCCTTGACGTCAAGAGGGCCCTGATGTATTACATTGACAGGACCAAGGATTTTAGAAAAACTAAGCAGCTTTTCGTTGCCTTTGCGTCACACCACAAAGGTAACGCTATTTCCAAGGCTGGTATTGCTAGGTGGATCGTGAAATGTATTCAAATCTGTTATGCAAAAGCAAAACGAACTCTTACAATTCCACCAAGAGCCCACTCCACCAGAAAGTTGGGGGCCTCTATGGCCTTCCTTGGAAACATTCCCTTAGAGGACATATGTAGAGCAGCCACATGGTCTACCACACATACATTTACAAAACATTACTGTGTAGACGTGCACTCTAAGCAGCAGGCAGCTGTAGGGCAGGCTGTTCTTAAGACACTTTTCCAAACTGCTGCAGCTGGCACGGGCGGCCGCCGCTAATGGAGGGACTGCTATGTATTCTATGCACAGATATGAATTCAGCAGCCCACATGCCTCGAACTGCAAATGCTACTTACCAGTATGCATCTGTTCTTGGCATGTAGGGCTGCTGACATTCATATCGCCCGCCCTCCTCCCCGGCGCCTGTAGCAGCTGCAGTATTCACATACATTCTCATAGCATGGTCATCACTCACAAAGTTCACTCCATCTCGGCCACAATGGCTAAAAACAATCTGGGGATGGAGTCGATGCCCATGCGCACTGTAGTCCAGGGGAGGAGCCACCTATCTCGTGATACTTCGAAGACTCTTCCAGGACAACAATGTGCAATCATCCAGACCCAACACTAGACGGCGATCTATGCACAGATATGAATGTCAGCAGCCCTACATGCCAAGAACAGATGCATACTGGTAAGTAGCATTTGCATTTCTGATCACAAGCTCCATAGTGTCCTAGCAAAGATGCAGGCTTGGAGAATGGGGGTCTCATCTGCCCATCAAGGTTTGTCAGCCGGCGTGTTTTGGGTGAAGTTGATTCTTTATTCTTTGCGAGCCTGAGACGCTCCTTGCTTGTATGTTGTTGGAGCACTTATTTCCAGATGTTCTCTGCACAGTTGGGTCTTGAGAACAGTACATTTAATTCACTGTGGTAGCAATACCAGCAATATTGTGCCTCTGATAGGACACTCTTTCTTGAGAGTTCTGCGGCAAAGACTCGCGCCACCATTTCGACACATTACTAACTCCCAATAAGCCAAGTAAATTGGACACAAGACCTTTCCACGGCTGAGCCCGGATCTTTACTCTTCTTGGCACAGTATTTTGTTTTTGATATCTGTATCTGCCACACTGCTCCCAGGTGTGGGTAAAGACATTGAATGTGAACTATTGCCGCAATACTGTCTGACCCTCCAGGGTCCAAAGCTCTGAAGAGGCCGTTAATGGGTTAGGAGAAGAAATAAGGCCCTGGAGGGGTGGGCTTTAATAAGGTGATCCATTCTAATCAGAGAGTCAGTAGGGCTGCTCCATGCTCATTTATTACATCCCCCAGGGGGGTGAAAAGTTTGTTGACTTCATCAGTCACTTGTAAGTATCTCGACTTGCAGTTCTGTACAGAAGAGACATCACCGTAGGCTTTGGGATCGACCTATTCTGCTCGGTGGATTCAGTGGTTAAGTCCACACAGTGGATGCGTTCATAAGTGACATAGGTTTGCGTGAGTGCACACCTGGGGTAAGGACACTTCTCTTGGTGAGCGGCCTCTGGGTCCTGCCGGGGAAGACCTGGTCTGAAACTGGTTTACTCTTGAGAGCTGAACCTCCATGAGCGAATGTGATAAACGCCTCCCTTGAAGGAGGTCTCAATGAAATATTAGATAGGAAGATCCCTTTCTTCTTGAGTTCATCAGGTATGGAGGACAGTGCCCACCTTTTGCTGGTGGTGACCTATCCTCCGGACCCTAAAGAAACCCTGGTAATAAAGGGGCTTCCTCCCAACCTTCACAGTGGCTACAGCCTTTCCTGTCAGCCGCAGTGTGCTCCGGCTCCTCCCTCTGGTTGTAGAGACTTAAAAATGACAAATTCAGTGCCTTAGATAAAAACTAAGGGTTATATCAACAAGGGGCAGCGATAATATTATCGCTGCTTTAGAGCCCATTTTTGGGCAAAAAGCGCCGTAATATTATCGCATTATCAACAAGGACACGCTAGCGTGTGTTTCCTTGCAATAGAGCCCCTTGTCAGCACGCCTCCCACCGCATCGCTAAGGAGATGCAAAGGAGGCGTGCCTGACAAGTCTCCCTTGGGAAAATATCGCTAACCCAGCTTCGTCATATTGACAACGAGGGTTAGCGATATTTAAAATCACGTTAAGTATGCCGTAACGCAGGAATTTAACGTCTGTTAAATTCCTGACTAAGGCATACCTAACATGGGGGTGGATTGTATGGCTAAGACCACAGGCCCTATCATCGAGGACATAGCCGTTTTCCACCATGGAAAACGGCGATATCCCCACTATCTCTGGAATTTTTATTGCCTCGGCGATACGTGTTGTTGATAACGCATTAACCGGGCGATAAATTCCAGAGATAGCCGGAGATAAATATGCAAGCGCTAAGCGCGCTTTGCGATATTCATCGCCGGCCCTTGATAATATGCCCCTTAATGCCGTTAGCTGTCCCGGATGAATAGTTGTACTGTAAAGGGCTCAAATGTCCTATTACCTGCCTTACTGGGATTCACAACAAGTGCATTGTTACTGCTCCCAGACTCCCCGGGAGTTGTAATGCAGCATTACAGGTGACAGAAGCAAGAGGTCAGACCTGAAGAATTTATCACCTATGGAAGCATTGGGATAAACACTCACAGTTGGAATTTGATTCAGAAGCACCAGTTTAGGTGTGCCATTCCCTCATGGGTATGAGGTTTATAGGGACCAGTTTGTGATTCCCAAGCTATTACAGGCACCAAGTGTCGGTGATACAACTGGTACTACAGCCGTTAACGATGGACCACGGATCAGTGGAGACCGAGAGCCTTGTGTAGATCGCGGTGGACGGGATATCCTGTCCATTGAAAGATAAATCCCCTTGGATATACTATGATTCAGACGTCACCGTTGTGACCGAGTAACCCGTCCGTCAAGTTCACAATCAGACCCTAAGTGTGCCGCAGCCTGGCATCCACCCGGTGCCACAGCTTGTCTCCTAGGCATTGAGCTGTTAATTACCACCAAGGGAAAGATGTAAAGCTTACAGCTGCAAACATCATGACATTGCAAAGTGTGTCCATTGCACACAACTTCTAGACCTCTGCGGCTCTTCAATTAGGTTTGCATTACACAAATAACACCACATAGGCACAACCTCATCTATGGGGGTCATTCCAGCCAAAAAGGCTGTTTTCGGATCTTATTCCAGCATAATCCTTTCATTATCAAATCGACAAACACATGTTTCTTAAGTGGGGGGAGGATCCCACCAAAAACTATTTTATACAGGGTTTTTGAGTCACTTCATGGAATTCCCAAACTTGTACAATGTCACTAAAGAGAATGCCTACGTACTTAGGACAGGAACGCGTAAACCAAGAACGGCGCAGGACACCATTTGGAATGGAAACCTACAAGTTACTGATTAAAAAGCAGGATTTTTAGCTTTTTTTGAAAGACAGTTGGCGAAGTTAGAGATAACATTTTTGGGGACTGCAACAGAAAAGGTCCTGTCTATGAAAGTGACTGTTTACTTCTGGGGATTTGTAGCAACCATTGGCTAAGGGAGAGCAAAGACCATTGTGGTGTGTGACGTTCTAAGTTTAGGGGCGGGCAAAGTTTGCGGAGTGTCCCTAAGTGGAATTCCACGGAGTGACAGTAAAACTCTGTGAGACTCTGCGGAGTTCAGCTCCACCTTTCCCTAGATCATCTTTGCTGACTCTTCCTCATCGCACATCCCTAGGCTCACCATCCCTAGGCTCACCATCCCCAGGTTCACCATCCCTAGGCTCACCATACCTAGGCTCACCATCCCTAGGCTCACCATCCCTAGGCTCACCATACCTAGGCTCACCATCCCTAGGCTCACCATCCCTAGGCTCACCATCCCTAGGCTCACCATAGGCTCACCATCCCTAGGCTTACCATCCCTAGGCTCACCATCCCTAGGCTCACCATCCCTAGGCTCACCATAGGCTCACCATCCCTAGGCTCACCATCCCTAGGCTCACCATCCCTAGGCTCACCATCCCTAGGCTCACCATCCCTAGGCTCACCATAGGCTCACCATCCCTAGACTCACCATAGGCTCACCATCCCTAGGCTCACCATAGGCTCACCATCCCTAGGCTCACCATCCCTAGGCTCACCATCCCTAGGCTCACCATCCCTAGGCTCACCATCCCTAGACTCACCATCCCTAGGCTCACCATCCCTAGGCTCACCATAGGCTCACCATCCCTAGACTCACCATAGGCTCACCATCCCTAGGATCACCATCCCTAGGCTCACCATCCCTAGGCTCACCATAGGCTCACCATCCCTAGACTCACCATCCCTAGGCTCACCATACCTAGGCTCACCATCCCTAGGCTCACCATACCTAGGCTCACCATAGGCTCACTATTCCTAGGCTCACCATCCCTAGACTCGCCATCCCTAGGCTCACCATCCCTAGGCTTACCATAGGCTCTCCATACCTAGGCTCACCATCCCTAGGCTCACCATCCCTAGGCTCACCATCCCTAGACTCACCATCCCTAGGCTCACCATCCCTAGGCTCACCATCCCTAGGCTCACCATCCCTAGGCTCGCCATAGGCTCACCATCCCTAGGCTCACCATAGGCTCACCAACCCTAGGCTCACCATCCCTAGACTCACCATCCCTAGGCTCACCATACCTAGGCTCACCATCCCTAGGCTCACCATACCTAGGCTCACCATACCTAGGCTCACCATCCCTAGGCTCACCATATCTAGGCTCACCATACCTAGGCTCACCATCCCTAGGCTCACCATCCCTAGGCACACCATCCCTAGGCTCACCATACCTAGGCTCACCATCCCTAGGCTCACCATACCTAGGCTCACCATACCTAGGCTCACCATACCTAGGCTCACCATAGGCTCACTATTCCTAGGCTCACCATCCCTAGACTCGCCATCCCTAGGCTCACCATCCCTAGGCTTACCATAGGCTCACCATACCTAGGCTCACCATCCCTAGGCTCACCTTCCCTAGGCTCACCATCCCTAGGCTCACCATCCCTAGGCTCACCATAGGCTCACCATCCCTAGGCTCACCATCCCTAGGCTCACCATCCCTAGGCTCACCATACCTAGGCTCACCATAGGCTCACTATTCCTAGGCTCACCATCCCTAGACTCGCCATCCCTAGGCTCACCATCCCTAGGCTTACCATAGGCTCACCATACCTAGGCTCACCATCCCTAGGCTCACCATCCCTAGGCTCACCATCCCTAGGCTCACCATCCCTAGGCTCACCATAGGCTCACCATCCCTAGACTCACCATAGGCTCACCATCCCTAGGCTCACCATAGGCTCACCATCCCTAGGCTCACCATCCCTAGGCGCACCATCCCTAGGCTCACCATCCCTAGGCTCACCATCCCTAGACTCACCATCCCTAGGCTCACCATCCCTAGGCTCACCATAGGCTCACCATCCCTAGACTCACCATAGGCTCACCATCCCTAGGCTCACCATCCCTAGGCTCACCATCCCTAGGCTCACCATAGGCTCACCATCCCTAGACTCACCATCCCTAGGCTCACCATACCTAGGCTCACCATCCCTAGGCTCACCATACCTAGGCTCACCATAGGCTCACTATTCCTAGGCTCACCATCCCTAGACTCGCCATCCCTAGGCTCACCATCCCTAGGCTTACCATAGGCTCACCATACCTAGGCTCACCATCCCTAGGCTCACCATCCCTAGGCTCACCATCCCTAGACTCACCATCCCTAGGCTCACCATCCCTAGGCCCACCATCCCTAGGCTCACCATACCAAGGCTCACCAGATATCCAACAATTCGCCCCTTCTCTCCAAGTTTGCTTTCTGCCTGCCCCCCTGGCTGGGTCCTCGCTACACTCGTAACCACCACCCACTTTTTCTACACACTGGCCTGTTCATTTTTGCCCCAAAGCATCTGAGAAGAAGTAAGCAGACTCACAACAATCTGCTTGGTCCTCTGAGCCGCGCATGCGTAGAGCCCACGACACACCAAACAGACAATGACATGGACAGCAGACAAAGCAAATGTGAGAGCTCCAGTGAACAGCCAGAGCGTTAACTTTGTGAGGAACAGCATGTTTACAATGTCGGCCATGTTCTTTGGGAGAATAGTTTCAGCAACAACTTGCCCGTCACAGCGATGACCATATCACCCAAACGCTGTCACCCAACAACAACACAGAGATCCCTGAGGTGAGCATTATGGCTCGAGCTGGTCAGGTGGAGATGTGGAGTAGAGGGTCAAGAAGAAGGGCCGGGTTCACGACTCACCCATCCATGCGCAGGGCTTGCTGGCACCGCTTTCCAGCAGCATGCCCCGTTCACGTCCTATATGTAGCTGGAGTGAGGAGCATGCTTCGTGCTCCAAAGTGGGCCATGGGGGCAGCAGGAGTCAGCACTCTAGCCTCACCCCGGTTCAGTGTCTCTTTTGTGTACCCGCCCGGGGAGGCTGCTTCCTTTTCTTGCTGGCTGATTGTCACAGGTTGAGATTGGCTGCAGCTGCAGTATCGTGGCCAAACATTCCGGTGAATGTTTGCATCCAAAAAAGGACAATAGTAGTGGGAGTTAATGGTAAACTCCGCTCCGCTACAAAATGCAGAGTTTTTGCTGAACTCCGCGCTCCAAGTGGAATGTGGAGTGGGCAAAACTCGGAGACCTCCCCGGCGGAGTGGAGTTTACAGCTCACCAATATTTTATGCCAAATAAATGCGGGGGTGTGGTGGGCTCCAGTGACCCCCTCCCCCTTCACACATATGTGGTGAGATCCGGTGACCCCCTTCCTTCACACACATGTGGTGGGCTCCGGTGTCCCCCCTGTCTCTCTGCACATGTGTGGTGGGCTCCAGTGCCGCCCTCCCTTCATACACATGTGGTGGGCTCCGGTGACCCCCCTGTCTCTCTGCACACGTGTGGTGGGCTCCGGCGACCACCTTCCCTTCACCCACCGGTGTCCCAGGCCTGAGCTGCAGCTTTCCCAGCTCCGTGGGCCCTTCGGCTGCTCTTCCACTGTCAGTGGGTGTAGTTCGGCTCTGACAGTAGCGCCTCCTTGGCACAGATTGCTCGTGTGGGCGCTGTTTTTAAATAGGGCTGGCAGCATCTTAAAATACTGAAATCATGTCCAATGTGTAATTAGAAATAATTTGCAGTCGTTGAAAAGGATGAATATGTATTTACATAATGCATGTGAAATCTGAAAATAGCTTCCCTTGTAGATGCGTCCTCCCACCAGCAGCGCTTTTATAGATGTTGGATCACTTCACGGTCAGCAGAGCTGCCGTGCCAGAGAATGAGCAAGTGTTAACACAGGAGGCGGTGTGGGACGTGCAGAAGAGGGCGCTGCTTCAAGGCACTAGGCTGTGACACGGAGAAGCCCCCATGTTTGCCACAGACCCTCTGTTGAAGGCAGCTTTGAGACCAATACTTTAACATATACTTGGAGTGGGCTTTGGGCCTGAACCTTGCTCGTGATTGGTCACTTTTCTTGTCTATTACAATTCCCAGCTCTTCATTGCATGCCTTTTTATCCTGTTCCTGTGCTTGTCCCGCCCCTGGAGTAATGATGTGTCACTGTGTCTTGACTGGTTGTGTGTATGTTACATCCTGGTAAGGAATTCCAGAAGACTTAGATAGGTTACAGAATATAAGTTTATTCTTCTTAGATGGTTAGATAGGTTTTCCGGTATATATGTTATCAAAGCCCCACCAGGAGCGTCCTCACTGCTGCTCAGCCCAGGATCCAACTGACAGTCCACTCACAGCATCCCAAACACTCCAATGACATCACACTCACACTAACATTCCACTCACACTGGCTGAACAGCAGAGGCAGAGAAACAGGGAAGATGTAAGGTAAAAACCTTAGATATAACACACCTTCCCTCTTTACAAAATGAACAAAGAGAAAGCAAATGTCAATAGCAGCATTGCAAAAACATCACAATATAATCAATAAAATGCTGCAGTAGAAAGATTGTAAACACACATAAGTATGAAAAAACATACTAGAAATAAGCAAGGTGAAATGTGACGTAATAATAAGCAACGAAGGAAAAACATGTAATAAAATGCAAAGTGAGAACTGTATGACAAATAAGACACACACACATCTCCTTCCTTAGCAGAGAAAATTGAAGTAAGAAGTTTCAAAAGGAAGGAAAAAGTCAAAACAGAAAAGCAAACTGAGAAAAATTACATAAGCAAGAAGTAATAATACCACGAAGATGAACAAGAAGTAACGCACGAGTGTGACCACCACAACTACACCAACTGGCCAGGCTAGAGAGAAGTATGGAACCACTGAACACAGCAACAGGAAGAAGGAAACAAGGAAGAAATGAAAGTAAAGAACAAAAATAGGTGGCATACACCTAACACATCAACCAAAAGGAAGACACGTAAAAGAAAGTTCTGCTGTCTGCATAAACTGTCCCACACCGAAGATAAAGTACAGTCGCACCTAAAATTAGGGTCCCACCCCATAGGCCGAGTGCCTATAGGGTGTGCTGCGACACCTGGTTACAGTGGAGCGGGTTTCTTTGATTTTTATATGTGCAAAGGATAATTGTGAAAAGTGTATTAAAAAGGGGTCAAGTCTACTCACACCAAGAATTTATTCTGGAGTGCTTGAACCCTATTAAAATATATGTAGCACCAGTGCCTATTTAGGAAGGTTTAGGTGCTTCGAGACATGTGAAAAAGAATAAAAATAGCGTAGTGTGCTATGTGAGTTATTTACAATTAAAAGTAGGTCTACATGTTTCAACCATTGGTAATATTATTTGGTTTTCGTCAGGACCGTGTTGTTTGAACGGGGTGGTCCACACACGCTAAGGCGTGTCCAGCCCTCGTTCAAAAGCAGACCATAAATAGTGGTCTGGTGTTAAAAAGTGCTTTTTCCTGAGTTCAGGAGAAAAACCTGTGGAATAGAAAACATATAAAAGGTTGGGTAAACGTACTGGGGATAACAAAACCTGGGTACATATTACGATAGTTATTGTGCTAGGTGAGTACTCGGGTGATAGTAGAACACCTAACATTTCAGGTCATACCCGTGGTCTGTCTGTGGTAGTCGACAGAAGTGCTCAGGCGGAGTTTACCGGAGCGTAAAGGTGCTAAAATTGATTCCAGCAACTAGTTAATGCACTAGTTGTAGGTACACGTGACAAGGGGAAGGGGGGGTGTGGGAGAGCAATCGCTATCTCTAGTGCGGCGTCACAACACGCCCAGGCATTTCTGAAAGTGAACGGTATCTAAGTTTTAGTACCATTTCGAAACATCACACATTGGTTTACCGGAACTCTCTGAGTGGAGGCACGCCTACCCAGGAAGCAACAGAAAACTACTTCTGGACGCCGTTACCGCTACGGGTGACTCCACGGGGCATTTCCGAGTAAAGAACCAAGTAGGTTTACAGGCCTGACGAGCAGAAGCCGCAAGTAAGTGCCCTGAATTTTAGAATAGAGACGTAAATAACGCGTCTCGGACCAAGACGCGCCTATATGCTGCATCAGATTAATGGGATACAAACCTCTTGATTTGCCGCGATTCTTTAGGTAACGGACACCTGCAGTCTTGGCCAACTCGATGCCGATGAGGCGCAAATTGCCGCTTCAAGTGTAAGCAAAACAGTCCCTAAGTGTGTGATGTTTCGAAATGGTACTAAAACTTAGATACCGTTCACTTTCAGAAATGCCTGGGCGTGTTGTGATAGCGATTGCTCTCCCACACCCCCCCTTCCCCTTGTCACGTGTACCTACAACTAGTGCATTAACTAGTTGCTGGAATCAATTTTAGCACCTTTACGCTCCGGTAAACTCCGCCTGAGCACTTCTGTCGACTACCACAGACAGACCACGGGTACGACCTGAAATGTTAGGTGTTCTACTATCACCTGAGTACTCACCTAGCACAATAACTATAGTAATATGTACCCTTCTTTTGTTATCCCCAGTACGTTTACCCAACCTTTTATATGTTTTCTATTCCACAGGTTTTTCTCCTGAACTCAGGAAAAAGCACTTTTTAACACCAGACCACTATTTATGGTCTGCTTTTGAACGAGGGCTGGACACACCTTAGCGTGTGTGGACCACCCCGTTCAAACAACACGGTCCCGACGAAAACCAAATAATATTACCAATGGTTGAAACATGTAGACCTACTTTTAATTGTAAATAACTCACATAGCACACTACGCTATTTTTATTCTATTTCACACGTCTCGAAGCACCTAAACCTTCCTAAATAGGCACTGGTGCTACATATATTTTAATAGGGTTCAAGCACTCCAGAATAAATTCTTGGTGTGAGTAGACTTGACCCCTTTTTAATACACTTTTCACAATTATCCTTTGCACATATAAAAATCAAAGAAACCCGCTCCACTGTAACCAGGTGTCGCAGCACACCCTATAGGCACTCGGCCTATGGGGTGGGACCCCAATGATGAAGCATGTCACCAACCAGGTTGGTGAGTGAGGGGTCTTCTCTAAGGACTATGACTGTCCAATATAAAAAGGTTGGGGCAATCTTTTGCTAAACCAGAGCCTTAAGCTCCTGACACAGAAGGAATCTCTTCTTTGTATAAATTTTTTTGCCTATAGGGGGTACTCCTCCACTGTTTGTTTAATTCTAGTTTAGGGGACCAGGAGTTCCCACCACACATAGACTGTGCAAACTTCCCTTACTCTCTTCTTTGTTATACGCACCTAAAATTAGACCACAAGTGAAGAATTGCAGGGAAAGTGCGATCTGGGAAACTGAACTAGACAGCAAAGAAAAACTCAGTAACACCTTAAATTAGACCAAAGTAAACCTGCGTAGAATATGAGAATTAAACAGTAAATATCAAGTACTCATGTCAGGAATCAGAGGAACAAAAAATGCTCCAGGAAAATGCGATCCTGGTAAACTGAACTACGCATCAAAGAAGTTCAATCACGCCTCAAGTTAGACCACATATGAAACGGCAGGAAAATACGATCTGGGTAAACTGAACTGCACTGCAAAGAAATTCAGTCACGCCTCAAGTTAGACCAAGTAAGAAAACCTGCGCAGTAAATGGAAAATGCACTCTAAGTATCATCATGAAAACATCAGAGGTAAAAGAAAATTGCTCCAGGAAAACTGCGATCTGCGTGAACTGAACTACACATCAAAATAATCCAGTCACATCTTAAGTTAGACCACAAACAAAACCTGCGCACAATATAATAAAGGCACTGTAAATGAAAATCATGTACAGTACCAAGGAAAAAGTAGAAAAGCACCACGTAGAAAGTCGAAAAACATTGAGAAAGTAATAAAGTAGAGAAAATATTAAAGGAGATAAGCAAAAGTAGAAAGGCATTGTAAAGCATAACAAGCATTAAACAATAGCATAACATCTCAACTGTAGGAACCAACAGGATTCACACTGAAATGCCATATACTTAAAACATGAATAAAAAGTAAGCTGAAAGTCATTCAGAAATGAAAGCCAGAGTGGAAGATGGAACCAAACTGACCTATGTTGTGTAAACAACGAAGTGTTCAGTCAAACAATGGAGACCACATTCAAAGCTTAAAATATTCAAATAACTTTGTAGCTTGGAAAGAGAAGAACATTTAAGCAGAGAACCCTTGATTTACGATGGAAATGTCACACCAGCAAGACCTTTGTTATCGCAAAAGAAGAATATTGAACTGACTTTAAATCCGAGTTGAAGGCCAAGAAGATGTTGATAAATAAGTATTCGATGTATGAATCTTCAAGGGTAAATGCTGCAGTGAAAATAATCGAAGGAAAACAACAATGATGTAATGTTGAACTCCGGTGCCAACTCAAAATGGAGGCACGTTTACGACGTGCATGCCGAGTGGCTCAAGGTAGGAAAGACACTCCAGGGATTGTCATGTAATCGTCACACCGCTGAAGCACGGTAGATAATAGGTAAGGCAACGCGCCGTGTAGAAATCCTAAGCACTTTTGAAAAAAACTTGTTCAAAGAGGAACAACAGTTAAACTGAATTTGTATCCAAGTCCCAAGCCAAGAAATAAAAATACATAAAAATGCCGATAATCTTTCATTAGTAGCAGTCAAAATGTCACTGCATTTAAAACAGAATAGCACTTCTCCTCCTCCACAATCATGGCTTTCCTTCATACTTTGCTGACAGTTTATTTTAAGAATGATGACTTGGTTTAAGATGTTAGGAAGAGTGCTGAAGCATGAACAATGGCAGTGTTTGTTGTAAATCATAAAGGCTTGGTTAAATGCGCTGTGGCAGACGTGCAGATAATAAAAGATTACTTCATGCTTGACCGGAAGTTCTGCCAGACAACTAAATCGCAACACAGCTCGCTCCTCCAAAATTAGGAAAAATACATTAGAGTAACATGGAGATTTTTCAAAGGAATCCATTCAGTGCTTAAAGACAGGCAGAAAAAAGGACGACAGCAGCAGAACAGCCGTAACACCCCAGTCAGAAGTAGTAGGCTGTAAAGATCAGGAAGCTTATACTCGGTCAATGGCAGCAGGAATCAGGCAGAGAGAAGCAGGCAGCAGGAAACGTATGTCCTGTTTGAAGCATGCAGTAGGATTTACGCAGGAAGAAGCAAGTTACAGGAAATCTACGCCTTGTCAAAGGGATGTCCGGTGAAATATGGACACTGGTGGGGCGGGAGGGCATAAAATCCTTAAGTAGGTTCGTTTTGAGTAAAATCTTGAATAAAAGTACCTTTAAGAAGCTTGAAGAAGGTCCTAACGCGTATTTTTGATTCCACCTCGTCGCCAAATTTATGTTACATCCTGGTAAGGAATTCCAGAAGACTTAGATAGGTTACAGATGATAAGTTTATTCTTCTTAGATGGTAGATAGGTTTTCCAGTATATATGTAATCAAAGCCCCACCAGGAGCATCCCCTCTGCTGTTCAGCCCAGGATCCAACTGACAGTCCACTCACAGCATACCAGACACTCCAATGACATCCAATGACATCACACTTACACTAACATTCTACTCACAGCATACCACACACTCCCATGACATCCAATGACATCACACTCACACTAACATTCCACTCACACTGGCTGAACAGCAGAGGCAGAGAAACAGGGAAGATGTAAGGTAGAAACCTTAGATATAACAGTGTTTCCTTCTGCTGCTGATGGCAGAGAAGTACCTGTCAGAGCCACGTGAGCCTCAGCATTTGATAGCAGAGGTTATCCTGCGCGCTCTCTCCCTATACCCGTCTCTCTTCACACCCCAACCTACTCAGCCTCCGCCACTTCCACCGTATTGCTTTCTACCATCCCTCTGACATTGAGTGCTGCAACCTCCTTTCTTCCTTCCTTCCTTCCTTCCTTCATTCCTTCCTTCCTTTACTCCCCCTCCTATCCTTTCTTTCTTCCTTCCAACCGTCACTTCCTTCCTTTCTTCCCTCCTTTCCCTCCCGTCCTTCCTTCCTTTCTTCCTTCCATCCTTCCCTCACTCCCTTCTTTCCACCCTTAATCCCTTCCCTTCCCTTCTTCCCTCACTTCCTCCCTCCCTCCCTTCCTTCCTCCCTCCCTCTCTCCTTCCTTCCTTCCTTCCTTCCTTGTGGTCTTGGGTCACCCAAGGGCAGTTGGGGCAGCTGGTGTTCGCCAGTGCTGAGCCTGGCAAGGGCAGCATACAGAGCGGCTGGTGAGAGTCTGGGGTTAGTTATCGAGGGTTGTACCCCAAAGTGTTGCAGGGATTCTGCTCCTACACAGAACTGTGCACAGAGACCCAGGACCTCAGTGAATTGTGGTGGACCAAAAAACTCACCTAAGTACCTAGAACCCCTAACCAACTAGCATCAGTGTCACATTAGCTCTTCGTCCTATATCAAAGTAACCAATGATTAGACAACCCAGAACATGCGACTTAGGTTACTCTCAGGAATGGTGGGAATCAAGACCACTCCTTTGTTATACTCTCATACCAGTCCACAACAGGAGTAAAAAAAAGAGACAAGGGAAAGGTTAAAATATTTATTTTAATGACGTGCTCTAAGATGCAGTATCTTTCTAACATAAGCAGCCATATGATTAGAAATAATATGATCAGCATTGTTACAACTCCATAAAACACGAAAGGAGAAATCATATTACAATTATGGTGAAAACGGGTATTTATAGCGCCTAGTAAATCACCCTCCCTTGCTAGGAACTATCAGGTAGATTCATCAAGCCGAAATCGGCTCGCAAAGGGCCAGATTCTGGGAATCTGGCCCTTTGCAAGCGCTATTTTTGCATTTGGGATTCATCATCCCAAATGCAAAAATCGCACCTCTAGAAATCGCTAAATTGCGATTAATTGCATTTAAGGAATCTCAATTTGAGATTCCTTAAATGCAATTCATGAACCATTAAAAAATTGCTAATTCACAATCTGGGGACGCTATTTACTGTGAAGTCTAACTACGTGGTAGATAGCAAAAACTTTGAAAAATGCACCAAAGTGCATTTTTCAAAGTTTCATGTTGCGCGCACACATGCCCTAAGGGCATGTGTGTGCGCAACATATGTGCACACATCAATTTCAGGGGTGCAACAGGGTGTCCTTTGGACACCCCTGCACCCTTGAAATCGCAATCTCAATTGAAATTCGAATAAAGGTCTTTTGAACTTGAACTTACTAAGAAAATATAAAAGTAAAGCAATCATCATCAAACATCTCATATCGCCCCTCCCCCCACCCATGTCATTGCACTTCATTACGTCCTAATAGTACCGTTAAGTGCCTGCTGCAGAGATCAAATACACACAGGGTGGGTATTCTGATGTTCCAGCCAGTACAAGACAAGCAAAATCACGGCTTGTACATATTTTTACAGCTTCACAGAAGAAATATAAATAGGAAACACGCTTCAATGTGTTATAGGGATTAATACTTAAAGTAAACGAACGATAAATACGATTTTGTTTCCAGATAGTATGTCATGTCCAGGAGACTTGAAAATACAACTAACGGCGTAACCATCACTCGAAAAGATGCCAACACTTAACAGAAATGCATGACTCACCCGACCGAGTGCTGCAGTTCCACAGTCAGGTGCAGTGAAAAGCTGTCTCAGAGCACAAGAGCACACGGCGAGTCACACAGAGGCAACTCTCAGCAGTGTCTCGCTCTGGCTGGCGAGAGCTTTTCAGAGATTAGGGGCCCGCTCAAATGTTATTTTCTGGCGGGCCATGCGGCATGAAGCTAAGAGGATAGCAAATCAGGGGGCGCCAGTGACGTGCGCCTGTGATGTACGCCAATGACCTTCTGGAGCTCAAGTGCACACAGAGGGCATTGACAATTTCCTGTTATGTAAACTTGAGCCTCGCACGTTCCCAATTTGCGGGAATAAGAAAGTGAAAGTTTTGCAGAGGCTGCTCCCAAAGGGGGCTTGAGAGCCGGCGCCATAACTAGCGCCATGCCCCCCGGACACAAACTAGTGGGGGCTGGGTTTTGGCACGCAACACGACCAGAAACCGAGGAAACGCCCGTTCCCTCCCCTGCAGCGGCCAACAAAGAGGCGCTGGCTGCCCTGGTCAATGGAGGCCGAGGCGGGATACGAATCCCCCAAAGGGTATGGGGCCCACCGGGCCTGGAAGGCTAATGGGAGGCAAAAAAGGGGGATAGAGAAAGGGCAACAGGCCCAAAGGGACGCAACCCCCCCCTTCCTCACAGGAGAAAAGTGGAAGGAATGCAAGAGATGTAGGAGAGGAAGTAACTACTGAAAGTAGAGGGAAGGCACCCGCCACACAGGTCACTGGGATGACACAGGGCAGGGGTGCTCGGAGGGGAGCCAAGGACCGCCTGCCACCACAGGAAAAGGAAGGCGAGGCTCCTGCAGGCCCCTCGGGAAGCCCCGCGGAGGGGGAACTGAGGGAGCAAGACAGAAGGAGACAGGCTCAGAGAGTAGATGCTCAAGCCGGTCTAACCTGAAGGGAGCGATGGTCCTGGCAGGGTGCAGAGAAGGAAGAACAGGACGTAGTTGGGGGAGCCACGGGGAGACGGAAGCCTCCCAGACGGCGTGGCGAAGAACTACGCTGATATCGGTTGGTACGGAGGCACACCGGAGGGCGGTGTGCCAGAATAGGTCCACTCACTTTCAGATGCCTCACGGCTGGGTGAGTTGGCCTAAGGACAGGTGCGTAGCACCTCTCACTCTGGGAAGCCTCACGGCTGGGAAGTCAGCCTACCAAAGACGTGGGGTAGCAAACGGAGACGGTGCTCGCAGCCCAGTCCCCGCCGGAAGGCAGGGCACAACAAGAGTCGGATAAGGTAGCGAGGGGATCTAACTCCGGGACAGAAGCTACTCCCTCCCCGCGCAAAGTGAGCGCAAAACCAACCTACCAAAGAAACCGGCCCAGAGGGGCCAAGAGACAATAACAAGGAAGTTTGTCAGGACACAACACACAAGATATGCAAGTATATACATGTTTCCTTGTATTCCTAATAAAACTGCGGACAACAAATGACCACTACAAGACAAACGTGTATGTTGGCAGTTTTATTTGTCCTGATCAGGAATACAATGGGGGCACATGCGGTATACATGTGGGAGTGGGGCAGAGTGCGGGGGCTATTGCTCCACTCATTTATTGGCTATAATGATACCAGCACAAACTGACGATAGTGCCGGCTGGGGGGCGCCAGCGGCGGAGTTTATAACCAAGGCACACCCCCGCCTCCCAAATCATTCAGTGTAGATCTACTGCGGGATGATTTTCTCACCTAATAGGAATTTGCAACTAATAAATGTCGTCACAAAAACCATGTGTGGTGGTGTAGTGTCTGTTCTCCCGAAGGGGCCCCCCGCACTGCGTGGGCTGCGTGGGCCTGTGTTATGCCCCTGACTGTACAAGGCATGCTGTTGTCTGCCCACCCTGCCCCGCCCTGTGAGTGGCGCTCTCAGAGCCTGGGGCTTGCTATCAGATGCATCAATTACAGCCCAGCCAATGAAGGTTCCGGGCGGGGCACCGAAGAGACAGCTGCTGCTCAGCGCCAAGGAAGATAGCTCAGCTGGTACGAGTCAGTGCTGTAGCGGTGTGCTTAGAACTTGCTAATGTATCTTGCAAAAGCGAACTGAGATACCGAGTCACTGGGAGAAGGGGCTACGGGGGCAATGAGGAAACAGGCCCGGTTTGATGTTTCCCGGGACTCTGGTGTACAGGGGCATTGAGCAGTGGAGCTGTTGAGAGGGGTCACTGGGCATGGCTGCTGTTGGCAAGGGAGGTCTATTAGAGCCTCGCGGTTGGCACTTAAGGATGGTAGGCTAGCTGGAGTCTGCATGTCGATAACAGATGACTGTGGGCACCATTTTCTGATGGCAGGAACCTCATCCAATCTAGGGTCATCCAGTAGTATTAACAAGCACCCGGGGGGGGGTTAGAGGGGGGAGGCTCTTTCATGCATTTCATGCATCTTCAAAGCACTATAGTTCGGCAATCATAAGGCATAAGGATGTGGTTCTGACAGTGCTACGTTTAGTGCGACTAGCCCTCACTATGTTGGTTATGTGATACACACAATAACGGTTCTGTCAGGTTCAAACAATAAGTAATTTATCCAAACAGTTTTTTACACTGCTCCTAATAGAACCAACATAACACCTCCAAAATACTGTAACAAATCCTTATAAAAAATAAAGGAGAAAGACCTAAGTGTTACTCTATAGTTTCTTTATATCATTTTCTGAATTAAAGAATCATTTCTATACATTATATACAAATAACTGTCATCATATCAAATATAGTTCAAAAACTTGAAAGAAATTATAGGGTTTCCAGATTGTATCAGTTGATGGTCTTATGAAATGATATTTTGTATATACATGTACAGTTTTTCTACATGACATTTGGATATATTCTGTTTATCACAAGTACACTATTCACTAATGCCACTTGTTTTTGCACTATATTTGATTAAATTACTTATTGTTTGAACCCGACAGAACCGTTATTTTTTAAATTACATATTACCCAGGTTCTGAGGGACACAGGGTCAACCCCGTTGTTTATAAAAATATGTGATACACACAGCATCTGGTTTGGAATCTGCCAGGCGCCATATTTATCTCTGAAATAGAGTTTCTCCATCTCATATGGGGTCTATTCACCTATGAAATGTCACCAGGTTTGACCTACCAGTATTTAAAGTAAGGGAAATCCAGAGGTGCAGACTTTACTGCGCCCTGTAATTTCTAAATGAGGCCAGTTCTGCGCCCCTTTTAATTGCGATCCATGTGCAATGAGGTATTTATGTGGGTTCGGGATTGCTATACGTGGGTGTCAAGCTGACCCCACTGAAGGGAAATCTTTGCCCAAATAGTGTTAACGAGCACAAAAACAAGGGAAAGTGATCCTGTCAATGAGGGAGCCTACCCCTCATTATGTCCGGAGTGAAGGTATCACCTCTGCCGGCCCGATTCGGTGTGAAAACCGGAAGTTCCGGAGTGTCACACCTGTCGTGGGGCGGGACTTCCACCTTCTGCAGGAAGCCCTCGTCCACGGAGTGGCTGGCCCAGAGGAGCAGTGGTGACGTGTGGCTCCCATGCCTGAAGGTAAGTCCCGCGGTGGCTGCAGAAGTAAGAAGCCCTGGGTCAGAAGTGGCGGCTGAGGCCGTTGATGCAAGTGCAGGGCTCCCATGAGTGAGGGAAGCCCTGTGTGTGCCAGGTAATGCGTGTGTGTGTGTACACGTTCACAACTTGGTTGTCTAGGCTGCTGGGGGGGTGGTGTGTGTGTCTGTCTGTGTGTGTGTGCGTATGCGAGAGAGAGCATTACAATAATGCTAATGCAGGAGGCTGACTTGCCTCGGAAGTGGAACAGGAGATGTGCACGGCGCGTGGCGGTACATGCGCCTGCACCTGCGCAAATCGCCAAAAGCTCTGTGAGTGCCCATCTCCTGTCCCACTTCCGAGGCAAGTCCCTAACAATAGAGCTCGCTGGCGACAGCGATTCGCGCTGCGTACGCCAGGCTCAACCTAAAAACCACGTTCAAAACACATAATAATTGTCTTCAAACAAACTCAGACATACGTACAGTAAAACTCACACTCACCATCACCTTAAACCATGATTATTTAAAAGTGCATTTCACGCTTTAGCTTTCATGTGAAGCTCTACACATTAATAACTTATGCTCTAAAGGCACATTCAGAAAATAAGATATTAAAAAAGAGAGTATCAGATCTCATTTGTGACTGGGATTAGCAGAAGTCAGGGCTCCTTGATTCGACCCTACAGCTTGGAGGGTTTAGTCAATGTGTGTGTAGGAGCGCAGCGGCTCAAAGAAATGATGTTGTCACCCGCCATTGCTTTATGCTAAAATTAAACCCATTTACACCGACCCTGGGGCATATTTACAAGCCCTTAGTGCCGCAAGAGCATCACTTTTTTTGATGCTCCAATAACGCTGGCCTATATTTACAAGGCCACACAAAACCCCGTTGAGTGGCTTTACACAGCCTTGTAAAATTGGCCCTCTTTCACGCAGTGCTCCGTGTCGAAGGGGCGTGTCATTGGTGTTGCTGTGGATGTTCCCATGCAACACCCATGACGTTTTGATATTGTCTCAGATTTGCAAGGATTCGTAAATCTGAGGCAGCGCCAGAAACTAACAACTTTCCAGGAGAGGCGGCGGCACACATAGAAGGAGCAAAACGGATGAATGATTGTTTTTGTGCAAGAAGGTTTCCCTTCCTACGCAAACATAATTATCTCTGCAACGCCACCACTCTTGCACCATGGTGCGAGGGTGCCTGTGTTGGCGCACGGCTGCCTTTTGTGCACCAGTGCAGGGGAGAGCTCAGGGGTGCACAGTGTTCTTGTAAATGGGCACAACCCTGCATTTTTTAAATGAAGCCGCACAGCAAAATTGCTTGCGACGGCGTGCTGCGCCATTTCATTGTAAATATGTCTCCCTATCTCCAGGGAAATGGACTGGGCAATGGCTTAGATGTGGTGCTCAAAATATGTTGCCTTGTTTACTTCAGTTGCACTGGTTTTTCTTTTGTCACTTGCATTATATGTCCATAATGCTCTGCGTTTTCTCCAGGCATGACGTACGTGCACCCCCTCTTTAATCCCCTGCGTGACATCACGTCACCATTTCACGATGTAGGGGCAATAACACACAGGGTAGGGGCAAATTCCAAATGGCGAGCTGGAAACGTGCAGCTAGGAAAGAAAACGCCCCTTCATTTTAAGTGATATGGGCAGACTGTAGGAGCAGGCCTGAGTCAAGTCAAATCCTCAGCGTTTGTGCTCCCGCCCCACACACACTTTTTATGTCCACTGATTTCCAACAAAAGCTCCACATAACATCTGGATACAAAACTTGTTGACTCTAGCATTTTTCTAGTGGATTAAACCGGGATTTGCTAATTCAGTGATTTATGCAACATTTCACAGCAAAAAATTAGGAAAGAAACCACTGTCACAGCTACTTTACAGTGCTTCGTGACAAGCAAGGGGTAAGAAGGCGCTATACGAATAGCAATGTAATACAATATTAAAGTTGAAACCATCGCATAAGTATTGTTCAGAAACGTTCTAAGAGGAGGCAACTCCTCGTGCTACTCTTCCCTTGCCTGCTCCGTGCACTGGCACCAAATGCCACCTCACTTTGTGAAATCTCTTCCTTATGCAGTAGCGCCTGGTGGCCGACCGCCCTCGGAAGCCCACCTACCCCTTCAGACCACTCCAAGAACCTCAACATCGTACTCCACTCATCACTAGCCATGAACCGACAGGTCAAGGCCGTCACCTCCAGCTGCTTCAACACCCTCCGCATCCTCCCCAAGACCTTCAAGTGGATCCCCCCTGAGTCAAGGAAGACAGTCACCCGCGCACTCATTATCAGCAGCCTGGACTATGGAAACGGGTAAACATAATTTACCACGAAGTTTTTACAACGCGGTACCTTTAGCACGCATCCCTTACAACGCAAGTCGTTACCACGACTTGCGCTTGAGGGCGCTGAAGGATTAAAAATAGTAAATTTACTATCCCAACACCTTCCCTAGGGTCCACGGGGACTGGTGTTAGAATAGTAAATTATACTATTCGAAATCCGCGCCCCCAACGCAAGTCGTGGTAACGACTTGCGTTGTAAGGGATGCGTAGTAAAGGGATGCGTTGTGACGGTACGTGTTGTACCGTCATACATCCATGGAAACGCACTCTACGCCAGCATCAACAAGTCCCTACTCCGCAAACTTCAGACAATACAGAACACCGCCACCAGACTCGTCCTCTGCATCCCTGACATGAACACATCAGTCAACACCTACGAAGTCTCCACTGGCTCCCCATGGAGAAAAGAGTCACTTTCCAAATCCTCACTCACGCCTACAAATGCCTACACACAACAGACCCAAATACCTCAAGAACAGAATCAACTTCCACGTACCCAAAAGAAACCTCCGATCTTCCAACTTCGCTCTGGCCAACACTACGCGCATCCACAGAGCCAGAGCAGATGGAAGATCCTTCTCTCACATTACAGCCAAAGCCTGGAACGAGCTACCGTCAGACATCAGGCGCGGCCCCTCCCTGAACACCTTCAGGAGGACCCTCAAGACCTGGAACGAGCTACCGTCAGACATCAGACGCGCCCCCTCCCTGAACACCTTCAGGAAGACCCTCAAGACCTGGAACGAGCTCCCGGCAGACATCAGACGTGCCCCCTCCCTGAACACCTTCAGGAGGACCCTCAAGACCTGGAACGAGCTCCCGGCAGACATCAGACGCGCCCCCTCCCTGAACACCTTCAGGAAGACCCTCAAGACCTGGAACGAGCTCCCGGCAGACATCAGACGGGCCCCCTCCCCGAACACCTTCAGGAGGACCCTCAAGACCTGGAACGAGCTCCCGGGAGACATCAGACGCGCCCCTCCCTGAACACCTTCAGGAAGACCCTCAAGACCTGGAGCGAGCTCCCGGCAGACATCAGACGCGCCCCCTCCCTGAACACCTTCAGGAAGACCCTCAAGACCTGGAACGAGCTCCCGGCAGACATCAGACGTGCCCCCTCCCTGAACACCTTCAGGAGGACCCTCAAGACCTGCAACGAGCTCCCGGCAGACATCAGACGGGCCCCCTCCCCGAACACCTTCAGGAGGACCCTCAAGACCTGGAACGAGCTCCCGGGAGACATCAGACGCGCCCCTCCCTGAACACCTTCAGGAAGACCCTCAAGACCTGGAACGAGCTCCCGGCAGACATCAGACGCGCCCCCTCCCTGAACACCTTCAGGAAGACCCTCAAGACCTGGAACGAGCTCCCGGCAGACATCAGACGCGCCCCCTCCCTGAACACCTTCAGGAGGACCCTCAAGACCTGGAACGAGCTCCCGGCAGACATCAGACGCGGCCCCTCCCTGAACACCTTCAGAAGGACCCTCAAGACCTGGAACGAGCTACCGGCAGACATCAGACGCGCCCCCTCCCTGAACACCTTCAGGAGGACCCTCAAGACCTGCAACGAGCTACCGGCAGACATCAGACTTGTAAACTCCGTGAACAACTTCAGGATGACCCTCAAGACCTGCCACTTCGGCTAAACAGGTCTGCGGACCCTCCCCCCCACCGCCTTGAGACCCTGACAGATGAGTAGCGCACTTGCTATTCCCTGATTGATTGAGTTGCAAAATGAGTGATGCCCCTTCAAACACTGGCCTCAGCACTACGGTCGCAAACATGTATGCGCCAACATGATGCTGTCAGCAGCCATTGCTTTGTGCTAAAATCAAACACGGCTGCAACGAGAGACCAAGGACATCTGAACTGTGAACGTGACTGCTGGGTTGCCCCGTACACAGGAAAGATTTGCAGTGGTGCACAGAATGATCCAATCAAGAAAACTCTCAGTAAAAGGAAATAACAACAAGTTGCCATCGGAGGCTGTCCGAATAAATACACGCCTTGGCAAAGAGGGCGGGGTAGAAGAAATAGTACCTGCATCACAGGGGATGGGCACTAATCAAGTAGAATTAATTTATGCTTGGTCGATGCTCCTCATCTAAGAACAGAAGTGATGTATTGGCTGCGCGAACCAATTAGGTGGCAACAAAGAAGAGCGACACTGGAGTCAATGTATGGTAAGCAGCAGGCGGGATCAAGGTCCTATGCTGAATACAGTATGTCTTGCATCCAGCGCATGCGCGCTGCCTAGGCTCAACCTAAAAATGGGGAGGAAGCAGGGCAATGCTAGAGCTCGGGAGAGCTAGGCCTTTCTCCATTCTTGTGTCATTTCTCCCTTTCCTGTGTCACTTCCTCCATTTCTCTGTCACGTCCTCCATTCATGTGTTTGCGTTGTTATTTCCTCCGGCAGTAACTCCAAATTCGAGTAGTAGCTCAACTGTCTGTGTTTAAACCTACTATTCTTTTTCCTACGTGCCATTGGGTGCATCTCCAAAGTCACCCCTTTTGTGAACCCAGTATGCTTTACACTCTTCTGTTAGTGTCATATGCTGCTCTGCTTCTGTTTTGACTCCCTGGTGTTGAGCCGTGTGTCTGGTTACTGACCTCACGGTGCGCGTGTCCGGCTCCTGCCCTGCCTCACTGATTCTCGACACAAAGTCTGAAGCCTGTGAGACTGGCCCAGTCCACAAAGAACCAAGCGGATCTTTGGGTCTAACTTGCGGCAATGGGTCTCTGAAGCAACCTATAAAGAAGGACACATATTAGATCTGATCTTCGTCGGGGAAAACTCGATTGTGATTGACAAAGTTTTACCGGTGGGATGGTCCGATCATCACCTGGTCAAATTAAGTGTGCTCCATGTTAGGAGGGTCAGGCTCTTGCCCAAGGAAGAAAGGAGCTTCCTAGGTAGGGACTGGAAGGGTCTATTGAAGAGGGCAAAAATGTCTCCTGTTTTCCACCTGGAGACACTTTTCGACCCTAGGAAGCAGGTAGCGGAGAACTACACAGCCTTTTGCGGGCAATTAACAAGAAAAATTGGCCCGCTTGCCCCGCTTAAGAATATCAGGAAATGTGGAAGATCTTCTGCCCCTTGGTATACTGATGCTTTAAGGAATCACAAGCTGGACTGCAAGCGGGCAGAAAGACAACGGACAAAGCATTACGCTGAAAATGAAAAAGCTATCTGGAAGGAGAAACTATCCAATTATAAAAAAGAAATAGCAACTGCCAAGATGAATACTTTGCGGATCTCATCTTGGAATCATCAAATAAATGTAAATGTATTTTTAAAATAGTGAGAGAGATGGCCACCCCCGAATGTACCAATAATAGGACTGTGCCTTCACAAGAGTTATGTGATGGACTGGCTTACTTCTTTCAGAAGCAGATAAGCAAGATCGCGGAAGGACTGAAATCAGAGGTCCTACACGGCATTAATGAAAGTGCTGGAAGAGAAACATTAATCAGTCACAGAACCAGGGATAAGGAATCCACCCTAGACCTCTTCGAGCTGCCCCCAGAGGAAGAGTTCATGAGGGTGGCCTTGACAGTCTCCTCAGGCTCACCGCTGGACCCCATTCCCCAAAAGCTGTGGAAAGATCTAGGTTCTGAGGAACTTTTGCCAGTACCCCCACTTCCTGTGACAGTACCTCCCCTTCCGGTGCCAGTGCCCCCACTCCCTGTGCTTCTACCTCCACTTGATATACCAGTAACCCCACTTACTATGCCAGTGTCTCTATTTCCTATGCCAGTACCACCATTTCCTGTGCCAGTGTCTCTACTTTCTGTGCAAGGAACTCCACTTCCTGTGCCAGTGTCTCTACTTCCTGTGCCTCTACCTCCTGCGCCAGGACCTTCACTTCCGGTGCCAGTATTCCCACTTCCTGTGCCTCTACCTCTACTTCCTATGCCAGAACCACCACTTCCTGTGCCAGTGTCTCTACTTCCTATGCCAGAACCACCAAGTCCTGTGCAAGTGTCTCTACTTCCTATGCCAGAACCACCACTTCCTGTGCCAGTGTCTCTACTTCCTATGCCAGAACCACCACTTCCTGTGCCAGTGTCTCTACTTTCTTTGCCAGGAACTCCACTTCCTGTGCCAGTGTCTCTCCTTTTTAATCCGTGTACTCCATCATGTTATCCAACTTTTAACTTTAATCCCAATAACAAGTTTGGGTGAATATTATTCATACATGTGCACTAAGGCGTTCACAGCGTGAAGTTTGTGAACATAATGTGTCATTATTTGTTAATAATTATTATAAGATTATTATCTGGTACTTCCTGTGCCAGTACTCCCACTTCCTGTGCCAGGACCCTCTCTTCATGTGCCAGTGCCCCCACTTCGGTTTTTAAATAAGCACTGCTTTTGCCTGCACCTCCACTTCCTGTGCCTCTACCTCCACTTCCTTTGCCTCTACCTCCACTTCCTTTGCCTCTACCTCCACTTCCTGTGCCTCTACCTCCACTTCCTGCACCTCTATCTCCACTTCCAGTGCCTCTACCTCCACTTCCTGTGCCTCTACCTCTACTTCCTTTGCCTCTACCTCCACTTCCTGTGCCTCTACCTCCACCTCCTGTGACTCTACCTCCACTTCCTTTGCCTCTACGTCCACTTCCAGTGCCTCTACCTCCACTTCCTGTGCCTCTACCTCCACTTCCTTTGCCTCTACCTCCACTTCCTGTGCCTCTACCTCCACTTCCTGCACCCCTATCTCCACTTCCAGTGCCTCTACCTCCACTTCCTGTGCCTCTACCTCCACTTCCTGTGCCTCTACCTCCACTTCCTGTGCCTCTACCTCCACCTCCTGTGACTCTACCTCCACTTCCTTTTTGCCTCTACCTCTACTTCCAGTGCCTCTACCTCCACTTCCTGTGCCTCTACCTCCACTTTCTTTGCCTCTACCTCCACTCCCTGTGCCTCTACCTCCACTTCCTGTGCCTCTACCTCCACTTCCTTTGCATCTACCTCTACTTCCTGTGCCTCTACCTCCACTTCCTTTGCATCTACCTCCACTTCCAGTGTCTCTACCTCCACTTCCTGTGCTTCTACCTCCACTTTCTTTGCCTCTACCTCCACTTCCTGTGCCTCTACCTCCACTTCCTTTGCATCTACCTCCACTTCCCGTGCCTCTACCTCCACCTCCTGTGACTCTACCCCCACTTCTGTTGCCTCGACCTCCACTTCCAGTGCCTCTACCTCCACTTCCTGTACCTCTACCTCCACTTCCTTTGCTTCTACCTCCACTTCCAGTGCCTCTACCTCCACTTCCTGTGCCTCTACCTCCACTTCCTTTGCTTCTACCTCCACTTCCAGTGTCTCTACCTTCACTTCCTTTGCCTCTATCTCCACTTCCAGTGCCTCTACCTCCACTTCCTGTGCCTCTACCTCCACTTCCAGTGTCTCTACCTCCACTTCCAGTGTCTCTACCTCCACTTCCTGTGCTTCTACCTCCACTTCCTTTGCCTCTACCTCCACTTCTTGTGCCTCTACCTCCGCTTCCAGTGCCTCTACCTCCACTTCCTGTGCTTCTACCTCCACTTCCTTTGCCTCTACCTCCACTTCCTGTGCTTCTACCTCCACTTCCTTTGCCTCTACCTCCACTTCCTGTGCCTCTACCTCCGCTTCCAGTGCCTCTACCTCCACTTCCTGTGCTTCTACCTCCACTTCCTTTGCCTCTACCTCCACTTCCTGTGCTTCTACCTCCATTTCTTTTGCCTCTACCTCCACTTCCTGTGCCTCTACCTCCGCTTCCTTTGCCTTTACCTCCACTTTCTGTACCCGTACCTGCTGCATCTCCCTGGCCCAGAGCTCTGCCTACAGGCCTCGACGAGGCACCTCTTTCTTTAGTCGCTTAGTACAGAAGACATTGTGCGCTCACGTGCACAGCACAGGGCTGAGCAATAAGTGTTAAGGCGCCCAAGGCCGCACGCTCATTCAAGTAATATTTAATTTAATCTCAAATCAAATTCAACCTTTGAAATTGCAAAATTGCTGGCTATTAAACTGAGTGCAAAAATAACCTTCGCCGGGTACATTTTATGTCTGCAGTGCTTCTAAAGAGTTTATTCCCACGGCAACCGAGCAGACCCCGCTCAAGGACATGCTCTACACGCGTGTTCATGTGGAGTGACGTGGAAGTGTGAAGAGCATGTGGGGGGAGGAGCCTGCTGCGTGAACCAGACCTTGCCCCTTCGGCGATGCTTTTTCCACTGTTTGTGAGCTGTGATTAGCACATCTGTAGGCCACAGCTGGGCAGCTCCACCCCTTGGGTCAGTCAAGTCCTCCGCTGTGGCACAAGTGCAGCTGTGCCCTTCCGCCCTGTGGGTCAACCATGCCCTCCATTGTGGCACACATACAGCTGCCCTGTTCCGCCCTGTGGTTCAGCCATGCCCTCCATTGTGGCAAACATACAGCTGCCCTGTTCCACCCTGTGGGTCACTCGTGTCCACCACTGTGGCACACATACAGCTGCCCTGTTCCACCCTGTGGGTGAGCCATGCCCTCCATTGTGGCACACACACAGCTGCCCTGTTCCACCCTGTGGGTCACTCGTGTCCACCACTGTGGCACACACACAGCTGCCCTGTTCCACCCTGTGGGTCAGCCATGCCCTCCATTCTGGCACACACACAGCTGCCCTGTTCCACCCTGTGCGTCACTGGTGTCCAACACTGTGGCACACACACAGCTGCCCTGTTCCACCCTGTGGGTGAGCCATGCCCTCCATTGTGGCACACACACAGCTGCCCTGTTCCACCCTGTGGGTCACTCGTGCCCACCACTGTGGCACACATACAGCTGCCCTGTTCCACCCTGTGGGTGAGCCATGCCCTCCATTGTGGCACACACACAGCTGCCCTGTTCCACCCTGTGGGTCACTCGTGTCCACCACTGTGGCACACACACAGCTGCCCTGTTCCACCCTGTGGGTCAGCCATGCCCTCCATTCTGGCACACACACAGCTGCCCTGTTCCACCCTGTGGGTCACTCGTGTCCACCACTGTGGCACACATACAGCTGCCCTGTTCCACCCTGTGGGTCAGCCATGCCCTCCATTGTGGCACACATACAGCTGCGCTGTTCCACCCTGCTGGTCAGCCATGCCCTCCATTGTGGCACACATACAGCTGCCCTGTTCCACCCTGTGGGTCAGCCATGCCCTCCATTGTGGCACACATACAGCTGCCCTGTTCCACCCTGTGGGTCAGCCATGCCCTCCAATGTGGCACACATACAGCTGCGCTGTTCCACCCTGCTGGTCAGCCATGCCCTCCATAGGGCACACATACAGCTGCCCTGTTCCACCCTGTGGGTCAGCCATGCCCTCCATTGTGGCACACATACAGCTGCCCTGTTCCACCCTGTGGGTCACTTGTGTCCACCACTGTGGCACACATACAGCTGCCCTGTTCCACCCTGTGGGTCAGCCATGCCCTCCATTGTGGCACACATACAGCTGCGCTGTTCCACCCTGTGGGTCAGCCATGCCCTCCATTGTGGCACACATACAGCTGCCCTGTTCCACCCTGTGGGTCAGCCATGCCCTCCAATGTGGCACACATACAGCTGCGCTGTTCCACCCTGCTGGTCAGCCATGCCCTCCATTGTGGCACACATACAGCTGCCCTGTTCCACCCTGTGGGTCAGCCATGCCCTCCATTGTGGCACACATACAGCTGCGCTGTTCCACCCTGCTGGTCAGCCATGCCCTCCATTGTGGCACACATACAGCTGCCCTGTTCCACCCTGTGGGTCAGCCATGCCCTCCATTGTGGCACACACACAGCTGCCCTGTTCCACCCTGTGGATCAGCCATGCCCTCCATTGTGGCACACATACAGCTGCTCTGTTCCACCCTGCTGGTCAGCCATGCCCTCCATTCTGGCACACACACAGCTGCCCTGTTCCACCCTGTGGGTCAGCCATGCCCTCCATTGTGGCACACACACAGCTGCCCTGTTCCACCCTGTGGGTCACTCGTGTCCACCACTGTGGCACACATACAGCTGCCCTGTTCCACCCTGTGGGTCAGCCATGCCCTCCATTGTGGCACACATACAGCTGCACTGTTCCACCCTGTGGGTCAGCCATGCCCTCCATTGTGGCACACACACAGCTGCCCTGTTCCACCCTGTGGATCAGCCATGCCCTCCATTGTGGCACACATACAGCTGCTCTGTTCCACCCTGCTGGTCAGCCATGCCCTCCATTGTGGCACACATACAGCTGCCCTGTTCCACCCTGTGGATCAGCCATGCCCTCCATTGTGGCACACATACAGCTGCTCTGTTCCACCCTGCTGGTCAGCCATGCCCTCCATTCTGGCACACACACAGCTGCCCTGTTCCACCCTGTGGGTCAGCCATGCCCTCCATTGTGGCACACATACAGCTGCGCTGTTCCACCCTGCTGGTCAGCCATGCCCTCCATAGGGCACACATACAGCTGCCCTGTTCCACCCTGTGGGTCAGCCATGCCCTCCATTGTGGCACACATACAGCTGCCCTGTTCCACCCTGTGGGTCAGCCATGCCCTCCATTGTGGCACACATACAGCTGCGCTGTTCCACCCTGCTGGTCAGCCATGCCCTCCATTGTGGCACACATACAGCTGCCCTGTTCCACCCTGGTAGTCAGCCATGCCCTCCATTGTGGCACACATACAGCTGCCCTGTTCCTCCCTGTGGGTCACTCGTGTCCACCACTGTGGCACACATACAGCTGCCCTGTTCCACCCTGTGGGTCAGCCATGCCCTCCATTGTGGCACACATACAGCTGCGCTGTTCCACCCTGCTGGTCAGCCATGCCCTCCATTGTGGCACACATACAGCTGCCCTGTTCCACCCTGTGGGTCAGCCATGCCCTCCATTGTGGCACACACACAGCTGCCCTGTTCCACCCTGTGGATCAGCCATGCCCTCCATTGTGGCACACATACAGCTGCTCTGTTCCACCCTGCTGGTCAGCCATGCCCTCCATTGTGGCACACATACAGCTGCCCTGTTCCACCCTGTGGATCAGCCATGCCCTCCATTGTGGCACACATACAGCTGCTCTGTTCCACCCTGCTGGTCAGCCATGCCCTCCATTGTGGCACACACACAGCTGCCCTGTTCCACCCTGTGGGTCAGCCATGCCCTCCATTGTGGCACACATACAGCTGCGCTGTTCCACCCTGCTGGTCAGCCATGCCCTCCATAGGGCACACATACAGCTGCCCTGTTCCACCCTGTGGGTCAGCCATGCCCTCCATTGTGGCACACATACAGCTGCCCTGTTCCACCCTGTGGGTCAGCCATGCCCTCCATTGTGGCACACATACAGCTGCGCTGTTCCACCCTGCTGGTCAGCCATGCCCTCCATTGTGGCACACATACAGCTGCCCTGTTCCACCCTGGTAGTCAGCCATGCCCTCCATTGTGGCACACATACAGCTGCCCTGTTCCTCCCTGTGGGTCACTCGTGTCCACCACTGTGGCACACATACAGCTGCCCTGTTCCACCCTGTGGGTCAGCCATGCCCTCCATTGTGGCACACATACAGCTGCCCTGTTCCACCCTGTGGGTCAGCCATGCCCTCCATTGTGGCACACATACAGCTGCGCTGTTCCACCCTGCTGGTCAGCCATGCCCTCCATTGTGGCACACATACAGCTGCCCTGTTCCACCCTGTGGGTCAGCCATGCCCTCCATTGTGGCACACACACAGCTGCCCTGTTCCACCCTGTGGATCAGCCATGCCCTCCATTGTGGCACACATACAGCTGCTCTGTTCCACCCTGCTGGTCAGCCATGCCCTCCATTGTGGCACACATACAGCTGCCCTGTTCCACCCTGTGGATCAGCCATGCCCTCCATTGTGGCACACATACAGCTGCTCTGTTCCACCCTGCTGGTCAGCCATGCCCTCCATTCTGGCACACACACAGCTGCCCTGTTCCACCCTGTGGGTTAGCCATGCCCTCCATTGTGGCACACACACAGCTGCCCTGTTCCACCCTGTGGGTCACTCGTGTCCACCACTGTGGCACACATACAGCTGCCCTGTTCCACCCTGTGGGTCAGCCATGCCCTCCATTGTGGCACACATACAGCTGCCCTGTTCCACCCTGTGGGTCAGCCATGCCCTCCATTGTGGCACACATACAGCTGCGCTGTTCCACCCTGCTGGTCAGCCATGCCCTCCATAGGGCACACATACAGCTGCCCTGTTCCACCCTGTGGGTCAGCCATGCCCTCCATTGTGGCACACATACAGCTGCGCTGTTCCACCCTGCTGGTCAGCCATGCCCTCCATTGTGGCACACATACAGCTGCCCTGTTCCACCCTGTGGGTCAGCCATGCCCTCCATTGTGGCACACACACAGCTGCCCTGTTCCACCCTGTGGATCAGCCATGCCCTCCATTGTGGCACACATACAGCTGCTCTGTTCCACCCTGCTGGTCAGCCATGCCCTCCATTGTGGCACACATACAGCTGCCCTGTTCCACCCTGTGGATCAGCCATGCCCTCCATTGTGGCACACATACAGCTGCGCTGTTCCACCCTGCTGGTCAGCCATGCCCTCCATTGTGGCACACATACAGCTGCGCTGTTCCACCCTGTGGGTCAGCCATGCCCTCCATTCTGGCACACACACAGCTGCCCTGTTCCACCCTGTGGGTCAGCCATGCCCTCCATTGTGGCACACACACAGCTGCCCTGTTCCACCCTGTGGGTCAGCCATGCCCTCCAATGTGGCACACATACAGCTGCTCTGTTCCACCCTGCTGGTCAGCCATGCCCTCCATTGTGGCACACATACAGCTGCCCTGTTCCACCCTGTGGGTCAGCCATGCCCTCCATTGTGGCACACATACAGCTGCCCTGTTCCACCCTGTGGGTCAGCCATGCCCTCCATTGTGGCACACATACAGCTGCGCTGTTCCACCCTGCTGGTCAGCCATGCCCTCCATAGGGCACACATACAGCTGCCCTGTTCCACCCTGTGGGTCAGCCATGCCCTCCATTGTGGCACACATACAGCTGCGCTGTTCCACCCTGCTGGTCAGCCATGCCCTCCATAGGGCACACATACAGCTGCCCTGTTCCACCCTGTGGGTCAGCCATGCCCTCCATTGTGGCACACATACAGCTGCGCTGTTCCACCCTGCTGGTCAGCCATGCCCTCCATTGTGGCACACATACAGCTGCCCTGTTCCACCCTGTGGGTCAGCCATGCCCTCCAATGTGGCACACAGACAGCTGCGCTGTTCCACCCTGCTGGTCAGCCATGCCCTCCAATGTGGCACACATACAGCTGCGCTGTTCCACCCTGCTGGTCAGCCATGCCCTCCAATGTGGCACACATACAGCTGCCCTGTTCCACCCTGTGGGTCACTCGTGTCCGCCACTGTGGCACACATACAGCTGCCCTGTTTCACCCTGTGGGTCAGCCATGCCCTCCTTTGTGGCACACATACAGCTGCGCTGTTCCACCCTGCTGGTCAGCCATGCCCTCCATTGTGGCACACATACAGCTGCGCTGTTCCACCCTGCTGGTCAGCCATGCCCTCCATTGTGGCACACATACAGCTGCCCTGTTCCACCCTGTGGATCAGCCATGCCCTCCATTGTGGCACACATACAGCTGCTCTGTTCCACCCTGCTGGTCAGCCATGCCCTCCATTGTGGCACACATACAGCTGCTCTGTTCCACCCTGCTGGTCAGCCATGCCCTCCATTCTGGCACACACACAGCTGCCCTGTTCCACCCTGTGGGTCAGCCATGCCCTCCATTGTGGCACACACACAGCTGCCCTGTTCCACCCTGTGGGTTACTCGTGTCCTCCATTGTGGCACACATACAGCTGCTCTGTTCCACCCTGTGGATCAGCCATGCCCTCCATTGTGGCACACATACAGCTGCGCTGTTCCACCCTGTGGGTCAGCCATGCCCTCCATTGTGGCACACATACAGCTGCTCTGTTCCACCCTGCTGGTCAGCCATGCCCTCCATTGTGGCACACATACAGCTGCCCTGTTCCACCCTGTGGGTCAGCCATGCCCTCCATTGTGGCACACATACAGCTGCTCTGTTCCACCCTGCTGGTCAGCCATGCCCTCCATTGTGGCACACATACAGCTGCCCTGTTCCACCCTGTGGGTCAGCCATGCCCTCCATTGTGGCACACATACAGCTGCTCTGTTCCACCCTGCTGGTCAGCCATGCCCTCCATTGTGGCACACATACAGCTGCGCTGTTCCACCCTGTGGTTCAGCCATGCCCTCCATTGTGGCATACATACAGCTGCGCTGTTCCACCCTGCTGGTCAGCCATGCCCTCCACTGTGGCACACATACAGCTGCCCTGTTCCACCCTGTGGGTCAGCCATGCCCTCCATTGTGGCACACATACAGCGGCCCTGTTCCACCCTGTGGGTCACTCGTGTCCACCACTGTGGCACACATACAGCTGCCCTGTTCCACCCTGTGAGTCAGCCATGCCCTCAATTGTGGCACACATACAGCTGCCCTGTTCCTCCCTGTGGGTCAGCCATGCCCTCCATTTTGGCACACATACAGCTGCGCTGTTCCACCCTGCTGGTCAGCCATGCCCTCCATTGTGGCACACATACTGCTGCGCTGTTCCACCCTGCTGGTCAGCCATGCCCTCCATTGTGGCACGCATACAGCTGCCCTGTTCCACCCTGTGGGTCAGCCATGCCCTCCATTGTGGCACACATACAGCTGCCCTGTTCCACCCTGTGGGTCAGCCATGCCCTCCATTTTGGCACACATACAGCTGCGCTGTTCCACCCTGTGGGTCAGCCATGCCCTCCATTGTGGCACACATACAGCTGCCCTGTTCCACCCTGTGGGTCAGCCATGCCCTCCATTGTGGCACACATACAGCTGCGCTGTTCCACCCTGTGGGTCAGCCATGCCCTCCATTGTGGCACACATACAGCTGCCCTGTTCCACCCTGTGTGCCAGCCATGCCCTCCATTGTGGCACACATACAGCTGCGCTGTTCCACCCTGCTGGTCAGCCATGCCCTCCATTGTGGCACACATACAGCTGCCCTGTTCCACCCTGTGGGTCAGCCATGCCCTCCATTGTGGCACACATACAGCTGCGCTGTTCCACCCTGCTGGTCAGCCATGCCCTCCATTGTGGCACACATACAGCTGCGCTGTTCCACCCTGCTGGTCAGCCATGCCCTCCATTGTGGCACACATACAGCTGCGCTGTTCCACCCTGCTGGTCAGCCATGCCCTCCATTGTGGCACACATACAGCTGCCCTGTTCCACCCTGTGGGTCAGCCATGCCCTCCATTGTGGCACACACACAGCTGCCCTGTTCCACCCTGTGGATCAGCCATGCCCTCCATTGTGGCACACACACAGCTGCCCTGTTCCACCCTGTGGATCAGCCATGCCCTCCATTGTGGCACACATACAGCTGCTCTGTTCCACCCTGTGGGTCAGCCATGTCCTCCATTGTGGCAGGTCAGCCATGCCCTCCATTGTGGCACACATACAGCTGCCCTGTTCCACCCTGTGGGTCAGCCATGCCCTCCATTGTGGCACACATACAGCTGCCCTGTTCCACCCTGTGGGTCAGCCATGCCCTCCATTGTGGCACACATACAGCTGCGCTGTTCCACCCTGCTGGTCAGCCATGCCCTCCATTGTGGCACACATACAGCTGCCCTGTTCCACCCTGTGGGTCAGCCACGCCCTCCATTGTGGCACACATACAGCTGCGCTGTTCGAAACCTGTGGGTCAGCCATGCCCTCCATTGTGGCACACACACAGTTGCCCTGTTTCACCCTGTGGGTCATCCATGCCCTCCATTGTGGCACACATACAGCTGCCCTGTTCCACCCTGTGTGCCAGCCATGCCCTCCATTGTGGCACACACACAGTTGCCCTGTTTCACCCTGTGGGTCAGCCATGCCCTCCATTGTGGCACACACACAGCTGCCCTGTTTGACCCTGTGGGCCAGCCATGCCCTCCATTGTGGCACACACACAGCTGCCCTGTTTCACCCTGTCGGTTCCCCGTGTCCCCCATTGTGGCACACACACAGCTGCCCTGTTCCACCCTGCTGGTCAGCCATGCCCTCCATTGTGGCACACACACAGCTGCACTGTTCCACCCTGCTGGTCAGCCATGCCCTCCATTGTGGCACACACACAGCTGCCCTGTTTCACCCTGTCGGTTCCCCGTGTCCACCATTGTATGGAATAAACCTGCAGCAAAATGTTCCCATGACAAAAGTTGTCTTGTGTATTTATTTATTCGTGCCTGCTCAGACTGCGGGTGGGGGAAGTTGCCTAATGGCTCTATGACACCGATGAGGTCAGCAGACGCTCTCCCTGGCTAGTGACTGGTCATGTGGCCAGTCCTGCTGCTGTGATGACTTTGCTGCCACCGCTGTCAATCCTCAACATCCGGGTGAGCCAACCGATGGGGGTGCGCTCGGTGACCCCCTTCAGGAGACAGAGCCCCCCTTCCCCCCTGCCCCCACCCCGGGTCTCATCCTGTGCAAAGCCCGCACTGCAGAAAAAGCACAAAAAACCGAAACTTCTGAACTTGCTCCTGTGAGCTTGAACAGTGATGCCCGCTCCCCAGGGCCACACAGGAGACCTTTTCTGTCTCTGCGCTTGCTCTTTGTTCGTGAATGTGTTCTTTGATGGATTTGTCCATTTTGTTCTTTGGCAGCCCCACAGTTCGCTCATTGATCGCTCATGCCGCATCCAAAGGCGCCACCAGTGTCTCTTTGACTCTATGCTTCTTTCGATCTGCAGGGAGCGATGCTTTCCTTCACTGAGAGGCAGAATCCAACCCCAGGCTCCAGCCTTCGCCTCCATCACATACGGAAGCAGCCGCGCAGGGCTTGGAGCCGCCGCCTGCTGCGCAAGCGTCCCTGCCATAAACCCTGCCATTATTTCAATTCACTGTGGCTTTCCATCACTCTTTTTCAAATATATATCCTAGTCAGAATCTTATTTTCTTGGTAATATCCTGGCACACACGCTGAAGATGCATTTCATGGAAGGTGCAAACGAAGAGGGGGTGCACTCATTCTATGTGTCAGGCGGTGCGGGGTTCACCAGGCATCATTCAGCGCATATCACAGACTGCAGGGGAAGGACACACCTTGGGTCATACATGAGACTTCTCTACTCAAGCTGCTGAAATTGAGCATCACTAGAGAAGCAGAAATTCTGTCACAAAGATTAGTCGTTGGCTGAGGGGACTGTCCTGATGCTCTTTACACCTGTGTTTTAAGACATATGATTACAAATTATGTCATGTTTCAAAAATGTATTTCTTTTTTCCCCTCAATACTTTCCACTCCACTTACCTTTTGTTCGGAGCACTGATTCCAGCAACTCACACTTTGTTCCTACCCCACATTTGCCATGACCGATGTGAAGAGAGTACCTCTATTTTGTAGTTTTGTGGTTGTAACAATACGTTGTTGGGTTTCACCACCACTGTGTGCTCTCTACAATAACCTGAGTGGAATAGTGGACTCTGCACAAATGCACTTAACAAGCGAAGCACTTCTTATCCTTGAAATGTCTGCAATGACTGATTGCAAAGCGGGCTTGTTTGATGTGACGCCGCCACCTCTCCCGTCATCCGCATGGATAGTCAAATGCCCATGCTTTTCTTTATGTCAAAGGCTCTGAATTGTCTAAAAAAATGCCGACACTCTATATTGTGTTGCAGATTCACACCACCTGCACACTTCTTTTATTCACTGACAGGTTGACCATTTCACTGGATAAGGTTTGACCAGATTTGACTAGCATGTGGAACAGATATAGGGTCAAGTGTGGTACCTGTTTACAAAAACCTATTTATGATCATTGGAAAACAAATCTGTTGATGTAGAATGAGGAATGCTCGATCTCTACTCCTTGTGTACCAGGGCTATGAGAGAGCACACATTGTACCTTTTTACTCTGAAAGCTGCCACAAGATATGCAAGGCCTTTCATTCATTCATTAATCTTTATTTCGGTTTTGCTTGAACAATAAAAGATACATAATACCAATTCATACATATTGATTCATAAAACACAGTTAAAATACAGAACTTTCCAAAGGTGCTGATTTAGACAAATGCAAATGGTAAAATAATCACAATTTGAATAAGAAAAAAAACGGCAATCGATCTATCAAGTTAAAATATGATAAAATGCTAAGCTTGCAGACCGATATAATTAAAACGTTGAGGAGAATTTAAAGTCCAGGTTGGGTTGGAAAGAAGCAATGCTAGAAGGGTACGTATGATGAATGAAGCCTTCGCTCATAAAATCTGAACAGCAACATTGGTGCAAGTGCGTTAAAAGTGCTTATGGGCTACCATGAGCGGGAAGTAGCATACACAACAATACGGTCTACCTGAGCTCTGGGCAGTTCTAAAGTGCAAATGTAGGAAAGTGCAAATTTTGAATTTGAGATGACACATAAAATTCAAAATATTAAAATTTCAGACCTATTTTTTCTCTTGTAATACCCACGGCAAACAAATATCTGCTAGCACTCAAAAAAATTCTGGGAACTGTCAGTTTTTAGTATTCTTTCTACCTCAAGACAAGACCTAGTTCCCAAATTTCAACAGATTGATTGAATCTATTTTTGCCTAGGGATGGCATAGTCTGGGCAAAAGAATGATAAATGTAAATTATTTTCTTGTGCATTGGATTGGCATAATACACAGCAGTCCTCATTATTCTCATCTGTATATCGACCCCATTTCGATGTGTTCGAGTTAATTTGTAAAACACCATAGCGAAATTTTATGTATAAAGATTTTGCCAACTGGGGCTGCACTTCATTCAGATATTGCTCAAAAACCAGGGTTGGTTTCATAAGAAGGAACTGAGCCGTTAGTGAGTGAGTGAGTGAGGGGAGACTAATACGCACAACTTAGCCCAAGGGCATCAAGGCGCCAAACAGGACAGAAAATCTCAAATCACCGGATCCAAGTCTACGAGTAGGCCTCGCGAAAAAAACAGGTTTTCAATTCTTTGCGAAAACTCGCCAGAGAGGGTTGTCCTACCAGTTCAGGGGGCAGGGAATTCCAGAGCTTAGGTACCAAGGAGGAAAAAGCTTTACCTCCCCATCTTGCTTTTGCAAATCTAGGGACTAAGAGGAGATTTTTGAAAGATGACCGGAGGGCTCTACTGGGGGAGTAGGGATGAAGGAGGGACCTGATGCCCTCTGATCCAGAGCCATAAATAGCTCCTTGGGCAAGGCAAAGAAGCTTAAAAGAGATCCTAGACTGGACGGGCAGCCAATGAAGGTTTTTCCTGGCCAAGGATACTGAGGAAAGCCTAGGAAGATTGAGGACCATCCTGGCCGTGACGTTCGGCACCATCTGTAGGCGATAAACAAGGCTCTTGTTCATGCCCACATACAGAGCGTTGCAATAATCCATTGGGATACTGCCTCCATGCAAGTTCTAAAATTCAGGGCAGAGTCATTCACAGACTGTGTAAGGGAGACCATGATTTGAGTGTCGTCGGCATACGACAACACCTCAAACCCATAAGTTCTCACTACCCTGGCAAGTGGGGCCACATAGATATTAAAGAGTGTGGGACTTAAGGAGGATCCCTGGGGGACCCCACATTGCACTTGTTTGGAGGGGGACAGAAAGTCACCCAGCTTCACTCTTTGCTCCCTTTGATGGAGAAAGGAGGCCAGGAGGCTAAGGGCTGGGCCTCCGACTCCTATCTCCCTGAGCTTAGCAACCAAGACCGAGGGAGACAGGGTGCTGAAGGCTGCCGTAAGGTTGAGTAGGACCAGGAGGGTGGTATGGCCCTTATTGACCTGCGAGCGGGTATTATTGATAACCACAGTAAGGGTAGATTCATTACTGTGGGCTCTTCGAAAGTCATGTTAAGAGATGTCCAGCAGGCTCGAGTCATCCAAGAAGGTGGTAAGATGGCGGTTAAGATGAGCTTCAAGTATTTTGGCGGGGGCCGGTAGCAAGGAGATGGGTCGAAAATTTCTCAGGACCCCGGGGTCCAGAGAGGCCTTCTTCAAGAGTGGCTTGACAACCGCCAATTTCCAGGAGAGGGGAAACATTCCTTCCATAATTGCTAGGTTCATCACCTCTAGAAGGGGGGATAACCACCTCCCTACAAGCCTTCAGGATTTTAAGCGGACAGCGGTCCAGAGGGGAGACAGATTGGATGTTATCAAGGAGGCGGTTGATCTCCTCCAGGGTGAGAGGCGGGATAGTAAGAAAACTAGGCCCAGGTTCAGCAACCTGAGACCCTGCTGCGGAAGGGGGAGGAGGAGGTGGGGGGCTCCAACTCCCGGTTGAGGAGTACTAGAGAATTTTAGATATCGGCAATTTTAGAATGGAAAAAAGTTGACATTTTGTCACAGAGCTCCTGAGTTTCCACTATGGAATCCACAGTCTGGGGAGCAGAGAGGGAGTCAATGATCTTAAAATGATCTCTGGAAGATTTCAAAGAGGCGGTCTGATTAACATAGTAGGCTTTTTTTGCCTCAATAATTGCTAATTTATATTCTTTTAAGAGGTATTTATGTTGTTTCTTTTCAATAAGATCAAGATGAGCGTGCCAAAGCCTCTCCTGTTTTCTACAGCCCTGCCTCAGCAATCTGAGTCTATCAGAGAAACAGGGTGCGGAAGGACTCTTTCTAGCGGAATAGTGCTGCTTGACGGGGGCTAATATGTCTTCAGCCTCAGTGATGGTATTAGAGAAATCCACTGCCGCAGAATTGGTGACCTTCTTTAAGAGGGGGCTAAGTCTATTCATGAATGGGACAAGAGTTTCATTATTAATCTCCCTGAAGTTTCTTTTAAGTTCCAATTTCTTGGGATCCGAGAGGGAAAGGGCAGTGTGATGAATTTTAAGCTCAATGAGCACCGCCAAATGATCTGGCCCGGCCAAAGGGATAGGGATGCCTGTCTTCAATCTAAACACCATCAAGCGTATGGCCCGCTAGATGAGTGTGACTATCCACAAGCTCGGTCAGGCCACATGTGCCCAGGGTTTCTACCAGGGACAAAGTGTCTCTGGAACACAAATTCTCTAAATGGAATTTGAAATCACCTAAAAGAGTAAAGTTAGGTCTGTCAATAAAAGGTTCTTATAGCTTCATCATGCCTTGACTAAAAGAGGTTCTAGGATCTGGAGGCCTGTAGAATAAGATACCCTGAGACTGTAGGGGTGGAATTAATAGAAAAATACATGGCCTCAAAAGAATCTGAGGGGGTGGAGAGGTGCTCAGTTCGGCATATGGTGGAGCCTTTATGCAGTATTCCTTGCCCACCTCCTCTTCGCCCAATTCTGTCCATCCTGGTCAGGGCGTAGCCCATGGGAATTGCGTCTACAAGGTCAGGGCCAGAGGATTCCAAGACCCAAGTTTCGGTGATAAATACCCAGGATGGTTTCTTCAGTGAGATGAAATCCTTGAAAGCGATGTTGTTTTTGATCAGGGATCTCGCATTAATAAGAAAACCTACTTAATTCCCCAGGGGGGTAGACTTAAATACCCGGGTGTCCGATGGCACCTTCCTGATATTCGATTTTCTAGGGTCACAGGGGTTATGTCTACAGCAATGTGAATGAAGAATGGCATCGGGGGAGAGAGTGTGATGTCAGGGTTTCCTAGGAGGTTTAAAAGTCAATAAACTATGGGTGGAATAAAGAAAGCTTACTTGAGGTAGGGTAAAATGGGGACCAGCCCACCTGGCCCCTGGCGCGAACTCAGCGCAGACGGGCACAGACAGGCTTGACTTAGGTGCGACTTCGGCATGCGCCCGCTGCGCGCGTCTGCTAAGCGCAGCCTTATTTAGCAAGCCTAAATAAGGTTGGGCCTGAGTGTAGAGCCCCGCGTGACCATCTGTAGCCAATGAGGGCAGGGACAGCAAATGTTTGCTGGCGCCCTCCACAGCAAACAGGAAAACCCGTGGTGGACCGGGGCGCTGGCAGGGATAGCCTGCCCGCGTCTGGGCTATGGGGCACACTACTTTGTATGTATGCCCAAACAGTAGTTTTCAATGTTTCTTTGGAAGCTATTGTCAATAGAGTAGGTGCTTCCCAAAAGTGCTTCAACCCAAGTTTGCAAAACCTTGAATGCACGTGCTTGACCCACTGAAGACTAATACCGTGGTCAAACCTTCAGATCTCTTCTAGCCCATCTTTATAACAGGCTAGTTCTGTTGTAGACCACAATCGCAACCAGAACAACAATGGTCTCAGTATAGCCTGGTGATTGATGCGTTTTATATTTAGATCCATAACTATAGGAATTACAGGTGTGCTCACGGGGAAACGTAGCAGCGTCCTAAAAAGCCTTTTTTCTTCCCCCGCAAAAGTATTCCTACAAGAAGGTCCCCATAGTTCCGCACCATAAAGGGATGCCGATTGTGCTCTGTATTTATACACTTCAAGAGCAGGGGACACTGCCTTGGTAATACTGCTCTTATGTTTTTTTAGTATTGGTAGGGAATTTTTTAGCAAAATGGTCTTGCTTTTGTGCAGATGAGGGTACCAGGTCATTTTAGTGTCAAGTGTAATGCCTAGAATATGTGCCTAAAATTTGGCACATATTCTAGCTTCTGTTTTTTGGACAATAATGTTCTTCTTGAACTATTTATGTGGATTAACTGCCATATATTTTGTTTTTCTATAAATATTTCTAAACCCTTAAAGTTGCAATAAACGCTAAAAAAGTCTAATAGGCATTGTAGTCCTTTCGGGGTTTGAGAAACTAAAATAGTGTTGTTTGTAAATAAAAGAGATGGCTTTGGCACCCCACCTAGCTTCGGTGAATTGTGTGTACACCCCAGAAGGTATTTTAGGGCATAATTTATATATATAGTGAAAATAGAGTGGACGCCAGCACACAGCCCTGTCTTATGACCCTTTTTACCAGGATTGCCTCAGTAAGCTCTCGCCTCGGACCCCATCTGACTTTTGCATAGTTGTTGTCATGCCGTCTTATTATTTGCACAAGGAGTTCTCTGGTACGCCTTGATTTTTGAGAGAACTCCAAAGCAAATCCCTGGGAATGAGGTCGAAGGCGGCCTTCAGATCAATAAAAGCTATGTACAAGTGGCCCTTTTTTTAAATCGTATATTTCCAACTCATACAGAGAAATCAAAAAACCTGATCAATTGTACTGGGTCTAGCTCTTAACCCAGCCTGGTATTGTGATAAAATATGATTCTCCTCAATCCAATCATTTAATATTATTTAATCTGACCCTTAGCTTGAGAGGGGATTTCACTTGCTTGCAGATGTTGGGAAGCTGGGTCCTGGAGTCCTCTCTCTGTCCTGATGCCGGGGCATTGTTCTTTTTCTGGGACTTGAGGTTAGACCAGCGTTGTAGAGCTCCCGCCGCAGTGGCTGAAGCGATGTTGGCACTCGTCAGATGGCTTTTAGAGGATTTGTGAAGCACAGGTATCTAAGTCCTGGTCCAGTGGTTGTTGGAGGGTCAAGATATTATATTTCCTTGACTTCCCTGTTCCTGATGAGGCCTTGAACTTTTTAGGATGAAACGCATTGACTTGCGTTTGAAGATTTTCCATTAAGAAGAAGCTTTTTAGATTAGTTTAGCAATAGGAGGATTGGGAGGCCTGGGGGTTCAGATCCCCTACTGGGATAGGATTACCTTCAAGCTGCGGCCACTAGCGACACATATAACAGGTGGGGCAACAGGCGCATATTAACTTACTGATGGGCATTAATAAAAAGCAGCAGTGCCCTTAGGCTCAAAGCAAACACCTCAGAGACTTGCTTAGGACACAGGGGTCACAGGCATTAATAACCTCTGCGGGTCACTCTTACTCGCAGGAGGTGTGTGGACCCAAGGTTTAAAGCCCAACGCATTGAACAGCAGACGTTCCAAGCTTTATGGACCCCACCCAAGTCTGGTTCACGCGTCAGAGCCTCTCAGGTGTCTTCTGTAATCTGGTTCCTTGGTCCTCGACGGAGACTCCTCCTGTGTGAATCTTCGGGACCCTCTGGGGTTCATCGAAGTCTCCGGGGTCGAAGAGTCCGGTGGCCAAGCACTGAAGAAAGAAACCCATTTGCTAAGGTGATCCTCACCCCCAGATGCCCCGTGGGCTGCACTTGGAGACTCAACCAGAAGACATGCTACCCATGGAGGGGGGTAGAGTTAACTCTAGGCTTGGACTTTCAGGAGCCCAGATTGCATCATTTACACTCATCATCACCTCTTCCGGACGGGATGCGCGTCGTCCACCCTTGGATCGAGTCATACCCGGACTGGGAGTCCAGGCCAAACTGAGTTGTTGGAAAGATGAATTTGGTCCAACACCCACCACAGCCCCTTCTGTCCACAGTCAGGAGGCTGTGCTGAGCCCACCCTGAGATCCAGGAGGCATACAGAAGCTGTCCCAGCGCCCCCTTCATTCCAAACTGCAGCAGGAAGTGCACCCGGTGGTTGCCTGACTGAGGGTGGAGCCTTGAGGGACCCCCAGGCTGTTCTTGCACCGATGGCTGATGGGAGTCCATGTTCTCTGAGTGGAGAGAGTGAGGCTTGCCTGGGCTTCACTCTGAAAACATTGGGGCATATTATCAAGGACGGCGTTAACATTATCGCCGATTTAGAGGCACAAAACTGCTGCTAAAGGGGCGATAATGTTAACGCTGTTTCTTGCTAATATGCCCCATTGTCTTCAAGGAATCCTGCGCCTCTTACACAACTTAAGAGTGAGGCGCAGAGACGTTTTAAGGCATGGGCAAAGTGGGCTCTGCCCCGGGACCCAAGCCTTCCTGGGGCCCATCGTGGAGCCAGCTCTGTCCTGAAGGAGAGTCTTGCTCTGATGACCTTAAATCATTCTTAAACAGATTGTATTAAATATCATTCCCCTTTAATTTATTTATAATGTGGGTGGTGTATGAGAGTCTATTACATTCATTTTGCAGACAAATGTGATTTAAGTTCCATGAAACATCCATAAAAACTTTCTTTTGGATACAAACAGGACCTCACATATGAGAGATGGGTGGGGTGTCACAGGGATTATTTGAGGTATATTCGTGCGCTGCAGCTGTGTTACAATATTGAAACTCACCCCACAAACTCCGAATATTAGATAAACGCGCCCCAGGTGCAGGGTCAGAGGGCAGGAAAGAGCTGAAACTGGATGACACATACAAAGCTGATCCGCATGGGGGCCCCCAAGATACGTTTGTCCGGGAGCCCCCAAAATCCTTAAGATGTCCATGGATAGAGAACACGGCGGTGGCCCCAGGGGATTCGGAGTGAAATATCCCGAGCTGAGCGCCTCCTCTTCTGAGGACTGTGAGGGCCTCGAGGGGGCTGTCACCCATCTGAGCTGCTTTAATGCAGGACATCAGGGGAGAATACAGCTGCCCCCAGGTGAACTCTGTGCGAGCTGAGAGTACAGAAGACACGAACCCCCCCCCCATCTGCCTTTCAAGCAGACAATCCTCCCTGAGCCCCAATCCGCCCCTAAACAGGGGTTTATTATTATTATTCCCGAAGCAGCCAGACTCCTGTGTATCCCCCCTTCACCCTCCAGCCTCAGATCCTCTGACCCCAATGTCTCCCCCACCTAGGACAGTGCTTGATGAGCGGCAGGGTCGGGGCGCAGCTCCAATTGAGAAAGAAAGTCAGCCAAATACCCTACAACCACCTACCACGCCCCTTTATACCTTTACTCCTTCCAACCTCCAGCGTCTCCTTTACTGCTTTAGCAGTACCCACAACCCCCCTTTAATGTTACTCTTCCAACCTCTGGGGCGGGGTTTCCTTGTGAGCGGGTGCACTTCAGGCAGCCACGCACCACTGCACACCCCACTGCACCCTCCATTGCACCACAGTGCAAGGGTGTCTGCATTCTCTGAAGCATGGGTTTTGCACTGGAAGCTGTAAGGGATCCCTTCCAGTGCGTGCACGCGCGCTGTCCACCGCAGCACACGCGCATGCTCGGAAAAATGAGGAGAAATTAAAACATTTCTCCTCATATGCCTGCCTGGAAGAGCCCTGAGATTTCAGCACAAATTCCTCCCTAAGAATGTTTGTAGCAAGGGATTTGCGTCAAAGCCCATGGGTCGTGCGTATGAACACCCAGCACTACCCATGGAACGCCCACTTGACACAAAATAACGCAAAGCAGTGCAATGCACTAATTTGTTTTACTTTGGGGTACAAGGTTGGCTTTGGATAGTAAACCTGGGCCCAACTGTCATTATGCGTGAGTGAGTGAGAGTGAGTGAATGTAAGTGAGTGAGTGAGAGTGAGTGAATGTAAGTGAGTGAGTGAGAGTGAGTGAATGTAAGTGAGTGAGTGAGAATGAGTGAATGAAAGTGAGTGAGTGAGAGTGAGTGAATGTAAGTGAGTGAGTGAGAGTGAGTGAATGTAAGTGAGTGAGTGAGAGTGAGTGAATGTAAGTGAGTGAGTGAGAATGAGTGAATGAAAGTGAGTGAGTGAGTGAGTGAGTGAGAGTGAGTGATTGTAAGTGAGTGAGTTAGAGTGAGTGAATGAAAGTGAGTGAGTGAGAGTGAGTAAATGTAAGTGAGTGAGTGAGAATGAGTGAATGAAAGTGAGTGAGTGAGAGTGAGTGAGTGAATGTAAGCGAGTGACTGAGAGTGAGTGAATGTAAGTGAGTGAGTGAGAGTGAGTGAATGTAAGTGAGTGAGTGAGTGAGAATGAGTGAATGAAAGTGAGTGAGTGAGTGAGTGAGTGGGAGTGAGAGATTGTAAGTGAGAGTGATTAAGAATGGTACAGAGAGTGTGAATACGATGTTAGGGTCACATGAGAGGCCTTCTTGGAAACATTAGGTTTAATGGTCATATGATGTCACTTCCTGTGGTGTCATTAAGGTCTAAGGTTATGTGATGCCATCATCCATCATACAAAGCTTTCTTTCAATATAAAATATCTTAAAAAGCACATCACATTTAAAAAGTACATGTCCTTCGAACAATAAAAAGAGTTTAAAACTGATAATCAAATATACAATACAATAATTAAAAGGGATATTAAACCATAAATCAGCTTTGAATAGTTTTTCTGATGAACAGACATCATTAAAATAGATTGGCTAAAAATATGGGGAAAAGTCTAAAACCAATGACATCTTTACTGTGGAATATCAATGCAGAATCATCGTAGGGCTTTCAATCTTATCGGCCAGGCCCAGCTTAGGTATTTGGCCACCCCACAGGCCAATGTGACGTTTGCCTCCGTTTGGAGGATTCTAAGGGCAGTTCAATGGTTCCTTGTACCTAGCAATCGACAAACAGGTCTTAACCATTTTTCCCTCGGTCTGGAGTAAGCTTTACATACAAACAACAAGTTTGGAATGGTTTCAACTATCGCAGTGCAAAATGGGCAAGCGGCAGGGGTTTGGTTTGGAGGTTTCCACTTGTGGGTACGCTCGTGGACCGGAAGAGTTCCTATTCTAAACTGAATGAAGAGGGCCCTGTCCCTGGGTTTCTGGATAACATCCAGGTAAGGCTCAAAGCGAGGCACTGCCTTATGCTGACAAAACTCATCAGTCAGCCTGCCCTGAGTGGGATCTATATGAGCCTGGTTGTCAACCCATGCCCAATATAGTCTCTTGATTGTCAACTTGGACACCGGGGCCCCTAGGTCCCATGCAGAAGCTAGGCCGATGGCTAAAAGAAGTGTTTTGATGTTGGCTAACCAGACGATCTTGTAAGAACCCTGGAGATTCATTACTTCCTCTAGGCCATCGGCGTAGCTGGATAACTCTGGGGAACGCCAAAGGCGACCCCAGTATAAGAGTATGTGATGCCACTTCCGCTCCCCCTGGCATTTGGGTGAATCGACGCCCATGATCCTGACAGTGGTTCTTTTCCACATGGCCCCTTCTCTCATACTTCAGTAGGTGGCTCAGGGGGGCCCGGGACCCGCCCACCCTTGGGGCCTGTGATGTTTTGTTCGAGTATTTTCACCAAGAGGCCCCTCAATTTGTTGACACCTGTAAATGCGCGCTCAGTAAATCCCTCCCTTTTTCAGAGCTTTGTGACATTTGCCCGGGGGAATTCTGGGATTATTTAATGAGTCGCATTGTCGAAAAGTTGCAACAGGAGCTTAATTGAAATGAATTAAACATTGAAACACGTGACGCTGAGCAGTGACAACCAGTTGTTTGCGATGAAAGTTGCTCGAAACGTAAACCCAGCTGAACTCAGCCAAAGGGACTCAGCCAAAGGACATTCTAGCAGCTCCGACGTTACTTCCGAGCAGCTGTTAACAATTAATTTTTTGCAGCCTGTGTAACACCAGGAAGTAAAACTTGAAGAGGGAGTGAAGGGGCCTGGGGTTAGGGGAGAAGACGAGACGAGGGGAGAATACAAAATGAGCTAGCATTCACACCAAGAATTTTCAATTCTATTAAGTACACGGAGGAGGATAATGCTTTCTCTTTCTATTTATTGCCACTCACAGCAGCCAATGAAAACGTTTTATTATGTAAATAAACTACATTTCCCATGATGCATATTTTGCACATCACATCCTTAAAGACCCTATAAGAGCCACCAGAACCGGAAATCCTCCTCTTTCTTTGTTCGAACAGTAAAAGTTCAATAACAATAACTTAAGTCCAAATAACATCCTCCAATGTGGAAGAACCGAACCAACTGGAAGTGACGGCTTCTTAACCAGGAGTCCTCTTATTCCATCTTCTTCTCAGAACCTGGAAGGAATGAAACACAGGAAAACCCCCGAAACTTCTGCCTAGGGTGGGTAAACATTACATTTTCTGTAATATAACCGGGTGGGATAATCCTTGCCTCTGCGTCCTTAATAGAATTGAAAATTATTTGCGCGAATGCTAGCAATTTCTTTATTCTATTACAGGACTGGAGGCTTTGGATTATGCTAGTTTAAAGCTTATCAAATACAACTGAGGCTATATCACCCACTGGTTTATAGTAAAATTGTTTAAAAGTTGATTCAGAAGACCAGTCAGCGGACTGCATGATATCCTGAACAGTAGAAGCCACCAGGAAGTTTTGGAGGCCATAGCTCCACGCACAGAATGCGCGCCATACACCTGGGTATCAATACCCGCCTCTTTCATGACATTTTTTAACCACCTGGCTATAGTAGCCGCAGAGACCGGTTTATAAGGTTTTTGCAGAGTAATTAACAATTGAACCACACCATCAGGTCATATAGATCTTGTACATTGCTCATAAGCATTCATTGTTCAGACATTGAACTACACATAGTTTTGCATTGCCAGGAAAAGCATAATATTCAACACTTCTTGACAAAGTCTTAGTTCTGGCTGTAATATTAAAGGAAACTCCTTCCAGAGTAAATACTCTACCTGTGAGGTCCAAGGTTTTTACATCGGAAGATCGGCGACAGACAGATAGGCAGAGAAGCATCGCTAATTTGCACGATAGTTGTTTCCACATCAACATGTCATTCTGTGGCCATTTGACAATTAAGAAAAGAACTAAAGATACGTCCCACAGAGAAGAATACTTCAGTTTAGGTGGGTTCGCAACCCGAATACCCTTAAATAACTTACAAATTACTGGATGCTTACCTACCGGTTTGCCATCTTCTTGAGAATGACCAGCTGAGATGGCCCAATGAAAATTGTTAACCGAACGATACACCAGACCTTGCGAAGTCTTTTCAGATAGAAAATTTACAACATGGGGTAAGCCGGCCCCCACAGGATCCACGTGTTGTTCCACGCACAAACTAACCCAGCCTTTCCAGGCTGAAAAATATCGTTTCCTGGTGGAGTGAGCCAAGGCTAGGTTGATAAAGGACTTAGCTGCCCCCGAAAGGCCCAGCAATTCCCATCTTTGCCTGAAAGTCTCCAGGACATCAGAGACAACTGACCCTCTAACATCATTGGGTGCATTTCTCCACGAGGGCCCTGGAGCGTTGTTGAGGATGACAGAATCATCCTGGGGAAGTCGGAACTCATCTCCAATTGTAGAGGGAACCAAGGTTGTGACTTCCACATGGGGGTTATCAAAATTACTTCCGCCTGATGGTGAGACACCTGGGTGCTCACTCTGGGAATAAAATTGAATGGGGAAAAAGCATAATTCAGGCCCTTGGACCAGTCTTGAGAAAACGCATCCGTCGCCAGAGCTAACAGATCTGGTCTCCAGCTGAAGAACTTCTCCAGCTGTTTATTCATTCTGGACACAAATAGGTCAATTTTACAACTGCCCCAGATCACTTGCAACCACTCAACTATCTGGGATTGAAGTTGCCAATTGCTGTAATCCTTGAGGTGCCGAAAATTCCAGTCTACTACTATGTTCGACTGCCCCGGAATGTATTCGGCAATCAGCAATATCTGATGATTTAGGCAGTAATGCAAAAAAATTCTTCGCTATTTCCACAAGCAGGGGGGACCTCGTGCCTCCAAATTTGTTGATGTACCTCACCGCTGAGATGTTGTCCATCCGAAGAAGGATGCAACACGAGAGGCGCCTGGGTGCCAGTGCCCAGATCGCAAACGATCCCGGTAAGAGTTCCAGACAATTGATGTGAAGGTCGAGCTCGCGCAGGGACCATCGCCCGCCTGTGGACATATCTCCACAAAGCGCACCCCAGTCCCAATGTCTGGTATCAGATTCTAAAACCACCTCTGGCTGGCAGCCGAAAATGGCTCTGCTGTTCCACGTCTCCACGTGACTTAACCACCACTGTATCTCTTCCTTGCTTCCTGAGAGAGGGGAACAACGTCCGTGTAAGAAAGACCTTTTTGGAGATGACGTATTTTTAACCTCTGAAGGGCCCCATAATGAAGAGGACCCGGAAAGATTGCTGGTATGGAGGAGGCTAGAAGACCCACGGTCCTGTCAATTACTCTGAGTGAGACTGTCTGTTTGGATAACAGTGCGATAAACTGTTTCCTGATGAGTTTAAGTTTAGAGCGGGGAAGACTCAACTGCATCTTCCGAGAATCTATGACAAACCCTAGAAAATCCACAGTTTGCGAGGGAACCAAAACTGATTTGGGTTTGTTGATAATGAACCCTAGGTTCTGCATAGTAGCTATGGTCAGTTGTAAATGTTGAACGGCTAGTGACGGGGACCGCGCCATGATGAGTATGTTGTCTAGGTAAACTATCATGCGAATACCCGGCTCTCGTAGGTGAGCTATCACCAGTTTCATCAGTGGCGGTTCGTGCATGAGGGCGTAAGGGGCGGAGCCCCACCAGTCTCAAGAGGACAGAGAAGGAGTCAGGAGATTGGAATGGTTTGAGGCTGCGGGGGCACTTTTACACTGTTCATTCTTGGTGCAGCACAGCTCTGTACAAACACACGCTGCGCATGCGAGGTGGACAACATCAATACCGGCCAAACCCCGCATGCGCAGTGTGTGTCTGTGAGGCAGTGGTGAGGGCAAGCAGGCGCTACTTACAGCAGCAGTTTTGCCCGTACTTTGGTCGAAAAATCGTCTCGACCGGACCAAGGACGTAGCTCAATACCATCCTCTAGGATCCCGCGTCCTCCTGTGACCGGCTGACACTTGTTACTGTCAGCCTATGAGAATCGGAGGCCGGACTTCTAACATTGCTTGCTCCGGTCGATGCTAGTTTCTATTTCCCTCCTTCATTCAACGAGGTGAACAAGCTGCAACTGGGCCCGTGAGACACCTCTGGGAGAAACACCGTGTCCTTGACAGAGGTGAAACTGGTGACAGTGGCGGCCATAGGCATGTGCAAGCTGTGCACCTGCACAGGGCCACCAAAGCCCAGGGGCCGCCACGCCAATATATATCCTTAATATAATAATCCTCTGAGGATGGATACATATTTGCGTGGCGGCCCCTGCCAGGGATTTGGTGGCCTCCGGCTCTGTTCCACTTCCAAACACCCTGACCCCCCCCTCTTCACTGGCCTCCGCGCTCCGCCCCGCCCGGACCCACTCTTCAGGGGCCCCCTACCTACGCTCCCTGCCCAGGGTCACCATGAGCCTAGAGCCGCCCCTACTGGTGAGTACTTAAATGAATTACTGGTGAGATAACGGACTTTACTTGTCAACTTAATCGGTTTTTCCTTGTGATATAATAGAAACTCTGAAAGGATGCAAGGCGAAAATGCCAATAAAGGTGGTTTTATACTCCAGAGATACCAGAATTAGCTGGACAGTGAAAAAGGAACCTGTGACATTATATCACCTCACATTGTACACTACACACAAGGCTGACTAGTATTGGAAATGTGTTGTGCCCTCGATACACAAGGTACCGAAACACCCCTCAGTAGACGCTACAAAGGGTCATGCCCTGGTGAGATGCCATTGTCAACAGTTTGCAGCCCCCAGGTCGGGGCCTCCCCCCACCCCACCCCACCCCCCCCCGCCCCTCCCCCCCGGGGGCGCTCTTTGGTCTGTTCAGAGTCCTGCGTGTGTCAGCTCTTTCGATGGGTGATGCCGGCACACACAGAAACACTCTGTTAAAACCGTGCGCCGAGCACAATGACCAGGGCTCGCTGGCGCCTCGCGTCTTATCAAAAGTTAACATTTCGAAGCATTAATAAGGTGACCTCGCCAAGGATGGCAAAGAACCACCTGTGTCTGCAGACTGCCCAGCCTTATAAGGGAGGGCAGCGAAAGGGGGACACGGAGAGCACGAGGAAACAAAACACCCAATCGCTGTTAGTACCTGGACAGACTGAGCGGGAAACTGCGGATCAGCCATCTGCTTCCCCATGGGGGGGACAGGCACCTCGTTTTATGGCAAATAGCTTTGCGGCTGCATTACTAATTCTTGCTCAAAATGTTGCAATGTGTATTTGTAGCCTAAACTGCTAGGTTTCCACCCCTGTTACACAATGAGGCACATGACTCCTGCTGGAAGACCAACAATAAGGGATCCACTGATACACAGCACCAGGGCACCCTCCTCTAGGCGCTTTGTGTGAATTAAAACTGCCACGGGATTGAACTGCGTTGGACTCCAGATCTCGGGGTGCGTCCGGAAGTGACATATGTGGTACGTTGGTCTGAGACGGAGCTGCAGAGCTGCTGGTAGCTCTCAGAGTTGATTCCAGGGTTTTAACACTTGTTATTCAAATTGTAATGTCTGAAAATGTGTTGACCTAGCTTCAGAGGCAACCGTTTGTAAAATGTTCTATCTAAGAAAATTAGAAGTGTGCCTTGCTTTGTTTTTCAACTGCAGCCATTGGCGTTTTGCCATTTGTGTCAAATGATTTGAATGCATTCCACATTTATGGTGGCCAGGCTGTTCCTGGGGCGAGCGGAGGGGAGCATGCTTTAAAATACACACAGCGAGGCATCTCTGGGCGAAAGTGTGCGATGCCCTTAGCTGACTTTTGGCACCGTGTGGTTGATGTCTTTTGAAAATCACGCCCACTTTAATTCATTTCGGAAATAAAAGCTATGCATGAGTTCTCAGAGACCCTCGGTCAGTGTAGGTTAATGGACCAGGCCTCAGTGCTTTACGAGGAACACATTAATTATTGAAACCCTGCAGCACTTCACCTTCCTAGCTGGGAAGAAGTGCGAGAGTTTCGCGTTTTCTTGTTCGTGGGAGGCTTGCACTGCTGGCTGCCCCACCTCACTTGAGCCGTTACCGACATCCCAATTAGTGGGTCTGTAACATGTATGATCCTTGCTCCGGTTTCCTGTAACCGCGCCTGCATCAACAGACACCAGTGCTAGTGACAATGGTTTTACGCCTCACCACTTTCAAATGTCACCAGCCGCCCCTGAGTTTCATCACCTTGGTGAAGCACCATGGTGCTGAGGAGAGCCCGAAAGGAAGGACCAAGTACTCGAACCACTGGATCCGCCATTAGAATTGGAGGAAATGGCAGTGAGGAGGAAAGATAGGTATTGACAGATAGGGGTCCTTCAAGTCCAGTCGGACCAACCAGCCTCCTTCTTTGAGAAGATCCGCCAAAAGATGGATGCCCTCCATCTTGAAGTGCTCGTAAGTCATAAGCTGATTGAACTCCTTTAAATTCAAAACTAACTTGTGACCTCCGCCCTTCCTCTGAACTAAGAAAATATTTCAGGTAAAACCTCGAGGGCCCTTGTTGCAACGCGCTATCATGTGTTTCTGCAGCAATTCATCTAGCTCGGAATGGTAAACAACCTTTACAACGCAGTGCCTTTACAATGCAACTTTTACAACGCAAACCATTACAACGCATTGCGCTGGGGGGGCGCTCTAGGATAGGGAATAGGTTTAATTTACTATCCAACACCTTCCCTACTCTCCACGGGGACTGGAGTTGGAATAGTAAATTAAACTATTCACTATCCAGCGCCCCAAAACACTATGCGTTGTAAAGGCATGCGATGTAAAAACCACGTTGTAAAGGCATGCGTGGTAAAAGTATCGATGAAATTGCATTCTAGTTGGGAAAAAGAAAGCTGCCTGGGCGGATTGACCTGATAAGGAGTTTGGTAGAAATCTAAATGGAACCCCTGAATTGTCTGCAATATCCATGCATCATGAGAGATTTGAACCCAATTGTGATCGAAAAACTGAGTGCGACCCCCCAACGGTATTAGAAAGTTGTCTGGAGCACTTACCTGCTGAGTCTGGGGTTTGGAAGCCCCCGTGGTGTCCACCTCTGTGGAAACACCTCTGGTTGAAGCGTTGTCTGGTGGGATAGAAGGTTTCTCCGCGAGTGGAATCCCACTCTCTGCTACCTCTTCATTGAGGACCTTGGGAGAACTGACGGCCTGACGAGCATCCTAGCCCTCACCAGGCCCGTCAAAAAAGGCCAGCTTGAAAGACTCGTTTAAAGCCAAACTGAGCCTTATAAAGCATTGTGAAGGTGCCCACATACTTGGAGACATCCTTAACAAAATGCTCTCTGAAGAGGTTTCCTTCTGCTAGGGGCCCCGGTTCCGCTGTCGCCAATTCAGTGAGGTTCGAATCCATCCGCATGAGAAGTGACTTTCATCGTTCGTTAGATAAAGCGCAATTCGCATTACCTAAGAGGCATATGGCACGCTGGGTCCATCCTGCCAGTACGTCCGGATCCACTGCAGTGCCCGACTCTTGCGCCTGCAAGGCCATTTCTAGGATCTTAGCAAGAGGGCCGGCCACATTTAGGAGCTTGTCCTGACACTCTCGCCAGGCCCAATCAATACCCTTCTTCGGGTCCTTTCGGGAACTTCTTGAGGAAGGAGAGTAAGCTTGCGTCGATATCTGGGGTTTCAGCTACCTTGTCCGGAATGTCTGGCCTGGGGCATTCAGAGCGTAACCTATTACACACCTCCTTATCAAAGCTCATCAGAGATTATCATGCAGATATGCCGCAAATCAGGCATGGGAACCCAGTCCGAAGACCTAGGGTGGACTATGTCGACAGGATTGAAAGTGAAGGGGGTAGACAGAGTTTCGGATAGGTCTTGCTCCACGTGTTTTGTCTTCCTACCCTTCTTTTTTTGGGGGAGCCTCATCAGGGGTGTCAGTCCCTCTGATATCAGTGTTAGTGTCCGTATCAGTGTCTGGATGCTTGGCCTTCCCAGAAGGGGGCAATGAAGAGAGAGCGTCAGCGTGGGGCCAAGATGTAGCCTGGGGCCCACTGCACGCGGTATCCTGAGCCGGTGCAGCAGGAGTAGCAAAGCTGTGACGTTTAGCGAAGCGTTCTAGTTGTTTAGTTATTGGCTTCAAAGCAGCAGCCAATGCTTGCTGCACAGTCTCGGGGACTGCCTTCTCCACAGACTCTTGGACAGTAGCGTCCAGAGCCTCCACAATATTATCTTCCAAGGAAGGGGTAGACACTTCCTCTTCATAAAGGTTATCATCCTCCTAGCTGACCCAGTCCTCCGTGGCAGGGTAAAATTAAGTTGTTGGGCAGCAAGAGGAGTAAAGGGGGAGCCAACCCAAAGCACACACCAAATAAATGCCTAGCTCCTCAGCAAAAGCTGTATAAAAGTTCTTGCAGCACACAGGGCTTAGGGAGAGCAAGAGAACAAAGAGCTTCAAGGAGATTGTGCACACTCCAAGGCCTGAGAGTTGTTACAGCCACCTCAGGCATAAATAGGATGTCTCATTCACCAAAAGCTCTGAGCAAAGTGAGCTCCGGAGCAGTTCAGGGGCGACAAACGTCGTGCGTAGCCCAATCCTACCAAAAAATAGCCCAATTGGGTTACGCACGAGGAATCGATGGTAAGCGCTCCCAGGTATGCACCGGCCATTAGGATAGCCTGTTGCATCAAGTATTAAGGACAAAATACACTGCTGACGGCAGCGCTGCACCGAAAATACAAGCACGGTCTCATAAATGGCCTGATCGGACCGCCCGAAGACACATGAGCTCCCGCAGCTTCGCTGGGTAACGTCAGAGCGCTGAAGCGCTAAGCATACTGCGCGATACACACACGTCTTAACAAAGGTAAAAACAAGTCGCTAGGCACACAGGGCGATGCACGCGCGTCAGTTACGAAGGCTGAAAACTGCAGTGCGAGTCACGCATATGAAATTTGAGCTGCAACATAGCAAATGTGAATACAATAACAGTGCATAGATAAAGCGCATAAATTAAATCCTTTTATGTAAAATTAAATCCATGCAAATAAGCAATCAATCACAAAAGCATGACTAGAACTTTGGCACTTAGCTTCCTGCGTGAGCAGCAAAGAAAGAGGAGGATTTCCGGTTCTGGTGGCTCTTATAGGGTCTTTCAGGATGTGATGTGCAAAATATGCATCATGGGAAATGTAGTTTATTTACATAATAAAACGTTTTCATTGGCTACTGTGAGTGGCAATAAATAGAAAGAGAAAGCATAATCTGAAGCCTCTGGTCCTGTAATGGAATCTATTCTTTGAGGGAGATGCATCGGTCTGCAGAGTGAGGGCCTTTGTGTGTTCTGGAGGGACACAACCCCACTGGCACGGAGGGGAAAGGGTACCCCCCAAGGGGTCCAATCCTATGCTAGGGTTGGGTTCGCTGACCTCTAGGACAATATCGGGGTCTCATCCAAGGACCTGACCCTATCCGAAGGGACGGACCCGGGAACCTGTGGTGGAAGGGCCCTATCCTACAGGTTTGTGGCTATCCAAGTGGAAGGCAGATCCCATTAATAAAGGGGTCTTTCCTATAGGAACCCTGTGAACTGTAGACGAAGGGTGTTGTCCTACAGGCACACCCACGCCATTCGAGGGCAGGCACCCAGTGAACTGTAGACAAAGGGTGCTGTCCTACAGGCACAACCACCTCCCAAAGGAAGGAACCCACTGAACTGTCACCGAAAGGTGCTCTCCTGCAGGCACACCCACCCCATCCGAGGGAAGGCACCCAGTGAACAGTAACCGAAGGGTGCTATCCTACAGGCACAACCACGCCATCCGAGGGAAGGCACCCAGTGAACAGTAACCGAAGGGTGCTATCCTACAGGCACAACCACTCCATCCGAGGGAAGGCACCAGTGAACTATAGACGAAGGGGGCTACACTACAGGCACCCTGTGAACTGTAGCCGAAGGGTGCTATCCTACAGGCATAACTAACCCATCCGAGGGAAGGAACCCTGTAAACTGTAGACAAAGGGTGCCACCCTAGGGCATTAAACTTCAATCACCGGAAGGTACTCACTGATCTTTAGCCGAAGGGTTCTGTTGTAGGGCATTAGACCCTATCTGAAGGAAGGCATCTCATGAACTGTAGCCGAAGTGTGCTATCCTACAGGCACAACCATGCCATCCGAAACAAGGCATCCTGTGAACTGTAGCTGAAGGGTGCTCTCTTAGGACATTAGACCCTCTCCAAAGGAAGGCTCCTATTCAACTGTAGCTGATGGGGGGTTATCCTACAGGCGCAACCACACCATCCGAAGGAAGGAAACCAGTGAACTGTAGCCGAATGGGTGATATCCTAGGGCATTAGACCCAATCCAAAGCTGAAGGTAGGCACCCACTGAACTATAGTCAAAGGGAGCTATCCTACACACTCAAGCACAGCATCCCAGGGAAGGCACCTTACTGTAGCCAGAGGGTGCTGTCCTAGGGCATAAGACCCCATCAGAGGGAAGGTACTGTAGGTACAACCATGCCCTCTGAGGGAAGGCACCTAGAGCCTCATTTGTGAAAAGTGACGCATCGCTGTTAGAAAGCAGCGATGCGTCACTTTTCATTGCACCTTCCCTGCGACACCAATGATGCTTCATATTTACAGTATGATGCATCATGGCGCAAGGAGTTACAGATACGTCAGTATTTCTGACGTATAAATAGGCGCAAAAATGACGCATTGCTGGAGTGGGTTACAAAAGTGACGCAACTCCAGCAATGTGTCCTTTCACATGGGGAAAGTCCCATTTCAAATATGCCTATGTCAGTCTTAAACCTGCTGTGAGGCAAGCGTAAGATATTGACGCATTTGCATCCTAGAAGTGACGCAGTGAAATCTTATAGATGCATCACTTCTACAAGGCTTACTTGTGTCAGAACGCCCCCCCTGCATACATTATACCTGGCGCAGGTATAATGTGGCGCAGGGGTTTACAAAGTGACGCATCAACCTAGATGCGTCACTTTGTAAATATGACGTAACATGGTGCATTTATTACACTGCTGGTGCGCCACAAAAAGTGATGCACCGGGGGCGCAAAAGTGACGCACAGCCTCATAAATAAGGCCCCTAGTGAGCTATGGCCGAAAGGTGCTCTCCTAGGACATTAGACCTTATCTGAAGGAAGGCACCCAGTGAGCTGTAACCGAAAGGTGCTATCCTACCGACACAACCACCCTATGCGAGGGAAGGCACCCAGTGAACTGTAACCGAAAGGTGCTATCCTACCGACACAACCACCCTATGCGAGGGAAGGCACCCAGTGAACTGTAACCGAAAGGTGCTATCCTACCGACACAACCACCCTATGCAAGGGAAGGCCACCCAGTGAGCTGTAGCCGAAAGGTGCTATCCTACCGACACAACCACCCTATGCGAGGGAAGGCACCCAGTGAACTGTAGCCGAAAGGTGCTATCCTTCCGACACAACCACCCTATGCGAGGGAAGGCCACCCAGTGAGCTGTAGCCGAAAGGTGCTATCCTACCGACACAACCACCCTATGCGAGGGAAGGCCACCCAGTGAGCTGTAGCCGAAAGGTGCTATCCTACCGACACAACCACCCTATGCGAGGGAGGCCACCCAGTGAGCTGTAGCCGAAAGGTGCTATCCTACCGACACAACCACCCTATGCGAGGGAAGGCACCCAGTGAACTGTAGCCGAAAGGTGCTATCCTACCGACACAACCACCCTATGCGAGGGAAGGCCACCCAGTGAGATGTAGCCGAAAGGTGCTATCCTACCGACACAACCACCCTATGCGAGGGAAGGCACCCAGTGAACTGTAGCCGAAAGGTGCTATCCTTCCGACACAACCACCCTATGCGAGGGAGGCCACCCAGTGAGCTGTAGCCGAAAGGTGCTATCCTACCGACACAACCACCCTATGTGAGGGAAGGCCACCCAGTGAGCTGCAGCCGACGGGTGCTCTCCCAGGGCATCACCCCTTCCAGACTCGCGTGTGCTATAATGTGCAGTTATCTTTACCTCTGGCAGCGACCAGTAGATCCTGCCAGCATACACCAGCCCAGTCGCGCTTGGGCTGTGCTAGGGCTGTTTTATCCCTGATACTTGATTGGGTGACAGCTAAAGAAGCGTGCTCCTGGATGGCCAGTCAGATTAGAATGTGCCTGTTTGCACTCGTGGTTGAATCCAGGGCCGGCTTCAGCGCTGGTGGCGCACGGTGCGACAATGTTTGTTGGCGCCCCCATCCCAGGTGGAGGTGGTGACTGACCACCTCCACAACGGATTCCCTCACCACCGCCTTTTAACAGTGCCCCTCAAGTCTCCATAACCACTCTCGCTCATATGCATTTGATTACTTATATAGCACCACTTATACTAGTGTAGGGTGTCAGAGCACTTTGCATCACACACGCATACAGAGACAATCAATCATACGTGTGTAAATCTGCAGATAGGAAATGTTACATAAGCCAGAGGACTACAAGGAGTAGGAGTGACGTCATCCATGCTGGTAGGCAGTATAGTTTAGGAGTCCTTGGTCTGGAGAAGCACAGCCTCAGAATTGAAAACAGAACGCCATAGTTGGGGGTTCTCTTAAATAACAAGAATAGATTTCTACCCAAATGAATCCTTTTTTGCAACATAAATCTCTCCTCCAATCTATAGTTTGAGTGTCCATGCAGTTTGTTGATGACAATTAATAATTCGCTGTTTTAATTCAGGATTTGAATTTATAAACTGCAAGTAAGAAAATTATGTATCTTAGAAAAGTAGTAGCCCACCGAACTATTTACATTGTATACACTTTGTGATCTACATGTTAGACCTGCTTTGCAGCAGGCACATTACCCCTCTGTGCTTCTTTATTATCAGTCCAAGCCTCAACTAGACACAACTCCATCTCTCTCCAGGAAGAACATTAATCACAAGAGTTATCTTGACTTTTTATTGTGCCTGGAAACTGCTGGAGTTGAAGAAAGAAGCAGCAGGTGCCTTTAAAACCAAAATAAACTTGCAAACCCAGCGCCCCCTGAAGTCAGCACCCGGTGCGGTAGCACCGGTCGCACCGCCCTAGAGCCTGCCCTGGTTAAACCAGGCACGTTTCTTCCCCTCCATGGGTTTATTCTCAGATGATTGTGATAAAAATACACCTTGCAACTCCTTAAAAAAGCCTCCGTGGGCTATTAATATTTTACCAGGTGACAGAGTGACAGTATCAATGTTGGAGAAATGACGTACGAAAAGTTCGTAGATCATGGCTTGATGTTTGCTGTTATTCAGAATTTTTGGCCACTTTAAAACGCCTCATGCCTGCATTGCAGCCTGTGTGTGGAGAGATTTAAACTGCTATTTCGAATTGACAAAGTAAAACTTTTGCCAGGCCCAAAACTTCCTTTTTAATACATATATACCACGCCCAATGTAGGCCCTGGACAAGCCCCAAGAGCAGGGTGAAGTTGATTTAACAGTTTGGACATATACTTTTAAGTTTTATATGTCCTGGTTGTGCATTACTCTTAAGTCCATTTTTCTCTGCTGCAAGGCCTACTTCTCCCATAGGATAACATTAGAATTACCTTATTAATTTTATGTGTCATTTCCAAATGGAAACAGTTAACCGTTTCTTGTTTAAACGTTAGAAGGTGATGACTATTCCACAACAATTCCACATCTAGATTCTGTTTGTAGTCAGGGAAATATTTGCAAAACGTTTGAGAAAAGCAACTTTCAATGTGGGTTGATGCTTTCACCATTCAGGGAGTATTAGAGAAACACACGCCCCTGGATGTGAAGTTCATCAATGATAGTCACCGAAGCACACACAAGCACAATAGTCCAGTGTTCCCTTGTATTTCAACAACAAATATAATACTCCAAAATCCTAGATTATGCTGTGCGTTTTTAATTCTTCTCAGTATTTTTTCACATTTCTGGTGGAACAAAGCATGACATCAAAGCAAGCAGCAGCCGACACATATTTTTATACAATGGACTTTTTCAAGGCTGCAAATGTAGGGCTCAATTCACAGAAGTAATCTGAGATGAAACTCTAACTTTAGGACTTTCGGTATTCACAAAGGGCATTTATGAGTAGTAAAGTAAGACTTTTGGTCTAAATTTAGACCAAACGTCTAACTTAGACCAAAAGTCTAACTTTACTACTCATAAATGCCTTTTGTGAATACCGAAATGTGTAAAGTTAGACTTCCGTGTCAGATTATTTCTGTGAATCGGGCCCGATATGTCAGAGTTTCTCTTTATTGTATAAATATCTTATTAGCTGGAGCTCCCAGTTGAATGACAACACTTTTGTTGGTCAGAGCTGCCCTTTGGGACACAGCTCTCTAGGTTGCTGATGCTCTTTCTGGGTACAACCCTCTAGTTCGGTGGGTTGGGCCCCCTTTTAGGGCACTACTCTTGTTTCCCAAAGCTCCCATTTAGGACACAACATTTGTGTTTTTGGATTCCTCCTTAGGACACAATACTATTTTTTCCCATTCTTTGGCAGGTGAATCATGTCGCTATCCTAAACGATGAATTTCTTATCAAATACTGACAAATTACTTAATGTTTACAAACATGTTTTGCCATCTCGTTGTGTGCACAAACCTGTGATTGCTGTGTACTTGACATTAGACTGAATTAAATGGTGCCACAACTTGTTAATAAACTATGTATTCATTGCATTGAATTTGCAGTTTCATGATCCTCACAGTGTGACACCCTGATGGGGGGGTGAAACTGACTTGTTGAAGAAGGGTCCCCTGCCTGTGAATCAGGGGGGCTGAAGCAATCCCTGCCCTGGTTGTGTGGCAGTCGCGTGCAAGTCATAATGCACCAGGTATTAGCCGAGGTTGATACCGCCTTCCAGGGGTCACAATATCCTCTCTGTCAGGAGCTTTTACCTGATCTATTAATCCAAGACAAACAAAAACTAAAATTCTGTATAACAGAAATGAGTACGTACTAAGTAATACAATGTTTTTTGGACAGGTCTGTTTCATGATATTATTTATTAAGTTACAGATTTTAAAATAAATGGAGAAACATGGCTTTTTCAATGAAGTTTGACTGCTCATGCATGCATCCTGATCTAAAAAATGTCAATAATCGCAATACACAGCACTGATCGTGCATGTATCCTCATCTACAGTATATCATCACTTCCAGAAGACAGCACTGCACGTGCATATATTCTCGAGCACAATGTTGTTGTGTAGTTTCCCACTAATCCGTAGGACCTGCACGTTTGTTGGACAACATAAACTTTGGGTGCGGTGCCTAGACTGATTCCAGGCACCCCGCAGGGTCTGTTGGCCTAGAGACCTTCTCGCTCACAGTGCCACCATAAGTAATTCTAACCTTACCAGGGAGCGAATAGCATCTGACAACCACTGAAGACGACCACCCTGACCCCTCAGGGACCATGGTAACAAAACCCAAACTTTCGCTCAGTCACTCGTGCTTACTTGTACTCAAAGAAATGTACTTGGGGGCTCCTACTATGCAAACCCTCCTCTAAGTGTACCTGGAGTGTGTGTAGGTGTGAAGCCAAGAATCCCTCCAAGCGATGATCCAACCCGATTACCTGCTGGGAGAGAATGTAAGAGTCTGTCCTGGTCACAAACTGGACACCCCATCACGAGAGATGTGAGCCCGCTGTGTGGTGACGTCTCAGCATGCAGGGACCCTCGGTGTCACCTGAAGTGCTGCCTCTGCTAATCTATCGGGATGCTCTTTATTTATAGGAAGCATCCTTGCGGTGTGCGTATAGATTAGCGATGTTATGGATATGTAGATAGCTCTGTCGCCCCATGGATGAAGATAGAACCACATTCTTAGTGGAGTGGTGTGGCTCACTGGTTAGAGGCGGCAGACCCGAGAGCAGAGGACGGCCCGGGACCAGGGTTCAATTCCCGACGCGGCAGGGTCGTAGACCAGGGTCAGCGGACTCGATAATTCTCATCTCTGTGCCTACTCTAACCAGGGATCACACTCGGCAACTCTGGGCATTAGCTTGCCTCATCTCCACAACGGCCCCCCACATTCGCCGGGGATGCCTAGTTTCACCTTGGAGATGCCCAGTAGGGACCATCTCACAGGGATAGCCAGGACAGGTTCCCCAGCGGTCTACTGCGCAGAGATACTCCTTTGGGAGTCGATTCTAGCGCGTTACAAACCCACAATTAATTAATTAATTAGTACATAGTGCGCAGAAGTGCCTTGTACATCGTGTTTGAGGCATCGTGATAATGTTGTGTGAATCAAGATGTGTAAACAAAGTAGTTTCAGAGAAACTAATCCAACATTGTCGTGCACGCAAATATGTGCAAAGGTCACAGCAGAAATGTTATTTGTGAAAAACAGGAAATGTAAGAAATGAACTGCTTTACTGTCATTGCATCTGGCAGATAGCAATGTACATGCATATATGGTCACAAGAAAATATGTTGTCATTACTTACGGCAGACAGCACTGATTGTGCATAATTTCTCACTCACAATATGTCATTGTTGTTCCGGCAAACAGCACTGCTCATGCATACATTCCCACAGACCATACGTCATTAATCCTGGTAGACAGCGTTGCTCGTGCCTATATTCTCACCCTCAGTATGTCATTATTTCACGAAAGACAACACTACTTGGTCTTATTTATTTTATGGCACATGGTCTCATGTTCTATTTACTTCACTTCAGGCAGACATTAGTGTTCCTTCATGTTTCCCACTCACAGTGTTATTGAAAAGCACATCTATTTTCTGGCATCCAATGGTCTGTTCTCCTGTGTGTTTCTTTGATGGGCTCCTGCTGTTACCTTGGAGATGACAGTGTATGTTTTCTATTTCAGAACCAATGGTTCCCTGATGGAAATCTTGCAGGTTGATTTTGAGATCTCCATTGGTGGTGGTGTGGCTGGAGCCCAGCAGATCACCTGGCAGGTGGAGTACCCGGGCGGAGAGGGCGCAAGCGACCTGGTGGTGTCCGAGATCTTTGTGAGCCAGTCCTCGGTGGTGGGAATCGTCCCTCTTGCAATGGTGAGCATGAACCATCCTGACCACCAGATGTCTCTGAATCAATGTCATCATAGTCTCACTGCTGAGAGCTTGCACCAGGGCTTGATGAGTCTATGGCATGTTGGCGGTGGTTGGTGGACTTTGCTGCGCGTAGATTGAGCTGCGTGGAGTTTCTCACTGTGAGAAGTTCTGAAACTGTTGGAGATAAACAATGAGGTACACAACTTACCAAACAATTATCCTTACTCAGGATGATGTATTTATTGCCACTTTCCCATTGGTGGGCCGTGTCTTCCGTGTCATGGTAAACTTTGATGTTGAGTCTTCATTGGTGTACGGAAAAAGTGACGGGTGGCACGCTTGAACGAATCTGAGCCACTAGTGATTACCGGGGACCCCTTCCAATCCAGCGTTATTTTGCACACAATGCCACCTCCGTGTGGACCCAGCTATATGCAAATCAGTCTTGACTCTGCTCCAATGGAACCAGTCCAGTCTGAACTGTCACCCCAGGTCCTCCCTGGACCGGAACACGAGCAACCCAGGACCGGTTACTCTAGTTATGGGCCCATCAGCCGAGTCCAGCTTGGTTCCAGTGTCACTGCGTGCATACCTGTACCTGGACATACCTGTGCTTGGACATACCTGTACCTGAACATACCTGTGCCAGTAGAGGTGTTGTTTCCTCTGCATTCTGCAGCACACAAAGAAATAGGAAATGTTTCCGAGGATTGTTTTTGTGCAGCAATGATGGTGACCCTTCCGGCACAAAAACAATCCTGCTTGCAACTCAGGCTCCCTTGCACAATGGCACCCTTTCTTGAATTTCACATAGTGAGCATGCTCTTAAATGATGGAAATTATGTGAATAATGCTGATATCATTTAAATGTTGTCCATTGCCAGAATAAAGACTCTAGAGGAAAGTCCACAATGATAAAGATTGAGGGGCCTATTAGGATGGCGGTCGGATTTCTTCCGGCCGCCACCGTAGCGGAGATTGGGTCCGACCGCCATGTGTGCGGCAGTCCCGCCCATGGTATTATGATGGGCCCGCCACTGCAGCAGTCTGATTCCGCAGCGTTAACATTGTGGCGGGCAGTGCTGGCAGAAGCACTGCTGCGTCGAGAAAACAAGAATGTTGTGCATTTCACTGCACTACGTGGCAGGCACTGTGCCTGCCACTAGGTGCAGTGAAATATAGGGGGGTACCCCCCCCCAGTGCACTCACACCCCTCCAACATGAGGGGGTCCCGCAATGGGCCCCCAAACATAATCCCAGCCAGCCTTTCCATAGCGGAGAGACCGCCGCAGAAAACCTGGCTTCCACATGCATCCTAATCCGGACGGCAGAAAAAGCTAGGCACCGGCACCATTTTAGCAGTCCAGCTTCACCCGCCAGGCCAGTGGGTAGATTGCTACCGGCGGAAAAGCGGAGGACGGATTTTCACACCAACACCATCATAATCTGACCGGTGTTTTCAAGTTTACAATCGTGGTGCGGAGGCCGGCGGTGGCGATCCGCCCGCCATCGTAATAGGCCCCTAATTTGGGAGTCTGGACTGAAAGACATGGATCGCACTCACGGTGGCTCACATAGATGCTGCGTATTCAGGCTTCACCCGCCATCCACAGGCAGTGCAGAAGGAAAACTGTAGGGGGCGTGATGTCCTGGTTAGGAAAATGTAAGTCTTAGGTCTAAAATTGTATGTGGATAGTATGTGGATTGAAGCATTTTCACCTTCCTCTGGGAAGTGCCCGTGTGGATACAAATCAAGAGATTGTACCCCTTCATGAAAGGGAAGGGGGTGTTGGTCCTGCCCTTCCTGCAGGGGGATCCCCAAACTTTCTACCTTCCTCTGCCTGTTTTTCTGACCTTCTTTTTGTTGGCTTCAGGCTTCTGGGCTTTTTATGATGCTAACCGGTGCTAAAGCGCATGCGCTCTCTCCTCTGAACAAGGTATGATTGGTTTACACATGTTTGGTATATTTGAATTACTTATAAGTCCCTCTTACAGTGGTATCCATCGTACCTAGGACCTGTACGTTAACTCCTGCTTGTGGGCCGCAGCGCTGCTTGTGCCACCCACTGGCGTGACCTTTCACACCTGCCTCAGTGCTGCCACCGCAGGGTCCGTGTGCTGTTTACTGCCACTTTAACTTGCATTTAACACTATTTTCCAAGCCTCCAGCTCCCCTTTTATTACACATAGGTCACCCCTAAGGGAGGTCCTGGGTAGCCCTATGGGCAGGGTGAGGTGCAGCTAAAAGGTAGAACGTGTGGTGTGCCTTAGTTGTGTGGCAGGTCCTGGCAGTAACATATACTGTTGTGTTTCTCACTCCTGTGAGGTCAACTCCTCTGATAGGCTAGCGTTGAGAATTCCCTTATATATACTTATATGATAATCATCAGACTCACTCAACCTCCGACCCTGCTTCACTCAGCCTCCCACCCTGCTTCACTCAGCCTCACTCTCAGGCTCACTCAGCCTCACTCTCAGGCTCACTCAGCCTCACTCTCAGGTTCACTCAGCCTCACTCTCAGGTTCACTCAGCCTCACTCTCAGGCTCACTCAGCCTCACTCCCAGGTTCACTCAGCCTCACTCCCAGGTTCACTCAGCCTCACTCCCAGGTTCACTCAGCCTCACTCTCAGACTCACTCAGCCTCTTACCCTGCTTCATTCAGCCTCACTCCCAGGTTCACTCAGCCTCACTCTCAGTCTCACTCAGCCTCTCATCCTGCTTCATTCAGCCTCACTCCCAGATTCACTCAGACTCACTCAGCCTTACTCCCAGGTTCACTCAGCCTCACTCCAAGGTTCACTCAGCCTCACTCTCAGTCTCACTCAGCCTAACTCTCAGGTTCACTCAGCCTCACTCTCAGTCTCACTCAGCCTCACTCTCAGTCTCACTCAGCCTAACTCTCAGGTTCACTCAGCCTCACTCTCAGTCTCACTCAGCCTCACTCCCAGGTTCACTCAGCCTCACTCACAGGTTCACTCAGCCTCACTCTCAGTCTCACTCAGCCTCTCACCCTGCTTCATTCCGCCTCACTCCCAGATTCACTCAGACTCACTCAGCCTCACTCTCAGGCTCACTCAGCCTCACTCTCAGATTCACTCAGCCTCACTCTAAAGTTCACTCAGCCTCACTCTCAGGCTCACTCAGCCTCACTCTCAGGCTCACTCAGCCTACCTCTCAGGCTCACCCAGCCTCACTCTCATGTTTACTCAGCCTCACTCTAAGGTTCACTCAGCCTCACTCTCAGGATCACTGAGCCTCACTTGGTCTCACTCTCAGGTTCACTCACTCTCACTCTCAGATTCACTCAGCCTCACTCAGCCTCATTCTTAGATTCACTCAGCCTCACTCTCAGGCTCACTCAGCATCACTCTCAGGCTCAATCAGCCTCACTCTCAGGTTCACTCAGCCTCACTCTCATGTTCACTCAGCCTCACTACCAGGCTCATTCAGCCTCACTCTCAGGCTCACTCAGCCTCACTCCCAGGATGACTCAGCCTCACTCTCAGGTTCGCTCAGCCTCACTCTCTGGTTCACTCAGCCTCACTATCAGTCTCATTCAGCCTCACTCTCAGATTCACTCAGCCTCACTCCTAGGTTCACTCAGCCTCACTCTCAGTCTCACTAAGCCTCACTCTTAGGTTCACTCAGCCTCACTCTTAGGTCCACTCAGCCTCACTCTCAGGCTCTCTCAGCCTCACACTCAGGCTCACTCAGCCTCACTCTCAGATTCACTCAGCCTCACTCTCAGGCTCACTCAGCCTCACTCTCAGATTCACTCAGCCTCACTCTCAGGCTCTCTCAGCCTCACTCTCAGGCTCACTCAGCCTCACTCTCAGATGCACTCAGCCTCACTCTAAGTTTCACTCAGCCTCAGTCTCAGGCTCACTCAGCCTCACTCTCATGTTTACTCAGCCTCACTCTAAGGTTCACCCAGCCTCACTCTCAGGATCACTCAGCCTCACTTGGTCTCACTCTCAGGTTCTCTCACCCTCACTCTCAGATTCACTCAGCCTCACTCAGCCTCACTCTTAGATTCACTCAGCCCACTCTCAGGCTCACTCGGCATCACTAAGCCTCATTCTCAGGCTCACTCAGCCTCACTCTCAGTCTCACTCAGCTTCTCACCCTGCTTCATTCAGCCTCACTCCCAGATTCACTCAGACTCACTCAGCCTTACTCCCAGGTTCACTCAGCCTCACTCCAAGGTTCACTCAGCCTCACTCCCAGGTTCACTCAGCCTCAATCCCAGGTTCACTCAGCCTCACTCTCAGTCTCACTCAGCCTCTCATCCTGCTTCATTCAGCCTCACTCCCAGATTCACTCAGACTCACTCAGCCTTACTCCCAGGTTCACTCAGCCTTACTCCCAGGTTCACTCAGCCTCACTCCAAGGTTCACTCAGCCTCACTCTCAGTCTCACTCAGCCTCACTCTCAGTCTCACTCAGCCTCACTCTCAGTCTCACTCAGACTAACTCTCAGTCTCACTCAGCCTAACTCTCAGGTTCACTCAGCCTCACTCCCAGTCTCACTCAGCCTAACTCTCAGGTTCACTCAGCCTAACTCTCAGGTTCACTCAGCCTCACTCCCAGGTTCACTCAGCCTCACTCACAGGTTCACTCAGCCTCACTCTCAGTCTCACTCAGCCTCTCACCCTGCTTCATTCAGCCTCACTCCCAGATTCACTCAGACTCACTCAGCCTCACTCTCAGGCTCACTCAGCCTCACTCTCAGGTTCACTCAGCCTCACTCTCAGGCTCACTCATCCTCACTCTCAGTCTCGCTCAGCCTCACTCTCAGATTCACTCAGCCTCACTCTAATGTTCACTCAGCCTCACTCTCAGGCTCACTCAGCCTCACTCTCAGGCTCACTCAGCCTACCTCTCAGGCTCACCCAGCCTCACTCTCATGTTTACTCAGCCTCACTCTAAGGTTCACTCAGCCTCACTCTCAGGATCACTGAGCCTCACTTGGTCTCACTCTCAGGTTCACTCACCCTCACTCTCAGATTCACTCAGCCTCACTCAGCCTCATTCTTAGATTCACTCAGCCTCACTCTCAGGCTCACTCAGCATCACTCTCAGGCTCACTCAGCCTCACTCTCAGGTTCACTCAGCCTCACTCTCATGTTCACTCAGCCTCACTACCAGGCTCATTCAGCCTCCCTCTCAGGCTCACTCAGCCTCACTCCCAGGATGACTCAGCCTCACTCTCAGGTTCGCTCAGCCTCACTCTCGGGTTCACTCAGCCTCACTCTCAGTCTCATTCAGCCTCACTCTCAGATTCACTCAGCCTCACTCCAAGGTTCACTCAGCCTCACTCTCAGTCTCACTCAGCCTAACTCTCAGGTTCACTCAGCCTCACTCTCAGTCTCACTCAGCCTCACTCTCAGTCTCACTCAGCCTAACTCTCAGGTTCACTCAGCCTCACTCTCAGTCTCACTCAGCCTCACTCCCAGGTTCACTCAGCCTCACTCACAGGTTCACTCAGCCTCACTCTCAGTCTCACTCAGCCTCTCACCCTGCTTCATTCCGCCTCACTCCCAGATTCACTCAGACTCACTCAGCCTCACTCTCAGGCTCACTCAGCCTCACTCTCAGATTCACTCAGCCTCACTCTAAAGTTCACTCAGCCTCACTCTCAGGCTCACTCAGCCTCACTCTCAGGCTCACTCAGCCTACCTCTCAGGCTCACCCAGCCTCACTCTCATGTTTACTCAGCCTCACTCTAAGGTTCACTCAGCCTCACTCTCAGGATCACTGAGCCTCACTTGGTCTCACTCTCAGGTTCACTCACTCTCACTCTCAGATTCACTCAGCCTCACTCAGCCTCATTCTTAGATTCACTCAGCCTCACTCTCAGGCTCACTCAGCATCACTCTCAGGCTCAATCAGCCTCACTCTCAGGTTCACTCAGCCTCACTCTCATGTTCACTCAGCCTCACTACCAGGCTCATTCAGCCTCACTCTCAGGCTCACTCAGCCTCACTCCCAGGATGACTCAGCCTCACTCTCAGGTTCGCTCAGCCTCACTCTCTGGTTCACTCAGCCTCACTATCAGTCTCATTCAGCCTCACTCTCAGATTCACTCAGCCTCACTCCTAGGTTCACTCAGCCTCACTCTCAGTCTCACTAAGCCTCACTCTTAGGTTCACTCAGCCTCACTCTTAGGTCCACTCAGCCTCACTCTCAGGCTCTCTCAGCCTCACACTCAGGCTCACTCAGCCTCACTCTCAGATTCACTCAGCCTCACTCTCAGGCTCACTCAGCCTCACTCTCAGATTCACTCAGCCTCACTCTCAGGCTCTCTCAGCCTCACTCTCAGGCTCACTCAGCCTCACTCTCAGATGCACTCAGCCTCACTCTAAGTTTCACTCAGCCTCAGTCTCAGGCTCACTCAGCCTCACTCTCATGTTTACTCAGCCTCACTTTAAGGTTCACCCAGCCTCACTCTCAGGATCACTCAGCCTCACTTGGTCTCACTCTCAGGTTCTCTCACCCTCACTCTCAGATTCACTCAGCCTCACTCAGCCTCACTCTTAGATTCACTCAGCCCACTCTCAGGCTCACTCGGCATCACTAAGCCTCATTCTCAGGCTCACTCAGCCTCACTCTCAGTCTCACTCAGCTTCTCACCCTGCTTCATTCAGCCTCACTCCCAGATTCACTCAGACTCACTCAGCCTTACTCCCAGGTTCACTCAGCCTCACTCCAAGGTTCACTCAGCCTCACTCCCAGGTTCACTCAGCCTCAATCCCAGGTTCACTCAGCCTCACTCTCAGTCTCACTCAGCCTCTCATCCTGCTTCATTCAGCCTCACTCCCAGATTCACTCAGACTCACTCGGCCTTACTCCCAGGTTCACTCAGCCTTACTCCCAGGTTCACTCAGCCTCACTCCAAGGTTCACTCAGCCTCACTCTCAGTCTCACTCAGCCTCACTCTCAGTCTCACTCAGCCTCACTCTCAGTCTCACTCAGACTAACTCTCAGTCTCACTCAGCCTAACTCTCAGGTTCACTCAGCCTCACTCCCAGTCTCACTCAGCCTAACTCTCAGGTTCACTCAGCCTAACTCTCAGGTTCACTCAGCCTCACTCCCAGGTTCACTCAGCCTCACTCACAGGTTCACTCAGCCTCACTCTCAGTCTCACTCAGCCTCTCACCCTGCTTCATTCAGCCTCACTCCCAGATTCACTCAGACTCACTCAGCCTCACTCTCAGGCTCACTCAGCCTCACTCTCAGGTTCACTCAGCCTCACTCTCAGGCTCACTCATCCTCACTCTCAGTCTCGCTCAGCCTCACTCTCAGATTCACTCAGCCTCACTCTAATGTTCACTCAGCCTCACTCTCAGGCTCACTCAGCCTCACTCTCAGGCTCACTCAGCCTACCTCTCAGGCTCACCCAGCCTCACTCTCATGTTTACTCAGCCTCACTCTAAGGTTCACTCAGCCTCACTCTCAGGATCACTGAGCCTCACTTGGTCTCACTCTCAGGTTCACTCACCCTCACTCTCAGATTCACTCAGCCTCACTCAGCCTCATTCTTAGATTCACTCAGCCTCACTCTCAGGCTCACTCAGCATCACTCTCAGGCTCACTCAGCCTCACTCTCAGGTTCACTCAGCCTCACTCTCATGTTCACTCAGCCTCACTACCAGGCTCATTCAGCCTCCCTCTCAGGCTCACTCAGCCTCACTCCCAGGATGACTCAGCCTCACTCTCAGGTTCGCTCAGCCTCACTCTCGGGTTCACTCAGCCTCACTCTCAGTCTCATTCAGCCTCACTCTCAGATTCACTCAGCCTCACTCCTAGGTTCACTCAGCCTCACTCTCAGTCTCACTAAGCCTCACTCTTAGGTTCACTCAGCCTCACTCTTAGGTCCACTCAGCCTCACTCTCAGGCTCTCTCAGCCTCACTCTCAGGCTCTCTCAGCCTCACTCTCAGGCTCACTCAGCCTCACTCTCAGATTCACTCAGCCTCACTCTCAGGCTCTCTCAGCCTCACTCTCAGATTCACTCAGCCTCACTCTCAGGCTCTCTCAGCCTCACTCTCAGGCTCACTCAGCCTCACTCTCAGATGCACTCAGCCTCACTCTAAGGTTCACTCAGCCTCAGTCTCAGGCTCTCTCAGCCTCACTCTCATGTTTACTCAGCCTCACTCTAAGGTTCACCCAGCCTCACTCTCAGGATCACTCAGCCTCACTTGGTCTCACTCTCAGGTTCTCTCACCCTCACTCTCAGATTCACTCAGCCTCACTCAGCCTCACTCTTAGATTCACTCAGCCCACTCTCAGGCTCACTCGGCATCACTAAGCCTCATTCTCAGGCTCACTCAGCCTCACTCAGTCTCACTCTCAGGCTCACTCAGCCTCACTCAGCCTCAGTCTCAGGCTCACTCAGCCTCACTCTCAGATTCACTCAGCCTCACTCAGCCTCCCACCCTGCTTCACTCAGCCTCACTCTCAGGTTCACTCAGCCTCACTCTCAGGTTCACTCGGCCTCACTCTCAGTCTCACTCAGCCCCCTCTCAGATTCACTCAGACTAACTCAGCCTCCCACCCTGCTTCACTCAGCCTCACTCTCAGGTTCACTCAGCCTCACTCTGAGGCTCACTCAGCCTCACTCTGAGGCTCACTCAGCCTCACTCTCAGGTTCACTCAGCCTCACTCTCAGGCTCACTCAGCCTCACTCTCAGGCTCACTCAGCCCCACTCTAAGGTTCACTCAGCCTCACTCTAAGGATCACTGAGCCTCACATGGTCTCACTCTCAGGTTCACTCACCCTCACTCTCAGATTCACTCAGCCTCACTCAGCCTCACTCTTAGATTCACTCAGCCCACTCTCAGGCTCACTCAGCATCACTAAGCCTCATTCTCAGGCTCACTCAGCCTCACTCTCAGGCTTACTCAGCCTCACTCTCAGGCTCACTCAGCCTCACTCAGCCTGACTCTCAGGCTCACTCAGCCTCACTATCAGATTCACTCAGACTCACTCAGCCACCCAGCCTGCTTCACTCAGCCTCACTCTCAGGTTCACTCAGCCTCACTCTCAGGTTCACTCAGCCTCACTCTCAGGTTCACTCAGCCTCACTCTCAGTCTCACTCAGCCCCCTCTCAGATTCACTCAGCCTCACTCTCAGGCTTACTCAGCCTCACTCTCAGGCTCACTCAGCCTCACTCAGCCTGACTCTCAGGCTCACTCAGCCTCACTATCAGATTCACTCAGACTCACTCAGCCACCCAGCCTGCTTCACTCAGCCTCACTCTCAGGTTCACTCAGCCTCACTCTCAGGTTCACTCAGCCTCACTCTCAGTCTCACTCAGCCCCCTCTCAGATTCACTCAGCCTCACTCTCAGGCTTACTCAGCCTCACTCTCAGGCTCACTCAGCCTCACTCAGCCTGACTCTCAGGCTCACTCAGCCTCACTATCAGATTCACTCAGACTCACTCAGCCACCCAGCCTGCTTCACTCAGCCTCACTCTCAGGTTCACTCAGCCTCACTCTCAGGTTCACTCAGCCTCACTCTCAGGTTCACTCAGCCTCACTCTCAGTCTCACTCAGCCCCCTCTCAGATTCACTCAGCCTCACTCTCAGGCTCACTCATCCTACCACACTGCTTCACTCAGCCTCACTCTCAGGCTCACTCAGCCTCACTCTCAGGCTCACTCAGCTTCACTCTCAGGCTCACTCAGCCTCACTCTCAGGAACACTCAGCCTCACTTTCAGGCTGATTCAGCCTCACTCTAAGACTCACTCAGCCTCACTCAGCCTCACTCTCAGGCTCACTCAGCCTCACTCTAAGGCTCACTTGGCCTCCCACCCTGCTTCACTCAGCCTTACTCTCAGGCTCACTCGGCCTCACTCTCAGGCTGGAGGGCTGTCCTAGCCAGCCTGCGCCTCCCCCTGGGGATAGGGTTAGTGTTTGGGGTCAGGGCCTAGAGTAAGGATGAGGCTGAGGCATGGGGTTACTGTTGTGGTTAGGGGGGACTTGTGACGTGATTAGTGTGCAGAGCAAAGCGACAGCCTCTGTGAGGGAACTCGTCTCCCACTTCCATTTCATTCATTTTCAAGCCACGATTCTAACTTTCTGGAGAAAACTTTTGGCTTTTTGAACTTTTTATATCAACCTTTGAGCCTAGATTCGAGTATTTTAGATGTCAGCTGTGCGAGGTACAACTCACCCAGTCCAAATAATGGTAAAGGAGCCGAGGTCCTGGAGGGCAAATACAAGAACAGGAAGGAGCGCCGTCCAATCTGCGGAATCACACTCAGAACAGAAAGATTACCCATGGTGGGCGGGGGGCGCCCCCAAACCAGTCTGGGCATTTTACTGTTGGCACCAGTCTTGGACAAAACCCTTCTGAAGCTGTCTGTGGGCGAGACCCAGAGACGAAGTCCCTGCTCCCCGTTGGGGCGTTAGCATCAGAGAGGGGGCGCGGCCTCGGCGGCTCCTTCACAGCACCTCTGATGCGAGAAAGTTACATAAGAGAACAGGGCTCGAAGCCCCAGGCTTGGACAAAGAGCCTCGGGCTGAAAAGCGGCAGCTTTTAGTGTAAAATCAGCGGAGCGTTGATGAAAACTGCGCCTAGATTGCAGGCGGAGGAGCCCTTCATACGAATAAATAAATATGACGTTTGCACTTCGCTGCACGCAGAGTTGTGCAAAGTTCAAGCAGGGACACATCCGAGTTTAAAAATGAATACTTGCATTTATTTTAAGACGAGTAAAAGACGACGTACAGCTCTGGACAGAGGGAATGGGAGGCAGGGCGGGTGCAGAAGAGGGGGGCTCCTTCATTGGGGCATGGGGGTGTTGCCCCACAGCTCCCTGTGAGCCATCTTTCCTTTTCCACCCAGATTAAGAAGTTAGCAGGGAACTGCTTTGGGATATTTTAAACCCTTAGGAATTGTCTCTTGCTTCTCCTCAGAGCAGCAAAGGGAACGGCGACCAGGGCCTGATACTTTCCTGGCTCGACTGCGCCAATGCTCTGTATGTCGCTTGCCGGGATACCTTCTTAATAAATTACAGGTTGTCCAAAATGCTGCTGCGAGACTTGTTTTTAACATCCTGATGAGAAGCAGTGTCAGCAGAGCAGAGAAGACCCCACATCAGTGATGCCGGAGAGGACCACCACACCTTCGACACGGACGCCCTACAACAGCCCATGTACATCCCACGCAACCCACCACCAGGAGCAGGGCAGCCAAGCGGCTTAGAGGAGAACACAGACCCTGCAACGGACCACACAGCAGGAAGCACCCGCAAGCACAGCTGGCTCACGACACTTCACTGACCCACACATGGCAGCCCAATGCCAGGTGTCAGAAACCCAAAAGGGGGTGGCCAAACAGGTACAGGTGTGGGTGGGGTCAGAACCCATGGAAGGCGAACTTGATCACATACGTGGGTGTCAAATATCCTTCAGTGACCACATACACCCCACAAAGGAGACCCACATTGCCATAGTGACACATGCATATGCACATTCCCAGTACAGAACCACGCCCAGGGGCACTCAAATATCAGTCACACACCCACATTGGCTCTGTGTACGATGGCGGTGACATGTCTGCACCCGCTGTACACAGCATGATGGAATGTCGTAGGGCCCAGGGCCTTCATGCAAACAACAAGACCACAGGTACACACACAGAGATTATGTTGAACTGGCTACGGGTATGTGCGCCCGGTCCCTTTATTGGCAGGGCCACATGTACAGTGACGCCTGTGCTGGATGTCTGCGGGGTTAGTGTAAGCCAGCCCCACGGAGTGCTGGCTGCTGGCAACAACTTGAACAGTGAACACCATTAAAACAGAAACTGAAAACACCAGCATCACAGAGACAACTGCTGAGCAACATGGAGGGAGCCGGAGCAAGTACAGAAGGCACCCAACATGCAAACAGAAGTGTCCGTGAGTTGCAGTGCACTGCGGTTGGGGCACTAGAGCTGAGCGTGCTCCTGTGATGAAAATGACTAGGATTGTGTCCATTCGGGAGATCCCTGATGCTGATGCAGTGGGGTGTGTTATACCGGCATCATCTTCCTCATCAACGTCCCAGGTCTCCCACACTTCCTGAGATGACATTGCCGCAAAACCTCTCCACAGCACAAAACTCAATCAGCAACGGTCCATGGGCTGCGGTGCACTGAATCAGTGGCACCTGGAGTGCTGAGCAGGGGATCAGGCAGATGATGGCATCCACGACAGGTGTGAGCAACTCAGTCAGTCTGACAGAAATTCCGTTTTGACTCTAGCAGATGGGGGTTGGAGGTGATCCTGGCGATGGTGGCGTGTGCCTTCAGCGGTGATGCCACGTCCAGGCTGGTCAGGACTCGATTGGATGTGTGAGCCCTGGGGGACCGCAGTTGAGGCCGGAGGAGGCGGACAGCGCAGGGCCACGGTGAACAACACTTACAACGCAACTTTTACATCGCAGAGCCTTCACAACGCAACCATTACAACGCAAACTATTACAACGCATTGCTCTGGGGGGCGCTCTAGGATAGGGAATAGGTTAATTTACTATCCAATAACCTTCCCTAGTGTCCACGGGGACTGGAGTTGGAATAGTAAATTAAACTATTCACTATCCAGCGCCCCAAAGCACTATGCGTTGTAATTGACTGCGTTGTAATAATTGCGTTGTAAAGGCATGCGATGTAAATGCATGCGTTGTAACGTCATACATCCCAGGGCCACATACACATGGTGTTGATGACCCCAAGACTACTGTCTCAGAGGTCATCGAATATTCAGTCAGACCGGGTCCCTGACTTGAGCTGCACAGAGTTAGTGTATTTATAAGTTGGCATGTTTGCTTTATAGTTGGTTATGGAGAGGATGGTGCGGCTGACACTTGAAACCTGCCCCATTAAGAGTCAAGGCTGCTGTCAGGCGTACATCTGGGGTGCTGTGCGCATGCTCAGTGGTGGCCTCTCCCCTCCTTTCATACTGTAATTGACAGCCAGGAGCACCAACCTAAGACGTGGCTTTTGCATCTGAGTGCACAGTGAGGCTGCTCGTGCTACAGAGGCCAGGTCACAACCATGATAGAGAGGGGGTAGCCAAACCCTAGGTATATATGTCATGTCCAACCTAGGAAGAGAGGGTAGAGAGGGGCAGCCAAACCCTAGTTACAATGAGCACTGGGTAGAGAGGGTGTGCCCAAACCCTAGTTACAGAGGGTGTATCCACCTTAGGAAGAGAGAAAGGTTGCCAAACCCTAGTTACAGAGGGTGTATCCACCCTGGGTAGAGAGGGTGTGGTCAACCCCTAGTTACAGAGGGTGTATCCACCCTAGGAAGAGAGAAAGGTTGCCAAACCCTAGTTACAGAGGGTGTATCTACCCTAGGTAGAGAGGGTGTGCCCAAACCCTAGTTACAGAGGGTGTATTCACCCTGGTTGGAGAGGGTGTGGCCAAACCCTAGTTACAGAGCGTGTATTCACCCTGGTTGGAGAGGGTGTGGCCAAACCCTAGTTACAGAGGGTGTATTCACCCTGGTGGAGAGGGTGTGGCCAAACCCTAGTTACAGAGGGTGTATCCACCCTGGGTGGATGGGGTGTGGCCAAACCCTAGTTGCAGAGGGTGTATCCACCCTAGGAAGAGAGAAAGGTTGCCAAACCCTAGTTACAGAGGGCGTATCCACCTTGGGTAGAGAGGGTGTGTCCAAACCCTAGTTACAGAGGGTGTATCCAGCCTCTGTAGAGAGAAAGGTTGCCAAACCCTAGTTACAGAGAGTGTATCCACCCTAGGTAGAGAGGGTGTGGTCAAACCCTAGTTACAGAGGGTGTATCCACCCTAGGAAGAGAGAAAGTTTGCCAAACCCTAGTTACAGAGGGTGTATCCACCCTAGGTAGAGAAGGTGTGTCCAAACCCTAGTTACAGAGGGTGTATCCACCCTGGGTAGAGAGGGTGTGTCCAAACCCTAGTTACAGAGGGTGTATCCACCCTGGGTGGAGAGGGTGTGGTCAAACCCTAGTTACAAAGGGTGTATCCACCCTGGGTAGAGAGGGTGCGTCCAAACACTAGTTACAGAGGGTGTATTCACCCTGGGTGGAGAGGGTGTGGCCAAACCCTAGTTACAGAGGGTGTATCCACCCTGGGAGAGAGGGTGTGTCCAAACACTAGTTACAGAGGGTGTATCCACCCTCTGTAGAGAGAAAGGCTGCCAAACCCTAGTTACAGAGGGTGTGTCCACAAACCGTCAGCGGATAATCCTATGGAGCAGTGCCCGTTCCTGAGCATTTAACTGGCCATGTTGTTACCATGAAATTTAGTGACTGTGGACCGATGGATGAGCAACTGCCCCAAACACACTGTACCTCTGAAACTAACTCAACGGACGTCATTCAATAAGTAACTAACTTAGCCATTGACATACTGTCATTAGGGTCATTCAACATATGAAATCACCGTCCTGAAGATGGTCTAGCGGAGTTATCCACCATATAGACCGAAACGTTGACAACTGCACCCATTTTCTTTGTGATTCTTCATCATAGGAATTGTTTCTATCGGATACATTACAGTTTCTTCATGTATGCAGTGTCTGAAATGGGTGTTCACACCGGTAACAATGCGATAATAGGGGTAACAGAAAATATGTATATCTCGGTCAGTTTGTGTTCATATGCGCTGTATTTTGTGTCCCCCCCTCCAAGAATATATTTTTCTACATAAATTTGTGATTTAAGAAGTATACAACTGTTTTGTGTTTTATTTCCTTATATTTCTTAACTGATTTGTTCATGTTAAAATAGGTCAATGGTTTCGTGAATACTTCAATGTAAGCTCCTGCTCACAGCTATCTATAGATAATCTCTCCATAAGCATAGAAACAAGCAGCAGAATAAATCCCTTGTAGGCACCTTTACCTGCGTATACATTAACTAGCAGCCCGCCCCAGCGTTGCCTGGGGCAGAAGGGGGCTGGGAGCAGCATTTCAGGCTTGCGTGCACTCCCGCCCCGGCCCCCGCCCGCCATGACATTGTCTGTGTCCCGGACAAAGTCGTGGCGGGCGGGGGCCGGGGCGGGAGTGCACGCAAGCCTGAAATGCTGCCCCCAGACCCTGAGCCTTACCACAGTTGTTCCGGCCCAACCTCCTGCACTGGCTCCCTCCCGTCCCGTGTCCCAGAGCCTTACCTGAGCCGCCGCTCCTCCCCGAGCTCCTCACTTCTCCGCTGCTCCTCCTCGTCATCACGTACGTTGCGGCCAGCGCTACGTCGTGGCCGTCAGCGTCGCGGCCGGCGCTACTTTCAGGGCACTACTTTTTTTTTAAAGTTATATTTTTAAATTTACGTTTTTTTGTTTTATTTTCTATAGCCTATGTCCATCTGCACACCCTGAGGATTACAACAATGTATTGGGTGTGTGGATTGGCGCTGTGGTTCCCGAGTTTACCTTCCCAAAAGGTTTGTGTTCTCTCTTTATAATAGTAGTATAGATTACCCGGCCTCCAAGGGTCTATCGGGTTCCCCACTCGCCTGGATCCCACCCACTTGGGTTTACTTTGGACACCCCCGACACAGTTCTGCTGGACTATGGGTCAGGCTTGAAACGGACCTGAGAGCAGGAGGCCAGATCCGAGCGCAGAACAAGAGAGAAGATGGTCATTTCCATATCACATTTGTAGAGTCAAGATCAATTCAAAATGTTAACATGCGCTCCCTGTAGCGCATTGACTCGTTTCAAGAAATAGATAAAGGAAGCGACATTTAAGAAAACAAACCAATGACCAATGGATAACATAATCAAGCCATCTTTACAAGTAACTTCCCTTTTAACTGCAGCTTTGTGGCACTAGCCAGGATGTTCAGTTCACTTGAAGGAACTGGATATAAAACATGTCCGGATGTCCCGGTGACATTTAGAGAGTGACTGCATGACGTCAGACTGTCTCTTCTCGTGTTCTCTTCCTCGCAAGGACGTGGTCACTCTTTGTTTTCATGCCTGTCTCTAGGTTCGACTCCTTCCAGCAGCTGAAAAGGAGAAAGGCACTTAAGTAAAAGGAGGAAGACACTTAAAGGAGAAAGGCACTTAAGTAAAAGGAGAAAGACACTTAAAGGAGAAAGGCACTTAAGTAAAAGGAGGAAGACACTTAAAGGAGAAAGAAACTTAAGTAAAAGGAGGAAGACGCTTAAAGGAGAAAGGCACTTAAGTAAACTAAGAAAGGCACTGAAGTAAAATGAAGAAGGCACTTAAGCGGTCTGTAGGACCTCGCAGCAGGAGGGAGTGGTGCTCTGTGCTTTGTCATTACTGGCACCTGCTCTGCTTTGCTGTGCAGCAGAGACGGATCTGTCAAAGGGTCCTCAAAGGAGCCCCCTTTGAACACTCAGTGGGGTTCTCCAGGTGGCCGCGTGCATCATAGGCTTCTAATTAACTCTGTTCTCTCTGACTCCTGTGAGCACAGAGAGAGTGTCCTGGGTGAAGGACCTCTGTCCACCTCAAGCAGCGTCTGTCTGTCCAGGCTCCGCCCCTGAAGCCAGCGTGCGCCTCCGCTCCAGTCTGAGCATTGATCAGGGGTCAGAGGGCGCCTACCGCTTCAAATACCACTCAAGCCTCCATTAAGCCAGCTTAAAATTACAGATGGAGATGAATACATGGGGCTTTGTGTCTGACTGATAAGACGCAGTTGAATGAAGCGACTTCAGCAAAGAGTGCAGATGAAAAGGATCTAATTAGGGCAGGATTTGTAGGGCTCTGCATCTGACACATCCCGTAGGAGCTCCCAGAGCGGGGACCAGAAACACAGCCCAGGAGCTAAAGACGCGCTGCAGGCAGAGCGAGAAGCGGATCCTTCCACCGAGAGCAGTAAAGAGCTGCAGCAGAAGCCGTAGGAGCAAACACGCGAGTCAAAGATGGACCGTCAACTCAACTAGAAATGTATTCTTCTACCATGAGCAGTAAAGACCTGCTACAGAAGCCGTAAGAGCAAACACGCGAGTCAAAGATGGACCGTCAACTCAACTAGAAATGTATCCTTCAACCATGAGCAGTAAAGACCTGCTACAGAAGCCGTAAGAGCAAACACGCGAGTCGAAGATGGACCGTCAACTTAACTAGAAATGTATCCTTATACCATGAGCAATAAAGACCTGCTACATAAGCTGTAGGAGCAAACACGCGAGTCGAAGATGGACCGTCAACTCAAATAGAAATGTATCCTTCTACCATGAGCAGTAAAGACCTGCTACAGAAGCCGTAAGAGCAAACACGCGAGTCGAAGATGGACCGTCAACTCAACTAGAAATGTATCCTTCTACCATGAGCAGTAAAGACCTGCTACAGAAGCTGTAGGAGCAAACACGCAGGTCGAAGATGGACCGTCAACTTAACTAGAAATGTATCCTTCTACCATGAGCAGTAAGAAGCTGCATTGATGTACAGAGAAACAACACACAAGCAAAAGGTGCACAGTTGATGCAACTAGAAACATACCCTTATACCACGAGCAATAAAGAGTTGCAGCAGAAGCCGTGAGAGAAAACACCTGAGTCGAAGATGCAACTTCATCCCAACTAGAAATGTATCCTTCAACCATGAGCAGTAAGAAGCTGCATTGAAGTCCAGAGAGACAACACACGAGCAAAAGGTGTGCAACTAGAAATGTATCCTTCTACCATGAGCAGTAAAAACCTGCTACAGAAGCTGTAGGAGCAAACACGTGAGTCGAAGGTGGACCGTAAACTCAACTAGAAATGTATCCTTCTACCATGAGCAGTAAGAAGCTGCTAGTGAAGTACAGAGAGACAACAACCAAGGCAAAGGTGCACAGTTGATGCAACTAGGAACATACCCTTATACCACGAGCAATAAAGAGGTGCATCAGAAGCCGTGAGAGAAAACACACGAGTCGAAGATGCAACTTCAACCCAACTAGAAATGTATCCTTCAACCATGAGCAGTAAGAAGCTGCTTTTGAAGTACAGAGAGACAACAACCGAGCCAAAGGTGTACCGTTGATGCAACTAGAAATGTACCCTTATACCACGAGCAATAAAGAGATAATATAGAAGTCATGAGAGCAAACACACGTGTGGAAGATGCAACTCCAACTCAACAAGAAATGTGCCCTTATACCACGAGCAAAAAAGAAAAAAGACCTGCTACAGAAGCCGTAAGAGCAAACACACGAGTCGAAGTTGCAACTTCAACCCAACTAGAAATGTATCCTTCAACCATGAGCAGTAAGAAGCTGCTATTGAAGTACAGAGAGACAACACGAGAGCCAAAGGTGTGCAACTAGAAATGCATCCTTCTACCATGAGCAGTAAGAAGCTGTTAGTAAAGTCCACAGAGACAACACACAAGCCAAGGGTGTACCGTTGATGCAGCTAGAAATGTACCCTTATTACCACATGGAATAAAGAGATAATACAGAAGTCATTTTTTTTTTTTTTTTTATTTGTTTTTATTGCAGAGTTAGAAACCACAGAATACAATTAGTCAACCAGTCCACTCGTGACGTCCCCCCCGATCAACAGTAAAACGTGTGCCATACACAGCCATTCAGCCCGCATCCCGGAGGCCGGGCGGCATAGTACTCTACATAGTAGGAAAACATCATGGTGAGTGTCCCTTAGGGACCATGGTCGAAAGATCGTTTTACGTATCTGCATTTTACCCCCCCACCCTCAACAATACCACCGTCAGCCATTCCACTTGCGCGATCAATGCTACTATCCGCTTCCGGACCCACCCCGAGCACTGTAGAGCCCACCATGCCTGGCCGCTCCCCTTGGTCATCTCTCACTCCGCGCAGCGCCCTACTGGCCCTACTTAACTCGAAGTCGCCATCGCAGACAACCAGCCTCTTGGCTTCCAACCCACCCCAAACTCCCACTGAGCAACCCCCCGGTGTCCCCACCCCGGCAACTGCTAATGGTGTGCGCTTCGTCCTGATGTGTAGTATGGATCCCGCTACAGTGTCAATGACAACTTTGAGTTCGTATGCCCCGCAGTGTCCGCTGGCCCCATTCGCTCAGTCCTCATCCTCCACCAAAGAGTCACGCAAAGCCTGCACCACCAACTCCCACGCACGCGCTGCATCCAAGGCCCTCTCATTACCAAGCTTGACAGCCTGCTTCATCCGGAGCACACTCTCGCATTCAGACCACCGCAGCAATTCATTCTTCCACCTCCGTATTGACGGCCCGCCCTTGGACTTCCAATGCCAAGATATTTCTCTTTGCGCCAGTATCAGACCCAGATCAATAAATTTGCTCGTCACCTTGGTGTGTTTGGTATGCGGGAACCAGAGCAACAAACACGCCGCCATATCGAAATCCACCTCCCTATCGGTCACATCGTTTAGGAGGTCCCCCACTTCCGCCCAATAGGCCTCCAAATGCGGGCAACCTCAGAACAAATGATCCATGTCCGCTCCTGGAGACGAACACCGCGGGCACCGAGCGTCTTGTACCTGGAAGTACCGCCGTATTTTTTCGGGGGTCAGGTAGGCCCTATGGAGCACATAGAAATGCACTTGTTGGAAGCGCGCATTTCTCGTGCCTTTCCACGTGCGCCGTAAAATGTGTCCCCACGCCGTGTCCGGGATGGGCCTGCCCACACTCTCCTCCCATTTAGCCTTGAGCCCCTGGAGCGGTTCCAGTCCCTCGTTCAGCATCCTGTTATGGAGGCATGTCACAGCCTTGAAGGTGCCCGCTGCCATCACCACATACTGGCACGCCATAGTCGTGGTCGGTTCCATGAGCCCTCCCTTCCAGTGCTTCTGTATAGCCGCCACCACCGCCGCATGCAGGAGGAACCCCCCGTCAGGCAACCCGAACTGTTCCCGAAGCACTTCGAAGGGTACCAGAGCCCCATCGATGTACAGGTCTCCTACCACCTGTTGGCCCGCCTCCTCCCAATCCAGCAATGGGGACCAATCGCCCCCGTGCGGCAGGGCCGTCAGCATGCCGATTGGAATTTCCGGCGCATAAGGCCGCGTCGCCTTCGCTCTCCTAAGGCTCCTCTGCCAGCACAGCCTGAGTGTCCGTTCCTCCATAGTGAGGCCCCGCAACTCAAGTCTCTGCTGCATGACGATATAGGACAGCACATGGCGTTATATCCCCAGCACTCGGTCCTCCTCCGGTCCCCTAAACACCCTGGCCACATGTTGCGTGAGGACCTGCAGTTGCGCCGCCAAATAATATAGCTCAAAGTCAGGTACAGCCATACCCCCCTCAATCTTGGGGCGAAGCAGCGTGCTCAGAGCCACTCTACGGCTGCCATGTCCCCATAGGAAACCAATAATCATCGTCCTCAGGTCTCTAAAGATTCCCTGAGGAATCCAGATAGGCAACGTCCGGAAGTAGTACAGGAGGCAGGGGAGCGCCACCATTTTCAAGAGAGCAATCTTACCCAGAACTGTCAGCGGGAGGGTCGACCAGAAGGACATGCTGCCCCTCAGTGCCCGAACGCACCGACCAATGTTGCCCTCTAATAGGTCCGCGGTCGCGTGGTAAATACGGACTCCCAGATAAGTGAAGCAAGATGGCTCCCAGACTACCCCCAAGTCGCGAGCAGGGTTGGGCGACTCCGCTCTCAGCGGAAGCACACAGTTGACCTTAAGGCCCGACAGCCGGCCAAACTCTGATAACAGGTCCATCGCTCCTTCCAGGGCCCGCTCCGTATCGTCGAGGTACAGGAGTAGGTCGTCCGCATACAGCGAGATGTGTTGCTGCTGCCCGCCGCTGTCTATCCCCGCGTATTTGTCACCCGACCTAGCATGGACCGCCAAAGGCTCCATCGCCAGAGCAAACAATAGGGGGGAAAGGGAGCACCCCTGTCTCGTGCCCCTACCCACCGGGTATGCCGCAGACACCAGACCACCCAAACGTACCCGCGCTGTCGCCGAGGAATACAAAACCCTCGTCCACCGGCGGAACCCCTCACCTATGCCAAACCTCTCCAGCACTCCATCCAGGAAAGTCCATTCCAAACTATCAAAGGCCTTCTCAATGTCCACGGACAGGACTGCTTGGGCCCCGTCCCCATCCAAGATGGCGTCCATTATCCCCACCAGGCGGCGAATATTCAGCGCCGTGCTCCTCGTGGGGATAAACCCAGCCTGACCCCTGTGCACCAGGCCCGTCATGTGTGGGGCCAGTCTGGTGGCTAGAATTCGGCTCAGGATCTTGTAGTCCACCGTCAACATGGACAGCGGGCGATAGGACCTCACATCTGTTGCATCCCAGCCGGGCTTTAGGAGCGGCACAATCAAGGCCTCATGCATGGATCCAGGCAAACCCCCTGACTCATAAGCTTCCGTGTACACCACCAGCAACCTGGGGGCCAGGCTGTCGACATACTGCTGATAGAATTCTATTGGTAACCCGTCCACCCCGGGCGTTTTATTACGAGCCATGTGTTTAATGGCCACCCGTATTTCAGTGAGCGTGATCGGGCCGCCCAACTCTTTCGCGTCCTCCTCATCTAGGACCGGAAGCTGCCTCGCCCCTAGGTACTCCGCAATTTCCTGGACCTCCACTCCCGACTGACTCCGGTACAATTCCTGATAATACACCCGAAAGCACTCCAACACCGCTGCCTGGGAATATACCATCTCCCCCCGTGCGTTGCTAATGCTAAGGATCGGGCAGCCCCTAAGTTCCGGGTTAGCAAATCTGGCCAAGAGCGTGCCCACCTTGTCCCGTTCAGCATGCGCTCTGATGGCGTATTGCCTGTAGTCGTAACACCTCAACCGTTCCGTCTCGGTGGCGACCACTTCCTTCGCTTCCAATAACTGGGTCTGTAAGTCCGGCCTGGCCGGCCTGCGGCGCTCCAAATCTCTCAAAGTCTCTTCCGCTTTCATAAGTGCATTCAACACAGTCGTACGAGCATTCGAAAACCTACCCAGACACACCCCTCTCACCACCACTTTCATCGCATCCCATTCAGTGGACCTACTCGCGGCCGTACCCTCATTCTCGCCAAAGTAACGGTCGATGCCTTGCTGGACAGCGTCACTAAATACTGAGTCCTCCAGCGTGTCTGGCCGGAGCCGCCATGTTGGTATCTCTGAGCGCTCCCGCTGCCACTGGATGTGTACCAATAGGGGGTTATGATCCGAGATGGTTCTAGCCAGGTACTCCGTATGGGAAATCAGTGGGGCTAGGGACTCACTACAGAGCACTGAGTCTATCCTCACATGCAGCGCGTGGAGAGCTGAGTAAAAGGAATAATCCCTGGTGTCTCTGTGCTGCTCCCGCCAAACATCCAGCAACCCCCATCTGTCCTGCCAGTCCTTCCTGTGCATGGCCAACTTACGCACCGGGGAGTCAACAAGGGGAGGGTGGGACCTATCCAGAGCCACATCCGTGATCGAGTTGAAGTCCCCCCCTAACACTACCGGGCCCGCCAGGAAAGAGGCCAAGGACCCCGAGAGGCCATCAAAATATCGGGCCTGATCAGTGTTTGGTGCATACACACAACAGAGAACCACATCCCTTCCATACAGCCTCCCCTCCACTGCTACGAACCTGCCATCAGGGTCCACTACTTGATTCAACACCTGGAACGGTATCCCCGCCCTCACCCAAATCAATACCCCCCTGGCATATGCTGAGTAAGTGGTGCCGAACACCTGGCCCCGCCATCTTTTTTGCAACGCAGCGCACTCTTTTTTGGTCAGATGGGTTTCTTGTAGCATAGCAATCTGGACCCCCCTTCGCACCAGGTATGCGTGTACTTTGTGGCGTTTGACCATAGTTCGCAGCCCCCGGACATTCCACGTTAGGCATTTTAAGTTAGGTAACGTCCCCATACCAACATCGATCAGTCCGAGTCAAACAACGAGAGTTCACATCCCCCCCAAAGCAGTTGCCCCCCCCAAAACAAACCCTGAACAGAAGAACACCCCAAACCCCTCTCCCCAGGACAGAGCCTACAAACCCAGTGTCAGCCCCAATCCAAACCTCGAACCAACTACCCATTCTCCTAACCTGTGGTCTCCACCACAGATGGCCTTAAGGGCCCAAGGGGGGTGAGTTATCGCCGACCCCAGCTAGCGGAGCCCACACCCCGCGCCCTCATCCCACTCTGCGCACTCAGCCCCTCTCCCGGCAACCCACTCATCGCCAACAGGATACCGCCCTACCATTAGGTCTCGTCCAAGTCCCAACACAGTCTCAACCATGAAATACCCCATCAGAGGTCTGGGGGGTCACCACCGGCCCCTTCGAGCTTTCCGCTTCTGAGAGGTCCTCTCCAGTCCTGTTGCCTTCCCCGCCAGAGTCCGTTTCCACCAGATCACTGTTCTGTTGCGACCCCGTGATGGCCGCCGTCGCTGCGAGCGCATCTCTCTTTTCCGCAGCCATTTGAGCCTCCCTTTTCTCCCGCTGGCGCCTATTGCGGGACCGGATGCGCTGCGATTGTCTGATCCGGGGTTGCTTAGGCTGATCTCGCCTACTTTTATGCGACCCGTCCGTCCCTGCCCTATACGACTCCAGCCACTGCCATGCTTCGTCCGGAGTCTGGAAGAAGTGCGTGGCCTCATCCAGTATGACCCGCAGCTTGGCCGGGAAGAGCAAGGAATATTGAATGCCCTCCTCCCGCAGCTCCTTCTTCACCGCTAGGAACGATGCCCTGTTCCTCTGGACCGCCTGAGTGTAGTCCGGGAAGATCGTGACCTCGCTGTTTTCCACCTCAAACGGGCCTGACATCCTAGCCCTCTGGATGAGGAGGTCCCGGTCCTTATAGTGGAGGAGCCGCACCACCATCGGTCGGGGGGGGCGACCAAGCCCTGGTGGGCGAGCAGGCACCCTGTGGGCTCGCTCCAGAGTAAAGAAAGGAGTGAGCCCCTCCGGTGCCACCACTGTACGAAACCAGTTCTCCATGTAGGCCACCGCATCCTCCCCCTCAATTCGTTCCGGCAGGCCTACGACCCGCACGTTGTTCCGTCTATTGCGGCCTTCGGCATCCTCCGCCCGTCGTTCCAGCGAGTCCAACCGGGCCAGTATGTCTGTGATCTTGTGTTCCGCGGTCACCACCGACGGTTTCAGGTCCAATAACAGCTGATCATGGTCCTTGACCCTATCCGCCAGCTTCGCGTGGTCCGCTCGCAATAGCCCCAGTCCCGTGGCCACTTGTGCGATGTCCTGGTGCAAGGCCTCCTTGGTCGAGGTGATCGCATCGAGTATGGCGTCTAGACGTCGGTTCAGCCGCTGCTCCTGGTCCAGCTCCGGCGGGGGAGTCTCACCCATCAGAGACGATGCCGCTAGGTCCCCCTCACCGCGCTCCGCGGCCACCAGCCCTCCGGCCGCCGCCATTTCAGGGTACTGCGTCACAGGCCAAAAAGCCCGTCCAGCTCCAGCACTCTTGATTCGGCGCCAACTCTCAGATGCTGAGCAGGAGCAAGTGCCACCGCCGATGCCCTCAGGTCCAATGGCCAACGTGGCGAGCACCGTTCGGCCGACCCCCTCGGAAGCCTGGGGGGGGAAAGGAGAAGATAGAGATGGCGGCCAGCGAGGGTCCCCAAAGTCCGGGCGGGGCGAATCACTGTCCCCCGACCTCCGGAACTGTCGCCTCCGTCCCCAATGCCTCGATCTGTCGGCTGCAGGGCCTCCCGCCAGTCGGCGACAACTCGGCTCAAAGTTGATGACCGGAGCTGCCCGATCTCATCGCCGCCATTTTCTTCTCACTCTCGGCAACACCTCGGCCGTCGCCCAACTCGGTCTCCTCGGGGCCAGCAGTCCCCCAGCGACTTTCCGTCCGTGCCCAGCGGTCCCCTCACACTTCGTAGGGCAGGAGTGTCGGCCTCGGGTCGCCCAGGGTGCAAAAAGCAGGAGAATTAGCGGGATTCCGCGCGGAGCTGCGAGCTCATGCCGCCATCCCGATCGGCGTCCAAGCCACGCCCCCCGATAATACAGAAGTCATGAGAGCAAATATACGAGTGGAAGATGCAACTTCAACTCAACTAGAAATGTCCTCTACCATGAGCAGTAAAAACCTGCTACAGAAGTTGTAACAGCAAACGCATGAGTCAAAGATGGAGTGTCAACTCAACTAGAAATGTATCCTTCTACCGTGAGCAGTAAGAAGCTGCTATTGAAGTGCAGAGACAACAACCAAGGTAAAGGTGTACCGTTGATACAACTAGAAATGTACCCTTATACCACGAGCAATAAAGAGATAATACAGACATTGTTTGCGCTACTACACGAATTGCACGTAGCACTGTGCAAAAATGCGTAGCGTAGCAGGCATTTTTAGCTTGCTCTCGGGCTTCAATGTCAAGTTGGCGATCGCGAGCGAACAAAATCACCATCCCGGCGAGACTTTTTTCTCATTCCCGATCAGCAACATCAAGTTGCTGATCGTGAGTGTGGAAAATATACCTCCGGTGAGATTCTCTATGCGGGGAGGTCAGGTTTCTCATTGCGAGTGGTCGCGTATGCTCGTGACCGCTCGAGATGAGAAACTACCAGCCCGAGGAAGCTGCCGCTCAAGTACAAATCTACTTGAGCGACAGAAAACGACCGCTTGCACTGTGCAAGATGCCGTTTACAAAGATTGCACAGTGCGGACAAGCATCTGGCACAGTGCAATCAGTGCGAACAGCATTTTCCCTACCGCACTACGCACTTCGTGTAGCTACACGTAGCTTGCATAGTGCGAAGTGCTACCGTGGCGCTACTACGCAAACTATGCCCAGGGTTAGCAGTGTGCAGGTCTGTGTTACTCCCTTGACCCCCCACACATGATGGGTTTCCCCGGTAGAACCTGGTCCCATCTCCTGCCGAAGGGACGGGGTGGTTCCAACAGATGCCTGGTGCATTGATCCAGTCGACAGACCCCTTCGCTTCCTGTGAAACATTTTCAGAAATAACAAGGTGGGCAATATTTCCAAGTTGTTGCCAAGGTTGGGGGAGGGGGGACGCTTGGTTAATACTTTCTCTGCTAACTCTACTCTTTAGCTGCAGAAGGTACATTCAGGCCAAGGATAAACTCTTCCTGGACATAAGACGCAGACAACCTTCTTTCCACCTGTCCGTTCCCTGTCCATGGAGTACTTTTAGTAATAAGCTGTCGCAGAGATTCATGGGGGGGGGTTTGGACAATACTTCTTTCCACAAGTTCCTCCTCTCGCCAAGGCTTGACCTTAGTAATGTTTCTCAAGCTGTTGCAGAGTTTTTTTTGGGGGTGGCGTGGCTTGGAGTATACTTCTTTCCACCTGTCCCTTCCCTGTCCATGGGGTACCTTTAGTAACATTGTTCAAGCTGTTGCTGAGTTTCGTGGGGGGCTTGGACTATTCTCCTTCACCCCAGTCCCTTCTCTCTCCAATCCTTCACTCCAGTGATGTTTCTGGAGGTGCTCCCTGATTGCACCCTATTTGCAGTCCGCGCGCACCCTCGATCGCGCGCCCCCGCTGTGTGTAATGCTGCTCGGATCCCTCGGATGGATGGAACACAATAGCTGCCTCTGAAAACCATTATAAATATTAATAGAATTGATAAAACTCTAAAAATGCATCATGTCGCATCGCCTCCCCAGAAATCCTTTAGATGCAATCATCCGGCGTGCAGCAAATTGCTCTTTTTCACTCATTACTTTTGTGATCAGTGCGGTTCTCTGCAGGAGTCTGCGTCGCAGCTCAGCCTCTTCAGCCGAGTGATCCTCTGCACTCAGCAGACTGGGGCACCCCTCCCATCGCAGCTCCCTTTATCGATGGGTCTGATGAATATATGGAGTTTCTATAAATCAATCTTCGGTATTTATATTTCTTTTTTTTTTTGTAATCCTTAGGTCTGTCTGGTAGTTTGAGGTATCTAACAGACATAAGGGTTACAGTAGCAAATCAAAATCAAATCATGGAATATTTTTTAAGCGCACAAATCACTCGAAAGTCTCAAGGCGCTTGAAGACATCTCTCAAGATCAGTTTAGTGAGATGTAATTAGGTATCAAACAGCCATGTGTTTAACTTCCTGCGAAAACAGTTGTGATCAATGATGATGCGTAGGTGTGGGGGCAGTTTGTTCCAAATAGCCGGAGCAAGGAAGGAGAAGGATCTCCCTCCGTTGTTGGTGGTACGAATTCTGAGAGGTGTGGGAAGTGATTCGTTGGTGGATCTCAGAGTCCTGCAGGGTTGGTACCAACTGAACTTTTTGGCCCAAAAGCCCAGACTTCTTCCATACATATTTTTGTGCATTAAGTAGAGAATCTTAAAACGTATTCGTTTCAGACAGGCAACCAATGTAAGAGCCTCAGGTTGGGTGCCTACAGGGATCTTGGCGGAAGATTGAGCACTAGCCTGGCTGCAGTGTGCTGCAGAACCTAAAGCCTTCGAAGAAGGTCTTCATTTATTGATGCCAACTGGGCATTTCCATAGTCCATACGGTTCATAATCATCCCTGGACTAAAGGTTTTCTGGCCTCCATCGGAATCCATAAAAAAACTTTGCGTAGATTACGCCTGACACCAAAACAGGAGCTAATTATCTTATTGATCTGATTTTTCATTGATAATTTACTGTCAATTTGGAATCCTAAATTCCATACCGTCTGTGTAGGAGTTGGGCAGGGGCCGAGGTTTGGAGGCCACCAATCTTGTGACCAATGTTAATGCGCCTTGCCAAAGAGCATGATCTTGGTTTTACCTCCGTTTAATTGAGGGTGATTTGTGCTCATCCACCTGTCAATATGGGAAGTGCAAACTTTAAACCGTGACTTTGTTGCCATTGGATCTGGGCCAAGAGTGATCAAGATGTGAGTGTCATCGGCATATGACACAACATCAAAGCCCGTAGGATATGATGCCCTTGGCCAATGGGGTCACATATAGATTAAAAAGTGTCTGGCTCAGACTAGAGCCCTGCGTCAATCCCATCCTAACTGATCTACTGCAAGAGACGGTGTTTTCCACCTGTACTGTCGAAGCTCGTCAGTTAAATAGCTCCTGAGCCACTGTAGGGCCTTCCCCCTGACACCGAGCTCCCTGAGCCGACGTTCAAGAATGCAGTCGGAGATGGTGTCAAAAGCTGCTGATAGATCTAGCGGGACGAGGATAGATGACGGCCCGCTGTCCAATGCCAACCTGGTGCTATCAGTTACTTCCACCAGAGATATTTCAGTGCTATGGGTGGCCCTGAAACCCGATTGTGAGGGGGCTAGTAATCTCTGGCTTTCAAGATGGACAATGAGCTGTTGATTGCACAGCCACTCGAGCATCTTCCCAAAATGAGGATGCAGTGAGATTGGACGGTAATTAGAAGGGAGTTTAGGGTCGGTGGTGGATTTTTTTAGTATTGGCCTGACTCGGGCAGTTTTCCATATCTTTGGGACCTCGGATTGTGACAGTGACCTATTAAATAGGTCAGTGAGGCTATCTAACGGCGTCAGAGCTATGATTGGAAAGAATCTCGGTGGCACGGGGTCTGTAGGTGAATCAGATTTTATTTTTAGCATGACTTTGGTCACTTCTTTTGAGTTACACTGGAAGAATTCGTCCAGGATATGAGGAGGGCCTGAATATGTCATGGGAGGATTTCCTGAGACTTTGATGTCATGGGGTGGAAAGGAGTTATGATTTGCAACAATTTTATCGTCAAAGAATTTAGAGAGGGAGTCAATGCAGTCTTGTGAAGTGGAGACTTGTGTCTGAACAGGTGGCGTTGTAAATTCTTTGAAGATTTGATAAAGCTCCTTGTTGGAGTTTGCCGCCTTCTCGATCTGATTTAGGAGAAATCGTTTTTTTGTTTGCCTAATGTTCTCCATTTAATTGCGGTGGATACATTTATATGTTTCACGGTCTGTTAGATCTTTACTTTTTCTCCATTTCCGCTCCGCTGTCCTACGCGAGAGCTTTGCTGACTTCAGCTGCTCCGTAAACCAGGGAGCGGCTCTAGATTTAATTTTTACCCTTGTAAGAGCGGTAAGTTTGTCTAGCGCATCAGTTATTGTTCTCTCAAAGAAAGTTGCTGCCTGATCGATGTTGACATTTTGGCTATATTGGGTGGAGCTAAAATAAGTTGCAAAAAGAGGTAAGGTAACTTTACGCCATGACCTTCACCAGATTGGTTCGTTGCTGTGGTCAGTTTTGGAGTTGTGAGCTGGAATAACAAACTTTAGTAGGTCATGATGTGAGCATAATAATGGGGATGGCGGCTCAACCTTAACCTCTGTGGAATTTGTAAACAGTAGGTCGAGCGTGTGACCAGCAGTGTGAGTGGGCCCTGCTACCAGTTGGGTGAGTCCCAAAGGGCTCATATTTGTGATTAGCTGGTCTGCGTCTGGGTTCTGTAGTATTTCAGCATGATAGTTAAAATCTCCTATTAAAAGGAAAAGACCAGAGGCCAGTACATGCGGCTCGATTATCTCAAGTAACTTGTCTGGGAAACTGTTTTTGGGGCCAGGAGGTCTGTATTCTAACGCTCCTCTCCATGCACCTCCAGACGGACCCTCCATTCTGAAGATACATCATTCCAACTTGTCAACACTCGTGGTTTCTAGGGAGGTGATACTCACGCCAGGGGGAGTGGCTAGGAGTAGACCTTCTCCTCTATTCTTATTTCTGCCACTCTTATTATGTTGTGTTGTGGTGGAAAGGCAGTGACCACGTCTTTGGAGAATACTCAAGTAACCAGGTTTCTGTGATGAAACAGATGTCTGGTAATTCAATATCCATGAGGCTCCATAAATAACGGCGTGTTTAGGAATAGAGCGCGCGTTGAAATATATTGCTTTTAATCATTTCGGAATGTTGGTGTGGTTTAGGTTACAATGTTTGGGTTATGCTCAATAGAGCAAATTTGTTAAAACATGATGGGGCATATTATCAAGACAGGTGATAAAATTATCGCCGCTTTAGCGGCAGGAAACTGCAGCTAATGCGACGATAATGGGCTTGATAATATGCTCTATGGAATTCCAATTGAAACCCATGTTAGATGTGAAGGACTGCTTACCAAACAATTGGGCTTCTATTGGAATTCCATTAAAAAAAAAAAAATTAATCCAGTATTTGTAAAGCGCGCAGCTACCCGTAGGCATCCCGTCGCAGGAGGGCAGTTGGGAAGATTAAGCAAGCTATTGCCCAGAGTCACATGGTGCTGGGCAGACCCCTGCCGCCGGAGCCGGGGATCGAACCGTGATCCCCAGCGTCTGGCGTCAGTTGCCCTGGCAGCTGCGACACGCCTCTTCCATAGAGCATATTATCAAGCCCATTATCACTGTGTTAGCTGCAGTTTTCTCCTGCTAAAGCGGCAATAATTTTATCGCCTGTCTTGATAATATGCTCCGATAGCCCTTGCACCCTGCTGGTCGTTGTGTCTCCTGGTGTAACTGAATGTTTAAGAAGGGGATAATTTAGGTCTTTTAAACCCTGACTCGAATATTTGAAGACAGCCATGATGGGCCTCACCGGATTGGACGGAGGCTCGCAGGGACGTATAAGGAAGGAGCAGAGGTCCTGGCTGAGCTGAAAAACAACAGATGTCTGTGTGTGTGCGCATGCGCGGACCGCGTCAGGTGGGACCTGGCATGTGCACTCAGGGACAACTCTTAAAGAAGCAACCTTGGGGCACCCACAAAATAAGCACATTTACAGAACCTTATACGAAAACCCCTTCCCATTCAAACATCAGCATCTTATATGGAGTTTCGTGGGAGACTGAAAACTTTTCTGTTCGCACAGGCCTTCTCATCTTAATCCAACTCTGTCCCTGCTCTTGAAGTTGAATTGACCCCGCAGCGCCATGAAACCGCTAGGTAAATGTGCGCTATACAAATATTTTTAAATTCAAATTCAAAACAATTCCCGTGTGTCATTCAGGGAGTGCACAGTGGGGGCACAAAAATGGAGATTTCTGCACGAAATTGATGTTTGAAAAGGAGAGGCCGGAAGAAGATGCTTCAGCCTCATAAGCAGCCTGTTGGAGATGTTTCTGCTGCTTTTAGGACTGAAAGGCGGACTCCAGAGCCTTGCAGCTGCTGCTCGAGGTATTTCTGGTCCAGTCTTAGGAATATTAGGTCAAAGGTCACACACTTATGGCAGGTGAGTTACGATCAGAATTCACGCACTCGTTCACTTTGATCTGAATCCAATTTCCTGTTGTTGTTTCCCGTGATGTGCCCTCAGACCAGACCTCAGACCTGACCTCAGACGTGACCTCAGACGTGACCTCAGACCTGACCTCAGACCTGACCTCAGACGTGACCTCAGACCAAACCTCAGACATGATGTCAGACGCGACTTCAGAATGCCGTCAGATGTGCCCTCAGTCCAGACCACAGACGCAACCTCAGATATGCCCTCAGACCAGACCTCAGACCTGACCTCAGATGTGACCTCAGACCAGACCTCAGACCTGACCTCAGATGTGACCTCAGACCAGACCTCAGACCTGACCTCAGATGTGACCTCAGACGTGACCTCAGACCTGACCTCACACAAGCCCTCAGACCAGACCTCACCCCAAACCTCAGACATGCTGTCAGACGCGACTTCAGAATGCCGTCAGATATGCCCTCAGACCTGACCTCAGACGCGCCCTCAGATATGCCCTCAGCCCAGACCTCAGACGCGCCTCAGCCCAGACCTCAGACGCGCCCTCAGATATGTCCTCAGCCCAGACCTCAGACGCGCCTCAGCCCAGACCTCAGACGTGCCCTCAGATATGCCCTCAGCCCAGACCTCAGACGCGCCTCAGCCCAGACCTCAGACGCGCCCTCAGATATGCCCCTAGCCCACACCTCAGACGCGCCTCAGCCCAGACCTCAGACGCGCCGTCAGATATGCCCTCAGCCCACACCTCAGACGCAACCTCAGATACGCCCTCAGACCACACCTCAAACGCGACCTCAGATGCGACCTCAGACGCGACCTCAGATATGCCCTCAGCCCACACCTCAGACGCGCCTCAGCCCAGACCTCAGACCACACCTCAGACGCGCCTCAGCCCAGACCTCAGACGCGCCCTCAGATATGCCCTCAGACCACACCTCAGACGCACCTCAGCCCAGACCTCACACGCGCCCTCAGATATGTCCTCAGCCCAGACCTCAGACGGGCCTCAGCCCAGACCTCAGACGCGCCCTCAGATATGCCCTCAGACCAGACCTCAGACGCGACCTCAGATATGCCCTCAGACCTGACCTCAGACGCAACCTCAGATATGCCCTCAGACCACACCTCAGACGCGCCCTCAGATATGCCCTCAGCCCACACCACAGACGCGCCTCAGCCCAGACCTCAGACGCGCCCTCAGATATGCCCTCAGCCCAGACCTCAGACGCGCCTCAGCCCAGACCTCAGACGCGACCTCAGATATGCCCTCAGCCCAGACCTCAGACGCGCCTCAGCCCAGACCTCAGACGCGACCTCAGATATGCCCTCAGCCCACACCTCAGACGCGACCTCAGATGCGACCTCAGGCGCGACCTCAGATATGCCCTCAGCCCAGACCTCAGACGCGCCTCAGCCCAGACCTCAGACGCGCCCTCAGATATGCCCTCAGCCCAGACCTCAGACGCGCCTCAGCCCAGACCTCAGACGCGCCCTCAGATATGCCCTCAGACCACACCTCAGACGCGACCTCAGATGCGACCTCAGACGCGACCTCAGATATGCCCTCAGCCCAGACCTCAGACGCGACCTCAGATATGCCCTCAGACCACACCTCAGACGCGCCCTCAGATATGCCATCAGACCACACCTCAGACGCGCCTCAGCCCAGACCTCAGACGCGCCCTCAGATATGCCCTCAGCCCAGACCTCAGACGCGCCTCAGCCCAGACCTCAGACGCGCCCTCAGATATGCCCTCAGCCCACACCTCAGACGCGACCTCAGATGCGACCTCAGACGCGACCTCAGATATGCCCTCAGCCCAGACCTCAGACGCGCCTCAGCCCAGACCTCAGACCCGCCCTCAGATATGCCCTCAGCCCAGACCTCAGATGCGCCTCAGCCCAGACCTCAGATGCGCCCTCAGATATGCCCTCAGCCCAGACCTCAGACGTGCCTCAGCCCAGACCTCAGACGCGCCCTCAGATATGCCCTCAGACCACACCTCAGACGCGCCTCAGCCCAGACCTCAGACGCGCCCTCAGATATGCCCTCAGCCCACACCTCAGACGCGACCTCAGATGCGACCTCAGACGCGACCTCAGATATGCCCTCAGCCCAGACCTCAGAAGTGCCTCAGCCCAGACCTCAGATGCTCCCTCAGATATGCCCTCAGCCCACACCTCAGACGCGACCTCAGATGCGACCTCAGACGCGCCCTAAGATATGCCCTCAGCCCAGACCTCAGACGCGCCTCAGCCCAGACCTCAGACGCGCCCTCAGATATGCCCTCAGCTCAGACCTCAGACGCGCCTCAGCCCTGACCTCAGACGCGCCATCAGATATGCCCTCAGCCCAGACCTCAGACGCGCCCTCAGATATGCCCTCAGCCCAGACCTCAGACGCGCCTCAGCCCAGACCTCAGACGCGCCCTCAGATATGCCCTCAGACCACACCTCAGACGCGACCTCAGATGCGACCTCAGACGCGACCTCAGATATGCCCTCAGCCCAGACCTCAGACGCGACCTCAGATATGCCCTCAGACCACACCTCAGACGCGCGCCCTCAGATATGCCCTCAGACCACACCTCAGACGCGCCTCAGCCCAGACCTCAGACGCGCCCTCAGATATGCCCTCAGCCCAGACCTCCGACGCGCCTCAGCCCAGACCTCAGACGCGCCCTCAGATATGCCCTCAGCCCAGACCTCAGACGCGCCTCAGCCCAGACCTCAGACGCGCCCTCAGATATGCCCTCAGACGCGACCTCAGATATGCCCTCAGACCACACCTCAGACGCGACCTCAGATATGCCCTCAGACCACACCTCCGACGCGACCTCAGATGCGACCTCAGACGCGACCTCAGATATGCCCTCAGACCTGACCTCAGACGCGCCTCAGCCCAGACCTCAGACGCGCCCTCAGATATGCCCTCAGCCCAGACCTCAGACGCTTCCTTCCAAACGTGTTATCGGACCCTGAACTCTGAAGCTCTGCCGAGTTCACCGCCGGTGCTCTGAGGCCACCGGTGTGGCGAGTGGCTAGAGCTGACAGGCAAGAATCCTCCTTGAGGGTCACCTGCAAGATGTGCAGACAATACAGGTATTTATTTTGTAGACATTCTTTCTTGTCAGAGCAGAGGACACGCCCAACACAACAAACAAACAAACAAAGAAGCTTTTGTTGGAAAATAAACAAAGACATGTTTTAAATGTATTGAATCGAAGAGCGCTTAGGGTCAGAAACGGGGGGCGGGTGGGGGGGGGAGTGTCCCCGGTGCTCCTCATGCTCTCCTCTGCTCTGTGCTCTCTTGAAGCACAGCTGTTGGAGAGAACAAAGGAAACCAGATGTTAAGAAGCTAAAGGAAGAGCTGTCGGGAATGATGAGATATGCTCTGGATGGGACATCTGCAGGCTCTCACTTCAAAACACCCCTGGACCTCTGGAAGATCAGACGATGACAGAACCTAGAGTCTGAGGGCCCGTTTCAAAGAACTAACTTAAGACAAACTCCTAAACTTACTACTTTTGGTATTCACAGAAGCTAGGATTTTGTCTTAAGTTTGTCTTAAGACAGACGTAAGACAAAATACTAACTTCTGTCAATACCAAAAGTAGTAAGTTTAGGATTTTGTCTTAAGTTAGTTCTGTGAATCGGGCCCTTGGTGTCGAGGGCCCGCACTGAGCTGGTTCAGGAGCTATCTGACAGACCGAACATCTAGGGCCCGATTCACAGAAATAACTTAAGACAAAATCCTAAACTTACTACTTTTGGTATTCATAGAAGTTAGGATTTTGTCTTAAGTTTGTCTTAAGACAGACGTAAGACAAAATACTAACTTAAGTCTGTCTTAAGTCTGTCTTAAGACAAACTTAAGACAAAATCCTAACTTCTGTCAATACCAAAAGTAGTAAGTTTAGGATTTTGTCTTAAGTTAGTTCTGTGAATCAGGCCCTGAGAGAAGAACAGACCCGCTGTCTCTCCGGTACCCATGACCAGGACGTGCACTTCCAGGGTCACACGTCTGACCTCCTCTACCCATGAGCAGAACGTGCAGTCCGAGGGTCCCATGTCTGACCTCCTGTACCCAAGAACAGGACGTGCACACCGAGGGTCACACGTGTGACCTTCTGTACCCATGACCAGGATGTGCACTCCGAGGGTCATACGTCTGACCTTCTCTACCCATGAGCAGGACGTGCACTCCCAGGGTCACACGTCTGACCTCCTCTACCCATGAGCAGGACGTGCAGTCCGAGGGTCCCTCGTCTGACCTCCTGTACCCAAGACCAAGACGTGCACTCCGAGGGTCACACATCTGACCTCCTGTACCCATAACATGGACGTGCACTCCCAGGGTCACACGTCTGACCTCCGGTACCCATAACACGGATGTGCATTCCCAGGGTCACACGTCTGACCTCCTGTACCAATGACAAGGATGTGCACTCCAAGGATCACACATCTGACCTCCTCTACCCATGAGCAGGACGTGCACTCTGAGATTCCCACGTCTGACCTCCTCTACCCATGACAAGGACGTGCACTCCGAGGGTCCCACGTCTGACCTCCTGTACCCATAACAAGGACGTGCACTTCCAGGGTCACACGTCTGACCTCCTTCCTGTACCCATAACAAGGACGTGCACTCCGAGGGTCACACGTCTTACCTCCTGTACCCATAACAAGGACGTGCACTTCCAGGGTCACACGTCTGACCTCCTGTACCCATAACAAGGACGTGCACTCCCAGGCTCACACGTCTGACCTCCTCTACCCATGAGCAGGACGTGCAGTCTGAGGTTCCCACGTCTGACCTCCTGTACCCAAGACCAGGACGTGCACGCCGAGGGTCACACGTCTGACTTCCTGTACCCATAACAAGGACGTGCACTCCAACGATCATACGTCTGACCTCCTGTACCCATAACAAGGATGTGCACTCCCAGGGTAACACGTCTGACCTCCTGTACCCATGACAAGGACGTACACTCCCAGGGTCACATGCCTGACTTCCTGTAGCCATAACCAGGACTTGCACTCCGAGGGTCACACGTCTGACCTCCTGCACCCATAACAAGGATGTGCACTCCCAGGGTCACACGTCTGACCTCCTGTACCCATGACAAGGACGTGCACTCCCAGGGTCACACGCCTGACCTCCTTTAGCCATGACCAGGATGTGCACTCCCAGGGTCACACGTCTGACCTCCTGTACCCATGACAAGGACTTGCACTCCCAGGGTCACACGTCTGACCTCCTGTACCCATAACAAGGACGTGCACTCCCAGGGTCACACGTCTGACCTCCTGTACCCATGACAAGGACTTGCACTCCCAGGGTCACACGTCTGACCTCCTGTTAAACCTACTGGACACAACAAGCCACAGAGGACTTATCCTGCTCCTGCCCAGTTGACCAGTGGCAGCGGGACCTGGACTGGACCCTGCTGTTTGGCTTCTGCCTGCCATCCTGTGAGTCTCCAAGTGCCCCCCTGAGATCCTGGGGGACCTCAGGAGTGCGCCCCACTGGTGGATTAGGACTTTGAAAGACTAACGTCAGAAAGTAAAACCTCTGTCCAGGACGAAGCTGGTTCATGTATCTGACCTGCGCCCCATCGTGGTCAGCATCTAATGATACCCAGGTCCCCTGCGGCCCATCGGGGTCAGCATCAAATGATACCCAGGTCCCCTGCGGCCCATCGGGGTCAGCATCTAATGATACCCAGGTCCCCTGCGGCCCATCGGGGTCAGCATCTAATGATACCCAGGTCCCCTGCGGCCCATCGGGGTCAGCATCTAATGATACCCAGGTCCCCTGCGGCCCATCGGGGTCAGCATCTAATGATACCCAGGTCCCCTGCGGCCCATCGGGGTCAGCATCAAATGATACCCAGGTCCTGTTCTACTGCGAATACTGGCTGATATTGACTTAAAACTTTACAAAATCATATCTCTGGCTCCCTTGTTGGACTCTTGTCAGTTTGGTGTCGTATTGTTTATTAATTTTACACTAGTTATTGTCATGATTTTTTCCATGTCTACTATGTTTTAGTTGATATAGTTAATTAAAAAACATTACAATGTGTGAAACATGTCATCTTAAAATATAGAATAAGAAAACGTAAAATTAAACAGAGTAAAAGTGTTAGGGGAATAGTGCTTATATAGCGAGGGGAAACTAGATGTTCAAGAAACAACTTATTACAGGTTGTTCCTTAAAACAGTATGCATTTTGAGATTTTTATTGGTTTGCATTTCAAATTTATCCCTGTTTTAGTGCCCCTGTGTCTCCAATCCTCACTGGTCTCACCCCAGGGTACTTGTGTGTCTCCAATCCTTCCTGGCCGGGTCTCACCCCAGGATGCTCCTGTGTCTCCAACCCTCAGTGGCCTGCTCTCACTCCAGGGTGCTCATGTGTCTCCAATCCTTACTGGTCTCACCCCAGGGTGCTCCTGTGTCTCCAATCCTCACTGGCTCTCACCCCAGGGTGCTCCTGTGTCTCCAATCATCACTGACTTCGTCTCACCCCAGGGTGCTCCTGTGTCACCAATCCTCACTGGCCTGGTCTCACCCCAGGGTGCTCCTGTGTCTCCAATCCTCACTGGCTCTCACCCCAGGGTGCTCCTGTGTCTCCAATCATCACTGACTTCGTCTCACCCCAGGGTGCTCCTGTGTCTCCAATCCTCTCTGGCCTGGTCTCACCCCGGGGTGCTCCTGTGTCACCAATCCTCACTGGCCTGGTCTCACCCCGGGGTGCTCCTGTGTCTCTAATCCTCACTGGCTCTTACCCCAGGGTGCTCCTGTGTCTCCAATCCTCTCTGGCCTGGTCTCACCCCGGGGTGCTCCTGTGTCTCTAATCCTCACTGGCTCTTACCCCAGGGTGCTCCTGTGTCTCCAATCCTCTCTGGCCTGGTCTCACCCCGGGGTGCTCCTGTGTCTCCAATCCTCCCTGGCCTGCTCTCACCCCAGGGTGCTCCTGTGTCACCAATCCTCACTGGCCTGGTCTCACCCCGGGGTGCTCCTGTGTCTCCAATCCTCACTGGCCTGGTCTCACCCCGGGGTGCTCCTGTGTCTCCAATCCTCACTGGCCTGGTCTCACCCCGGGGTGCTCCTGTGTCACCAATCCTCACTGGCCTGGTCTCACCCCAGGGTGCTCCTGTGTCTCCAATCCTCACTGGCTCTTACCCCAGGGTGCTCCTGTGTCTCCAATCCTCACTGGCTCTTACCCCAGGGTGCTCCTGTGTCTCCAATCCTCACTGGCCTGGTCTCACCCCGGGGTGCTCCTGTGTCTCCAATCCTCTCTGGCCTGCTCTCACCCCAGGGTGCTCCTGTGTCACCAATCCTCACTGGCTCTCACCCCAGGGTGCTCCTGTGTCTCCAATCCTCACTGGCCTGCTCTCACCCCAGGGTGCTCCTGTGTCTTCAATCCTCACTGGCCTGCTCTCACCCCAGGGTGCTCCTGTGTCACCAATCCTCACTGGCTCTCACCCCAGGGTGCTCCTGTGTCTCCAATCCTCTCTGGCCTGCTCTCACCCCAGGGTGCTCCTGTGTCACCAATCCTCACTGGCTCTCACCCCAGGGTGCTCCTGTGTCTCCAATCCTCACTGGCCTGCTCTCACCCCAGGGTGCTCCTGTGTCTTCAATCCTCACTGGCCTAGTCTCAACCCAGGGTGCTCCTGTGTCACCAATCCTCACTGGCTCTCACCCCAGGGTGCTCCTGTGTCTCCAATCCTCTCTGGCTTGCTCTCACCCCAGGGTGCTCCTGTGTCACCAATCCTCACTGGCTCTCACCCCAGGGTGCTCCTGTGTCTCCAATCCTCACTGGCCTGCTCTCACCCCAGGGTGCTCCTGTGTCTCCAATCCTCTCTGGCCTGGTCTCACCCCGGGGTGCTCCTGTGTCTCCAATCCTCACTGGCCTGCTCTCACCCCAGGGTGCTCCTGTGTCACCAATCCTCACTGGCCTGGTCTCACCCCAGGGTGCTCCTGTGTCTCCAATCCTCACTGGCTCTCACCCCAGGGTGCTCCTGTGTCTCCAATCATCACTGACTTCGTCTCACCCCAGGGTGCTCCTGTGTCACCAATCCTCACTGGCCTGGTCTCACCCCAGGGTGCTCCTGTGTCTCCAATCCTCACTGGCTCTCACCCCAGGGTGCTCCTGTGTCTCCAATCATCACTGACTTCGTCTCACCCCAGGGTGCTCCTGTGTCTCCAATCCTCTCTGGCCTGGTCTCACCCCGGGGTGCTCCTGTGTCACCAATCCTCACTGGCCTGGTCTCACCCCGGGGTGCTCCTGTGTCTCTAATCCTCACTGGCTCTTACCCCAGGGTGCTCCTGTGTCTCCAATCCTCTCTGGCCTGGTCTCACCCCGGGGTGCTCCTGTGTCTCTAATCCTCACTGGCTCTTACCCCAGGGTGCTCCTGTGTCTCCAATCCTCTCTGGCCTGGTCTCACCCCGGGGTGCTCCTGTGTCTCCAATCCTCCCTGGCCTGCTCTCACCCCAGGGTGCTCCTGTGTCACCAATCCTCACTGGCCTGGTCTCACCCCGGGGTGCTCCTGTGTCTCCAATCCTCACTGGCCTGGTCTCACCCCGGGGTGCTCCTGTGTCTCCAATCCTCACTGGCCTGGTCTCACCCCGGGGTGCTCCTGTGTCACCAATCCTCACTGGCCTGGTCTCACCCCAGGGTGCTCCTGTGTCTCCAATCCTCACTGGCTCTTACCCCAGGGTGCTCCTGTGTCTCCAATCCTCACTGGCTCTTACCCCAGGGTGCTCCTGTGTCTCCAATCCTCACTGGCCTGGTCTCACCCCGGGGTGCTCCTGTGTCTCCAATCCTCTCTGGCCTGCTCTCACCCCAGGGTGCTCCTGTGTCACCAATCCTCACTGGCTCTCACCCCAGGGTGCTCCTGTGTCTCCAATCCTCACTGGCCTGCTCTCACCCCAGGGTGCTCCTGTGTCTTCAATCCTCACTGGCCTGCTCTCACCCCAGGGTGCTCCTGTGTCACCAATCCTCACTGGCTCTCACCCCAGGGTGCTCCTGTGTCTCCAATCCTCTCTGGCCTGCTCTCACCCCAGGGTGCTCCTGTGTCACCAATCCTCACTGGCTCTCACCCCAGGGTGCTCCTGTGTCTCCAATCCTCACTGGCCTGCTCTCACCCCAGGGTGCTCCTGTGTCTTCAATCCTCACTGGCCTAGTCTCAACCCAGGGTGCTCCTGTGTCACCAATCCTCACTGGCTCTCACCCCAGGGTGCTCCTGTGTCTCCAATCCTCTCTGGCTTGCTCTCACCCCAGGGTGCTCCTGTGTCACCAATCCTCACTGGCTCTCACCCCAGGGTGCTCCTGTGTCTCCAATCCTCACTGGCCTGCTCTCACCCCAGGGTGCTCCTGTGTCTCCAATCCTCTCTGGCCTGGTCTCACCCCGGGGTGCTCCTGTGTCTCCAATCCTCACTGGCCTGCTCTCACCCCAGGGTGCTCCTGTGTCACCAATCCTCACTGGCCTGGTCTCACCCCAGGGTGCTCCTGTGTCTCCAATCCTCACTGGCTCTCACCCCAGGGTGCTCCTGTGTCTCCAATCATCACTGACTTCGTCTCACCCCAGGGTGCTCCTGTGTCACCAATCCTCACTGGCCTGGTCTCACCCCAGGGTGCTCCTGTGTCTCCAATCCTCACTGGCTCTCACCCCAGGGTGCTCCTGTGTCTCCAATCATCACTGACTTCGTCTCACCCCAGGGTGCTCTTGTGTCACCAATCCTCACTTGCCTGGTCTCTCCCCATGGTGTTCATGTCTCTCCATTCCTCACTGGTCTCACCCCAGGGTGCTCCTGTGTCACCAATTCTCACTGTCTCTCACCCCTGGGTGCCCTTGTGTCTCCAATTCTCACTGGCCTGCTCTCTTACCCTCGTCTCCTCTCTTGTGCAGGACACAGAAGTCTTGAACACGGCGATCCTGACGGGCAGGGTGGTGTCCACCCCGGTGAGGGTGGTGGCGGTGCAGCAGGACGGCTCTGTCATTGACGTGTCAAGCTCTAGTGAGTGCAGGTCAGCTGATGAAGATGTGCTGAAGGTAAGGTGCCCTCACCCTCACCCTCACCCCTCTGGCTCCTGCTGTCCAAGGTGCATATTTATGATCAGTGAATTGAGAGGGACTCCTTTGAGCACACACTGGGACAGAGGTTATGTTTTCTTTCATTCATGTAAAGATTAAATCTGGTGCAGAAGGAGACAACGTGAATGTGGAATGAGGCAACAGTGGGGGCCCAAAACTGATTGTGTGGAAACCCCGTGGGTGCCCAGGACTTGGAAGTCAGTGCATACAATTATCAATGAGCTATTTAAAATGTTTCTAAAAACGTTAAAAGTGATTTAAAAACAGTTTAAAAAAGAGGAGAGAAAAACGTTCTCTTGAAATATGATTTCTGTTTTAAAGTTCCGCAAATCACAGTCCTAAATGATCATACACGTTGAACTACTGCTACAGTTCGGTCCGAGCTGTTCCTATGAGGCACAGGGTCACTATTGATTTGCATATGGCTGGGTCCAATCTGGGGTGGCATAGTGGGCAAAAGAACAATGGATTTAACCAAGATCTTTTGACTGGGGGAGAATGTTTGAATTGTCAGCATTTTGTCCATCATTTGTTTGCTGTAACACTTTTCGCTCTAAGTGGGATGGGTATGCCTAGACATGGGTCCCTTGCTCACTGTGCCTCTAAATTCAAGCTAGCCTGGTTGAAGAAGGGTGACATACCCTAAAACTGGTCCCATGATGCTTGTTTCCGGTCCAGGGAGAACCTGGCCTGGCAGTTCAGTCTGGACTGCTCCCATGAGGCACAGGGTCAAGACTGATTTTCATATGGCTGGGTCCAAACTGGGGTGGCGTAGTGGGCCAAGGAATGATGGATTTGACCCATATCTTTTGACTGGGGGAGAATGTTTTCCATTGTCACCCTTCCATCCATCATTTGTTTGCTGTAACATATTGTTATTGAAAGTGCCAATTTGAGGAATTTTGTTAAAATGAAAGGGAAAGAAAATCTGAATTCATTCCCAGCACACGATGAGCCAGATTTAGATTAAATGTCCTGGCTGGGAGACGCAACATCATCGCTGCCTACTGCCGCAGGGGACAAACATTTTAATACCTCACATAGCACGTCAAGGGTGCATAGATGAAATTCAGTGCTGCCAACAGCTGGTGTAGAGGTGCACCCAGATGTTGTACCATGCGCTCACGGTAATATCTCTCCAGGAGAGCTTTTTCAATCTCTCTGGCGGTTGGTCCGTCCATTGCATAGCAGGTAAATGACAATCAGGATTCCACCTATTGCTAGCAGGATCAGAGGTAGACCCCCGAAAATGCTTCCAAATATGGAGTGTATAAAGTTCGGAATAACTCTGAGGATTGTTTGAAAGGTGCTAAGGAATCCTGACCCTATTAATTTTAAATAGGTGTACAATACTAATCATATCTGACATATTAAAGATACGACCCTCAATTTCTATGAAATATAGGGGGCAGTTGGTACGTATAAGCGCCTGCATCTCTGTCGAGGTCCTTGCGATTTGAAGTTCAAAGTTTTCTTGAGCAGAGGTTAAGGGTACGGTCTGCTGTAAAAGCATAGTTTTCATTCTGCTCAAAGCATCAAACTGTATAAAAGAAACATTCAGTGAAGGCCATAGCGGCGCCTCCCTGACTGTATTTGTTGGTGGAAACAATACTGACATACAGCAAGTAACCCTGGTGTTCACGTGACCAGATAGGTAATGCCTGGAAGCATACCACAGCAACCTTGATCATTCAGCATCAAGTAACTCCCATTCGAAAGTAACTCTAACACTGGCACGATCACAGCAGCTAGACTACCTTTCATGTGGCAAGACAGATTTGCTATTGAACCATTACATGCTCCATGCAAAACAATATCTTGGCACATGGGAGAACCGCTTAAAGTGTTCTTGCAGTTTGTACCACTAAGAAACACTTCTCAATCCCCAGTCCGGCATCAAAATCTATACGGTAAATCCCAGGATTTCTTAATGTATTCTTTACCCAATTTTTCATATCTGCCTGCCTGCCTTGGCTCAAGGCAATAGTGAAACAGAAAGGTTGTAACCCAGAGAGTGATATGGCCGTGGATTAACCATTCTGTTGATGGGGATTCCACCACTGTGAATGGTAGCCAGTCCGGTTTTTCAATTTGCAGCATTGTATATTTAGCTCCTATTTGTGCCATTTCTCTCTGTGTATCTGTTAGATTGTATTCTGAAAACAGAGAGGTACAGTTTATAAAACTCCAAGGCACAAAGCCTATACTCAAAGATTGCAGCGTCCAGCTTAATAATATAATAGAGCGTAACTGAGATTGGCCGTGTTGTAATATGGCTAAATCCTGTTCCAGTATGTCTATCGCAGAAGATACAATGTTGCCCAATGAATATATCCTGGAGGTCAAAGTTGTTAATCCATTGACTACCACAGCTAACGATTTTTCTAAATTAATACAGTCTATTTCCTGTATTCTTTTTAGCGGCCACTTGTTGGGATATTTTCCAAATTTCATTATAGGCAGCGTAACTGCCAGCATAAGTGAAACGTTTCTGATGTTGTTTCCTGGGTCCTTGTAAAAATCCCTAAGATCCATGTCTTGTGAGAATAAAGATAAGTGTTGTTTCACTTCTGCAAGTGTTGAGGTGTCTAGCCGATTGAGGCACAACTTCCCAACACTATAGGATGTCACTACCCCTCGATGTTCTCTCATAACACAGGTCTGTCCATTGGAAACGGAGTCCTTCAGTGATGTTCACGAATCTTTTATGACATATGTTCGTGTCTAAGGGCCAAACCACCCAAACCACCCACTGTTTCCCATTTGGGTTTACTCTATTGTACTTTAATATGTCATCTACTGTTTACCCTTCTGTTGTAGTTGAAATTTGCCATCCCCATATGTCGGTGTTGGAAACCTAGGGGTGTTCAGGTCCTTGTTCTTGGCTATTCCAAGAAAGGATATCTGTTGCACAGTGCCATATAAAAAGATCATCTGCTGTGGAATGAGGCGTGCTCTAAATAGCGCCTCTGTACCCTGGACTTGCCAGTCCCTCGAACCCCAAATCCATTTGAGTCAATTTCGTCTTTCCATAGGTCAAAACCCTGTTCAGACAATTGGTCCAAAAAGGAAGCAGAGTAAATCTGTTTAGTGTTTGTCAACATAATTTTCAGTGCTGATGTTGGTGCAACCTTATAGTAATATGAGGCTGGATCTGTTGTGTTAAACCCTGAAAAGTATGAAAGTTTCTGTGCAAACGCTTGTGAACTATTTTTTGGTGGTGTTGGGCAATGTTCCCACTGATTGTATTCAAAACATTCCTAGCTGAAATGGATGTGTGCAGGAAAGGATGACCATAATGTTATTAACAGTACAATGTGTCATAATCTGAAGAACCCTCTAACATTTCATTATTAGAAAATGCAGCTGTTTTCTCTAAATCGCACAACATGCTATTGATTGTTTCAGTGTCCCAATCATCAGAAAATGTACTTTAGGTAATGATATCACTTAATGAAATTTTAAATACATGATTAATTTTTAAAAGGTCGGTCTGGCCGAATATGTTAAAATCAACCTTGTCCCATACTATACCATCCAGGATAGAAACTGCTGTAATGTTCACTAATGACAAGTCTCTTTGCTCACGATGTGATGATGGATCTGGCTTCAGTAGGATGTTTTGGGCTGTGAAACTTTGTTGAAGATAGTGTCCATTGATAATCATACTAAAAGTTAGTACTAAGTCTAGCCAGAAAAGAAAAAATAATATCCCAGAAATTACCCAGAGTTCAATCCAAGGTGATACTAGGTACGTCTGTTGAAGAAAGAGAAGAAAGTTATTTCATTGTTGCTTGAAAGGTGTTTTGGCTGGTGTCGTTTCCGGCTCGCTTGGATCCATAAAAAACGTATCAAAGTTAATGAAATAGCCAGAAGCAGTTCGATCAATTGTAGGAATTGCATCAGGATTAGTTGAAATGTTATTTTCCTCTTGACGAGGCATGTAGAAGTCTGTATTAGGTCTAATTGCAACTTGTGAATTATTCTGATGTTCATTTTGAATTTGAATGTCTGGTTCAAGTGGAACAAGGTGTATAGCATTGTTGCTTAGTCCTTCATTCCTTACAGGTGGCTTCTTCAAACAGGATGAGTCTTTCTGTTTGAACTTCTTGGATTGTAGCTAGTGGAGGGTGTCTGCTACAGCAGAGTTCAGGAGGCCTACTGTTTAGTATCTGCTACATAGTTGGTTTGATTAGGTCGATTGAGACCAATCTTTTCTCCTTTTTTCAGGCAATTGGCGGGAGTAGCACCGTTCTCGTTCCGTGTACTGCAAGGGCTGGTACAGGTTTTCTGTATGAAGGTCCAAATTCCTATATGTCCCCAATTTTCTCTCTGACCAGATCCCCGACTTTTGGGATCCAGACATGTCTTGCCGTGACTACTTTGACTTCCTCAGTGGCGGTCTGCTTTAGATGGACATTGCTTTGTTTTGTCCTGGATTCATTTAGATCCTGTAAAACAGCCAAATGATCACGGATATCAAATGGTTTTTCATCCGCCACTGCACATTCACAATCAAGATCAGGTACCCACATCCGTGTCCCAAAGAGGACCTCATATGAAGTGGCTCCCCCTAGAGAGTTTCTTGGCTGGTTGTTTACGCCCACTGTACCCCATAAAGGAGTGTGACCCAACTACCGCCCTTACCTAATACCATAGCTGTTAAAGATTGCTGTAAGTCCCGGTGTTTCCTCTCTATAACCGATTTCCCTCAGGATGGTACAGAGAGGAGTACCGCAATGCTAGGCCCATTCCTTCCATGGCCTCTTTGTGAGCTTGAGAGCTAAACGCAGGGCCGCAGTCAGAATGTAATGTGCTAACTGCATATGTGCCGATAAAGAAGTGCAAGTCTTTGATAACACTTCGAGCGTCAGCCGAGCGCTGAGGCCATACCCATAGGAATCTCGAGCATTAATCCACGGAAACCATGATATATTTGTAAGCCCCGTCCGTTTATAATGGACCGAGAGGTCTAAGTAAACACAACCAAGAGGTTTGTCTGATTTTAATAATGGTGTCTGTGCATGTTTTGCTATCGTGGAGCCTTTCATCTGCTGTCAGATGTCGCAATTCAAGACATAGGGCCAGATGTAGGAAGCCTAATACCGGTCGGTAACGGCCTAAATTACCGAATTTCGGCCGTTACCGACCGGTATTGGGCATTTGAGATGAAGGGGCCTAATTTAAGGATTCGGTAATTTACCGAATCGGTAATTTAAGGAATCAGTAAATTAACAAATTCTTAAATACCGATTCGGTAAATTGCCGAATCCTTAATGTAGGAAGCACTCAAGTGAGTGCTTTTCACTTGTAAGGATTCATTATTTACCACCAACTACAAGTTGGTGGTAAATAAAGAAAACCGTTATAAAAAGCAATTTTGTGCTTTTTTAACAGTGCCATGTGGCAGACATATATGCCCTTAGGGCATGTATGTGTGCCACATGTGCACCCATGCACTATTCAGGGGTGCAACAGGGTGTCAATGTGACACCCTGCCATCCTTGTAGGTCTTCCCCCTCGTACCGATGCGATATTTACCGATTCAGTCATTCCCATTCATTCCTATGGGCTATTCTAAAATACCGAATCGGTAGAATTCGGTATTTTAGAATCTGTAAATGGTATTTACCTACATCTGGCCCATAGTCTCTAGTTTGCTTAGTTAACCCTGGCCACCAATAGCGCTGTTTCAGTAAAGAAATATTTGTTGTAATGCCTGTGTGCACAGAACCCAAACCCTCATGTGCAGCTAGTATTAAACCTTGCCTATGATCCATATTTGGTATTCCTCCATCCCCCCACTCCAGGAATTTGAGCATATGGAATGTTTTGTGAATCTAACTTGTAGGAGTATTTGAGTGGACATGTTTTAGGTAAGGTTGTGCTGCCTTTGCGTGATGTGATGACAGCTACCATAATATCTCTGTCTATTCTCGTTTTTGAACGAGTGAGTGCAGCTACGGAAGCTGTGCAAACAGCCCCCTTGGCGGCTTCATCAGCCACTGAATTCCCTGCAACGTGAACGCCAACAGGTTGACGACTCAGTGTATGGATCATGTGAGTCCTTGATAGCTCAGTTTTCAACTCTGCTACCTGTTCCCATAACATTTTATGCTTAATTGTGTCACCTTTCGCATTCTTAAACTTGTTTTGTTCCCAATAATGTAAATACTCATTGTACAACTATACACAGTAAAAGGAATCACACACGATTAGTGTGGGGAATTCGTGATCTGTACTTACAAGTGCCAGTATTAGTGCTTTTAATTCTGCCAACTGAGCCATATAGTCTCCTAGAGATTGCGTTTTTGTGCAACTAGGATGGAACTTGCCATTACGCATGTGACCTCTAACGAAAGCACATGCCGAGCTGTATTGCTACTTACCTATGGCCGGTTGCGCAGATCCATCAGTATAAATAATATATTCATACTGATCGAGAGGCAAGATTTCATTTGGTAGAAGATATTCTTGTTCGTATTGCAGGAATGCTTGTGTTTTTAAACTTGGATCACATCTGTATTCAACGTGTATTGCAGTAAGAGAATTAGCCCATTTTATCCATCTTTGAAATACGGCTTTTGCATTTGGCATCCTGGCCTTTGTAACAGCATCTAAAGCCGGTACCTGGGTTATGACAATAATGCGTCTCTCCTGAGCCAGTGTTCTTTCTCTTGCTACAGCCGTCTGAGCAGCTGTCAGGATTTTTTCTGTTGAAGTGAAACGCATTTCTGCATTTGTGTACAGGTGTGATTTGTATGCGATTGGTACTGTTTCTTCTTCATTGAAGGTCAAGTAAGTTTACCTGCATTGACGCGCAATTATAGGGATCACCAAGTGGCGTACGTTTACGCGTGTTTGTAAGTGTTTGGAAGTTATCATGTCTTCCTGGCATGAACGAAGAATATTAGTTTGTTCTTGTGTCCAATTTCTGGCTGAAAAGTCAGGTTTATTAAGTTGTAGAAAGGTTTTACCCTTTTTACGTAATCTAAAATGTATGTTCTTTCGAAATTTAGGAATCCCAATATTGATTTTATATTTTTAAATGAGTTTGGAGGCTGGAGCTGTGAACACGTTTCTAAACAGTTTGCTGCCAGACTTTTCCCTTCACTTGACAGCTCATATCCCAAAAATAGGACATTGAGGTAGGCTATTTTGGGATTTTTCAAAGTTACGTTTGTAACCCTAAGTGGCAAATCCCATAATAATGGTGCTTACACTGGTCTAGTGCCTCTACAAGTCGTCGTCTGTCAGATATATATCATCCACATAGGACAACGCTTCTTCATCACATTTTTGAAGTAACGCTGGTACCCTTGCTGAAAATACCCTGGGGCTATTCTTATACCCTTGGGCTAGTCGTCAAAATTGTTGCTGGGACCCTAACGCACTGAATGCGGTTAGATACCTGCTTTCAGGCGCTATATTTTGGCAGAAAAATCCATTTGAGATATCAAGTGTTGTTTTGTATTTTTTGCAAACAATGTTATTTATTAATGCGGCACTATGTGCATTTTGGACAGAAAATTTCTATGTGCATGAGTTTAAATGTCTGTAATCTAAAACTAGACGATATGTATTGTTGGGTTTAGAGATGGGAAACAAAGGATTATTCATTGGAGAGGTACATTTTTCAACCCTCCCCCCTAGTTTTCAAGTTGATCTAAGATTTTCCTGACCTGTTTTTTAGCTTCTTGCTTAATTGGGTATTGCCTCTGAGCATTAGGTGAAACTTTTAACGGGATCACGTGGTAGATTGAATCCTCATCCCACCCAGCGTGATTTTTGTACAATGCTGGAGCTTGGGCTACTGCCCACTCCCGTGCATGTGTATATTTAAGGTGAACTGGAACATGATCGGAAAATGCAGGAAAAATTATATTTTCTCCCCTGGGCACTCCATTACGAATGCTGGCGGGCAATCTTGTTCTGCTAATAGGATGTCATAACCAGATAAGTTCTTCCAAAAAAGATCTTTTACTTTCCTGGGCTTGTCCCCCTCCCATCCGGAGTCTTATTTTATGTAACTTATGTGGGACGCTCACCCTGGTTCTGGTGTTTCCCCCGTGAAGTAATCATTCAACTCCATTCTCACCAGAAGTTCCTTCAGGTTCGGGCGAGCTATTGTTACTTCTGCAGCACTGTCTAGCATCGTCAAAGCCCATTCCCTGTTCAGAAGTTGTGTCATAAGAATTCTGGGCATGTCTGATATTCAGACTATCAACTTTCTTTTTCTTAAATTGAGGTTTTGATTTTGGCTTATCTTCTTTTTTAGAAGTAAAGTTTTGAGCGCGCTGCTTGTCTCTGGACTGTGTGCGCTCCTCTCTATGTTCTGACCGTCCATCTCTTTCGGAGCTTTTCTTCGAGCCCTGAAAGGAACAAGAGGAACGTGTATCAGTATCCTAATGCTATCTCTGTTCCTAAGGTTGTTCCTCTTTTCAGAGGGCTCCTGTGGAGGACTGAGATCTCTTGTCTTTACAATTTTGTCTTCTATTATCCCACTTCTTTTTAGAAGAAGTCGGTGTCTGCTTAGAAGTGTCCTTTTTGGGACTGTCCATTAGTTGAGGTTTTAAAGCTTTTCCCTCCAAACTATCCCTGACTAATTCTGCATACGCAGTTTCAATTATTTTGGGTAGTTCATTCTCCTGAATTAATGGAGAGAGCTCCCGTAGGCATTGGTAGATTGCCACTGATACTGCTTCCCCTTTAATTTTAGCTAGTATTATGGCTAATACCTGGTCGTAGTTATTTAATAACTTCATCCCTAAGTTTAGAGCTGGCTCTGCTCCGTACTCATTTTGTATTTGTCTCAATACATCTGGTATCACCACTAATGAAGGAATACCATGAGTACTGGTATATATGGCAGCAAAGACTGTACCCCATGAGGTGCAATCCTCTAACTGTGGGGTAATCCCCGTGGTCAAGCAGATTGTTAACATTCTGTGTTTTTCAAATGGTGTTGTATTTCGGAATACTGCTTCTAACTGGGTTATTTTCTGAGCTACCCAGAAAGTAATTTGTTCACATTTTGTGGGCAATTTACCCATTACCGCGTGTAATGTTTGTAAAGTAATTTTAGTAGCTGTGCTCTGTGTAGGAGCTGTATTTGGTGTAATTACTCTTGTTTGGACCGCTAGTGGCCTCATGACAAACTGTGTCATGTTTCTGCAAAGTTTTATCAACTCTTTGTGTTGAACATGCAATGCATCATTTGGCATTGTGTCAATGTCAGGATGTGGTGCATAGGTCGCTAATATCGGCAATGTTGCTCCTGATCTTCCTAAAGGACCAAGTCTTGTTCTGTTTCTTGAGTGGGGTAGGGCGCCATTAAACCAGAAAATATGTTCCTGGTAGGTAAGCGGAATTTCAATCTCCTCAAATGGAGGGTAGACCGCTGGAACTTCTTCATGTCTGTAATAATGAAAAGTTTTTGTTACAGCATTTGCTGCTGGTAATGTAACCCATGAATAGAACACCTCTGTTTGGAAATCTCTGTGTGCCTCTATCATGAATATTACTACACCTCCTCTAGGTAGTAACCCATGTTTGACGAGTTTAACTGTCAATGTGTGTCTTACATTGGGTGCAATCTGTATTCATCAGCATCTTCTTCACCTCCTGAGTGATTAAGTGCCTGGTCTAAATTCACCTATTTCGGTAGTCATTGTGTTTAAGACACTGTATAACTGTCCAAAGAAATTAAGATTAGGTGTTTTGCACAATTTTGGGGAAAAATGTCCTTCAAATTTGATTAACCAACAGCCAATAATTAGGATATTTCTCCAACTCAGCTGTGGTGGAGTTTTTGCCCACTCACTCCTGATGTCTCTGGTTTTTGTGAGTATGGGTCTCTGAGAATAAGCACGACTGAGCTACTCAGATTCTACTGTTAAATAAGTACCAAACCAAACGTTGGTGGCGCCAAGTAGTGTCGTTCCTATAGTACCCCTGCAAGACCTGCGCTTTTGGATAACATACACTGTGGGTCTGGTGGTAGACTGATTCTGTTTACCCCCACCACATATGTTAGACTTGTTTGCATTAGCTAGCTCACAGTGCCACTATAATCTACTTTTATCAGAGAGAATAGTTTTTGGCAACCTCAGAACATAACAACCCTGATTCCTCAGACTCGTGGAAACAATGTACTACTTTTCACCCAGTCACTCTTGCTTGCTCATTTGGTCTCAGAGAGATTCATGGAAGAAACAGTCGAGCATGTTTACAATAAGAATTTATTGTACCGTTGTACTTCTAGTGTAAAATATATGTGCTGCTACAACTGTGACACAGTAGCAGAGATATGGGTTCAGCAGTACAGTGAATAAAAAGGAATAGTACAGTTCTACCATTTTGCAATAATCATGAACATATACATGAATATAAATATAAAATGTATTTATAAAATAAAGCAAATAAAGTGCATACTCCTACAATGCCTGTCTAGATATACCTAAGTGTTACCTAGAATGTGAGTATGTGCAAAGAGCTAATAAGCCTAGGAGCCAAGAATCCTGTTAGGATTTAGTCGAACCCCATTACCTGAATAGGGAGAGTGTGGGACCTCGTCCTGGTCTCGAGTTGGACACCCCGCAAGGGATGTTTAGACCACTGTCAGCTGGAGCGACCGCATATCAGAGCTTCAGCGTCTCTGGTCAGTGTGTCGTCCTTGAAGTCTCGGTTCCCTCCAACTACTGCTAGCAAGAGGTGCTGTATTTATACAGTCCTTGTGCGTGTGTTAGCCATTGTTTAGTATGAGGATGACGTACGGGATTAAACCTCGTGCATAGATAGGAGAGGTGAAGTATACCCCCTGGGTAGTGTCCTCATAAATTATTAATATGTTCTAAGGATGACGTCTTAACATTATTGATTGGGAAAAACCCTCCCACTACATGGAACTAGGTGAAAGGTTTAGTCTATAAAAGGCGTCAATCCTTATACGGGGTTCCGTCCCTATAAGGCGTTCTGTCCGTATTAGGAGTGTGTCCTTATAAGGCTTGCTCATGTGAAATGTAGGGGAGATGATGTAGGGAAAGGGTACGATGTTCCCTGGACCTATATTAGAGTACCGATATGAAACATAACACTACAGAGAAGATGGAGGTACGCAATAGTGACCGTAGCCACAAGAGAACACGAGCAGGTAAACAGCGCTGATTCTTATTATGCAAATGACCGGCAGCGTAGTTTTGTAAAGAAAAGCGAAACACTTTTTCCATATTTTAATACAAGCAAGATTGCAGGGGTGTAGGCCGTACGTTAATTCAAGCAAGGCTGTTGGATAGCGTAGACAGTATGATGGCTCTGATAATTATAAAGTAAGAGGCTGTTGTCTTTCAAGCAAGTGGGGCGCTTTAATAATTTTTAATTTGTGCAGGGCCGCAGGGTAGCACAAATTAAGATTGGCCAGACACCCAACTGTGTCAGGACGTTTCAGGTTCTAGTAGATGTGAAGATGTTTATCCATTGATGTCCACATCAAGGTCCGTTCCTTACCAGATCGTCGCCAGTGTGAAGAAGTACAATAGTCCCAATGGTGTACAATTATACCTTCTTTATTGAAGATCTTCTCATGTACAGAAATGTCCTAACCACAGGGCACCCCAACAGCAACTAACCATTAGAGTTCTCAAGTAAACTCAGTCTAACAAGATGAACACTCCAGAACACGGAAGGCTTCCACATTAGATCAACTAAATCTGAAGACGTGCAGCAACAGGCTAGATTCCAATTACCACACAACTGGCATGGATGCAGCGGGACTGGCACAGATGAGGCTGGAGTGGCACAGATGAGGCTGAACTGGCATGGATGAGGCTGGATGGCATGGGTGAGGCTGGACTGGCACAGATGAGGCTGAAGAGACACACATGAGGCTGGACTGGCACAGATGAGGCTGGACTGGCGTGGGCGAGGCTGGAGTGGCACGGATGAATCTGTACTGGCACACATGAGGCTGAACTGGCACTGATGAGGCTGGACTGGCACGGAAGAAGCTGGACTGGAATGGATGAAGCTGGACTGGCACAGGTGAGACTGGACTGATGCAGATGAGGCTGGAGTGACACAAATGTAGCTGGACTGGAGACTGGAACGGGTGATGCTGAACTGGCACTTATGAGGTTGGACTGGCATGGATGAGGCTGGACTGGCACGGATGAGGCTGGACTGGCACTGATGAGGCTAGACTGGCACGGATGAGGCTGGACTGGCACTGATGAGGCTGGACTGGCACGGATGAGGCTGGACTGGCACTGATGAGGCTGGACTGGCACTTATGAGGCTGGACTGGCACGGATGAGGCTGGACTGGCACTGATGAGGCTGGACTGGCACGGATGAGGCTGGACTGGCACTGATGAGGCTGGACTGGCACGGATGAGGCTGGACTGGCACTGATGAGGCTGGACCTGCACAGATGAGGCTGGACTGGCACTGATGAGGCTGGACTGGCACGGATGAGGCTGGACTGGCACTGATGAGGCTGGACTGGCACGGATGAAGCTGGACTGGCACAGATGAGACTGGACTGGCACCGATGAGGCTGGACCGGAACGGATGAAGCTGGACTGGCACAGATGAGACTGGTCTGGTACACATGAGGCTGCCCAGGGGCATGTGGAGCTCCTGCTGGTATTTAAGACTATAATTGTGCATATCAAACTGTGTCAACCCCCAGAAGGGATGCCCAGCTTATGATGGTTGTGCTTCAAGGTTTGTGGATGTGCTTCTGGATCTGATGTTTGTACCCGTGCATCTGGCACTAAACGTTGCCTTCAGAGGCTTCGCGATGACATTTGAGTCTGTAGCTCGGCATATGATGAGTGTGGCGGAGTTGTGCGTGTGTTTAAGGAACACAATGCCTTGGGAGTGCCTTGGTATCTCAGTCTGTCCCTAAGCCTATGAAGACTGCTCCCAGGTGTATGAAGGCAGTGCCTTGACATATAAAGCCTCTTGTTGGCAAATGAGGTTTCATGTATGGTGCCTGCTGCCTATGTAATGGCCGCCGACTCAATCTGTGTTGCTTGTAGTTACCTTCTAAAGATAAGACACTGCTGGGTGCGCTATAAAGAAATAAACATGGACACACAGGAATCCTTGTGATGGATCAGCTGGCACAAACTCTATTCACGATAACTAGTTGTCGGTTTCCTTTGCCGGCCGCGAGAGCAGGCTCTGCCTTTGTCGGCTGAGGGAAGGACCTCTGAAAGAATGTCCTTCAAATGGAGGACCCTTGGTAACTATTGGAAGTGAGTTACACTGATGGGAAGCCAGCAGCTCACTCATTACACACAATGATAGAACCCCCTCCCCCCAGCTGCCATTGCTCTGCCTGTCTGATCTGGCGCCCTCTGTCGGAGACGCCTCTTTGCTTCTGAGGCTGCCAACTTCACAAATCTGTTAGAAATGGATTCTTCCATCTTGGGCCTTCTTGAAAGAATAAACTTCAGTGCTGCGCATACGTGTGTCCTTCTTCTAAAGCCGCTTTTGAACGAGCCGCCTCCACTAATGAACGCGCTTTGGCCGGTGGACGCGGCTTCCAATAGGCACCGTCAGCCGCCATCTGCTCAGGGGTGTGGGTCCATCTGCTTCATTGCAGAACTAAACAAATAGGGCTTCTTCCACGGCCATGAGCCAGTGGGGATATTTCCATTGAACAGAACTTGTATTTAATTGGTAAAAAATACATTTATTGCCATTTTTTAGCGATGAAGTGAAAGTTCCAGAGCTTGCAATCAATTGAGACTGGTAAAGTGCTTGTAGGAAATGACCATCTCTCGTGTGATATCTTCCAGATTTTTACCCTGTATTTTTGTTGGCTTTGGAACTCTGTGCCCTTTACCTCTGGTAACCGGTGGTAAAGACTCTGTGCTTCCCCTTGAAACTCAAATTTGCATACTCCTAATTGGTGATTTTAACTTGCCTATACGTTCGTAGCATAAGGTACAAAATGCACCCAAAGGCCTGGAAGTTAAATGGCTCTAATGGACGGCAGCACCTATTGTGCCATCACTATAATGTCAGTGCAAACATGGCTTCAGGCCTGCCACTGTAGCGTGACTGTAACAGTGCAAACCTGCAGGGGGATCTGTTAAAATGAATCCTTTTTGACAGGTAAAAACTACTCCCTTGAAAAGTGTGTAAGTCAAAACTTTGTAAGCCATCTAGTCCAGAAGGTAGGCTGCATGGTATTTAATCGTCTCGCATCGCCAGATTTTATCGCAGAGATAACGAGCTATTAGCAACGTTTATCTCAAATGCGACAAAATATCCGGCGATAGCGGCGAAATGAGTGAATATCGCTGGAAATCCAGCGATATTCAGGCATTTTTGCTAATGGGGACTTAACCTGAATATCCACCTCCCATTGGATATACAGATTAAGGCATGGTCTGAGCAGGCGTTAGGTTTTAGCGATAATCGTGCATAGCGCGATTTTTTTTATTGCTTCGCCTGCCTTGCTAATAGGCGATAGCTGTGTTAGCGACTGCTTTCAGTCACTAACAGTTTGGGTACGCCCACTTTGCATGTTATTAGTGATAAATATCGCTGACAAGCAAAGTGGGCCCCAAACCTGTAGCTATCGCCTCAAAGCTGTCTCTAATTGCTGTTAGTGAAAGCTTGCTAATAGGGCAATAAAAATATTGCTGCTTTAGCGGGAAAAAAGACCCGCTAAAGCAGCGATATGGCCCTTGATAATATGCCCCTATATTCACATAGCAGGCCTAGCTGTCATATATAGAAAACCAGAGTGCAGATTCAAATTATGTATCTCAGGAATGGGACCAGCTAGAAAAAGAATTAAGCTATTTTTACCAATTATTAAAAATCGAATTCAATTGTGAAGTCAGATTTTTAATAAATATTAAGGAAAGGTAACCTTGTGGAATGTTATCTTTTCGTTGCCTGGAATGTTCCTGGAGGCTAATTTGTATTAGTTCCCTAGGTTCCGCAGTCCATGATTAGGCTCGAATAGGTGTGAGAAAGATGTGAAATGCCTACCAGTAGCAGAAAATAGGTGACCCTGAGTGGGAAGAGTCGACGCCTCTGAGTTCAGCAGAATTTGCATCATACAGTCTGTAGGCCGCCTTTTGACAGCGCAGTGTCAGATCCTGCTTGTCAGTTCTGTTGATCCACATGTAACATTTGGGGCACACGTGACAGCGAGAGGACAGGATTCCAAAGTACTTCTTGTAGACCCCTTGTCTTGTTGCTGAAGTACCCTGCTTTCGTCCGACCAGACATCCGTCTCTTGGTTCACATATAGCACGTGGGGTGCTCTTCAAAGGAAGAGAACAGGATGCCAAGACAGTTCTTGTGTATCAATTGTCTGGTGCTGGCATCTAATTGTAGTGCTCATTAACTCTTAAGCCCTCAGAAAAGTAGAAATGCAGATGTTCGCCTCGGAACTGGACATGTTACTTTACCCGCAGATCATGGTGGCATGCGTCATCATTGGTGACTTTTCCTAACCAAGTCAAGTAAGTACTAGCGTGGTGGACTCTACCGCACGCCTGGATTCTTTATATGTCGTTTTTTTTGCCTCTTGACCAATGTTTCTCAAGAAAAAGACCCATCTGCAAGGCTGAATCCCTGAGCCACTTTCTGCCCCACACAATTTAGGTTTGAAATGGGCAATAGGGTTGAAATCCTTCCAACTATTCATGGAAATTACAGAATATACTTGTAAGAAATACATTTTGGTATTCCTTAAAAATACAGCAGGAGACGAGATGAACGAGCCGCTGAAAAACCAGAAACATATGAGGGAGCCAAGGAAGCCCGTATTGACTGCTTGACCCAATGCCAGGGTAGATTCGGAGAGATACATGTTCGGCAAAGCTCGCCAAACGCTTGGTGAATCCATGGTTGAATCCGTCAATGGCCTCAAGGAACTAATTGAACGCTGAAAACTCCAGGAGTTCCTTGATGAGGAGTCTGTTCAACAAAGCATTACTGAGAGCTGCCATCTGAGGCATCTAGAGACGACCCCTCCAGAAAACATGAGAACTTGACGCAATCTTTCAAATGGTGCAAGCGAGCGACAGAGTGAAGAGACGCTACAAGCATGGAGTCGGTACCCACAAACCGACCATGGAAGTGACTATCCTGAAGGACCTCGGGAAGTGAAAAGAAACTGAGGAAAGCCTGAGAAACAACCATTGCACTGTGCAAGGCTCAGATGGAAAAGAAAGAAGATGCTTCAGACTACCTAAGAGGGACACTGCTCAGCGATGGGCCAGGAGCTGTGGAGACCCAACCACGTGCACACAGCGAGCGACAAGAAAGACTCAAAATGGACCGAAGGGCAAACTTACATAAGAACAAGCCAGATTCTTTTAGGAATAGTTTAAATTTGCTGCCATCACACCAGACACGGCACAAGCAGCAGCATCTCCTGACCCACCGCCACTTCCAGCAGTGACTTTGATGATGACAAGTGTCATCACCTCATCTCTGAAAGACAGAGCCTGATTGGTCCACCATTGGTAAACCTACTGCTAGGAGATGACATGATCACATGTGCTTTTCAACTGGGCATCCATGAATGTAATATACTGGAGCAAATGCAACACTCTAGCCATCAAGCCACAACCGGAGACAAGGACTGGCAAGAGCCCTGTGTGAGGGGTCCTGAGATCCCAGTTGGCTCTGTGGGTCGATACTGGGCCGGAAATACCAATGCCGGGCGGTGTCTCCCTGTGAGATGATGGAGATTGCAAGATATTCCCCCGGAATGGAGAATAACATGCCGCCCGCTAACACCAGGTCTGATTCTGCAAGCTCCTCCCTTCTAAGGACACAACGGGCCCAACCCCACAGACATGTGCTCCCTGCTTGGAGCATAAAGGCTCTTTTTGCCCCGGTGGAATGAACGGGGTAGGGGCATCGGGACACAGGGATTTTTCCTTCAGGTGGTTTAGAGGATGCAGGATGCAGACAGGGGCTCCCTGCAGCCCCGCAGCTCAGCAAATGCCTCGGGGTCTCTACATTTAGTAGCAACTCCTGATGGTGCCGGATTCATTCTTCTGGAAGAGTGTGGACAGCACACCTGCTGGATGGCTGGGTGGAGACCCGTGCAGGCACATGTGTTTGAAGGTAAGATTCCAGCCCATATCTGCTTATCCCACTCATGGCAACAACACCCAGACAGCTCAGCATCAACTACAACATGACCAGAATCTATTCAGATGACCTGCAAAGGAAGAAGAAAGGCCCTGTATCAATCCATGGGAGCAGTCACACCCCTTCCCTCATTGGCTGTCATGTGTGCAGAGATGTGTGTAGGACAACATGCCCCAGAGGGCGGAGCTGAAACCAGCAGATGTACCACTCAAGCCCCTCAGGTGCCTAGGGCACTCATGTGCCAATCATACGAGACAACGCTGAAAGGGACTATGCAGCACCATGAGCTCGTGGGAACTGTCCGTGCTGTGCCATAGCAGCACCATGGACTCTTCTGAACTCTCCATGCTGTGCCATAGCAGCACCATGAACTCTTCTGAACTCTTCATGCTGTGTTTAGCAGCACCATGAACTCTTCTGAACTCTCCATGCTGTGCCATAGCAGCACCATGAACTCTTCTGAACTCTCCATGCTGTGCCATAGCAGCACCATGAATCCTCTGAACTCTCCATGCTGTGCCATAGCAGCACCATGAAATCTTCTGAACTCTCCATGCTGTGCCATAGCAGCACCATGAACTCTTCTGAACTCTCCATGCTGTGCCATAGCAGCACCATGAATCCTCTGAACTCTCCATGCTGTGCCATAGCAGCACCATGAACCCTTCTGAACTCTCCATGCTGTGCCATAGCAGCACCATGAATCCTTCTGAACTCTCCATGCTGTGCCATAGCAGCACCATGAACTCTTCTGAACTCTCCATGCTGTGCCATAGCAGCACCATGAATCCTTCTGAACTCTCCATGCTGTGCCATAGCAGCACCACGAACTCTTCTGAACTCTCCATGCTGTGCCATAGCAGCACCATGAACTCTTGAGAACTCTCCAGTGCTGTGCCATAGCAGCACCATGAACTCTTCTGAACTCTCCATGCTGCGCCATAGCAGCACCATGAATCCTTCTGAACTCTCCAAGCTGCGCCATAGCAGCACCATGAACTCTTCTGAACTCTCCAAGCTGCGCCATAGCAGCACCATGAACTCTTCTGAACTCTCCATGCTGTGCCATAGCAGCACCATGAACTCCTCTGAACTCTCCATGCTGTGCCATAGCAGCACCATGAATCCTTCTGAACTCTCCATGCTGTGCCATAGCAGCACCATGAATCCTTCTGAACTCTCCATGCTGTGCCATAGCAGCACCATGAACTCTTCTGAACTCTCCATGCTGTGCCATAGCAGCACCACGAATCCTTCTGAACTCTCCATGCTGTGCCATAGCAGCACCATGAACTCTTGAGAACTCTCCAGTGCTGTGCCATAGCAGCACCATGAACTCTTCTGAACTCTCCATGCTGCGCCATAGCAGCACCATGAATCCTTCTGAACTCTCCATGCTGCGCCATAGCAGCACCATGAACTCTTCTGAACTCTCCATGCTGTGCCATAGCAGCACCATGAACTCTTCTGAACTCTCCATGCTGTGCCATAGCAGCACCATGAATCCTTCTGAACTCTCCATGCTGCGCCATAGCAGCACCATGAACTCTTCTGAACTCTCCATGCTGTGCCATAGCAGCACCATGAACTCTTCTGAACTCTCCATGCTGTGCCATAGCAGCACCATGAATCCTTCTGAACTCTCCATGCTGCGCCATAGCAGCACCATGAACTCTTCTGAACTCTCCATGCTGTGCCATAGCAGCACCATGAATCCTTCTGAACTCTCCATGCTGCGCCATAGCAGCACCATGAACTCTTCTGAACTCTCCATGCTGCACCATAGCAGCACCATGAATCCTTCTGAACTCTCCATGCTGTGCCATAGCAGCACCATGAACTCTTCTGAACTCTCCATGCTGTGCCATAGCAGCACCATGAATCCTTCTGAACTCTCCATGCTGCGCCATAGCAGCACCATGAACTCTTCTGAACTCTCCATGCTGTGCCATAGCAGCACCATGAATCCTTCTGAACTCTCCATGCTGCACCATAGCAGCACCATGAATCCTTCTGAACTCTCCATGCTGTGCCATAGCAGCACCATGAATCCTTCTGAACTCTCCATGCTGCGCCATAGCAGCACCATGAATCCTTCTGAACTCTCCATGCTGTGCCATAGCAGCACCATGAATCCTTCTGAACTCTCCATGCTGCGCCATAGCAGCACCATGAACTCTTCTGAACTCTCCATGCTGTGCCATAGCAGCACCATGAACTCTTCTGAACTCTCCATGCTGTGCCATAGCAGCACCATGAACTCCTCTGAACTCTCCATGCTGTGCCATAGCAGCACCATGAACTCTTCTGAACTCTCCATGCTGTGTTTAGCAGCACCATGAATTCTTCTGAACTCTCCATGCGATGCCATAGCAGCACCATGAACTCTTCTGAACTCTCTAACGCTATGCCATAATAGCACCATGACCTCTTGGGAACTCTCCATGCTGTGCCATAGTAGCACAATGACCTCTTAGGAATCATCTACTGTTGTGCCAAAGCAGCACCATGACCTCTTGGGTACTCTCTATGCTGTGCCATAGTAGCACCATGACCTCTTGGGAACTCTTCATGCTGTGCCATAGCAGTACCATAACCTCTTGGGAACTCTTCATGCTGTGCCACAGCAGCACCATGAACTCTTGGGAACTCTCCATCCATGCTGTGTCATAGCAGCACCATGACCTCTTGGGAACTTTCAATGCTGTGTCATAGCAGCACCATGGCCTCTTGGGAACACTCCATGCTGTGCCATATCGGCACCATAACCACTTGGGAACTCTTCATGCTGTGCCATACCAGCACCATGAACTCTTGAGAACTCTCCATCCATGCTGTGTCATAGCAGCACCATGACCTCTTGGGAACTTTCCATGCTGTGCCATAGCAGCACCATGAACTCTTGGGAACTCTTCATGCTGTGCCATAGCAGCACCATAACCTATTGGGAACTCTTCATGCTGTGCCATAGCAGCACCATCAACTCTTGGGAACTCTCCGTCCATGCTGTGTCATAGCAGCACCATGACCTCTTGGGAACTTTCAATGCTGTGTCATAGCAGCACCATGACCTCTTGGGAACACTCCATGCTGTGCCATAGCAGCACCATAACCACTTGGGAACTCTTCATGCTGTGCCATACCAGCACCATGAACTCTTGAGAACTCTCCATCCATGCTGTGTCATAGCAGCACCATGACCTCTTGGGAACTTTCCATGCTGTGCCATAGCAGCACCATGAACTCTTGGGAACTCTTCATGCTGTGCCATAGCAGCACCATAACCTCTTGGGAACTCTTCATGCTGTGCCATAGCAGCACCATCAACTCTTGGGAACTCTCCATCCATGCTGTGTCATAGCAGCACCATGACCTCTTGGGAACTTTCCATGCTGTGTCATAGCAGCACCATGACCTCTTGGGAACTCTCCATGCTATGTCATAGCAGTACCATGACCTCTTGGGAACTCTCCATGCTGTGCCATAGTAGCATAATGACCTCTTAGGGATCATCTACTGCTGTGCCAAAGCAGCACCATGACCTCTTGGGTACTCTCTATGCTGTGACATAGTAGCACCATGACCTCTTGGGAACTCTTCATGCTATGCCATAGCAGCACCATGAACTCTTGGGAACTCTTCATGCTGTGCCATAGCAGCACCATAACCTCTTGGGAACTCTTCATGCTGTGCCATAGCAGCACCATGAACTCTTGGGAACTCTCCATCCATGCTGTGTCATAGCAGCACCATGACCTCTTGGGAACTTTCCATGCTGTGCCATAGCAGCACCATGAACTCTTGGAAACCCTCCATACTGCCATAGCAGCCCCATGAACTCTTAAGAATTCTCCATGCTGTGCCCTAGCAGCACAATTAACTCCTGGAAACTCTCTAATGCTGTGCCACAGCAGCACCATGAACTCTTGGGAACCCTCCATACTGCCATAGCAGCACCATGAACTCTTGGAAACCCTCCATGCTGCCATAACAGCACCATGAACTCTTCAGAACTCTCCATGCTGTGCCCTAGCAGCACAAGTAACTCCTGGAAACTCTCTAACGCTGTGCCATAGCAGCACCATGAGCTCGTGGGAACTCTCCGTGCTGTGCCATAACAGCACCATGATCTCTTGGAAACTCTCCATGCTGTTACATAGCAGCACCATGAACTCTTGGGAACTCTCCATGCTGTACCATAGCAGCACTACAAACTCTTGGAAACTCTCCATGCTGTGCCATAGCAGCATCATAAACTCTTGGGAATTCTCTAAAGCTGTGCCATAGCAGTGCCATGACCTCTTGGGAACTCTCCATGCTGTGCCATAGCAGCACCATAACCTCTTGGGAACTCTTCATGCTGTGCCATACCAGCACCATGAACTCTTGGGAACTCTCCATCCATGCTGTGTCATAGCAGCACCATGACCTCTTGGGAACTTTCCATGCTGTGCCATAGCAGCACCATGAACTCTTGGGAACTCTTCATGCTGTGCCATAGCAGCACCATAACCTCTTGGGAACTCTTCATGCTGTGCCATAGAAGCACCATGAACTCTTGGGAACTCTCCATCCATGCTGTGTCATAGCAGCACCATGACCTCTTGGGAACTTTCCATGCTGTGTCATAGCAGCACCATGACCTCTTGGGAACTCTCCATGCTATGTCATAGCAGCACCATGACCTCTTGGGAACTCTCCATGCTGTGCCATAGTAGCATAATGACCTCTTAGGAATCATCTACTGCTGTGCCAAAGCACCACCATGACCTCTTGGGTACTCTCTATGCTGTGACATAGTAGCACCATGACCTCTTGGGAACTCTTCATGCTATGCCATAGCAGCACCATGAACTCTTGGGAACTCTTCATGCTGTGCCATAGCAGCACCATAACATCTTGGGAACTCTTCGTGCTGTGCCATAGCAGCACCATGAACTCTTGGGAACTCTCCATCCATGCTCTGTCATAGCAGCACCATGACCTCTTGGGAACTTTCCATGCTGTGCCATAACAGCACCATGAACTCTCCATGCTGTGCCCTAGCAGCACAAGTAACTCCTGGAAACTCTCTAACGCTGTGCCATAGAAGCAACATGAGCTTGTGGGAACTCTCCGTGCTGTGCCATAACAGCACCATGATCTCTTGGAAACTCTCCATGCTGTTACATAGCAGCACCATGAACTCTTGGGAACTCTCCATGCTGTACCATAGCAGCACTACAAACTCTTGGAAACTCTCCATGCTGTACCATAGCAGCATCATAAACTCTTGGGAATTCTCTAAAGCTGTGCCATAGCAGTGCCATGACCTCTTGGGAACCCTCCATGCTGTGCCATAGCAGTGCCATGAACTCTTGGGATCCATCAACTTATGGGCCATACCATCGTCATGCGCTTTCAGAAGCTTCTACACTGTGCCATAGCAGCATCATGAACTCTTTGGAGCCATCTAATGCTGTGCCATAGCAGCACCATTAACTCTTGGGAAGTCTCCATGCTGTGCCATAACAGCACTATGAACTCTTGGAAACCATCAACTTCTGGGCCATACCATCACCATGCTGCTATGGAAGCTTCTACACTGTGCCATAGCAGCACCATGAAATCTTGGGAACTCTCCATGCTGTGCCATAGCAGCACTATGAACTCTTAGAAACCATTACCTTCTGGGCCATACCATTGCCATGCTGCTATGGAAGCTTCTACACTGTGCCCTACCTAATCCTGAGCTCATTGGCAACCCTCCCATGCAGTTCTATACTTCACCCATGCAGCTTCTCCATCTCTAAGTCATACTGGAGGGGGAACCTGTGCCTTCATGAACCATGGACCCTGGACTTACAGGTTTAAGTTTTGATGTGTTGGATAGGTCAGCAGAGTACTTTAACCCCTTCCATGCTGATGACGGCCCTCGGCCGTCATGCATCACGGTGCTTGTGTGCTGATGACGGCTGGGGGCCGTCATTAACCAACCCACTCTCTAAATTGCCCGCACAGGCGCAGAATCGCGGCGGTGCCCAAGGGGTTAAAAACCATGAATTTTTGAGACACATTTTGACTGTTCTGTGAGTAGACTGAAATAAAATGCAATCATTTTCCACGATGCAATGATTCCTGGACCGGTAAGGGCTCCTTGTGAGAGTTAGCCTGGCATATGATGTCCACTAGTTCTAGTGGCACCTTGCACTAGTCTAATCGACCCTTATTGATGGTGGTTGTAAAGTCAACCTTATAGAAAGCTATCCTAGTAGTAGTATGGACCAGCAGTCATAGGCTAAGACTTCAGAGAGCATATTATGCAAGCTGTTTTACCAATTATAATCCCTTGAATACCAAATGAAAGGACACCACACAAGTAATATATCAAATATATATGTATTTATTTCTAACACAACCCCTCTGGACTCTTTATCAGGCCAGAGGTCAAAGTACATCGCAAGTTACTCAATTACCATACGATAAGTTGCACATATACAGTTATGCCCTATTGGCCTCACGAACCATATACTAAGAAAGTGGTATGAGAACCACGTGAGAGGTGGAAAGCAGGCCTAGGGCCTGTAGAAACGCTGGGGCTACACTAAACAACCAAAGGTTAGGAAGTAGGAGGCCCACGGGAGATGCGTGCAGTGTCTAAAGACAGTCGCGAGTTACCATTGACTTATAATGGAGAACAAAGAAGTTACAAAGTTACTGTTTAAGGACACTCCGGATGGACTTGGATGAAACCCTTTAAACTAGGACACTTCGAGAGTCAAGACCCATGGAAGAACCAGAGAACTTGTGTTACCTCACCCAGGGAAGCCGGGTGCATAGGTGTCTTTTTGTGTCGGGTTTCGTCGATGTTTTCTATGGAGATCTGCAAAGAAGTGCTGCAGGTGCATAGAGGAAAAGTGTCCGGGTGGATCCAAGGGTGAATCCGTGATGTGAAGAACCTGAAAGCAGAGCGGGACAGAGTCTGGGTCACTAGCCAGTGACCAGGAAGGAACCAGGAAGGAACCAGGCGATGTCGCATGCTTGAAGGTCAAGAAGGCGAGTTTGTCTCTTCAGCCACGAGGTCCAGGAGGCATCGATGATGATCAGTCACTGGATTCGAGCTGCCCCACGAAGTATCTAGTTGACTGCAGTGTCGGTATCCGGGTTGGACTCAACAAGCCTTGGCAAATGCAACCCATGCAGGATGTCGAGATTGGCTCTGTTGCAGACCAGCAAGGTCTGTGGCCCTTCTCCTTTGAAGAGAAGCTGGAGCAAGCCTGGAGCAACCAGGAAAGCAGTTTAGTTCAAAAAAAAAGGCTTCAGGGGGCTCACTAGCCAATGGGCAAGGAACCGGGAAGACACATCGAGCTGAAATGCAAGAGCGGGCCCCACGCGGCACTCGTGGAGTGTGGAGGGCTGAGCTTCAGTGCAAAAGGTGCTCGGGTCTGGGGCTTCTCATACCTCCATGCACAACTGCGAGTTACCTCAGGAGTCGATGCAGTTAGCAAAATGCAGGATGTCCAGGAGTTCCGGTCCCACGTCTCTCATGCCCGCCACGGGTCTCAGCTTTGCTGTGGATGTGGGTCATAGTTAGAGAAGTCTGAGAATCTAGGGGCATATTACCAACAACTCGCGATATTTATCGCTAAGTAGGCTTAGCAGCAATTTTTTTTATCGCACGCATTGCCGGATATTATCGCTGAGATAACGTGCTATTAGCAACGTTTATCTCAAAAGCGATAACGATAGCGGCGAAATCCGTGAATATCGCTGAGAATACAGGGATATTCACGCATTATCGCTAACAGGTCTTAGCCATTATATCTACCTCCCATTGGATATAATGGCTAAGAACTGGTCTGAGCATGCGTTAGTATTTGGAGATATTCGCGCTTAGTGCGAATATTTCCATCGCTATGCCTTCCTTGCTAATAGGCAATAGCGACGTTAGCCACTGCTTTCAGTCGCTAACAGGTTGGGTACGCCCACTTTGCATGTCATTAGAGACAAATATTGCCGACATGCAAAGCAGGCCCCAAACCGCTCGCTATCGCTTACAAGCTGTCGCTAACTGCTGTTAGCAACAGCTTGCTAATAGGGTGATAGGATTATCGCCGCTTAGCGGCCGAAAACAGCCAATAAAGCAGCGATAATCACATATTGCCCGCCTTGGTAATGTGCCCCCTAGTTCCTGTGTCACTGAGTCTTCGGGTTCCAGCGGGAGCGTAGACAAAGCAGACCAGCAAGTTACTGGTGGTGCCTGTTTGCACAGGTTGGTCACTCCTTGACCACAAAGGAGATGTCTTCCGTCTTCTAGTCAGAATAGAATGTCGAAGGTCCAAGAGTTCTGTATGAAAGTTTCTTTCCGGGATAATCTGAAGTCCTGGGGACACAGCTCCTATACTTATTCTAAGCTAAGGGGCTGTATTACCTGCCTAGGTCCCTCCTATGGGTGGACCTGAGAAGGGGGTGGTTCCACCCCTTTCCCTTTGTCCAGTTTCGCGCCAGAGCTGGGGCTGGAGTGCCCCAGCAACTGGTTTGAACCGGGCTATGCATGGAGCACCGTGTGTGCCCCAGGCAGTGTCTCAAAAAGCATCTGCTGATGCAGCCCTCCCTATCCCAATACACATCTGCCCGTCTGGGGAGGTGCTGGCACCTCCGTGGACAGGAAACCTATTGTCCAGGCCTCCCCTGCCGGAGTTTCGTTCAGCAGCAGGAGGTCAGGCTTGTGCCTGTGGCAGCAGCATCCATTTTGTGATGCTGGGGCTCTGTTTAACTTTAACCGGGTAAAGCAGTAACATACATGTCTTTTCCCTCTAGAAGGGTGGAATGCTACCCCGCGGCCAGGACTGGCGGGGGGGGGGGGGGGCGGCGATAGTATTCCAAAGTGTTTGACACCTCACACAACATGTTTTGATAAAGCCAAACCAAAGTTAGCATTAACCGCGAGGATTATAATGCACTTAAGAGTATATGGTATGGCTATATCATAGAACAGCTACAAGGAGATGGTTCCGAAAGCTGCAGAGGGGCTCAGCTCATGCTAGGGCACCCTCTCACATAAAACCAAGCACTCTGCCTCCAGGATTGTCGAGGCCTACCATAGGAGTGACTTATAGGTGCATATGTGTCTATATATAAGGTAGATATAGGTATACTATATCTAAGTAAGGGGTGATTACACCACCTTACCCAGGCTGTTTGAAAATACCTGTGGTGTCAGTTTGGAAGGCAAACCAGGGGTGGCACAATACATGCTGCAGCCCCTGGTAGGCCTAGGGTACACCTATGCCCTGGGTACCTATGGTACACTATACAGGGGCTCACAAGAGAACCCCCAGTAACCAATCTGGTATGATCCTAAAGTACATGGTATCAATTTAGAGAGAGAACAGCTGGGCTGTGGGTCTGATTAGCCATACAATCCACCCCACCATTGAGTTGAATGGGCAAGTCAGGTTTTGAACAGGTGTAAAAAAGCTGTGATAACCGTGGTTAGCGTGACTTTTCATCAACGCTATCCGGGTCCCAGGGTCACATTTCTGATAGGAGTTAGGTGTGTTTGCGAGTGGATTCCTGTTGTTTTCATGGGGCATGCCTACCTTGCATGTCATTAGCAAAAAATATCACTGACATGCAACGTGGCAAGGGAAACGGTCGCTGTTACCGGAAAGCTGTCGCTAACAGCTGTTAGCGACAGCTTGTTAATTGGGCGATAATAATATTGCCGCTTTAGCGGCAGAAAGTCCTGCTAAAGCGGTGTAAATGCCCTTGCTAATATGCCCCCCAGTTCCTCCATAAATTCCTCATTCATCCCAGCAGTTTCACTTGCCTGCTTTCACGGAGACAGATTCCTTGAAAGGATGAACACGCGTCCACAGATTTACTGCAGATCTCACATTTCCAATGACTCCCATTACCTGACCAATCACAATTACCTCCCAACATGTAACCAGCCCTGTGAGGTAAGGCAGTGCCTAAAAACCCATCATGCGACAAGTGGCTGGATGAACGTGCAGGGCTTGCTTAGGGTGTGAGTGTCATGGGTCCTCCTGGCTGCCATGTTTTACTTCATGCTGACTGGTTTTGATGCCCCCTGGGTGGCGGCCAGGGCTTCCCCTGCTCCAGTCTGTGATGCAACGGATGTCCGTCTCCTGGTCAGTGGAGGTCCCTACTTGCTCTGGTTGCTTAGAAGACTGTTTTTATTAATTTACTGCTGCCTGCATAATATCTATATTTAATAAAGTAAATATCTGGCCTCAAAAGGCATATCATTATTTAATAAGACATTACAAAGTTTCCAGAATGATAGGAAGCTGAGGGATTATACGTAGGCACTTCAGACGTTTGGCGAGCATAGTTTCCAGACCACATATTGGCACAAAAGGAGCTCATGCCTGAAAGGAATCTCATTGCAGTGACAGCCTTTTTTGCTTCGTTCAATGGAGGATACATGTGTTCTGTGCCTCCATCTGTAACTCAGTTCCCAATCTATATGTTTATGTCTTTGTACGTTCTCTGCCCATTCAGTCGCCTGGCCTCTTTAGTATTGTAGCAATGAGGAGGCGGGCATGAGAGAAAGCAATGTATTGTATTCCTCTCAGTAAGACAACACATTGCTCCTTCCACACCCAATATTCCAGAATATCTGCACAACACTTGAGGATGCACGTGCACAGACACACCGTGGGAGGGGCGAACCCAAGGGATATGTTTATTATACAGTTATGTACACAAATAACAGGATATTACAGCTGCTCCCCCTTTTAGTAATGAGTCTCTATCTAATCTCTCCCGGTTAAAATCCAGGGGAATTATAGTCGAGTGTGGCAGGTACAAACTCAGCTGTCACAAGTGGGGATGGGGACATGTGTTTTGTTCTGCCAGAGATACCTGCCAATGGTTGGTTGGAGACCTACCCGCTGACCCATTGCTTGTGGGGTGCAGTGACATCACCCTAAAGGCACCACAGGCATGCCACCATTGGCCGTTCCCCAACATTAATGCAGAAACTCACATTTTGACCACTGTAAAGGGATTGCCTAACTTGTAATTGTGTTTGTTTGCTGGATGTTTGATCCTAACAATATCTTCTACAAATATATTGATTTTTGCTACTGCTTTTCTTTCATCATAATGGCGTTTCCTTTCCCTTAGCTTACTGCTTACATAGCTCTGTGAAGTCTCTTTTTCAGTGGGGTGGGTCTTAACGCTCTCTCTTTCTTTTTGAACCAATTTGGTTTCCACTTTGTCACAGACATTCTACCTCTCAACCACTCAAAAGGTGTCTTTCCTGTTATGATATGTGGTGTAGTGTGATATGCCCATAATCGTATTCTTAAAGCATTCTTAATGGGCAGTCTTCCGTGAAGTTCAAATTGGATGGTTTCTTTTGTTAAATGGTTTACACTTTCTACATGCCCATTATTTTGTGTGTGGTAAAGTGATGCCTTACTGCGAGTGATGTCATGGACTTTGAAAAAATGTGTTATATCAGTGGAAATAAACTGAGTTCTGTTGTCACAGAGGATATTTGGAAAAATAACACTTCATGTTATGTGAGGTTCTCTAGGAACTTTAAATCAATCTATTTACTGTAATAGACTTCTATGACACTGTAAGTTGTACATTGGACATATTATATTTACTCTTATGTTATGCCAGGGTTTTTCTGATAAGCTTATGTGTGTGAATTGTCTTGCCCATACTTTGAGAATGTTGTCAACAAATTATGACAATCACAAATATATATCTTAATCGCTCGGGCCGCTTTCCAATCAATCGTTTTTCACCCACCATGCCAGTGCAGGATGGATACAGTCATATGCAAATCAGGATGGTGGCCATTTTCCTAATCCCAGCAGGCCACCATTCCTGGGAGTGTTAGCCATTCCCAATGGGGTTGCAAAATGCGCTTGCATCATGAATATTGATAAGGCATGCAATTTGCAACCCCATTGGGAATCGCTAACAGTGTCTGTGACACTGTTGTACATTGATTTTTTCGAGCTGCAAATTGCGATTCGTAAAGCGACGCAGTTTGAGAGTTGTAAAATGTAAGGGTTGTACATCTGGCACTTAGTCACAGAGGAAGTTGGTTCTTGTGTTTGGACACCTGCATTGTCTGCTGCTCTCCTATACCTGGTACCACAACTGGACCAGGTCCCTTTTCTCTGAACCCTATCAGTATATGGAGGAGGTCTAGGATTTAAAAGATCATTTAAAAATGTATCCTCCTCATCTGAATCTTGATTTTATTTTTATTTTATTCTGCTTTATTTTTATGTCATTTCTTTGACTTTGCGGAAAAACTCATACTCCTTTCATTACGTCCTCCCTCCAATATCTTTCTTGTCGATCCCACATACCCTCAAGCCATTGTTTAAATGAACCTTTTACCTGCTTTGGCTTCTTTTTCTCCTTTTCTATGGCTATGCGATCGCAATTTGTTCAGTGCCGCAATCTGTGTAAGGGTAGGTAGCTGCTTTTTGTCATTCATTGTTTCGCTCATGAAATCTTCGGGCCCGATTCACAGAACTAACTTAAGACAAAATCCTAAACTTACTACTTTTGGTATTCACAGAAGTTAGGATTTTGTCTTAAGGCAAAATCCTAATTTAAGACAAAATCCTAACTTAAGTCTTTCTTAAGTCTGTCTTAAGTTTGTTTTAAGACAAACTTAAGACAATATCCTAACTTCTGTGAATACCAAAAGTAGGAAGTTTAGAATTTTGTTTTAAGTTAGTTCTGTGAATCGGGCCCTAACTTTTTAAAGTCAAATATACCCTTAAATGAAACTGGAAGTCTTTAACAGAAACGGTAAATTCATGCCATTCAGAAATTCAGCTATATGTATATAACCAAAAAGCACCCATATGCAGGCATTCCCTCTGCAAGTATATTCTGACTCTCAGTGGAAGGTATAAGACAAACCTTACGCTTTTACAAAACAGCACCCATTATTCTAAAAATCACCAAAATGAACTAGCAAACAAAGAACAACTAGTCAAAAGTCAACCAATCACAGTCCAGCTCTGTTAGTAACCAACCAATGAGAGCGCAGCTTTGTGGTGCTGTCTCACCAGTCCCAGCACGTCTCTCTGGCTGACTTACCAATCACACTGTGACGTCTTTGTGAAAGAGGAAAATACACGCAAAGCCTTTTCTTAATGAATTTACACTAAATAAACAAAGCAAACCCTGTCTGAGCAACCTAGATTGAACAGATATCAGCAAGTTAGAATAAAACAAGACTCACAAAGAACAGAAACAAGAGCAACATCTTTTTCACATCTATTAAACTCAGTTCACACTAGGCAGACCCCGTCCTGCAGCAATATCCCTTTGCTAATGCACCTACTCCAGTGCACCCCAGGAGCAAAGGGCATCAACCCAGATTACACAATCTTCTGGAAAGGAGGACTAATTAACTCAGAAAGCCCTATCTGTGTGCATGCAGCACCTTGCAAAACACACTACCTTTTGCAGACAGGGAAACCACAACATCTTGAGATCTTGGATTTTGAAGAATACGATAACCAAACCAACCAATAACTGAGCAAAGCCTTTTTCAAAACCAAAATCATATTTAAGAATAGGACACCAGAACAACAGTGATCAGACCATCAGTTAAACCCACAAACACCATCACTTAACTGAACACTTCACATGTAGCATAACAGTCCATCTCTCAATGAACACCTCAAAATCTCAACTGAACTTTAGAAACACACCAAACACTCACAAATTGATGGAATCATTCCACCCTAGTCATACTCGTGCAGGAACAGCACTGCAAGTCAAGGTTCTCTACAAAATTCACAGGATAATCCACTTTATAAAATCCACTATCACTATGGTCTGGTCTAAAAAGAGATGGGCCTCCTATCAACCATCCTCTGCTACCAAAATCTGTGAGAGGCCAAAGGGTACTCCAAATCCCACAAATGTAGACACCCAAAATCTACCTCAATCAATATTCCCACAATTCACTGGATCGGAGATGGTGTTGAACCTTAATTTCATGAGGTAATGTGTCACCGTGTTAAGGCACCTCCCATACATCAAAAGTCAGGAATACAATTGAACGACTCATCTAGATCATTGAAAAGTTAAAGCTTTTTATCATAGAATTCAAAAATAAACAATACAGAATCAATGGCCTGAAGCTTTCAGAGTTGTACAGAGATTGTAAAAAAAATCAGAACATATTCCAAGTCTCAATGGGCAGCAAAATCAGGAAATAATTGGGCATCATCCCTAAGAGAATAATAACACATGGCCCAGTGAACATTTAGTAGAAAAGCACATTTCTACACTCCATAGAAGTATGTTTAGAAAACAATTACACTGCCTCGGTCTATACATGTGAAATCAAGCGTGAAATAGCATTTTACTTATTGCTAACGATGCACAAAAACATGTATCTATAAAACTCTCTTACAGCTGTCAGCCCTATATTTCAGAGAGATAACCACTGCTCCACCTTTTTGTGAGGGAGTTGGCAATCTCTTAGTTTCTAACCTCAGAGAGAGAGTAACCATCTATCATCCTCCTAAGGCAGAGAGTGCCAACCTGCCATCTTTGTATGCTAGAGAATGGCAGCCTGCCAGCCTCTTTTGCCAGAGAATGACTCTCTGTCAACCTCTTATACCACCAGTGAAAATTAGAAAGCTTCTGTGCCAGAGAAGGACTATTTTTCATTTGTCAGCATCTTATGCCAGAAGGTTAACAACTGTCAGTCTCTAATGTGAGAAAGTTACCACCTGTCAGCATCTTATGGCTGATCAACCTCCTCTCAGCTTCTTACGTCAGTGAGTGACCACTTGCCAGCCTCTTATGTGAGAGACTGACCACCTGACAGTCTCTTATGCCAGAAGGTTAACAACTGTCAGTCTCTAATGTGAGAAAGTTAACACCTGTCAGCATCTTATGGCTGAATAACCTCCTCTCAGCTTCTTACGCCAGTGAGTGACCACCTGACAGTCTCTTATGCCAGAGAGTGACCACCTGTAGCCTCTTATACTTGATGTTCCAGGATTTATTCCTATTTGTACTGTTCTACAGATAACAAACTATGCTTTTGTGCCTATACATATTCCTGTCCTTCACTCACTTGTGGTTTCTTTTCCAGGTCACTGAAGAATGTGATTCCATATTTGTTAATGGCAAAGAAATGAAAAGCAAAGTGGACGCGGTCGTGAACTTCACTTACCAGCACTTCACGGCCCAGTTGGAGATGGTCGTCTGGGTGCCTCGACTGCCCTTGCAGCTGGAGATTTCCGACACTGAGCTGAGCCAGGTGAAAGGCTGGAGGATCCCCACGGCCCCCAACAAAAGGTATCACAGCTCCCAGAAGCGTCTTTTAGGCACTAGGACAATTTCAGATTCTTAGGATGCACTCTGGAGACCCAGATGTTTTCCATTAGTCCATTTGCACATTTTTGCAGGACCGGGGGCAGATGTAGTATTACAGGGCGGGGGGCAGATGTAGTATTACAGGGCGGGGGGCAGATGTAGTCTTTCAGGGGAGAGGGGCGGCAGATGTAGTCCTTTAGGGGAGGGGGGGGGTCAGATGTAGCCTTTCAGGACAGGGGGCAGATGTAATCTTTCAGGATAGGGGGGGTCAGATGTAGTCTTTCAGGACAGGGGGGTCAGATGTAGTCTTTCAGGACAGGGGGGGTCAGATGTAGTCTTTCAGGACAGGGGGGGGTCAGATGTAGTCTTTCAGGACAGGGGGGGTCAGATGTAGTCTTTCAGGACAGGGGGGTCAGATGTAGTCTTTCAGGACAGGGGGGGTCAGATGTAGTCTTTCAGGACAGGGGGGGTCAGATGTAGTCTTTCGGGACAGGGGGGGTCAGATGTGGTCTTTCAGGGCAGGGGGGATTAGGTTTCGTTTTTGAGGACAGGGGGGTCAGATGTAGTCTTTCGGGATAGGGGGGTCAGATGTAGTCTTTCAAGACTGGGGGTTCAGATGTAGTATTTCAGGACAGTGGGCAGATGTAGTATTACAGGGCGGGGGGCAGATGTAGTCTTTCAGGGGAGAGGGGGGGCAGATGTAGTCCTTTAGGGGAGGGGGGTCAGATGTAGTCTTTCAGGACAGGGGGGCAGATGTAATCTTTCAGGACAGGGGGGGTCAGATGTAGTCTTTCAGGGGAGGGGGGTCAGATGTAGTATTTCAGGACGGGGGGCAGATGTAGTATTTCAGGAGGGGGGGCAGATGTAGTCTTTCAGGGGAGGGGAGTCAGATGCAGCCTTTCATGGGAGGGGGGTCAGATATAGTCTTTCAGGGGAGGGGGGTCAGGTGTAGCCTTTCAGGGGAGGGGGCTCAGACGTGGATCCAGCAGCCCGTCATGCTTTGTAGGCAGGTCCATGAATCCCCTGCGTGTGCTGCCTACAAAACGACGCAGGTGCCTTTTTATGTCGAGCATTCGAGACCTCTTGTCTATACTTTAGTATATACTTATATGTGTTGTGTATGTACTCTGTGGGCTCTGGAGATCAGCCATAGGACTTGTCTGCTTCCACTTAGAGACTTTGTTTACTGTTCAACTGCCTCTATTTAACTTTCTTGATCGAAAACGACCAGCAGAGGTCAGTAAAATACCAAAATTACTTTAGCATTCTCTAGATTCCAGTCCATAGAAATTGTCCTACACGTGCACCCGTAAACAATAATATTTTTAAAAAATCTTGTATTTTCAGTGATATGACCAACGAGGGCCTGATTTTATATTAAAAACAGAACTTTGGACTATACCATATCCCGCTGATAGGCAACATTTCTCTACATGTGTTCCCATACCTGGCGTGTCATGCAGTTTGGTGCTTACTTTCCCTCCATGTTAAAGAACAGTAGATGTTTCAGCACCCAGGCGAATGTGCTGCAGAGCTAAATACATATAAGGTCTCAAAGGCGATTTACTGGTCCGAGATGGATGGGTATAAAAAGTAGCACTAAAGCGTTTTTCTACTTTTTTGGATGGGTGAAGCAGCACGGAGGGCACGGCTGGTGGTTCGCAAGACCGAGGCTGTAGGTGTAGGAAGCAGCACAGAGGGTGGGGGGTGGGAGACCCGAGGGAAGAGGGGGAAGCAAAGGTGTCTGAGAGCAACGTGGAATGCAGTGTGGTGAGGGAGAAGCAGAAGGTGAGAGAGAACAACATGGGGTACAGAGAAGGGTAGGGGCGAGAGTAACACAGCTGTGGGTGGGGTGAAGGAAGCACAAGAGGGAGACACCTGGAAAACACATGCCCTCTGGAGGAGTGCTTGAGCAAGAAGAATAAAGTAGTCCTATCAAAGTGAGCAAGGAAGGAACGCAAATGAAGAGGCGATGCTCCAGGGAAGGAGTAGACACAAGATGGACAAGGAGAGCTATCGAATAAGAAGCAAGAGCCAAAATAATGTCATCCAATAGTAAGCAATGGGCGGGCCTTAAGGTCGCTGTAATACTTGGTGAGATGACAGTAGGTCTCTGCAGCCAGACAGCTACGTAGGCTTCACCTAAAAAGGATGAAAAGCATCTAGTGGAAAAATGGTGAACACTCGTGGAAGGCCGAGGCACACTGAGAAGTGGGCCCTCACAGAGAGGAGTGCAGTCCACCAAGAATAAAAGAGGGCTTGTTAGGGCTCAGAAGATGTCACACAACACCGCAAGAAGGAAGGAATACATCTACTTGCTTACCCGGTTCCTGAGATACTGCTCAGGGTCTATTCACAAACAACAAAAACATGAATTTGTACTCAGAAATATCCAAATATCTTCTTCTAGAAATGTATAGGTTCTCTTGTGTACCCTATAAGACACATACATAGGTACTAAATGTCATGGGTGGGCCACAGAAATTAAGAATCAATAATGAAGCCAGCAGCCCTGTGAATCAATAAACCACCTCCAGTAGAGGGTGCGGTCACTGCCTGGACACAGTGGTCCTACGATGTTGGCCATGCTCAGTATCTTTGTTTCGAACAAGTTCATCAGGTCTTCACAATGTTTTTCCTTCACTTCAGGCTTTGTCATTTCTAGGAGAGTGGTGAGTATCTCATTGGTTGGAGTTGGGTCTTCAGGTTGCATTTACTTTGGTTTTTGTAGTCGCTTCCGTATCCTCTCCCCGATGTCTTGCAGCGGGCCGGGTCTTACTCTTAGTAGAAGCCGCCATGTATCATCAGTCTTACTACTCGTCCTTCTTGCTTTGACCAGCTCTCTGTTCCACAAGCTGCTGAGGGACTCCTTCCTGGGGTCTCTTCTCTCAAACAGTGGGATCTTTCTTGTCAAGTCCTAGATATCTTCTAACAGAAGTTACCAGCAGGATCTGTGGATCCGATTAGAATGATGGTCACCTTTTTACCGCTTCTTAAAGTTTGTTGAAATCCTCTGCCAGGGGCTAGGACTTTGATTCGGCAAGGTGTTGGACAAGGCAAGTGCTTAATTTGTAAAACAGTAAGTGCTGAGGACTAAAGTTGTGCTCAGAAGCCTGCGGCCAGCGCTATTGAAGGTCGGGGTGCCGAATACCGAGGCTGCGTAGTCTTGATTCCAAATCATGCTCTCTTAATTCACCACTGGACGGCCCCTGACTCTTTATCACACTCTTACAGGTTCTTTTTCATCCCTCCTCACTCTCTTCATCGCTATATCTTTCTTTTTATTCCTCCTCCTTTTTTCTTTTGTGTTTTTCGTGCTTGCTCTGGATCAAAGTCTTGAGGACAAATAAATGCTGGTCCCCAAAAATTATATCTGGTCCACAAAAATAATATCTAGTCCCCAAAGATGATAGTCAGTGGGCCCCACCTGCAACCACCAGCTCCAGTGAAGCACTGGAATAGACTGGTACATGATTGGGGGCATGTAGGGGGATTAATGAATGAAGTAAATATGGTGCAGCCCTGCGTTTCCAAAGTCACGAATTGTGTCATAAGCCTTCTTGGCTTAACGACACGCTCCGCCACTTTCTTGTAACTATGCCTCTGCATGTCCATGAGATTGAGGACCCTCTGTTTGTAGAAGCATGGCATTGGGTAGGAGTAGTGTTAACTCCTGGGTTATTCCAAAACTGCATTCTACTGTACCATGGCCATCGGTTGTCATGTTCCAGACATTGTGCCCTTCGCATTTAGTGCAGCTTGGAGTGGGTTGATCTTTTGCCGGAGGTGTGCTTGTTGCATCACTACAGCAAGGGTTTTGCCTTTAAGAAAAAGCACATGAGGGCTGAGTCGTAAATGCAGTACTCAGACACCAACAGTACAGTTCAGAATACATGGTCCAGAAAAGGCAGAAGAGCAGAGACAGGTGAAATGTACTCCTGTTCCTTCTGTCCAGTGGACGTCAGAGATCATTGATGACTCAGACATTGAGGATATTCAGCCTCTGACATATATATATATGGTCCTCAGTATATCGGCCCTGTCGATAGATGCTCAATGTAATGGTGTGTAGAGTCTAGGGCAAGAAATGCGAGACAAGATTAGCCCCTGCTTTTTGCCAGATGTCTGACGTAATTGAGAACTGTAAGAGTACTGGGCCCGTGCTAACTAGGGGGTCGATTATGATGGCGGACGGACCTGCGTCCGTCCGCCACCCCGAGGGGAGAAACAGTCCACAGGGGCAGCGACGTTCCCTCCGGTGGAATTTGGGTGTGACCGCCACCCTGGCGGTCACATCCTGTATATTTAACATTGCGGCGGGTGCTGCTTTAAGCAGCACCCCCGCAAAGTTAAAAATGCATGCTGTGCATTTGCATGCACAAAGCGGCAGGCACCGTGCGGTGCCTGCCGCATTGTGCATGCAAATGCAGAGGGGTACCATAGGTACCCCCCATGTGCACCCCCCACACCCCCTTCACCCTGGGGGCCCAATACAGGCCCCCAAAGCTAAGACCGTATGCCTTTCCGCGGCAGCAATGCCGCCATGGAAAGGCATTGGACCGCCAGCATCATAATATGGTTGGCGGTGTCTCGCAGACACCGCTGAAAAGCGGCAGACGGTCTTGCCGTCCGCTGCGGACCCCCCAGCCATCCTAATGTGGCGGGGGTCATTTCAGGGAGAATGGCGGACGTATTGCCCCGCCAGCGCGGCGGAGGCAATCCGTCCACCATCATAATCGACCCCCTTTGTTCCTAGTGCCAGATCCCCTTTCCCTAAAACTGGACCACGATTGGCAGAACTCCTGTTTCCCCTGTAAGCCCCAGTAAATTATACTTCTGGGAAGTATCTGTGGCATGGGAGCAGAATAAGGTCCCCTAGGGACCCCTCACTCAGATCAGGCAGTGCTGCTATCCCAGGCTGCGTGTCCAGGTGCAGGACAAACCGAAGACTCGACCTGGCACCCAGCCATGAGTGCCAGCCAGCCTCACACTGCATAGGCTATAGATAACCCACCTCTACTGCAGGCATACAGACCCATGGCAGGGTGCACTTTACCCTATGTGAGGACCTGTCAGCACGAACAGATATGCCCCTACAATATCCAGACCATTCTGGGTGTTGTAAGTGAACAGAGAAGCTGTAACGAGTACATAGGCTGTATACTCGTCAACCCGTGTTTCCTAGCTCAATGATGGCCTCACTGATTTCTAAGATATTTGGTACCAAACACCTTGCCTTAATAAATCCTCGCTGATGCCAGTGTTGGATTTATTCATAGGTTCACACCAGAGACCCTTTTAAAAAGTTCCCTAAACTGCTGGTGGTAGTTTTAGCCAGCCTGCCATTACCAGACATGTTTCTGGACCACTAGGTAGTGAGCCAGAGCTCTTCGGATCCAGAAACAATGCCTGCTGTGGCCCCCATATGCAGAGACTGATGGTATCACCAAATGGTTCACTGCTTTCGAAAAAGCTTGTGTAGCTAGAGAAGTAGAGAAGAAACATTGTGGCTCTCTCTTATTGGAACTGTTCTCAGGAAAATCTTGGGTTAGGCTCCTGACATTGAATGAGGCAGATGTCAAAACCTATGAACTCATGCAGAGTACCCTGATTGAGGGCTTCGGTCTTACCACAGAAGAATATTGGTTAAGGTTCCGGGAGACTCAAAAAACAAATATGAAAGACTAAGAAGGGCTTTGCAGTTTTATTATGAAGGAGCATCTTTTGAGTCTTTTCAGCAATTGGGAGACCTAAGTCCTCTTTCTCCTCTAGAGTTGGGGAAAAAGACAGACCACTGGGTCAAAATTAGAGTGACCAGACCTACCACAGGTGGAGGAGACCAGAAGAAAGAGGCTAAAAAGCTCCCCCATAGGAAAGAGGGTAATCCTAAAAACAAACAGTATTCATCCGGCCCCAAAAAGCTGTTCAGGCGGGTGGACCCAAGACTCTTCACAGCCACAGGGCTTTGTACCAGGGAAATAACTGGGATCCCAAGAAGGCTTGATGTCAGGACTGTAGGTCCTTGGGGCACTGAACTGGAGACCCTGGCTGTAAAAATAGGAAAAATGCCTCTAGTCCTCCTGCAGTAAATGCAGTGGCCAATCTCCGGATGGGATCTCAGGAGGGCCCTGGCCGTGTCAGAGAGCTCACTGAGGTGACTCTCCTAGGGGATGTGGACTTAGCCACCTTATCTGACTGGCCCACTAACATGCAAAACTAGAGACAGCATCCTGTTGTTAATCGGGTTAGGGTGGAAGGATTGAGAGACACTGGTGCTCGTGTCACCATGGTGACTCAGAATCTAATGGCCCCTGGTCAGTACATGTCTGAGAGGCCCTATCCAGTCACCAATGCTGACAATGTGACAACAAACCATCCCATGACAATGGTGTCCTTTGACTCTGTGGATGCTGGTAAAAAAGAGTTAGCAGTTTCCCCGACATTCCCAGTTGAATGTTTGTTTGGGAATGGTTTGGAGACCAGTCCACGGGCTGAGGCACAACTAAGGATCTTTGTCGGCATCCTTGGAATCACACACTAGGTGTGTGCAAACACCCGGGCACAGAGCAGAGCTCAGAGTGAAAAAGAGGTGATTGGGTCTGTTAAAATGGCCCACCCCTCCAAGAGAAATGGCAGGAAGACTAGGGACCTGCTTTCGAACAGACAACCGACCTCTCTCCCCAGGAAGAAGAAAAGTCAGCCCCGGAGGGAACTAAGGCAGAAGAGTTGGAGCCTTACCATGCTGAGCTTTTGGGCCTAGGGGGGACCTCCAGGGAAGATCTGTGCCAGGGGCACAGAACCTGTCCCACTCTTGAAAGTCTGCGACAGCAAGCTGCTGCATAGGAAAGTGGTGATGGCAGTGGTTCCCACAAGACCTGGTGGGAGGAGGGGATCTTTTAGACTGAGACCAGAGACCCAAAACCTGGTGCCACTCGGCGACTGGTAGTGCCTCAGATGTTTAGGAAGTTCCTCCTCAAGTTGACCCACGACAGCCCACCAACTGTTCACCAAAACAAAACGTGGAGTAGGATTGTCAGCCCCTTCTACTGTCCAGGGATGCACCAGAAGGTGAAGGTGTTCTGCTGCTCCTACCACACCTGTCAAGCCAATAGCAAGACTGGTGGGCAACCAAAGGCCTCCATAATCCCACTCCCAGTGGTTGGGGTTCCCTTTGGAAGGGTAGGAATCAATGTCATTGGTTCCCTTGACCCTCCCACAGCATCAGGGAACTGATATATATTGGTGGTACTGGATCATGCCACCCGATATCCTGAGGTTTTTCCTCTTCGGACTCCCACTGCCCCTGCAGTGGGTAGGGTCCTCATTGGCGTCTTCCCCAAGGTGGGCTTCTCTAAGGAGGTGGTGTCAGACTGAGGTACCAACTTCATGTTTAGCCACCTAAAAAACATGTGGAAGAAGTGTGGAGTGACTTATAAGTTCACTACTCCTTACCACCCACAGTGTAATGGCCTTGTTGAAAGATTCAACAAGACCATGAAAGGCATGATTGGTGGACTCCCTAAAAAACTCAGAAGGAGATGGGATGTTTTGCTGCCTTGACAGCTTTTCCCCTACAGGGAAGTGCCACAAAAAGAAGTGGGGTCTCCCCATTCCAACTTCTGTTTGGTCATCCTGTCAGGGGACCATTTTGCCTTGTGAAGGAGGGATGAGAGAAGCTTCTCGTTGAACCTCCGCAGGACATTGCAGACTATGTCATTGGCCTCTACTTGGGAACAAAACCTTGAGGCCAGCCAGGAGCTCCAGAAGCAATGGTATGGCCAAAAGGCTGCCATGGTGGAGTTCTAACCAGGCCAGAAGAATGGATATTGGAGCCGGTGGCCCCTAGAGCCCTTCAAGATAAGTGGTGGGTCACTATTCCATCCTAGAGAGAAAAGGGGAGGTAACCTACTTGGTAGACCCAAGTGGGTCATCAATGTGAACCCCCTTAAACCCTACTACAGGGCAGATGCTCATGGTCACAGAAACAATGCCTGTACTGGTGGGAGGTGGTCACACCTTCCCCCCTGAAGGATCTGCCTCGTCAGAAGTGGGAACTTCAAAGGACATGCTGCCTTCGAAATCCTACCCCCAGCCCTTTGCTGTTAGAAGCAGATGACGACCCCCCCAGTCCTGCTCCACTTTTGGCAGAGGACTGGCAGGAAAAATAGGTAAAGCAGGAGGTGGGTCTACCTTCACACTGTATCACCCTTCAGGTGGGGCAGGCCAGGTAGACTGCACTTTTCACTCTCCGCCCTCTTGAAGATGGGGATAGTAGCCAATTAGAATACAGAATGTGCCCACCCCCAAGTGGGGTGAGCATAAAGAGAGTGTAGACACCCTACATGTAAATGGCCCATTGGATACTACCAGGCCTCCCCTAAAAATGCCCATAAATTCTGTATTTAGGTTGCTCCCCAAGAACCTGACTTCAGATTCGATGGACCTAAAGAACACGATGGAAGAAAACTGCTGGTGGACCATTAACTGAGTCATGCAGCAGAAGAAACCGGCACAAACTCTGCCAACTACAACCAGACTCAACAACTGGGACCTGCTGTCCTTCCTGGTACCTGCAAGGCCTCCAAGAAACCCTTAGCCCCTCATAGACTTCATAAATTGCCAGGATCTCCCTTTGGGTTAGAGGCTCTAGTCCTCAGCGTAAAGAAACCACCCTGGTTGAGGACCGACAGGCTCTGTGTCGATGCGACTCACCACTGAAAATACCCATTGCAGCTTCCCAAGCCTGTTGGTTCACCAGTCTGGTGGATTCGACCCCTGCACACCTCCATCACCTTGAGGGATCCTCTCAGCATAATGACCGATGCTGGAAACAGCACCATTCCTGACAGCCCGTACCCTCTTGTCGGTCACTTCAATGGCATACTGCAACAACGTTGGCACAACTGCCTACTCCATGATGGTCTGCTCTGTGTCAAACCTGTATACTGCCTGCTGCAAGTGATCTTCAAAACTCTGTGTCTGAGTCCTGCCTCCAGTGACTGCGAGGGTGCCTGAGTTGGTAGTCCTCCGGCACCCAGATCTACACCAGTCTTCCAGTAACCGCAACGGTTGATTGGCAGTGTTCAGCCTCCATTGACTTACAGTGACCTGCTGATGGCGACTGTTACGGTAACTGTGTTGGCATTCTACTGAACTCCATTCACGCCGTTTGCCTCCATTGCGTTCCCCGACTACCGCAATGGTAAATCACTGACGGCATCGACCACCGAGTGCTCAGATACAGAAAGTATTGTATACTTTGAACTGCCCTGCATTTTTCTCCCCATAAGTTAACGTCCACAACGTTCTCAATTAAGTAACAAACTATATAAAGTATATTTCCAATTTGAAGTCTTACTTCTTAAAATATATATAAAGACAATTGTTAGTTTTATACAAATTGACTTTGGAATTATTCTTGAGCTTGAGCCTCATTTGTTGCCTCTGTGAGTACAACAACTGCTTAGCACTGTCCTCAGATAAGCCTCACTGCTCGCCCACACAACCACAATAAGAGAGTTAGTATTATACACTGGTTGCCTCTATCTTCCTCTGGGGATATCTCGTACTCTCTACAAACTGTACTTAGTTTTAGTACACTGTACAGAGAGGCGGCATCTTACACTAAATAATGCATGTCCCTTATATTCGCCCTTAAAAAGGTTCCTAAGACTCTTCTGTTGCTTTAGAAATCTCCGTACCACGGACCATGTACCAAGAATCCGAAGAGAACTTCCAGGATGCTGTGGCCACTTGAGCAGAAGGATATTTTTGAGGTAAATTAATGAGGAAACTTCAACGAGCAATCAAACTTGAGTGCATTAAGATCTCCCGCTGGCAGAGCCGGAGCGCTGCCACTCTGGTGTCCTTCATCAGGATCTTGAGGGCTTCACAAACAAAGAAGACCCAAGATTAGCCGCTTGGATGTGAAGTGAAGAGCCTGTCTTCGCAATCAGAAGAATGTGCTGTTGAACGAGAACCATCAGATCCAATCAGACTCCAAGGTAAGTGGCCCTGTTGGAAGCAAAGACTCAGAAAAGAGTGACCTTTAAACATGGGGGCATCATTAGTCCAATTTCCTTATTATCGTAATGATTAGTACTTATCTCAATCACACTGAGAAGCCACGTGTTCCTGCCAGAGCGAGCAAAGCAAAATGCACCTCGCACTTATTCCACAAAGACAGCGCGAGGTCCATGGCGTGAAGAAACAACATGAAAATAGAGCTTTTGGAACATCGCTGAATTCTGGGCAGGGGAGTGGTGAAGCAGGGGAGTGCCTGGGCAGGGGAGTGGTGGAGCAGGGGAGTGGGAGGCAGGGGAGTGCCTGGGCAGGGGAGTGCCTGGGCTGGGGAATGCCTGGGCAGGGGAGTGGTGGGGTAGGGGAGTGGCGGGCAGGTGAATGGCGGACAGGGGAGTGGCGGACAGGGGAGTGGCGGACAGGGGTGTGGTGGAGCAGGGGAGTGGCAGGCAGGGGAGTGCCTGGGCAGGGGAGTGGTGTAGCAGGGGAGTGGCAGGCAAGGGAGTGGCGGACAGGGGAGTGCCTGGGCAGGGGAGTGGTGGGGTAGGGGAATGGCTGAGTATGGCAGTGGGGAGATTTGCTTGAGGCCTGCTAAAAAACATATTTGTTCAAGAGTTCTGTATTCTCCTAATGATGCTTTAGCTGCTATGGGAGGCGGATCGCTAGTGATGCTTTTCCTGATACGGGAGACGGATCTCTAATGATGCTTCAGCTGCTACGGGAGACGGATCTCTAATGATGCTTCAGCTGCTATGGGAGGTGGATCTCTAATGATGCTTTAGCTGTTGTGGTAGACGGATCTATAATGATGCTTCAGCTGCTATGGGAGACGGATCTCTCATGATGCTTTAGCTGCTGGTGGAGATGGATCTCTAATGATGCTTCAGCTGCTGTGGGAGACGGATCTCTAATGATGCTTCAGCTGCTACTGGAGACGGATCTCTAATGATGCTTTAGCTGCTGTGGGAGACGGATCTCTAATGATGCTTTAGCTGCTATGGGAGACGGATCTCTAATGATGCTTCAGCTGCTGTGGGAGACGGATCTCTAATGATGCTTTAGCTGCTATGGGAGACGGATCTCTAATGATGCTTTAGCTGCTATGGGAGACGGATCTCTAATGATGCTTCAGCTGCTGTGGGAGACGGATCTCTAATGATGCTTCAGCTGCTGTGGGAGACGGATCTCTAATGATGCTTCAGCTGCTATGGAGATGAATCTCTAATGCTTCAGCTGCTGTGGGAGACAGATCTCTAATGAGGCTTCAGCTGCTGTGGGAGACGGATCTCTAATGATGCTTTAGCTGCAATGGGAGACGGATCTCTAATGATGCTTTAGCTGCAATGGGAGACGGATCTCTAATGATGCTTCAGCTGCTGTGGGAGACGGATCTCTAATGATGCTTTAGCTGCTGTGGGAGACGGATCTCTAATGATGCTTTAGCTGCTATGGGAGACGGATCTCTAATGATGCTTCAGCTGCTATGGAGATGAATCTCTAATGCTTCAGCTGCTGTGGGAGACAGATCTCTAATTATGCTTTAGCTGCTACGAGAGACAAATCTCTAGTGATCCTTTCCCTGATACGGGAGACGGATCTCTAATGATGCTTCAGCTACTTTGGGAGATGGATCTATAATGATGTTTTAGCTGCTACGGTAGATGGATATCTAATGATGCTTTAGTTGCTATGTGAGATGGAGCTCTAATGATACTTTTGTAGTGTAGTTCCTATTTTCCCAATAGGCTCTGCGCATTGGAATAACATAAACAGCAGTGTAGACGTAGGACTGAGGTCAACTAGGTCTCTAATGACTATGTTAGACTTAATTTAGGTTTGCCAGCTAACTCAGAGGTCACTAGAAACTTTCTCGAATGAATAGGGAGAGGTTAATTTCCCTGATTTAGACAAGAAGGGATTCAGCTTCTGACAACCGCATAAACATGACAACTTTGCTCCCTCACAATAAAGATGTATCTCTAGAGTCATGTAAAAACAATAGACGGCTATTTCACTTAGTCAATCGTGCATGCTTAGTTCCACCAGAGTGCAGAGAAATAGAGAGGTGTTATTTTATTGAGCAGTCTTTTTTCTCATGCAAGAGAAATTAATTGCCACAATTGCAATACTTATCATAAAGTAAAGTGCGTACAGTAAAAGTAGTATTATGAAATAATACTGTAAAAGCATTGATACAGTTTCTTAGCCATATGATACTTTAAAATGGATAAAATATATACATTCATAAAAACATTGACTAACGAACTCAACTGGTGTTTCTAGATACGCCTACCCCAGTGTACCTGACCTAAGCCTAATACCTGGGAAGAAGTAAGTGAGTTTACGGTTTTTAAGTTAAGTTAAGTTTTGCCAAGTATCGGAATCAAGAATTCTCTCTAAGGTTTTAATCAGCTCCGTACCTTGGTTCTAGAATGAAGGAGGTCTTGTATCTCGCTTCTCAGGACTCGATCTCCCAGCAACCCGCGAGGGTGACATGGGAACACCGGAGCTGGATTTTCTCGGCGTGAGAAAAGGCAGCTTCTCCAGCGCGTCAAAAGGGAGGGGTGGCTTCCTCTGGCTCTCACATCAGCTGGGCTTCGGATAAGTAAATAGCCGCTCTGCTCCACATCACCATGTGTTTGCTTAAGGCAACGTTGGTATATTTATACCTGAAAGGTGCCGGGTTTGACGTAACGTTGGACATAAGGCGTCACTAAGAACAAACAGTTCTTTCTGGACTCCAGGAGTTCTTATGCAAATCAAAACAAAAGCAGGGTGGATTCCCGGGCTGCTGGAGGCTTGGTTTGTTTAAAGAAAGCGTTGTACTTTCTAGGAGTCTATGGGAGTAGCCTTGCCGTGCTTTGGACTGCATGGGCTATTACTAAATATGGATATGATTCTTATGCCTTTATAAGGATACTATTTATTATAACCACATAAGGGCATAAATCGGGAATATCAAATTAGGGTCCTAGATAGAAACACAACACTTTAGCTGCTGAGGGAGACAGCTCTCTAATGATGCTTCAGCTGCTGTGGGAGAAGAATCTTTAATGATGCTTTAGCTGCTGTGGGAGACGGATATCTAATGATGCTGTAGCTGCTACGAGAGACAGATCTCTAGTGATCCTTTTCCTGATACGGGAGACGAATCTCTAATGATGCTCTAGTTGATATATTTGAGATGGATCTCTAATGATGCTTTGGCTGCTGTGGGAGACGGTTCTCTAATGATGCTTTAGCTGCAATGGGAGACAGTTCTCTAATGATGCTTTAGCTGCTATGGGAGACGGATCTCTGATGATGGTTTAGCTGCTATGGGAGACAGCTCTCTAATGATGCTTTAGCTGATATGGGAGACGGATCTCTATTGATGGTTTAGCTGCTGGTGGAGACGGGTCTCTGATGATGGTTTAGCTGCAATGGGAATCAGATCTCAATGATGCTTTAGCTGCTATGGGTGGCGGATCTCTAATGATGCTTGAGCTGCTACCGGATACGGATCTCAATGATGCTTGAGCTGCTGGTGGAGGATCTCTAATGATGCTTTAGCTGCTACGGGATATGGATCTCAATGATGCTTGAGTTGCTGGTGGAGATGGATCTCAATGATGCTTTAGCTGCTCCGCGAGGCAGATCTCAGTGATGCTTTTGCTGCTATGTGAGGCGGATCCCTAATGATGCTTTAGCTGCTGGTGGAGACGGATCTGTAATGATGCTTTAGCTGCTATGGGAGATGGATCTCGAATGTTGCTTTAGCTGATATGGGAGACGGATGTCTTATGATGCTTTAGCTGCTACGAGAGACAGATCTCTAGTGATCCTTTTCCTGATACGGGAGACGAATCTCTAATGATGCTCTAGTTGATATATTTGAGATGGATCTCTAATGATGCTTTGGTTGCTGTGGGAGACGGTTCTCTAATGATGCTTTAGCTGCTATGGGAGACAGTTCTCTAATGATGCTTTAGCTGCTATGGGAGACGGATCTCTGATGATGGTTTAGCTGCTATGGGAGACAGCTCTCTAATGATGCTTTAGCTGATATGGGAGACGGATCTCTATTGATGGTTTAGCTGCTGGTGGAGACGGGTCTCTGATGATGGTTTAGCTGCAATGGGAATCAGATCTCAATGATGCTTTAGCTGCTATGGGTGGCGGATCTCTAATGATGCTTGAGCTGCTACCGGATACGGATCTCAATGATGCTTGAGCTGCTGGTGGAGGATCTCTAATGATGCTTTAGCTGCTACGGGATACGGATCTCAATGATGCTTGAGTTGCTGGTGGAGATGGATCTCAATGATGCTTTAGCTGCTCCGCGAGGCAGATCTCAGTGATGCTTTTGCTGCTATGTGAGGCGGATCTCTAATGATGCTTTAGCTGCTGGTGGAGACGGATCTGTAATGATGCTTTAGCTGCTATGGGAGACGGATCTCGAATGTTGCTTTAGCTGATATGGGAGACGGATGTCTTATGATGCTTTAGCTCCTATGGGAGACAGATCTCGAATGATGCTTTAGCTGCTATGGGAGACAGATCTCGAATGGTGCTTTAGCTGCTATGGGAGACGGATCTCTAATGATGCTTTAGCTGCTGGTGGAGACGGATCTCTAATGATGCTTTAGCTGCTATGGGAGACGGATCTCTAATGATGCTTTAGCTGCTGGTGGAGACGGATCTGTAATGATGCTTTAGCTGCTATGGGAGACGGATCTCAAATGATGCTTTAGCTACTGGTGGAGACAGATCTCGAATGATGCTTGAGCTGCTGTTGGAGACGGATCTCTAATGATGCTTTAGCTGCTATGGGAGATGGATCTCTAATGATGCTTTAGCTGCTGGTGGAGACGGATCTCTAATGATGCTTTAGCTGCTATGGGAGATGGATGTCTAATGATGCTATAGCTGCTGGTGGAGACGGATCTCTAATGATGCTTTAGCTGCTATGGGAGACGGATCTCAAATGATGTTTTAGCTGCTGTTGGAGGTGGACCTCTAATGATCCTTTAGCTGCTTGTGGAGACAGATCTCTAATGATGCTTTAGCTGCTATGGGAGACGGGTCTCTAATGATGCTTCAGCTGCTATGGGAGACGGATCTCTAATGATGCTTTAGCTGCTATGGGAGATGGATCTCTAATGATCCTTTAGCTACTGGTGGAGACGGATCTCGAAAGATGCTTGAGCTGCTGTTGGAGATGGACCTCTAATGATCCTTTAGCTGCTGATGGAGACAGATCTCTTATGATGCCTCAGCTGCTATGGGAGACGGATCTCTAATGATGCTCTAGCTACTGGTGGAGACAGATTTCGAATGATGCTTTAGCTGCAATGGGAGACGGATCTCTAATGATGCTCTAGCTACTGGTGGAGACAGATTTCGAATGATGCATTAGCTGCTATGGGAGACGGATCTCTAATGACGCTTTAGCTGCTATGGGAGATGGATCTCTAATGATGCTTTAGCTGCTATGGGAGACGGATCTCTAATGACGCTTTAGCTGCTATGGGAGATGGATCTCTAATGATGCTTTAGCTGCTATGGGAGACGGATCTCTAATGATGCTTGAGCTGCTGTTGGAGACGGATCTATAATGATGCTCTGGATGCTATAGATCATAATCTCATGCCTGTTCTACTCATCCGTGCCACTGCCATGCTGCGGACCACATCCCCTTGTGTTCCTTTCACGCCGACACCCACCGTTGAGCCACGTGATGAAGGAATGTCCTAGAATCCAATCTCTGCACCTGCGACTGGTGGAGCCATCAAGAAGAAAAATGACTCAACTTAATGCAGGCCATAGTAGCCCTTAAATGCGCCCGAGGCCCACCGGCCTATCTGCTTCATGCGCCCCTCACTAAGACCACGACCAGCTGCTGTCATACCGGCGCCTATGCGAAATGAGTGCGAACCGAATTCCGTAGGTGGAAGGCCTGACACCCCTAGGGCCTTTCTGTTGACCGTGTTAAATTGGAAGCGGCTGAGGCATGACCCATTCTCATGCATGAAGAGCGGGCGACCTGACTGAGCGTTGCGTTGCATGTAACCACGCATGAGGCAAACCCGGCAGCACTGGCTGTCCTTCAAACAGTCAAGCCGCGTGTGTTTGCCTTTGGTCTCTTGATCTACCTTCGACCTTGTAAATATATGGTCATATACCCAACCCCTATGAGGAGGTCTTCACCCCTTAGTCAGGCTGCCCCTGGATTGAGCATGGAGGGAGCTACCATATCGCTGATCCTGTAGGCCCCAAAGAAGGCTAGCATGACCGCGGCTGTACAGAATGACCGCTCGTGCTCCTGTCTGCAGATCCTGTGAGGCTTCCGTGAAGTGTTGAAGTCTATAGGGCGCCTTCTATGCTTTTACCCAGGTTGTAGACCCACACAGGTATATACATACATACATACGTATGCATGTACATACATCATACACGTGTATATACATACATATGCATGTACATACATCATACACGTGTATATACATACATATGCATGTACATACATCATACACGTGTACATACAAACATACAACACAGATACCTACATACATACATATACACGTACATACATACAAATATATATGCATACCTACACATGCACATACACACATAACTACATGTATATAATGCATGCACACATGCCAGCACACGTACATACATACACACATACATATATGCATACCTACATATAAATGTACCCACACATGTATATACACATTCACACACCTGCTTACATACATACACACATACCTACATATAAACACACCCACACATGTACATAGACATTCACACACGTGCATACATACATACACACATACCTACATATAAACACACCCACACATGTGCATACACATGCACACACGTGCATACATACATACACACATACCTACATATAAACACACCCACACATGCACATACACATACACACACATGCATACATACATACACACATACCTACATATAAACCTACCCACACATGTACATAGACATGCACACACGTGCATGCATACATACACACATACCTACATATAAACCTACATACACATACGTGTATACATGCATACACACATACCTACATATAAACCTACCCATACATGTACATACACATGCACACACGTGCATGCATACAAACATTACTTGATGGGAGTGTCCAGGGCGCTGTTCCATCTCACTGGGCCTCAGACTGCTTTTCTCACACATGATTCCTGTCGTGTGGTTGAGCCCCTGTGGTTGTTCACCAGGGCATGCACTCATTAATACATCATGCCAGCGTGCCATACGCCATTGGGTGTAGCGCTGCAAGCGGTGTCTGTCCCGGTGAAGCGCCTCGAGGGGTGTGAGAGGGCAGCTACTGACGTCAGAGGCCCTGGGATGCGTCTGAAGGGAAGAACTTCAGAAAAAACTGACAAAGGGAGTTTTAATCGAGCTGCCACTCCCTGGGAAAGAGGCAAACACAGGACGGGGAACAAAGCGCCTTGAAACGCCTCTGTTTGTGCAGCGGAGCGCTTGAGAATGAAGAGCTGATGTTTGGAAAGTTACAGGGGGAGAAGCTTCCATTCTTTCTCCAGAGCCCTCTGGGGGGGGCGCGTGTCATCTTTAATTAACACGGCTCCTGCCTGCAGACAATACTGTGCCCCCCCCCCCCCCCCCCCCGAGCCAAGGAGAAAGGCCCCCCTCCCCGCAGAGGGGGCCTGCACACAATAATGTGCCCCCCTCCCCGAGCCAAGGAGACTACCCCTCCCCCCCCCCTCAGAGGGGGTCTGCACACAACACTGGGGACCCCTCCCCGAGCCAGGGAGACAGACCCCCCTCCCCCCCAGAAAGGGCCTGCACACAATGCGGTGCCACCCTCCCCGAGCCAGGGAGACAGCCCCCCCTACCAGAGCGGATTACCTCGTGCACTCTCTGCAGAGAGCCTGTGGCCCTGAGAGACGTGCCCCTGGCAACAGGGCTGAGGGTCTGAGGGTTATAATAAGAAACACATCAGCTCCCCCAGGGGCCCCCCAAGGGCCCCAGTCACGGACAGCGGTTTTAATTAACAGTTTACGAGCGCTAAACATTCCCTCCTACAACTGAGCGGCCCGTGGTGGACACGGGGGCTTCACCACAACTGCCCCCCCCCCCCGCCTTCTTCACCGCCCCCACACCCAGCTCTCACCCGAACCGCGCCCATTAAACACACATCAGCAGCAGGCTCGTCAGCACCAACCTCTTCACGACGGCGGCAAGGGCCGGATGCACGACCGTTTTTGCAGTAGCAAAGGGGTATTTGGCCAGTTTGCGACCACAAAATCGGTCTGTCCTATGTACAAACCTTAATTTGCGAGTCGTAACCTATTACCAACTCACGAAATAGGGTTTGTGAGCACTATTAGGAAGGGGCGTGCCTAGGGCGTCCCTTCCTAGGAGCGACGCACTTCAATGTATAATTGTTTTGCGGCTACAACTGCGGTCGCAAATCACTCGCAGTTTACCACCCATTTTAACAAGCATTTGCAATGCAATAGCTCTCGCATTTAAGCGAGTTTTAAGCTATTCGCATTGTAACTACAATGCCTTTTATTTATGTTTTAAAAACTAAAACAAAAATACAAAAAATTGTGATTTGCAATGTCAATAGCTCAAACTCGCATAAATGCAAGACCTATTGCATTGCAAATGCTTGTTATATTTTGCACTGAAAGACATGCCATGTGTCTATGGCTTCAAATTGCCCCTCTCTCACTGTGTAGCCCTTAGAAGCAGGGCAGGTGATTTTGGAGGGCCGTACATATCCTACAATAAAGATGGGTAAAAAGATAATTAAGGGATTCTTTTTACTTAGGGGTTGGAGTGACATCACAGGGGCAGATTTACAAGGACTGGGGCATCCCTGCATATTAACAGAGATGCGTCAGTAAAGATGCGACTCACAGAAATGCCCTTGCACCACTAGGAATGCGTCGCATTTACAATGCGACGCAACATGGTGCAGGGATACTCAGATGTGTATCACATCTTGTGTCTTAAGGACGGCGCATTGCTGGAGTCGTGTCGCAAGCGCGACGCAGCTCCAGCAATGCTCATTGGCGCCCTATACCTAACATGCTGCGTCACTCCTTACTCTTGCTTCAATCAGGCATAAGGTTTTGAGGCAGCAAGACATAAAAGTGACTCAGTGAAATCTTGTAGATGTTCCTACGTCACTTTTACGGGGCTTCCTTGCGACGGACCACCCACCCTGTCATACATTATACCTGACACAGATATAATGTAGCGCGCGGCTTTACAACGTGACACATCTCACTAGATGCGTCACGTTGTAAATCTGTTGCATGGTGGCGCATTGTTTATGACACAGCTGCATCACAGAAGTGATTTAACGGTGTTGTAAAAATGTTGTAAGGGGCTGGCAAATCCACCCCATAGACGTCTTGCGCTTTGCCGTCATTGTCTATTAAATGTTACTCAGAACCCATCGGTGGAAACAAAATCCTCATAATTCACTGTTACCCATCTAGAATTCGACACACTGTAAATTATTATGATTTAATTGTGCAGCATCACAACAACTTTCTAAAAGACAGGAACTACCTCCACTTCACACTGTTGGAACAAAACTACTTAGTTGTTGCTATAGTAGAAGATGTACTTTTATAATACACATAGATATGACCCTTGCCCCCACAAACTGATTGAGCAACTTGTATTGCACCAGACTGCCTTTACGAATTTACCAACTGAAAGGAGCGGGGTGCTGCCTAATTCAGGCAACCGCAGACCTTCTGTACCATCTGTGAAAAGAGGGCTAGAGGCACGGCTATGCACATGCCCACCCGACCCTCACCAAAACCGTGGCATGTGTTTATATTACCCAAAAAAGGCATCGGGACTCCCTGGCCTGGGGCGATCCGGTACGGATGGTCACCCTATTTAAAATATTCCAGTATCCTCTGTTGGCTGGTAGCTCTTACCATGCCTGCATTTTCCATTTCCCAATAATCCTAGCTCCTCTGCTGTGAATTCACGTGGTCGCTTACCCAGGGTGGTACAAAAGGGGGTGGTAATGGACGGAGCATCTGAATCAATCAAACAATCACACCGAGTCAAAAGATCTGGGTTTAATCCATCACCGTTCTTTAGCCCACCCTGCCACCCCAGGGTGGCGCTGGCTGCGGAGCGGCAGCCCTAAAGTTGAAGGCCATGAGTACAGCAAGCGTTGCTGGCGGGAGGACCAGGAGCAGAGCCAGGGTAGCCTTGAGCGTTACATACAAAGGGGTCCCAGTTGGAACAAAATGTAATACACACAGAAAAATACTTTTGAAAAAATCAAGAAGTTCGGTATTGTATTTACAGAGAGATGTTTTTAATTCACATCCTCGGTTGTAGATTGGTTACAAATACATTTCTCAAAATAGTGCAGGTGTCCTTGATGCCCAAAGGGGGGCAAGGTGAAAGAGGGACAGGGGGAAGGTAGTGCAGGTAGTGCGGGTATAGACAAGTTGCAAAAGGAATTGTGGGTGGTCATTTATACATTTTAGAAATGATACCACAGAGGCATATTCATATTGCCAAACAAATAATTACTCTCAGCATTCATATACCTATACCAACAAATTAACACAACCAAAAATGAGCTGTTGTTATTGGCTAGGTGACAGTAGGATTGTGTCGACGTTTCGACCCCAAGGGTGTAGGCTGATTCTCGCCCTACTGCGGGGTCTTCATCAGGACCAGTGGGGGCAGGGTGGTGAGTAAGCATGGGCGGAAAATCCGTTCCGCTCGCGGATTTTGCGGATTTTTGGGAAATTCGCAATCCGCGAGATTCGCCAATCTCCCGCAAAATCCGCAAATCCGCGAGCAGCGGATTTTGCTCGCACTGCTCGCACTGTTTGCGTGAGTTCGCGCCCCGCGAATAAGTGCAAAATTGCAGAAATACGATCTTAGCAAAACTGAAAGTAACTACTTACCAGGTTCAAAAGTTCAGGCTCATCATTAGTAGCCATTTCCTGTAGTGCTTCCTGAGGGGCCCCTCCAGAGTTCAGTTGCCAGTTGAAACTATTATGTGACCCTGCTCTGAACCTCAGAATAGTTACACATATGCCACAAAGGTCCTGAATTACAGCTAAGGGAGACAAGCAGGAGCCAGGCTGGAAGTTAAAATCCATTAATCAGCCCCTAATTCATTATTGTCAGTTGGGGCAGGGCAGGTGTTGTAACTAATTTTGCAACAATGAAAGCACTTAGCAAGTGCAAAAGATCACTAATCAGGGCGCACTAAGGAAGCAGGTGCCAGCTAAAAAAATATTCTGTGACACATTAATCAGCCCCAAATTAATTCAGGTCACTTGAGGCAGGGAAGGTGTGCTTTGCTTTGCCGAAAATAATGTACACTGGACAACCAGAGGGTGTGGTGATGAAACAGAGGGTGGCATGGGTGGGCCAGAGGGTGGCATGAGTAGTCAGAGAGTGGCAGTGGTGACAGAGAGTGGCAGTGATGAAGAAGAGTGTCCCAAACAGGTTGGACACGTAGAAACAACAAGTTCGCAAAACTTGCGACCCGACAGGTAAGTTCGCAAATTGCGAAATTGTAAAAACCCTCGCGAACTGGCAGAAACACGGGCGAACACAAAAAAAGAAAAATCCGCAAATTCGCGGGAATTCGCGGATTTTGCGGATTGCGAGTTCGCAAATCCGCAAAATTCGCGAACGCGAGATCCGTAAAATTCGCCCATGCTTAGTGGTGAGGGGTTTGGGCGGGTACCTGTGATTAAAAACGTGATATTTTAGACAGGGAAAGACATTACAAGCTAATGAAAGTGCTACCTGAGTCCGAAATAATTACCTAAAGGCCACATGAACAGGCGTGGCCCCTGTGGAGGGGCCGAAGGCTCCGGAGAACAAGGAGAGCGTCAACCTACAAAAGTTAGGTTATTGTCAATTGAGTTCTAGATTAGAATTTGGAGTCACGTCACACATAAATGTGAAATACGTATTATTATGTGCCAACGATGAGGATAGCATCCAAACATTACCCAGCCGGGTTAAAACCAACATAGAATTAAAGTCATATAGCGGAGGGTGTCTCAACCAGAACACACAAAAGAGGTTGACCCACAAATTCAAGCTTAGGGGATTAGCTAGTCTTATCCTCTATCCATACATGTTAGATCAGATCTAGGTTCAGAAGTCAAATCTTAGTTTAAGACGTCATATTACATTGATTTTTTCAAAAGTATTTTTCTGTGTGTATTAAATTTTGTTCCAACTGGGACCCCTTTGTATGTAACACTTGATTACCCAGGTCTCAGTGCCGTTGGGTCAACCCTTTAAATATAGGGTAGCCTTGAGCAGCAGGGACAACATTCAGGACGGAAACAGAGGCCTGAAAACCAGAGTTCCGCTCTTTTGTTGGAAACATACGAGAAAGAGAAGAGGCACTACAGCTACCACAACACTTGCTTGGAAGTAGAGGCATCAAATATGGACGCAAATTACACTCCTGCGAGAAGACTAAAATCCACCGTGGCAGCCATCTTGAAAAGAACTATGCCCTCATCTACAGGTTGAATATACCGGAGCTCCCTCTAGTTTAGTTAGAAACGGGGACAATAACATTTTTAATACCGGCAGTCACCTCAGAGTAGTACTTTTGTCAAAAGATATCTCCATTATAATTCCACCATATATGGGAAGAGGATGTGGTCTCATGGCTAGACTTCCAACTTTGGAGCTGGGAAACCAAGGCTCGAGCCTCGCGGTCGATTCCACATTCTGTGATTCTTGGCAAATCACTTAATCTCCCTGTGCCCACCAAAAAAAAGCATTTGCAATGCAATAGGACTTGCATTTATGCAAGACCTATTCCATTGCAAACGGGAGTGCAAGTTTGAGGTAGAGGGCCAGAAGGCACGTGCAATGGGAGTAGGGGAGGGAGAGAAGGCACGGACAGCGAGGGGGGGGTCACGGGAAGAAAATAGCGCTCATGCAACACAAAGTAAAGGGCCAGTAGCCATGGAAGGATACAAATGACAACCATCATAAGGAGGGACTAAAAGCCTATAAACCAATCGGAAGGAAGCATTTAGAAAGGACAATGGCACAAGCCAATGAAAAAGTGGGCGAGAAAGTGGATGTGGCTTCTCCCCCATACTCTATAAACACAGATCAACCCTAGAGCAGCACTTGTGCGCTGGCTCAGGGCTCGCACTCGCAAACGGGATGGGGTCCCCAGAGAACCCTCTCCCCTTTGTGACTGGTAGCAAAACATTTTTTTAAGAGCAGGCGGAGGTCCCACAGACCACAGCTTACTCTTAAAAAATAAAATAGAAACGTTTCATTTTTCTAATTTAAAAGTATCCCATTTTCCTCTAAGGAAAACGTGCTGCAATTAAATAAAAAAACAGCTTTTTTTAAAAAGCAGTCACAGACATGGCCACCATCCTGGGGAGTTCTAGCCACTCCCAATGGGTTCGTAAATTATATTAAAAAATATTAATGAGGCAGGTTGTTTTCGACACCATTGGGAATTACAAGCAGTGTCTGAAACACTGCTGTGAATTAAATTTTGCAAGTCGCCAATTGCGAGTCACAAGACAGCGCAATTTGTGAGTCGCAAAATGGAAAGGTCGACTTCTAGCCCTTAGTTACATGGGCTAGGCCTGCTCTGAGACCTCCTCGAGGGGCGGGGCTGAGAGGGTAGGGGCATCTCTGGGAACCTCTGGAGCTGAGCCTGCACCACTCGGCCTTCAATACTTAGGGGCTGAATATGATGCGGCCCGGAAAGGCTCTGCCGATGGCCGAAGGTGCCTGCCACGGGGTGAAGGGATTAACACCGCCTCGCATTTCCCTATGGGAGCATGCACTATGGCTGGTTTACAGCCGTAATACATGCTTCCATGGGGAAATGCCAGAATGTGACTGAACAGAATTAGGTCTCATCCTAATGAGGCGGGCGGGTCCGCCGACCGGTGGTCGATTGGTCCTGTTTAAACATCGTAATAGGCCCATAGCGGCAGGATAACTCTCAGTACCAAACAGCGCATCACAGGATCCCAAGTCAGCTCAAATAGCGCCATCTCCTGCTCCAAAGTAAGATTCTGGGGATCTAATCCTACACAGGCTAGAAGTTCTGAGACCCAGCGTGCTGCACTGCATTGCCTCATGGCCAGAGGAGCCTGAGACATTGGTGCCCAAATCACCATTGAATGACATGAAAATCCTTTGGCACTGAGATTCCCAGATGGGCCACTTCCAGTGCCATAGGCTGGGCCACTTCTGGTGTCCTAAGCAGGACCACTTCCGGTATCTAAGGCAGGGCTACGTCCTGTACCCTAGGCAGGGCCACTGCTGGTGTCTGAGGCAGGGCTACTTCCTGTGTCTGAGGCAGGGCTACTTCCTGTGTCCTAGGAAGGGCCACGTCCTGTGTCCTAGGGAGGGCCACGTCCTGTGTCCTAGGCAGGGCCACTTCCGGTGTCCTAGGCAGGGCCATGTCCTGTGTTCTAGGCAGGGCCACTTCCGGTGTCCAAGGCAGGGCCACTTCCGGTGTCCTAGGCAGAGCCACTTCCGGTGTCCTAGGCAGGGCCACTTCCGGTGTCCTAGGCAGGGCCACTTCCAGTGTCCTAGGCAGGGCCACTTCTGGTGTCCTAGGCAGGGCCACTTCTGGCGTCCTAGGCAGGGCCACTTCCGGCGTCCTAGGCAGGGCCACTTCCGGTGTCCTAGGCAGGGCCACTTCTGGTGTCCCAAGCAGGGCCCCTTCTGGTGTTCTAGGCAGGGCCACTTCTGCATCCTAGGCAGGGCCACTTCTGGTGTCCTAGGCAGGGCCACGTCCTGTGTCCTAGGCAGGGCCACTTCCGGCGTCCTAGGCAGGGCCACTTCTGGTGTCCTAGGCAGGGCCACTTCTGGCGTCCTAGGCAGGGCCACTTCTGGCGTCCTAGGCAGGGCCACTTCCGGCGTCCTAGGCAGGGCCACTTCCGGCATCCTAGGCAGGGCCACTTCCGGCGTCCTAGGCAGGGCCACTTCCAGCGTCCTAGGCAGGGCCACTTCCTCTGTCCTAGGCAGGGCCCCGTCCTGTGTCCTAGGCAGGACCACTTCCGGTGTCCTAGACAGGGCTACTTCCAGTGTCCTAGGAAGGGCCACGTCCTGTGTCCTAGGCAGGGCCACGTCCTGTGTCCTAGGCAGGGCCACTTCTGGCATCCTAGGCAGGGCCACTTCCGGCGTCCTTGACAGGGCCACTTCCGGCGTCCTAGGCAGGGCCACTTCTGGCGTCCTAGGCAGGGCCACTTCCTGTGTCCTAGGCAGGGCCCCGTCCTGTGTCCTAGGCAGGGCCACTTCCGGTGTCCTAGACAGGGCTACTTCCAGTGTCCTAGGAAGGGCCACATCCTGTGTCCTAGGCAGGGCCACTTCCGGTGTCCTAGGCAGGGCCACTTCTGGTGTCCTAGGCAGAGCCACGTCCGGTGTCCTAGGCAGGGCCACATCCAGTGTCCCAGGCAGGGCCCCTTACGGTGTCCGAGGCAGGGCTACTACCAGTGTCCTAGGCAGGGCCACGTCCCGTGTCCTAGGCAGTGCCACTTCTGGTGTCCTAGGCAGGGCCACGTCCCGTGTCCTAGGCAGTGCCACTTCTGGTGTCCTAGGCAGGGCCACTTCCTGTGTCCTAGGCAGGGTCACGTCCTGTGTCCTAGGCAGGGCCATTTCTGGTGTCCTAGGCAGGGCCACTTTTGGGGTCCTAGGCAGGGCCACTTCCAGTGTCCTAGGCAGGCCCACTTCCGGTGTCCGAGGCAGGGCCACTTCCGGTGTCCTAGGCAGGGCCACTTCCGGTGTCCCAGGCAGGGCCCCCTCCGGTGTCCGAGACAGGGCTACTACCAGTGTCCTAGGCAGGGCCACGTCCCGTGTCCTAGGCAGGGCCACTTCCGGTGTCCTAGGCAGGGCCACGTCCGGTGTCCTAGGCTGGGCAACTTCTGGTGTCCTAGGCAGGGCCCCTTCTGGTGTCCTAGGCAGTGCCACTTCCAGTGTCCTAGGCAGGGCCACTTCCAGTGTCCTAGGCAGGGCCACGTCCTGTGTCCTAGGCAGGGCCATTTCTGGTGTCCTAGGCAGGGCCCCTTCCAGTGTCCTAGGCAGGGCCACGTCCTGTGTCCAAGGCAGGGCCACTTATGGTGTCCTAGGCAGGGCCACTCCTGGTGCCCTAGGCAGAGCCACTTCTGGTGTCCTAGGCAGGGCCACTTCCGGCATCCTAGGCAGGGCCCCTTCCAGTGTCCTAGGCAGGGCCACGTCCCGTGTCCTAGGCAGGGCCACGCCCCGTGTCCTAGGAAGGGCCACTTCCGGTGTCCTAGGCAGGGCCACTTTTGGGGTCCTAGGCAGGGCCACTTCCAGTGTCCTAGGCAGGGCCACTTCTGGTGTCCTAGGCAGGGCCACTTCTGGTGTCCTAGGCAGTGCCACTTCCAGTGTCCTAGACAGGGCCACTTCCGGTGTCCTAGGCAGGGCCACTTCCGGTGTCCTAGGCAGGGCCACTTCTGGTGTCCTAGGCAGTGCCACTTCCAGTGTCCTAGACAGGGCAACGTCCTGTGTCCAAGGCAGGGCCACTTCCGGTGTCCTAGGCAGGGCCACTTCTGGTGTCCTAGGCAGGGCCACTTCTGGGGTCCTAGGCAGGGCCACTAACAGTGTCCTAGGCAGTGCCACTTCCAGTGTCCTAGGCAGTGCCACTTCCAGTGTCCTAGGCGGGGCCCCTTCCAGTGTCCTAGGCGGGGCCCCTTCCAGTGTCCTAGGCGGGGCCACTTCCGGTGTCAGAGGCAGGGCCACTTCCGGTGTCCCAGGCAGGGCCCCCTCCGGTGTCCGAGACAGGGCTACTACCAGTGTCCTAGGCAGGGCCACGTCCCGTGTCCTAGGCAGGGCCACTTCTGGTGTCCTAGGCAGGGCCACTTCCTGTGTCCTAGGCAGGGTCACGTCCTGTGTCCTAGGCAGGGCCATTTCTGGTGTCCTAGGCAGGGCCCCTTCTGGTGTCCTAGGCAGGGCCACTTTTGGGGTCCTAGGCAGGGCCACTTCTGGTGTCCTAGGCAGTGCCACTTCCAGTGTCCTAGGCAGGGCCACTTCCAGTGTCCTAGGCAGGGCCACTTCCAGTGTCCTAGGCAGGGCCACGTCCTGTGTCCTAGGCAGGGCCCCCTCCGGTGTCCGAGACAGGGCTACTACCAGTGTCCTAGGCAGGGCCACGTCCCGTGTCCTAGGCAGGGCCACTTCTGGTGTCCTAGGCAGGGCCACTTCCTGTGTCCTAGGCAGGGTCACGTCCTGTGTCCTAGGCAGGGCCATTTCTGGTGTCCTAGGCAGGGCCCCTTCTGGTGTCCTAGGCAGGGCCACTTTTGGGGTCCTAGGCAGGGCCACTTCTGGTGTCCTAGGCAGTGCCACTTCCAGTGTCCTAGGCAGGGCCACTTCCAGTGTCCTAGGCAGGGCCACTTCCAGTGTCCTAGGCAGGGCCACGTCCTGTGTCCTAGGCAGTGCCATTTCTGGTGTCCTAGGCAGGGCCACTTCCAGTGTCCTAGGCGGGGCAACGTCCTGTGTCCAAGGCAGGGCCACTTATGGTGTCCTAGGCAGGGCCACTCCTGGTGCCCTAGGCAGAGCCACTTCTGGTGTCCTAGGCAGGGCCATGTCCGGTGTCCTAGGCAGGGCCACTTCTGGTGTCCTAGGCAGGGCCACTTTTGGGGTCCTAGGCAGGGCCACTTTTGGGGTCCTAGGCAGGGCCACTTCCAGTGTCCTAGGCAGGGCCATGTCCGGTGTCCTAAGCAGGGCCACTTCTGGTGTCCTAGGCAGGGCCACTTCCAGTGTCCTAGACAGGGCCACTTCCGGTGTCCTAGGCAGGGCCACTTCCGGTGTCCTAGGCAGGGCCACTTCTGGTGTCCTAGGCAGGGCCACTTCCGGTGTCCTAGGCAGGGCCACTTCTGGTGTCCTAGGCAGGGCCACTTCTGGGGTCCTAGGCAGGGCCACTTCCAGTGTCCAAGGCAGTGCCACTTCCAGTGTCCTAGGCAGTGCCACTTCCAGTGTCCTAGACAGGGCCACTTCCGGTGTCCTAGGCAGGGCCACTTCCGGTGTCCTAGGCAGGGCCACTTCTGGTGTCCTAGGCAGGGCCACTTCCGGTGTCCTAGGCAGGGCCACTTCTGGTGTCCTAGGCAGGGCCACTTCCGGTGTCCTAGGAAGGGCCACTTCTGGTGTCCTAGGCAGGGCTACTTCCGGTGTCCTAGGCAGGGCCATGTCCTGTGTCCTAGGCAGGGCCACTTCCGGTGTCCTAGGCAGGGCCACTTCTGGTGTCCTAGGCAGGGCCACTTTTGGGGTCCTAGGCAGGGCCACTTCCGGTGTCCTAGGCAGGGCCATGTCCGGTGTCCTAGGCAGGGCCACTTTTGGGGTCCTACGCAGGGCCACTTCCAGTGTCCTAGGCAGGGCCATGTCCGGTGTCCTAAGCAGGGCCACTTCTGGTGTCCTAGGCAGGGCCACTTCTGGTGTCCTAGGCAGGGCCACTTCTGGTGTCCTAGGCAGGGCCACTTCTGGGGTCCTAGGCAGGGCCACTTCCAGTCTCCTAGGCAGGGCCACGTCCCGTGTCCTAGGCAGGGCCACTTCTGGTTTCCTTAGCAGAGCGACTTCTGGTGTCCTAGGCAGGGCCACTTCCAGTGTCCTAGGCAGGGCCACTTTCAGTGTCCTAGGCAGGGTCACGTCCTGTGTCCTAGGCAGGGCCATTTCTGGTGTCCTAGGCAGGGCCACTTTTGGGGTCCTAGGCAGGGCCACTTCCAGTGTCCTAGGCAGGGCCATGTCCGGTGTCCTAGGCAGGCCACTTCTGGTGTCCGAGGCAGGGCCACTTCCGGCGTCCTAGGCAGGGCCACGTCCTGTGTCCTAGGCAGGGCCACTTCTGGCATCCTAGGCAGGGCCACTTCCGGTGTCCTTGACAGGGCCACTTCCGGCGTCCTAGGCACGGCCACTTCCGGCGTCCTAGGCAGGGCCACTTCCTGTGTCCTAGGCAGGGCCCCGTCCTGTGTCCTAGGCAGGGCCACTTCCGGTGTCCTAGACAGGGCCACTTCTGGTGTCCTAGGCAGGGCCACTTCTGGGGTCCTAGGCAGGGCCACTTCCAGTGTCCTAGGCAGTGCCACTTCCAGTGTCCTAGGCAGTGCCACTTCCAGTGTCCTAGGCGGGGCCCCTTCCAGTGTCCTAGGCGGGGCCCCTTCCAGTGTCCTAGGCGGGGCCACTTCCGGTGTCAGAGGCAGGGCCACTTCCGGTGTCCCAGGCAGGGCCCCCTCCGGTGTCCGAGACAGGGCTACTACCAGTGTCCTAGGCAGGGCCACGTCCCGTGTCCTAGGCAGGGCCACTTCTGGTGTCCTAGGCAGGGCCACTTCCTGTGTCCTAGGCAGGGTCACGTCCTGTGTCCTAGGCAGGGCCATTTCTGGTGTCCTAGGCAGGGCCCCTTCTGGTGTCCTAGGCAGGGCCACTTTTGGGGTCCTAGGCAGGGCAACTTCTGGTGTCCTAGGCAGTGCCACTTCCAGTGTCCTAGGCAGGGCCACTTCCAGTGTCCTAGGCAGGGCCACTTCCAGTGTCCTAGGCAGGGCCACGTCCTGTGTCCTAGGCAGGGCCCCCTCCGGTGTCCGAGACAGGGCTACTACCAGTGTCCTAGGCAGGGCCACGTCCCGTGTCCTAGGCAGGGCCACTTCTGGTGTCCTAGGCAGGGCCACTTCCTGTGTCCTAGGCAGGGTCACGTCCTGTGTCCTAGGCAGGGCCATTTCTGGTGTCCTAGGCAGGGCCCCTTCTGGTGTCCTAGGCAGGGCCACTTTTGGGGTCCTAGGCAGGGCCACTTCTGGTGTCCTAGGCAGTGCCACTTCCAGTGTCCTAGGCAGGGCCACTTCCAGTGTCCTAGGCAGGGCCACTTCCAGTGTCCTAGGCAGGGCCACGTCCTGTGTCCTAGGCAGTGCCATTTCTGGTGTCCTAGGCAGGGCCACTTCCAGTGTCCTAGGCGGGGCAACGTCCTGTGTCCAAGGCAGGGCCACTTATGGTGTCCTAGGCAGGGCCACTCCTGGTGCCCTAGGCAGAGCCACTTCTGGTGTCCTAGGCAGGGCCATGTCCGGTGTCCTAGGCAGGGCCACTTCTGGTGTCCTAGGCAGGGCCACTTTTGGGGTCCTAGGCAGGGCCACTTCCAGTGTCCTAGGCAGGGCCATGTCCGGTGTCCTAAGCAGGGCCACTTCTGGTGTCCTAGGCAGGGCCACTTCCAGTGTCCTAGACAGGGCCACTTCCGGTGTCCTAGGCAGGGCCACTTCCGGTGTCCTAGGCAGGGCCACTTCTGGTGTCCTAGGCAGGGCCACTTCCGGTGTCCTAGGCAGGGCCACTTCTGGTGTCCTAGGCAGGGCCACTTCTGGGGTCCTAGGCAGGGCCACTTCCAGTGTCCAAGGCAGTGCCACTTCCAGTGTCCTAGGCAGTGCCACTTCCAGTGTCCTAGACAGGGCCACTTCCGGTGTCCTAGGCAGGGCCACTTCCGGTGTCCTAGGCAGGGCCACTTCTGGTGTCCTAGGCAGGGCCACTTCCGGTGTCCTAGGCAGGGCCACTTCTGGTGTCCTAGGCAGGGCCACTTCCGGTGTCCTAGGAAGGGCCACTTCTGGTGTCCTAGGCAGGGCTACTTCCGGTGTCCTAGGCAGGGCCATGTCCGGTGTCCTAGGCAGGGCCACTTTTGGGGTCCTACGCAGGGCCACTTCCAGTGTCCTAGGCAGGGCCATGTCCGGTGTCCTAAGCAGGGCCACTTCTGGTGTCCTAGGCAGGGCCACTTCTGGTGTCCTAGGCAGGGCCACTTCTGGTGTCCTAGGCAGGGCCACTTCTGGGGTCCTAGGCAGGGCCACTTCCAGTCTCCTAGGCAGGGCCACGTCCCGTGTCCTAGGCAGGGCCACTTCTGGTGTCCTTAGCAGAGCGACTTCTGGTGTCCTAGGCAGGGCCACTTCCAGTGTCCTAGGCAGGGCCACTTTCAGTGTCCTAGGCAGGGTCACGTCCTGTGTCCTAGGCAGGGCCATTTCTGGTGTCCTAGGCAGGGCCACTTTTGGGGTCCTAGGCAGGGCCACTTCCAGTGTCCTAGGCAGGGCCATGTCCGGTGTCCTAGGCAGGCCACTTCTGGTGTCCGAGGCAGGGCCACTTCCGGCGTCCTAGGCAGGGCCACGTCCTGTGTCCTAGGCAGGGCCACTTCTGGCATCCTAGGCAGGGCCACTTCCGGTGTCCTTGACAGGGCCACTTCCGGCGTCCTAGGCACGGCCACTTCCGGCGTCCTAGGCAGGGCCACTTCCTGTGTCCTAGGCAGGGCCTCGTCCTGTGTCCTAGGCAGGGCCACTTCCGGTGTCCTAGACAGGGCTACTTCCAGTGTCCTAGGAAGGGCCACATCCTGTGTCCTAGGCAGGGCCACTTCCGGTGTCCTAGGCAGGGCCACTTCTGGTGTCCTAGGCAGAGCCACGTCCGGTGTCCTAGGCAGGGCCACATCCAGTGTCCCAGGCAGGGCCCCTTACGGTGTCCGAGGCAGGGCTACTACCAGTGTCCTAGGCAGGGCCTCGTCCCGTGTCCTAGGCAGGGCCACTTCTGGTGTCCTTAGCAGGGCCACTTCTGGTGTCCTAGGCAGGGCCACGTCCTGTGTCCTAGGCAGGGCCATTTCTGGTGTCCTAGGCAGGGCCACTTTTGGGGTCCTAGGCAGGGCCACTTCCAGTGTCCTAGGCAGGGCCATGTCCGGTGTCCTAGGCAGGGCCATGTCCGGTGTCCTAAGCAGGGCCACTTCTGGTGTCCTAGGCAGGGCCACTTCTGGTGTCCTAGGCAGTGCCACTTCCAGTGTCCTAGACAGGGCCACTTCCGGTGTCCTAGGCAGGGCCACTTCCGGTGTCCTAGGCAGGGCCACTTCTAGTGTCCTAGGCAGGGCCACTTCTGGTGTCCTAGGCAGGGCCACTTCTGGGGTCCTAGGCAGGGCCACTTCCGGTGTCCTAGGCAGGGCCACTTCCAGTCTCCTAGGCAGGGCCACGTCCCGTGTCCTAGGCAGGGCCACTTCTGGTGTCCTTAGCAGAGCGACTTCTGGTGTCCTAGGCAGGGCCACTTCCAGTGTCCTAGGCAGGGCCACTTTCAGTGTCCTAGGCAGGGTCACGTCCTGTGTCCTAGGCAGGGCCATTTCTGGTGTCCTAGGCAGGGCCACTTTTGGGGTCCTAGGCAGGGCCACGTCCTGTGTCCTAGGCAGGGCCACTTCTGGCATCCTAGGCAGGGCCACTTCCGGTGTCCTTGACAGGGCCACTTCCGGCGTCCTAGGCACGGCCACTTCCGGCGTCCTAGGCAGGGCCACTTCCTGTGTCCTAGGCAGGGCCCCGTCCTGTGTCCTAGGCAGGGCCACTTCCGGTGTCCTAGACAGGGCTACTTCCAGTGTCCTAGGAAGGGCCACATCCTGTGTCCTAGGCAGGGCCACTTCCGGTGTCCTAGGCAGGGCCACATCCAGTGTCCTAGGCAGGGCCTCGTCCCGTGTCCTAGGCAGGGCCACTTCTGGTGACCTAGGCAGGGCCACTTCTGGTGTCCTAGGCAGGGCCACTTCCTGTGTCCTAGGCAGGGTCACGTCCTGTGTCCTAGGCAGGGCCATTTCTGGTGTCCTAGGCAGGGCCACTTTTGGGGTCCTAGGCAGGGCCACTTCCAGTGTCCTAGGCAGGGCCATGTCCGGTGTCCTAGGCAGGCCACTTCTGGTGTCCTAGGCAGGGCCACTTCTGGTGTCCTAGGCAGGGCCACTTCCTGTGTCCTAGGCAGGGCCATGTCCTGTGTCCTAGGCAGGGCCACATCCTGTGTTCTAGGCAGGGCCACTTCCGGTGTCCTAGGCAGGGCCACTTCTGGTGTCCTAGGCAGGGCCACTTCCTGTGTCCTAGGCAGGGCCATGTCCTGTGTCCTAGGCAGGGCCACATCCTGTGTCCTAGGCAGGGCCATGTCCTGTGTCCTAGGCAGGGCCACATCCTGTGTTCTAGGCAGGGCCACTTCCGGTGTCTGAGGCAGGGCCACTTCCGGTGTCCGAGACAGGGCTACTACCAGTGTCCTAGGCAGGGCCACGTCCCGTGTCCTAGGCAGGGCCACTTCTGGTGTCCTAGGCAGGGCCACTTCCGGCGTCCTAGGCAGGGCCACTTCCAGTGTCCTAGGCAGGGCCACGTCCGGTGTCCTAGGCTGGGCCACTTCCGGTATCTAAGGCAGGGCTACGTCCTGTACCCTAGGCAGGGCCACTGCCGGTGTCTGAGGCAGGGCTACTTCCAGTGTCCTAGGCAGGGCCACTTCCAGTGTCCTAGGCAGTGCCACTTCCAGTGTCCTAGGCAGGGCCACGTCCGGTGTCCTAGGCTGGGCCACTTCCGGTATCTAAGGCAGGGCTACGTCCTGTACCCTAGGCAGGGCCACTGCCGGTGTCTGAGGCAGGGCTACTTCCAGTGTCCTAGGCAGGGCCACGTCCTGTGTCCTAGGCAGTGCCACTTCCAGTGTCCTAGGCAGTGCCACTTCCAGTGTCCTAGGCAGTGCCACTTCTGGTGTCCTAGGCAGTGCCACTTCTGGTGTCCTAGGCAGTGCCACTTCCGGTGTCCTAGGCAGGGCCACGTCCCTTGTCCTAGGCAGTGCCACTTCTGGTGTCCTAGGCAGGGCCACTTCCAGTGTCCTAGGCAGGGCCATGTCCGGTGTCCTAGGCAGGGCCATGTCCTGTGTCCTAGGCAGGGCCACTTCTGGTGTCCTTGGCAGGGCCACGTCCTGTGTCCTAGGCAGGGCCATGTCCGGTGTCCTAGGCAGGGCCATGTCCGGTGTCCTAGGCAGGGCCACTTCCAGTGTCCTAGGCAGGGCCACTTCTGGTGTCCTAGGCAGGGCCCCTTCCAGTGTCCTAGGCAGGGCCACGTCCTGTGTCCAAGGCAGGGCCACTTATGGTGTCCTAGGCAGGGCCACTCCTGGTGCCCTAGGCAGAGCCACTTCTGGTGTCCTAGGCAGGGCCACTTCCGGCATCCTAGGCAGGGCCCCTTCCAGTGTCCTAGGCAGGGCCACGTCCCGTGTCCTAGGCAGGGCCACGCCCCGTGTCCTAGGAAGGGCCACTTCCGGTGTCCTAGGCAGGGCCACTTTTGGGGTCCTAGGCAGGGCCACTTCCAGTGTCCTAGGCAGGGCCACTTCTGGTGTCCTAGGCAGGGCCACTTCTGGTGTCCTAGGCAGTGCCACTTCCAGTGTCCTAGACAGGGCCACTTCCGGTGTCCTAGGCAGGGCCACTTCCGGTGTCCTAGGCAGGGCCATGTCCGGTGTCCTAGGCAGTGCCACTTCTGGTGTCCTAGGCAGGGCCACTTCCTGTGTCCTAGGCAGGGCCATGTCCTGTGTCCTAGGCAGGGCCACATCCTGTGTTCTAGGCAGGGCCACTTCCGGTGTCCGAGGCAGGGCCACTTCCGGTGTCCGAGACAGGGCTACTTCCAGTGTCCTAGGCAGGGCCACGTCCCGTGTCCTAGGCAGGGCCACTTCTGGTGTCCTAGGCAGGGCCACTTCCGGCGTCCTAGGCAGGGCCACTTCCAGTGTCCTAGGCAGGGCCACGTCCGGTGTCCTAGGCTGGGCCACTTCCGGTATCTAAGGCAGGGCTACGTCCTGTACCCTAGGCAGGGCCACTGCCGGTGTCTGAGGCAGGGCTACTTCCAGTGTCCTAGGCAGGGCCACTTCCAGTGTCCTAGGCAGTGCCACTTCCAGTGTCCTAGGCAGGGCCACGTCCGGTGTCCTAGGCTGGGCCACTTCCGGTATCTAAGGCAGGGCTACGTCCTGTACCCTAGGCAGGGCCACTGCCGGTGTCTGAGGCAGGGCTACTTCCAGTGTCCTAGGCAGGGCCACGTCCTGTGTCCTAGGCAGTGCCACTTCCAGTGTCCTAGGCAGTGCCACTTCCAGTGTCCTAGGCAGTGCCACTTCTGGTGTCCTAGGCAGTGCCACTTCTGGTGTCCTAGGCAGTGCCACTTCCGGTGTCCTAGGCAGGGCCACGTCCCGTGTCCTAGGCAGTGCCACTTCTGGTGTCCTAGGCAGGGCCACTTCCAGTGTCCTAGGCAGGGCCATGTCCGGTGTCCTAGGCAGGGCCATGTCCTGTGTCCTAGGCAGGGCCACTTCTGGTGTCCTTGGCAGGGCCACGTCCTGTGTCCTAGGCAGGGCCATGTCCGGTGTCCTAGGCAGGGCCATGTCCGGTGTCCTAGGCAGGGCCACTTCCAGTGTCCTAGGCAGGGCCACTTCTGGTGTCCTAGGCAGGGCCACTTCCGGTGTCCTAGGCAGGGCCACTTCCAGTGTCCTTGGCAGGGCCACGTCCTGTGTCCTAGGCAGGGCCACGTCCTGTGTCCTAGGCAGGGCCACGTCCTGTGTCCTAGGCAGGGCCATGTCCGGTGTCCTAGGCAGTGCCATTTCTGGTGTCCTAGGCAGGGCCCCTTCCCGTGTCCTAGGCAGGGCAACGTCCTGTGTCCAAGGCAGGGCCACTTATGGTGTCCTAGGCAGGGCCACTTCCGGCGTCCTAGGCAGGGCCCCTTCCAGTGTCCTAGGCAGGGCCACTTCTGGTGTCCTAGGAAGGGCCACTTCTGGTGTCCTAGGCAGGGCCACTTTTGGGGTCCTAGGCAGGGCCACTTCCAGTGTCCTAGGCAGGGCCACTTCTGGTGTCCGAGGCAGGGCCACTTCTGGTGTCCTAGGCAGGGCCACTTTTGGGGTCCTAGGCAGGGCCACTTCCAGTGTCCTAGGCAGGGCCACTTTTGGGGTCCTAGGCAGGGCCACTTCCAGTGTCCTAGGCAGGGCCATTTCTGGTGTCCTAGGCGGGGCAACGTCCTGTGTCCAAGGCAGGGCCACTTATGGTGTCCTAGGCAGGGCCACTTCCGGCGTCCTAGGCAGGGCCCCTTCCAGTGTCCTAGGCAGGGCCACTTCTGGTGTCCTAGGAAGGGCCACTTCTGGTGTCCTAGGCAGGGCCACTTTTGGGGTCCTAGGCAGGGCCACTTCCAGTGTCCTAGGCAGGGCCACTTCTGGTGTCCGAGGCAGGGCCACTTCCAGTGTCCTAGGCAGGGCCACTTCCAGTGTCCTAGGCAGGGCCGCTTCCAGTGTCCTAGGCAGGGCCACTTCCAGTGTCCTAGGCAGGGCCACTTCCAGTGTCCGAGGCAGGGCCATTTCTGGTGTTCTAGGCAGGGCCACTGCTGGTGTCCTAGGCAGGGCCACTTCCCGTGTCCTAGGCAGGGCCACTTCCAGTGTCCTAGGCAGGGCCACTTCTGGTGTCCGAGGCAGGGCCCCTTCTGGTGTCCTAGGCAGGGCCACTTTTGGGGTCCTAGGCAGGGCCACTTCCAGTGTCCTAGGCAGGGCCATGTCCAGTGTCCTAGGCAGGCCACTTCTGGTGTCCTAGGCAGGGCCACTGCTGGTGTCCTAGGCAGGGCCACTTCCGGTGTCCTAGGCAGGGCCACTTCTGGTGTCCTAGGCTGGGCCACTTCTGGTGTCCTAGGCAGGGCCCCTTCTGGTGTCCTAGACAGGGCTACTTCCAGTGTCCTAGGCAGGGCCCCTTCCAGTGTCCTAGGCAGGGCCACTTCTGGTGTCCTAGGCAGGGCCACTTCTGGTGTCCTAGGAAGGGCCACTTCTGGTGTCCTAGGCAGGGCCACTTTTGGGGTCCTAGGCAGGGCCACTTCCAGTGTCCTAGGCAGGGCCACTTCTGGTGTCCGAGGCAGGGCCACTTCCAGTGTCCTAGGCAGGGCCACTTCCAGTGTCCTAGGCAGGGCCGCTTCCAGTGTCCTAGGCAGGGCCACTTCCAGTGTCCTAGGCAGGGCCACTTCCAGTGTCCTAGGCAGGGCCACTTCCAGTGTCCTAGGCAGGGCCACTTCCGGTGTCCTAGGCAGGGCCACTTCTGGTGTCCTAGGCAGAGCCACGTCCGGTGTCCTAGGCAGGGCCACATCCAGTGTTCGAGGCAGGGCCACCTCTGGTGTCCTAGGCAGTGCCACTTCCGGTGTCCTAGGCAGGGCCACTTCCAGTGTCCTAGGCAGTGCCACTTCCAGTGTCCTAGACAGGGCAATGTCCTGTGTCCAAGTCAGGGCCACTTCCGGTGTCATAGGCAGGACCACTTCTGTTGTCCTAGGCAGTCCCACTTCTGTTGTCCTAGGCAGTCCCACTTCTGTTGTCCTAGGCAGTCCCACTTCTGGTGTCCTAGACAGGGCCACTTTCAGTGTCCTAGACAGGGCAACTTCCAGTGTCCTATGTATGGCCACGTCCTGTGTCCTAGGTAGTGCCACTTTTTGCATCCAATGCAGGGCCACTTCTGTTGTCCTAGGCAGGGCCGCTTCAAGTGTCCTAGGCAGGGCCACTTCCAGTGTCCTAGGCAGGGCCACTTCCAGTGTCCGAGGCAGGGCCATTTCTGGTGTTCTAGGCAGGGCCACTGCTGGTGTCCTAGGCAGGGCCACTTCCGGTGTCCTAGGCAGGGCCACTTCCAGTGTCCTAGGCAGGGCCACTTCTGGTGTCCGAGGCAGGGCCCCTTCTGGTGTCCTAGGCAGGGCCACTTTTGGGGTCCTAGGCAGGGCCACTTCCAGTGTCCTAGGCAGGGCCATGTCCGGTGTCCTAGGCAGGCCACTTCTGGTGTCCTAGGCAGGGCCACTGCTGGTGTCCTAGGCAGGGCCACTTCCGGTGTCCTAGGCAGGGCCACTTCCGGTGTCCTAGGCAGGGCCACTTCTGGTGTCCTAGGCAGGGCCACTTCTGGTGTCCTAGGCAGGGCCACTTCCAGTGTCCTAGGCAGGGCCACTTCCAGTGTCCTAGGCAGGGCCACTTCCGGTGTCCTAGGCAGGGCCACTTCTGGTGTCCTAGGCAGAGCCACGTCCGGTGTCCTAGGCAGGGCCACATCCAGTGTTCGAGGCAGGGCCACCTCTGGTGTCCTAGGCAGTGCCACTTCCGGTGTCCTAGGCAGGGCCACTTCCAGTGTCCTAGGCAGTGCCACTTCCAGTGTCCTAGACAGGGCAATGTCCTGTGTCCAAGTCAGGGCCACTTCCGGTGTCATAGGCAGGACCACTTCTGTTGTCCTAGGCAGTCCCACTTCTGTTGTCCTAGGCAGTCCCACTTCTGTTGTCCTAGGCAGTCCCACTTCTGGTGTCCTAGACAGGGCCACTTTCAGTGTCCTAGACAGGGCAACTTCCAGTGTCCTATGTATGGCCACGTCCTGTGTCCTAGGTAGTGCCACTTTTTGCATCCAATGCAGGGCCACTTCTGTTGTCCTAGGCAGGGCCACTTCCGGTGTCCTAGTTAGGGCCATAGCTGACATCGCATCCATGCCCTGATACTCGGCTTCCGTGCACTAGTGCAGTTTTGTGCACGACCAAGACAAGTGCATGAGGGAATTTGGTCCAAGCTGCCTTTATCCAATTTGTACACTTTTATGGGGTGTAGCATCGAATATTCATTAGGACGTTGCTCTCCCTGGCAGTCACACTCCTGGCATTTTCAAATGTCCTTTGTGTATCAGCACCATTCTTCTTCTGCCATCTGCCTGCCCAGGCCATCATCCACCTTGTTTCACTGTTGCTTAACCTGCACCCATCCCAGAGCAGAACCATGTTGATAACTGAGACCAAGGCCTCTTCTGGACTCCTGGCCTCAGTCATCTCTCATAGGCTCTAAGGGGCATATTTACAATGAAGTGGCAGAGCGTGGCATTAGCCTCCGTGGATTAACGCCACGCTCAGCCACTTCTGAATCGCAGGGCTGCATCATATTTACAACAATATGGTGCAGCCCTGTGTATCTCCCTGCGCTAGTGCTACATTTAGCCGCCTTGTGCAAATTCAGGCACCCTTGCACCATAGTGCAAGGGTGCCTGAATTAAGGGGAAGATTGTTTATGTGCAGACAGGGCTCCCTTCCTGCCCATAAACAATCCTTAAATGATGATTTTTAACTTCTATGTATGCTGCTTAATAAAGCACAAATAGAAGTTACAAAACGTCATTTTGCTTTGGGATTGTTTATTTGCAGGAAGGAAGCCCTGTCTGCACAAAAACAATCAATGTGTGCATAGAAACAGCAAAAACAAGGAGAAATAAAGCATTTATCCTTGTTTTGCCTGTTTAAGGCCAGGTTTTCTCTGGTCCTAATGTTGGCGCTGCCTCCTATTTACAACACCCTTCTAAATAGGAGGCTGCGTCAAAATCAACGGGCGTTGCGGTGGTACTGCAACACCCATGGCTCTCCCTTTTCACGCTAAGTATAGCATGAAAAGGGCCTTATTTATCAGGCAGCGTTAAGCCACGTTAAGTGACTTAACGCTGCCTTGTAAATAAGGCAAAGCTTCTATCGCTACCACAACTTTATTTATTTATTAGATTTGTATGGTGCACAGCTACCCAAAAAGGGTTTCGCGGCGCCTGTGGCATATGGATGAACAAAGGTATATGATAAGCATGGTTTTAGCACAGTTGTTTCTGGAAAAGCCAAGTTTTTATGTTCTTTCGGAAGCTGGCATCGTTTTCTTCTTTCCGGATGTGTAAGGGAAGTGTGTTCCACAGGATAGGCCCTCTGACCGAGAAAGATCTTCCACCCATTCTTTGCAATCTAAACCTTTGAACAGCAAAATCTGCTGCAGTTTGAGAGCGCAGGTTTCTTGCTGGTAGGTAGGGAGTGGCTAATGCTTGCAGATAGGTTGGTGCCGTTTTGGATTTGATCTTAAACATGGAGCTCAGGGTTTTGAAGCTGATACGGTTTTCTACCCTGAGCCAATGTAGATCATTCAGATGTTTTGACACTCTTGCGGTTTTTTGGTATTCTACACAGGAGTCTCGCAGCTGAATTTTGGATCAGCTGAAGTCGTTTGATGACTGCTTGGTTTGAACTCAGGTAGAAGATGTTGCCGTAGTCAAGACGCGATGTAATTAATGCGTTGACTGCGGTCTTTTGAGTGGTGGGGGGGAGCATCCATATTATTCTTTTCAGCCACTTTATTATGGTGAAGCATAGGCCTGCGACTTTATTTGCCTGCTGTTTCATTGACAGAGCATTATCCATGATAACTTCTAAGTTTCTTACCTGGGCTGCTGAAGTGGGGAGATTTCCCAACTCGGGGGACCAGTGAGAGGAGTTCCAGAGTTCTTTATTTTTTCCTAACAGGAGGATCTCGGTTTTATCACCGTTTAGTTTCAACTGGTTGGTGGTCATCCAGTTGAAGATTTTCTGGAGCCCAATTTTGAGGAGAGAAGGAACTGAGGGATTTGAATCTGACAATGAAAAAATAATTTGGGAGTCATCTGCGCAGGTCATGAGGGTTAGTCCTACGCAGTCCGCTAGGTCAGCCAAGGGTCTGAGATACAGATTGAAAAACAGCGGGCTCAGAATGGAGCCCTGTGGTACTCCATGTGGGGCGCGGAAAGTGTCTGAGCAGGCAAGGTTAGATCTGATCTGGAAGGTCCTATCAGTTAGGAAGGACTTATTCCATTTCAGAGCATCACTACGGATACTGTTTCTCTCGAGTGTGGCCATGACTTTACTATGGGAGATGGTATCAAACGCCGCACTCAAATCTAATAGAATGAGTGCGACCGTTTGTCCCTCATCCAGGAGTTTCCTAATGTTTTCCGTAACACCCAGCAGAGCGGTCTCCGTAGAGTATCCTGCTCTGAAGCCCAATTGTGTGGGATGGAGGAGGTCGTTTTCCTCGGCGAAGAGGGTGACAGCAGAATGTATGTGCCTTTCCATGAGCTTGGAAAAAGCTGGAAGCAGAGATATTGGCCGGTAGTTTGTCAGGACAGCGGGGTCAGCTGAGGGTTTTTTCAGGAGTGGGTTTACCATTGCGTGTTTCCAACATGAAGGGACTTTGGAGAGTTGGAGAGATGAATTTAGCGTGTCTGCTATAATGGTCAGGGAGGTGGTGTCAAGCTGATGTTAAGGATGATTTTTTCTATTTTTTTATTTAAGGGACGAGTAGTAGCAATAGTTTGAGCACCTACAAGGTCCTTTACTGTGTTGAATAATATTTTAGCTTTATTTGCAGCATTGTTTATGGTGTTGGCCACATATAGGGCACGGGCCTTAATGCAGGAAGAGTGGTACGGATTTCTGGCCTTATGATATATTATCTTTTTTTCTTGATTATATTCTTTGCGCCATTGCCTTTCTAGGGCTTTACATTTTGATTTTTTGGTTTTAGGAAGTTCATTGAACCAGGGGGCTGGGGGCCGATGGGTGTTTCTTTTTGCCTGAGTTTGAGGAAGACATTTATCGGCTGCGTTTTCTAGCCATAGATTGGTGGCTTCGGCTACACTTTCCATATTCTGGCCATGAGTAGGTGTGCTATTTGTTAGGGTTTGGTTCAATTTTTCTATATCAAGGAGTTTCCAATTTCTCATGGAATTTGCTGGCCATGCTATATTTTTTTGTGACATAGTGACATAGTGACATAGTGGCGATAGGGACTTGCAAATATGTCCCTAAGTCTCTCATGGCCCCTATGACAGAGGCAGAATATGTGACCCATAACATCTTTTGGGTATCTGAAGCTCTCTGTTTCAGGAGGTCATCCAATGTATGTAGCTGCACGAAGGATTTGATAACCCCCTGATCATGAACCCCCCAGGTGGTGAGGCATCCCTTCTCCATCTGCAGTTTCAGTCACTTCTTGGCGAGGTTGGAAATATCTGAGATGCATCTTATGAGAATGAGGGAGGATGGAAGTAGTGTGAGATCTTTCAAGGCTCCAACCTTATCCCAGATTGACAGAGTTGTCCTCCTGATGGGTGAAACCTTAAGGAGATTTGATCAAGTTTCCCAATCCACGTGACTCTTGAGTGATCTATGAAGCAACCCGGTTTGTTTCCGCGACTGGGCTCGCCGTACCCAAGTGAAAAAGGAAGATCAGCCTGGAGTTATTCTGGAGTCACCAGGATGGGGCTGGATTACTCCAGGATGTATAGGGCTGGACTACTTCAGGATTATCCTGTGAGTATTTCAGGATGTGGCTGGATTACTCCAGGATGTATAGGGCTGGATTACTTCAGGATTATCCTGTGAGTATTTCAGGATGGGGCTGGATTACTCCAGGATGTATGGGGCTGGATTACTCCCAGATGATCCTGTGAGTATTTCAGGATGGGGCTGGATTACTCCAGGATGTATGGGGCTGGATTACTTCAGGATTATCCTGTGAGTATTTCAGGATGGGGCTGGATTACTCCAGGATGTATGGGGCTGGATTACTTCAGGATTATCCTGTGAGTATTTCAGGATGTGACTGGATTACTCCAGGATGTATAGGGCTGGATTACTTCAGGATTATCCTGTGAGTATTTCAGGATGGGGCTGGATTACTCCAGGATGTATGGGGCTGGGTTACTCCCAGATGATCCTGTGAGTATTTCAGGATGGGGCTGGATTACTCCAGGATGTATGGGGCTGGATTACTCCCAGATGATCCTGTGAGTATTTCAGGATTACTCTGGATTACTCCAGGATTTATGGGGTGGACTACTCCAGGGTGTATGGGGCTGGATTACTCTCGGAGGATCCTGTATTTCAGGATGGGACTTGATTACTTGATCCTGTGAGTATTTCAGGATGGGGCTGGATTATCACAGAATAATCTTGTGATTACTTCAGAATGAGGCTGCGTTACTCACTGATGATCTCAAGATAACTACAGAATGGGACTTTATTAAGTTGTCAGCTGATCTTTGGTGGGTTGTGAAAGTCACAACAATAAATAAAGACGCCTTTAAATTCCGTGTTTAAATTCCGTGTTTAAATTCTGTGTTTAACGTGTCACATTTGCGGGGACTCTTTACATTTCTTTCTCCTACTGCAAAGCGAGAGGAGTTTTTTTTAAGGAATGATGACAAAAGTAGGATGTTATTTTTTGCAATATGCAACAAAATGTTAATAACTGCAAATGAACAACATGCATCCAGCAGTTAGGAACGCAAACATGAAGATTTTTTTGTAATTCTGAAGGTAGACTGGAAAGAAAGATTTTAATATGATCAAAGCAAATCGATACACTTCCTTGATGATGCTCAAATGAAAAATATTCACAGAAACCGGATTTCCACACATTGTGATTTGCGTGCTATATATATTCATCAGGAAAAATGTATGTCTGGTAAAATGTAGTGGCCATTTCAATTGAAAATGTGTGGTCTGTAAATGACAATGCGGTCCCACACGATACTTTAGTTGCATTAAAAAATCACCCCCTCATCCCATTAAAGGTAGGTGGGTTGTGAACGTTTGTTCTAAAAGGTGGGTTGTGGTTCGAAAAAGTTTGAAATGATCTTGAGAGAGGTAAGTGAATTAATGGGAAAACAAAAACCTTCTATCTGAAACCACATTGGAGGAGGCAAAATCTGGGAAAACCAATTTTAAGGAAATACAAATTAATCGAAGATGAAAGGGAACATTTAAAGAAGAACGATAATTTTAGGAAAAATCCCAAACTGCGTTAAACTTGTGTGGAGTTTAGGACTAGTGACTGGTTTTTGGGTTCCAGGATGGCTCATCATTAGGTGTCCTGAGGGTTTTTTGTGGTCAAGAACGGGTGGATTGATTGAAAACACAACAGAAGGAGAGGAGAAGGGTAAGACATCACACGTCCCTTCAAAGAATCAAACCAATCACAAACTAGAGTACAGCGGCAATTAGAGCAAAGCCAGTAGGGTACTGTATCCCAGAACTGTTGTCCAGTACAGGAATCCAATCTATGGCTATCACTGGAAAGTTGTCTCCTGTCGAGGGAAAGTCCTCCTTGATGGAAGAGGAAACCTCACACACATAATAGTGTCATGCTTCGCTCTTGGTATTACCTTTATTCAAAAGGACACCAGGTTTGACTAAAAACCAAACGTGGATGGGTGTGTCGAGATCAACGGCTCAAACCCTTCTACTATCTGCCAACATGTTTCTGCTCGTATCGGTCTGGGGCATTCTTCAGGGCTAATGGGTCCCTAAGAACGGAACCATTACCAATACTATCTAATGTCCAGGTGGAGGATGTCTGTTGTTGTGTACCTTTGGCAAGATGTAAAACTAGGGTGTCTTAGGCTCTTTGAAATGAGAAAAGACGCCTCCTTTTCTGTCATCCAGACATTGGCTAGACCCTTCTCCCCCTGGTAGGAGGGCATTTCTGTCACCAATGGTTTCAGAAAGAGATTCACAAACAAATCCTTAACAGACCATGAGGCTAATAACTACAAAAATAAAGGTAAAGTTGCACAGGGACCACTTCTTTTGAGCATTTGTTTTTTTGTTTCAGTGTGTCTTTGTCACATATGTGAGCCTGTATTTTCTCTTCCACTTGTGCCACTGTGGTTATTTGTGTTTGAAAATAAATGTATTTTTATGTTTGTATAAATAGCCACTTAAATGATTCTACCCGACCATATATCGGGTATGTGGATAGGGTTATCAGGAAATACCTACCTGTACTATGCCTTATATTGTCTATATGGTCACAGTAATTGCCTGTTTATGTCTCCTGAATTGAAGGTATCTAACTAAGTCAGATGTCTTAACCTATGAGAGGTATTTCCTCTCTGTTTTTTATTTAGGCCCCATTGCCATCCCTTGCTGATAGGGTAGGGGTACCATTAACAACCCTGATGAATGTCCAAAACGTGTAAGGCTGTACGGAGGGGCAGAAACATGTTAGATAAAACTAAGGGTAGGCAAGGATCCTAATATCCGCAGCCACACCCCTTAATTAGCTTACGGTAATCTGTTTAAATGATACCCAGGTTACTTAATGGTATACCCTGAGGTATTTTTAGTTAGTACCTGGATCCTTGTAATCCAGAAAAGAGGAAAATATCTAAGAACTCCCTCAGGACAGCCCAACATGAGGTTGAGTCCGTCCTGGTGGTATAATCCTACCAGGGTGGGACGCGGTGGCCTATGATGAAGGATGTCACATTACATGAGTGAGCCCACCCTGTCCAGTTCTTGGAGTCGAGGCCAGGGAACACCCTGGTCTGAAAGACGCTCAGCTGAGAGACCAAATGGTCTTTTAAGTTTAAACAATTTTATGCAATGATCATCAAAATGTTGTTATCAAAAGTGCTTTAGCAAAAAATACCTAACAATTCTCTCAATGCTTTCCTCCTTGTATTTGAATCAATAATTGTGTTGATCAGTTTATTACGGTTTATTTATGGTGAATACTGCTTTCTAACAATTATTGATTCAAATACAAGGAGGAAAGCATTGAGAGAATTGTTAGGTATTTTTTGCTAAAGCACTTTTGATAACATAATTTTGATGATTATTGCATAAAATTGTTTAAACTTAAAAGACCATTTGGTCTCTAAGCTGAGCGTCTTTCAGACCAGGGTGTTCCCTGGCCTCGACAGTACATTGTTTAACCAGGGGGGTGGGTATTCCCCCAGCTAGACTGCTCGCTCACTCATAGTTTTACCACGGTATGAGCACAGGCTTACTCATAATTGGAAGGTCAAGATTTGGAGTGCAGTTCTACATCTACAGTGCAGTTCTCGGAGTCGCCATTCTCAGTAGGTGACACACAAACATAATACTGTTCTGTACAGAAGAAAAATATTTGACCCATATGTCTGGGCCTCTGGCATTTCCTCCAGAGGCTTCTGGTGCAAGGATACCACACAATCTTTGTGTTATAGCGTTACTTCAGAGGCAGGTGTGGTCATTTCTCAGCCTCTTTTTTTCCCTTTGTGTTGTACAGTATTGCATCAGACCCTATTCAATGGGGTTCTTTTGTCGGGAGCAGTGACGAGGACCGCCCTGCTGTGTAGTTGGCCATGATCCGGTTGCAGAGTTAGGGGTCAAGATCCAGTGCCTTCAGGGCGTGCTCTAAGGAGCTTTGTTGGCACAGTCATACAGTCTCTCAGTGTCAAATAAAATAAGACTCCACTTGTATGTTTGTGGGCTGCGTTGTCTTGAAGAAGAACACGTTTTGTGTTGTTTTCCAGCCAAGACTGCCTAGAATGAAGCCCGATTGATCTAGGCCCAGTAGCTGCAGCATTAGTGACTAGGGCGAGGTGCCGGGCATTCGTGAACAAGAGACTCCTGCGTTGAGCAGTGAGATAGGCCTGTATGAGTCTCAGCATCTCCCACGAGTTATGGATCACTGAGATTATAACCTCCTGCATCGAAGCGCTGTATGTAGGCCATGAGGGGTTTTTAAGTGTGTTCCCTTGCAGACATATAGTTGTATGAAGGTTCAGGCTGTACGTTCACCCGCCAGGCAATAGACCACATCAGCACCAGTTAAAGGGGGTATTCGCGTAGTCCTCAGATGAAGGCATCGAGCTTCGGGACATATCGCGACCCCACTCTTGTAGTGACTAGAATGACCTGCTAACAGAGTCATGTCTAGTAGTAATGCACCCTGATGAAGGGGGGGGGGGCAGACCCAACACCTGTTCTCTGTATTATTTACAAATAAAATGATCATGCTACATCTAGAAAGGAGAGCCTCTGAGCATCTCTGCCTCTTGTCTACCACCAGGAGTGATGGTAAGAGGACTTCCTTCCAGCTCTGCTGCTTGTCCAGCAGCTCTGTCCTCTAACCAAGCTTCCATCTGCCTCAGCCTCACAAACTTCACACACTAGCTACCTTCGGAAACCAATCAAACCATTGTCCGTGTTAGCAATGCATCTCCACTCCAGATGTGTGAGGCTCCAGTAATGTTGTTTAGTGCCTATAAATCGATATAGCATCTGTGCATTTAGACAACATAAACAAATGGATTGGTGTCCACACTGATGCCAGACATCCCCAAATGATGTGTTTGTCTGTAGAGCAGCTAGCTCACAGTGCCACTATAAGCCCCCTAACTTTACCAAGGAGCAAATAGTCTCAGTCAACTATTGAACATGACAACCCTTGATCCGTCAGGGATCGTGGAAACAGTGCACTACTTTTCGCTCAGCCACTCGTGCGCACTTTTTCTCAGAGTGATACACAGAGTAAATGATGGGGACGTTTTTCAATAAACATTTATTGAACCAGCACCATTCTAGTATAAAATGCATGTTCTGCGACAACCATTAGACAAAAACAGATAGATACGATTGTAAGCACCGGCAGAGTAAATAACCAGCAACACTGCTGATGCAGCATCACCCCACGCAGCCAGGACAGTGTTGCAGTGGCCATGTTTGATGTGGAAACCTCCACTAGCACCGTTCATGCCTACCACCCAACCCTTGCCCTCAAAGCCCTTTCCCATGCACATTCCATGCACAGGGTAAGTGTGTTGTACAACAACTGTGAAGAGCTTGAGTAACTCCTTTCCTTTCCCTTTTAGGCCAACGCGTGACAGTGACGATGAAGATGACGATGAGCGGAAGGGGAAGGGCTGCTCCCTGCAGTACCAGCACACCATGGTCCGCGTCTTGACTCAGTTTGTGTCTGAGTCCTCAGACTCTGGAGGTCAGCTGATCTACATGCTCGGCTCTGATTGGCAGTTCGACATCACTGACCTGGTGAAGGATTATATGAAGGTGGAGGAGCCAAGAATTGCAAGACTGGAAGCCGGCCGGATCCTGGCTGGTCGGGAGCAGGGGATGACCACAGTCCAGGTGAGACGTGCGATGGAGGGATGTAGGAAGAAGGCTCTCTATATAGTGTACTAAAAAGTATCACCACAGTACAGGTGAGATGTGCATTCGAGGGGCATGAGCAGTGTAACACCACAGTGTAGGTGAGATGTGGGGTGCAACTGCATGAGTAGTGTAATCCGAGGTGAAGTGGAGGGCTGTTGTAAGTTGGCTCTCTATATAGTGTTCTAAAACGAAGTACGCTGTGCAGAGAGTCCGCTGTGTCCCCAATTGGTTTGCAGAGGCCAAAGTAGACAATATTAACGCTCTCTTCTTGTAGTAGTGTGGGCGAGTAGTTAGGATTATCAGTGGGTAGTGCCAAGCATTTGTTGTACTCACAGAGGTACTAAATGAGACACACACTCAAAGAATAAATCAGAAACCAAATTAGAAAAATAACACTTCTTTTTCTAGATGTTTAAAAACCAAGAACTTCATTCGAAGGTAAGTATGTTTTTGATCGCTATTTTCACAGGTAAGTCAAACGTTCAAATCTGTGCACTTTTACGCACAATGCAAAGATGCATCAAGGTAGGTACCGTTGGATTCACGGGTTCACCTTTAGGGTTCAGAGTTATAGAAAGCCGAGGTCCAAAGTACGACCAACAGTTCTTCGGGAACAGCCCTGGTTCTGCCAGGAGCAGGGTGTTGTTGAGGCTGATAGCTGCTGTGCTTCGGTGAAGGGGGCACCCAAAAACAGGCTGCACAGGTTGACTTGCGGATAAGTCTGAGGGATCCCAAACAGGGGCATAGGTCGACAGGGGATTTGTAGCAAGGGTGCACAATCAGTTTGAGGGGGCCGGGTCAGGCGGCTCAGGTGCAGAGTAGTTAGGTTGGTTGGTGTTGGACAGGCCACATGAAGGGCTTGCTCCCTCCCCGCATGACAGGGTCCGAGCCCGGCCCTCCAGGTGGTACCCACAGAAGCAACCCGCACCCCGTCCCCTACGGGACTCCTGCCCCCGGACATCTCTGTATCATGGGGCCGAGCCACTACCAGCTCCATCGCCCGGCCCAGCCGCCATCTTGGACCCTGCACCACGAGGCCGCGTGGCCTCGACCCGACCCTAACCCTGGGCCTGGCCAGGACCCGACATCCCGGCACCACCATCCTCCCAGGAGGTGAACGGACCACTTGGCAGGTCAATGGGAGAAAGAAGTGTCGATGGCTCTCCCCCGCCAGGTGCCGATCGCCCCCAGCTCCCCCGGGCGCTGGCTCCACCCCCCTGCTGGGTGTCTGGACTCCCTCATCCCGGACCTCCCGACCTCCAAGTGCGAGGGTCCGGACATCAAAGGGCGCCAGACCTATAACTGGGGCAGCTCCAGAGCAGGAAGGCAGAAGTATCCTGGAGTCGAGAGACCCCGTGAAGAACTCATCCTTGACGGACTACTGGCGCTGCCGTAGCCCTGCCTTGTGAACTATCGCCCTGCCTGCTGGCGCTGCCGCAACCTTCTGCATCCTTCATCCTCGTCGGGATCTGCTGGCGCTGCCGCGGACCGTTGTAACTACCACCTTCACCGGGACCTGCTGGCGCTGCCGCGGACCGTCGCTACCTACGATCATCTCGGGACCTGCCGGCGCTGCCGCGGCCCGTCCACCTAGAACGCAGAGCTCGAGGATTGTGAGCTATCCATCATATCATCGCATCTACCAGATTGGTAACAAGACTGTCCCGCTACCCCCTTTCCCATCCAAGAGACTAGAATCGAGGGGACCCCTGAGTCCTGACCTCCTTGTACCATTCTATCGTACCTAAAGATTGCTTATAAAGAACGTTAAACCTTACCTTTGTGTGGTGTACATCTGTGGGGGGGAAGTTACTCGTCTGTACGATCGCTGGAGACGGCTCTCCCCGGAGACCTCTCCCCTTGTCCTCGGCCGACCCTCCAGGTCCGTCTAACATTGGTGGCCAGCGGCGCGATCCGAATCAACGCGTAATCGTACAGAGAGTAGCTCACCCCACGACTAAACCACAATGACAACCAAAGAGAGCGGATCCACCGAGAAATTCCAGATGGAGAAATTGGAAGAGTACAGCCATCGTGAGTTGAAACAATTTTGCATTGAACTAGGCATTGCTACCACCGGTCTGAGCACTAAAGACGATTTCAAGCACGCCATTGAGTCTTGGGCAGAAACCGGGGCCGTCAGACCCCCGGACCAAAACATTGCAGCATCAGAAAGGAACACCGCGGTTCCCGAGGAGCGAAGAACGGGTCTCTCGCAGGAAGAGATCCAAGAGAGAGAAAGAAGCAGGCTACATGAGTTAGAAATGGCACGGCTCAAAATGGACGGTGAACTAAAATTAGCCGAACAAAAGCTGAACCTAGAACATATGCGGCTCCGAGAAGAACGGGAAGAAAAACAGAGGCAAAGAGAACTCGAAGAAAAGAGACTAGCGTACGAACACGAGCGCAAACTGGCAGAATTAGACCTTCGGAAGCAAAACAAAGATCTGGGGTTGCCCGAGCAACCACGCACCCCAGGAGCGACAGAAAAAAAGGTCCACATCCCCAAGGATGTCGTCCGAGAATATTTCCGAGACGACGACATACAACAGTGGTTCAAGGCCTACGAGATCGCCATGACCTCCCACCGGATCGACCGAAGTGACTGGGGAGCCGGTCTATGGGGGAGGTTCGTCAATGAAGGCCGCGATGCCCTGTTACAGCTCCCCGACCATCTGATGACATCCTATGACCACATGAAGGCTGCCCTCCTCACTCGATATGGGCTCACACCCGAAATGTACTGCCAAAGGTTCCGAGACTGCACCCGGATCCCGGGTACAACTTGGGTGGAATATGTAAACTATTTCAGCCGAGCCTTCGAGGGTTGGATCAAGGGGAGCCACGTAACGACTTACGAGCAACTTTTTAATCTCATGGTGTGGGAGCACCTCTCCAACAACTGCTTCGTCGAGCTCAGGCAGCACCTCCTCGACAGTAAATTGACTGATCCACGGCAGCTCGCCGCCGAGGCTGACCGATGGGAGAGCACCCGAGTAGGCCTGAGTGGGCCGCACGAACAGAACAGGAACAACCAAGGTCAGCACCGTCCCCGAGGAGGAGGAGGAGGCCAGGGACGGGGAAGAGACACCGCCCGGCCGCTCCCGCTACCAGCACCCCACCCCCGGCCAGCCGGGGCAACCCCCCGATGCGCCCGGGGTTCCGAGCCAATGTCACGTGTCACCGATGCCAGCGAGTCGGCCACTACGCCAATGACCCGAACTGTCCACAGAACCAGACTCCGAGGCCCCGCCAGGTAGCTGCCACCGCCCTGGGGGGAGAGCAAATCTCCGAAGAACAGGAAGAATGCGAACAAGAACAACAAGAGTGGGAACCGGCCGCCATGGTTCTAGCGTGCCTAGGGGGAAGAGACATGGTCCCGCGGGCTCCCCTACCCGCCAACACCAGATAATACAGTCAGTGGGTGAACATTAATGGGCGCAGGGCCGAAGCACTACGTGACACGGGGGCCAGTGTGACGGCTGTCCGCTGTCACCTGGTGACCCCGGAACAGATCCTGCCGAACATCCTCTGCCCCGTCCGTTCAGCCGACAATTCCGAGAGTCTGTGTCGGATGGCCTGCGTCCCCTTCGAATGGGGAGGAGTCTCCGGCATGTTGAAGGTGACGGTCCGAGATGATGCCCCCGTGGACTGTCTCCTGGGGAATGATCTTGAGAGTTCCCCGTGGGCCGCCGTGGAAAGAAGAGAGCACCTGGGGATGTTGGGCCTCCCGGACTGGGCATGCGTAACCACCCGGTCCATGGCCGCCCGGGCCATCTCCCGACCTGAAGAACCAGAATGGCCAGCACCTCCTCCCCCGGTCGCTCCAGTGAAGGACACCGACCACACCAACCCCCCTGAGCAAACCCCCGAAGGGCTCGCTCAGCTCCAGGACCTTCCCGACCTGGCTCAGTGGTGTCAAGAAGGGGGGCCCACCCAGGAGCAGTTCCGTCAAGAGCAGAAGACCTGTCCCTCCCTCGAGGGACTGCGACAGCAAGCCCTCGCCCAGAGCGCGGGAGACACCGCCGGAGCCCATTGGATCTATTGGGACAACGACCTGTTGTATAGTGAACAAAGAATCGCGGAGTTAGGGGCCAGTCGAGTGTTGGTGGTGCCCCTCCGTTTTAGAGACTTCTTGTTGAATTTGGCCCACGATTTCCCTCTGGCTGGACACCTGGGACAGGACAAAACCTACAGTCGCCTGGTGACCCACTTTTTCTGGCCAAAGATGAGAAACAACGTCCTCAACCACTGCCGGTCCTGCCCCACGTGCCAGGCCAGCGGGAAGAGCGGCCGCAAACTCAAAGCACCTCTGCAACCGTTCCCAGTTGTCCCCACCCCGTTCGAGAGGGTGGGAATAGACATTGTGGGGCCCCTGGACCCCCGAACAGCACAAGGACATCGGTTCATCCTGGTACTGGTGGACCACGCCACCCGCTACCCCGAGGCTGTTCCCCTGCGAACTGTAACAGCCCCGGTGGTCGGCCGGGCCTTAATGGGGATCTTCTCCCGGGTGGGCTTCCCCCGAGAAGTCGTCAGCGACAGAGGCACAAACTTTATTTCAAAATATATGAAATCCCTCTGGCAACAGTGCGGGGTCACCTATCGATTCACGACCCCCTATCACCCTCAAGGAAACGGACTAGTCGAGCGGTTCAACCGCACGCTCAAGGGAATGATCGGGGGGTTGGAAGAGCCCCTCCGTCGCCAGTGGGATGTGCTACTCCCGTGCCTCCTCTTCGCCTATCGAGAAGTCCCCCAGAAGTCCCTCGGCTTCAGTCCTTTCGAACTCTTGTACGGACACCCTGTTCGAGGGCCCCTCAGCCTAGTCAAAGAAGGTTGGGAGATGGCCCCCCTGAAGACCCCTCCAGACGTCTTCAAGTACCTCCTGACCCTACGCAATCAGACCAGACGATTCAGAGAAATGGCAAAAGCGAATCTTGAGGCCAGTCAGGAGGACATGAAGAAATGGTACGATCAAAATGCCTCCTCCTTCGAATTCGAACCTGGCCAACAAGTGTGGGTGATGTCCCCCACCGAACCGTGTGCCTTGCAGGACAAGTGGACGGGGCCCTTCAAAGTGGTCAAGCGCAAGAGCCCGTCACCTATCTCATCGATATGGAATCTACCCGGAACCCCCTCCGGGTCCTCCACGCCAACAGACTCAAACCCCACTTTGTGCGCTCGGAGCTCAGCCTCCTGATGGCTACGGACAGTGGAGCGGAAGAAGACTCCGAGCCTCTCCCTGATCTCCTAAAGACCCGTGAGAAAGATGGATCCGTAGACGGGGTCCGACTCTCAGATGCCCTCACCCCGGAACAGCGCCAAGACTGCCGGGACCTCCTGCTGCAATTTGCGACCCTGTTTTCCCTCACCCCAGGGGTCACCCCCTGGTGCTTGCACGACGTGGACACTGGGGACAGTCCCCCTATCAGACATCGGGCGTACCGCGTACCAGATCGGGTACGTGCCTGCATCCAAGAAGAAGTGTCAAAGATGCTCACGCTCGGGGTCATCGAGCCCTCGGACAGCCCCTGGGCCAGCCCGGTCGTGCTGGTCCCCAAAGCTGCTGCCCCCGGCACCACTCCTGAGCTCCGATTCTGCGTCGACTAGCGGGGCCTGAAAGCTGTCACCAGAACCGACGCTCATCCCATCCCCCGAGCAGATGAACTGGTCGACCGCATGGGGGCTGCCCGCTACCTCAGCATCTTCGACCTGACAGCGGGCTACTGGCAGATCGATCTCACACCCCGGGCTCAAGAACGATCCGCCTTTTCCACCCCCGATGGCGACTACCACTTCAAAGTCATGCCATTCGGCATGAAGAACGCTCCAGCTACTTTTCAGCGACTGGTAAACCAGGTATTGGCGGGACTCGAGGAGTTCAGCGCCGCCTACCTGGACGATATCGCTGTGTACAGCCGCCACTGGTCAGACCACCTCCGCCACCTCCGGGAGGTCCTGCAGGCCCTCCAACAGGCCGGCCTCACAATCAAGGCCAGCAAGTGCCAAATTGGTCAGGGGTCTGTGACCTATCTCGGACACCAAGTGGGAAGCGGTCTGGTGGCCCCTCTTCAACTCAAGATCGCTGCCATCCAGTCCTGGCAGCCTCCAGTCACGCAAACCGAGGTCCGAGCCTTCTTGGGGCTCACCGGCTACTACCGGCGGTTTGTGAGGGACTATGGCAGCATTGTGGGGCCCCTCACAGAACTCACAGCCAAAAACCACCCGAAGAAGGTCAACTGGACTCCAGACTGTCAAGCGGCCTTCGAGAAGCTGAAGGCCGCCATGTGCACTGCCCCTGTGCTCCAGGCCCCCGACTACAGCCGGGAATTCATCGTACAAACAGATGCCTCCGACCATGGCATCGGAGCGGTCCTCTCCCAGTTGAACCCCGAAGGACTTGACCAACCGGTGGCCTTCATCAGCAGACGCCTACTGGCCCGAGAACAGCGCTGGAGCACCATCGAGAGGGAGGCCTTCGCAGTAGTGTGGGCCCTCAAGAAGCTCCGGCCCTATCTCTTCGGTACCCACTTCCGGGTGCAAACAGATCATCGGCCCCTGCAGTGGCTAATGCAGATGCGGGGGGAAAATCCCAAACTATTGCTTGGGTCCATCTCCCTGCAGGGGATGGACTTCACTGTGGAACACCGACCTGGCCAAGACCACGCCAACGCGGATGGCCTGTCACGCTTTTTCCGCCTCGACGAGGAGAGTCCCCAAGAGGATGGGTGACTCTCCCCGCCTTCAGCTGGGGGGGACGCATGTTGGACAGGCCACATGAAGGGCTTGCTCCCTCCCCGCATGACAGGGTCCGAGCCCGGCCCTCCAGGTGGTACCCACAGAAGCAACCCGCACCCCGTCCCCTACGGGACTCCTGCCCCCGGACATCTCTGTATCATGGGGCCGAGCCACTACCAGCTCCATCGCCCGGCCCGGCCACCATCTTGGACCCTGCACCACGAGGCCGCGTGGCCTCGACCCGACCCTAACCCTGGGCCTGGCCAGGCCCCGACATCCCGGCACCACCATCCTCCCAGGAGGTGAACAGACCACTTGGCAGGTCAATGGGAGAAAGAAGTGTCGATGGCTCTCCCCCGCCAGGTGCAGATCGCCCCCAGCTCCCCCTGGCGCTGGCTCCACCCCCCTGCTGGGTGTCTGGACTCCCTCATCCCGGACCTCCCGACCTCCAAGTGCGAGGGTCCGGACATCAAAGGGCGCCAGACCTATAACTGGGGCAGCTCCAGAGCAGGAAGGCAGTTGTATCCTGGAGTCGAGAGACCCCGTGAAGAACTCATCCTTGACGGACTACTGGCGCTGCCGTAGCCCTGCCTTGTGAACTATCGCCCTGCCTGCTGGCGCTGCCGCAACCTTCTGCATCCTTCATCCTCGTCGGGACCTGCTGGCGCTGCCGCGGACCGTTGTAACTACCACCTTCACCGGGACCTGCTGGCGCTGCCGCGGACCGTCGCTACCTACGATCATCTCGGGACCTGCCGGCGCTGCCGCGGCCCGTCCACCTAGAACGCCGAGCTCGAGGATTGTGAGCTATCCATCATATCATCGCATCTACCAGATTGGTAACAAGACTGTCCCGCTACCCCCTTTCCCATCCAAGAGACTAGAATCGAGGGGACCCCTGAGTCCTGACCTCCTTGTACCATTCTATCGTACCTAAAGATTGCTTATAAAGAACGTTAAACCTTATCTTTGTGTGGTGTACATCTGTACGATCGCTGGAGACGGCTCTCCCCGGAGACCTCTCCCCTTGTCCTCGGCCGACCCTCCAGGTCCGTCTAACAGTTGGGCTGGGTGCGCAAAGATGCACCTCAAGGTCAGGGACTAATAGCTGGCTGGGGCAAAATAGAAACATCTGGGCCACTCTCAAAGTGGGTCTCAGTGATGTTGACATCCCTCGATGGCTGCCTGGTCCTTGTGCAGTGAGAATGTGGACTGGACCGTCACTGTCCGTGTTTGGTGGAGGGAGCCTTGTACTGGGTGTTGTTGCTGCACATCTCTGGTTGGTCCTTGTGTCTTTACATTCTGTGTGGATACAGAGCTGACCTTTCAGAGCACGAGTACCTTCTCCTGGTCATCTGTGGCGTCGTTCTGGCTGGGGAGCTGCAAGGTGGTAGACCGGACTCTGCTGGTCAGTGCCTGCGGACTGCCGGGGAGAAGTTCCTCTGCTCCAAGGGAGTCTGTCAGAACAATCGTACAGTTTAGGGAAAGAACACTGATGGAGGGGCATGAGTGGTGTACCCCACTACCGATGAGATGTGCAGTGGAGGGGCATGAGTAGTGTACCCCACTACCGATGAGATGTGCAGTGGAGGGGCATGAGTAGTTTTCACCTCTACCAGTGAGATGTGTGGTGGAGGGGCATGAGTAGTGTACCCCACTACTGATGAGATGTGTAGGGTTGTATGATTTAACAACTACCTCTGGAATCACGAGTGCCTAAACCACAGAGGCTAAACAACGACCAAATCCCAACCACTATGTTTTGAGCCACGACTCACTGAACCACGAAATAAATTCTATTTATATATAAACTGAATCTATTATTATGCCTCTCCGGTTCGCTCAGCGCTTCGAGTCTGATTAGGGCTACATAAACGCTATAAAACAATTTACGGAGTAACACTATTGAAAGGTGCCGGTTCAGCTGCGAGAGTGTTTTTTGTGCCACACTCAAAATTAGCTGTTATGTGAAACTTTAAAAAAACTAAACATCGTCTAATAAAAAAGTCATGTTTCCATATCTCTTATATTCCACTTGCAACGTAACAAGAATTCCCAAGAGCAGTATAAGGTGATGGGCGGAAAGCACCATGGGCTCAACGGTCGACTTCACGCTACAAACTCTGTACAGTAGGGGGTGCACCAGACCCCCTCCTGCTCTGGGCCCCCACTGCATCCAGCAGGGGCTGCTGCGCCACACTGCCCCTCTGCACTCATCTTCCTCGCAGCAGGGTGTACTGTGTCTCACCCTCTCAAGGGGTGCCGTTCCAGACTGCGCCACACTCTCAAGGGGTGCCGTTCCACACTGCGCCACAGCCTCCACGCCCCCAACCTAAGTGTATAAGTCAAAGTGTCTCAGTGCGTAGTGCTCGCCTAGAAACAGATGAGCCTTGTGGTGTGCCACAGACCCCCGCTGAAAAGCAACATGTCACACAATGCATGTCTGTGATCTCAAATCAGAGGTTCCATCATCTTTAAAATAGTGAAACACAGATCGTCGTGATAGTCTCAAAACCTTCGCCCTCCCCTCTCCATCTTCCTCCCTCCTCAATTAGCCTGGGCGGGAGAGGCTGACAGGGTTGCGCAGTCTGCACTTCAGTGGAAAAATGTATGTGTCTTGTAAAGCGCACTGCTGCCCTGAGGCGTCGTGGCGCTGTAGACCGCTGGGGAACCCGTCCTGGCTATCCCTGTGAGATGGTCCCTACTGGGTATCTCCAAGGTGAAACCAGGCATCCCCGGCGAATGTGGGGGGCCGTTGTAGAGATGAGGTAAACTAATGCCCAGAGTTGCCGAGTGTGATCCCTGGTTAGAGTAGGCACCGAGGTGAAAATTATTGAGTCCGCTGACCCTGGTCCACGACCCTGCCGCGTCGGGAATTGAACCCTTGTCCCAGGCCGTTCTCTGCTTCCGGGTCTGCCACCTCTAACCGGTGAGCCAGTGAGCCACCACCAGGGCTAACCACTGAATGTGCCAGCTCTTGTGTACACTACACCAAAGATTTCGTGCCTGAAATGGACAGTGAAATCCCTGTGTCCATTGTCCGTGCCCAGGTCCTCCTGCCTGAAAACAATCCTACGGTGCCATCTACTGGCAAATTAAAACCAGGTAAATTAAAACTAACTATCATTAGATGTTTATTAAAAATAGTATACATTTGAAGTGTTCTTTAAATACATTTAAACAAAATCTTCTTTAAAGGTTGGAGTCGTTGTTAAGGTCACTCGTTGTTTAAAAATTGTTGTTCAGGCCGTTTCCCGATGTGTAGTGGAGGCGCTTCAGTAGTGTACCCCACTACCATTGAGATGTGCGGTGGAGGGGCATGAGTAGTGTACCCTGTAGGAAGGTGGAATCTGACTATATGGTTCCCCCCACATTTTTCCTGGTGTGTTCGACTTAGTTGGACTAGGATCCTGCTCTTCAGAGCCCCAGTCTATCTGCTTTCTCTCTAAAATGGATTCCCTGTACATTAGGTACACTCCAGTTTAATTACTGGGTTACCCCTGTGAGTCCATAGTATATGATACCCTACGTACCAGGGGCATAGGTGCCCTAGAGGCCTACCAGGGGCTGAAGCATGTATTGTGCCACCCCTGGGAAGCCTTCCAAAATGACACCACAGGTCTGCTACTGCACCCTGGGTAAGGTGGTACTTGTACCCCTTACTTAGATATACTATACCTATATGTTAATGTTATGGAGGATTTGTACAGCGTGCGGCTACTCTGAGGAGTGTCCCGACGCTGAGAAGTACCCCTTGGTAAAGCAAGACTCTATTCCCTCACAGTCCTACGCTGCTTCATTACTGATGGAACAGCCAGGTCTTAAGTTGGTGTCTGAAGCTAAGAAGCTCTGGTTCTTGTCTGAGGGCAAGAGGCAATAAGTTCCACAGTCTGCCCACTAACACCTGAGCAGAGCGTCCTCCCTTCCTGGTCCTAAATAATTTTGGCACCATTAACAAATGTTGGGCCGATGACCTCAAAGTCCTGACTGGGATATAGGGCGTAATGCTCTTTCTAATGTACTGAGCTCCACTGTTATGAAGGGCCTTAAAGGCCAGCACAAGAGACTTGAAATCAATCCTATTTTTCACTGAAAGCCTGTGTTTTCAATTGACTCGCCATGTGAGTCCTAGGACCAACCAAAGAGATCGCTCTGGCTGCCGCATTTTGCACAACCTGTAGGCAACCCAATAAATAAATTTGGATGCCCAGGTATAATACATTGACGTAATCCAGCCTTGACATAATCAAGGCTTGGACTACCGCCTTCCTTTGGGACGGTGGCAGCAGTGATAAGAAGTTTCTCATCATTTTAAGGAGCCTAAAACACGTGCCAGCCACATATTGAACCTACGACTTCAAAGAAAGATCCAAATCAAGCTCCGAGATTTTTTACAATGGTGACAGGACTGGGAGGAGAAGGTTGATCCTGGGGCCACCATTTCCGCCATTCGTCACCCGGGGTGTGTCCAAAAAAGATAATTTTGGTTTTGGCGGAATTGCATGACAGTTGGTTCTGTCTAAACCAATCAAACACTTTAGCCAGGCGTTGGTGTATTAGACTTTCATTGAGCGGCTCATCCTTTTCATATGTAAACAATAGTTGGGAATCATCAGTGTAGGTTATAACCTTTGCCCCAAGTTCCTCCGCTAGAGGTGCCAGTGGTGCCATATAAATATCTACCTATATATAGAGACACATATAAACCTATAAGTCACTCCTATGGCAGGCCTTGACAATCCTGGGGGCAGAGTGCTTGTTTTGTGTGAGAGGGTGCCCAAGCATGAGCTGAGCCCCTCTGCAGCTTTCGGAATCCCTTCCTTATAGCTGTTCTATGATACAGCCATACCATATACTCTTAAGTGCATTATAACCTTGCGGTAAATGCTAACTTTGGAATGGCTGCATCAAAACATGTTGTGTTTGGTGTCAAACACTTTGGAATCCTACCCCCTGCCAGTCTTGGCGGCGGGGGTAGAATTCCGGGGGTTGAATACTACCCTTCTAGAGGGAGAAGACATGTACATGTACAGACTTACTTACCCGGTAATAGTTTAAAGGAGCCTCAGCATCACAAAATGGATGCTGCTGCCACAGATACGAGTCTGACCTCCTGCTGCTGGATGAAACTCCAGCAGGGGAGGCCTGGACAATAGGTTTCCTGTCCAGGGAGGTGCCAGCACCTCCCCAGACAGGCTTTAGTGTATTGGGGCAGGGTGGGCGCATTCAGTAAATGCTTTCCAGACAGTGCCTGGGGCACACAAGGTGTCCCCGTGCATTTCCCAGTTCAAACCGGTTACTGGGGCACTCAGCCCCAGCTCTGGAGTGAAAATGGACAAAGGGGAAGGGGTGTAACCACCCCTCCCCAGGTCCTCCCATAGGTGGGACACTAGAGTTAGTCCAACCCCTAATCTTGGTATAAGTATAGAAACCCAGTCCCTAGGACTTTAGATTACCCCCTGGACGAAACTCTGAAACATAAATATTGGACCTTTGACATTCCATATCGACTGGAAGATGGAAGACATCTCCCTTGGGGTCAAGGAGTGACTCCCCGGTTCAAACAGGCACCAGCGAAGCATATTGCCAGTCTGCATTTTTGAGGCTCCCGCTGGATCCCATAGAATCTGCGATACAGGACATGGACTTCCAGACATCTCCAAGGCCAACACGAGTCCCCAGCAAAGCTGACACATGTAGCCATCACAAGAGACGTGGGACTAGAACTCCTGGACATCCAGCCCATTTGCACCTGCTTTCACTTCCCGAGCTTTCCCGAAGTTGTGCATTGGGCTACTTGTAGTCCAAGCCCGGAGCACCTTTTGCTTTGAAGACTGCGGGCCTACACTCCACGAGTGTTCCATGGGCCCGCTTTTGGCATTCCTGCTTGAGGTTCCTTCGCGATCCCTGGTCCGTTGACTGCTGGGTCCCCACAAAGGTAAATCCTTTGTTCCTTGGGTATGTGTCCTGACTCCCCTCCAAAGGGTGAGTCCCTCAGACCTTGCTGGTCTGCACCGAAGCCAATCTTTCCATTCTGCGTGGGTTGCTGTTGCCAAGTCTTGTTGGGTCCAATCCGGATACCGACGCTGCAGCACTCGACATCCAACGTGGGCAGCTCAAATCCACCTCCTGGTTGTCATCAACGCCTCCTGGTCCTCGTAGCTGAATAGTTAAGCTTCACCTACATCACCTGAAAGCGCCTGACATCGGCTGCATCTCTTTGCGCCATCCTGGTCGCTGGCTAGTGACCCAGACTCTGTCCCCTCTGCTTTCAGGTTCTTCAGATCTCCGCTCCACCCTTGGATCCATCCGGACACTCTTCACCTGGTAGCCTGCAGTACCTCTTTGCAGCTCTCCATAGGAAACGACGACGAAACCTGACACGAAAAGACACCTATGCACCCGCCTTCCCTCGGTGAGGTAACACGAGTACTTTGGTGCTCTAGTGGGACTTGACTCTCGAAGTGTCCAGTACTAAAAGGTTTTTACCGTGGTCCACTCATAAGTGTCCATATTCTTTAAACTTGTAACTTCAACTTTCGCCATAGAAGTCAATGGTGATTCGCGGCTGTGTTTAGACACTGCACGCGTCCCCCGTGGATCTCCTGTGTCCCTACCTTGGGTGGTTCCTGGTTGCCCCAGCGGTTCTACAGGCCCTAGGCCTTGTCTCTATGTTCTGAGCCGTACTTATACCACTTTCCCAGTACATGGTTTGTGAGGCCCCTAGGGCAAAACATATACTGTGCTAATTTACTGTGTGCTATTTAAGTTCTTGTATTGTACTTTTGCCTCTAGCCTCATAAAGAGATTAGAGGGGTGTGTTTAGAATCAATACATATATTTTAAAAGGAGTGTGGTGCTCCTTTCATTGGATCATTCATGAGGTTATAGACTTGTAAAACAAGCTGCTTTACATTCCTTCAAGACTTAGCCTGAAGGCTGCTCTCCACAGCTACCACTAGGATAGCTTTCTATATAGGTTGTCTTTAAACCTACCATCAATAAGGGTCGTCTGACTGGTGCAAGGTGCCCACTAGAATAGTGGACAGCATATGCCAGGCTAACTTCTCACATACCCCACTACCGATGAGATGTGTGGTGGAGTGGCATGAGTAGTGTAACCAACTACCAATGAGATGTGTTGTGGAGGCGCATGAGTAGTGTACCCCACTACTGATGAGATGTGTGGTAGAGGCGCATGAGTAGTGTACCCCACTACCGATGAGATGTGTGATGGAGATGCATTAGTAGTGTACCCCACTACCGATGAGATGTGCGGAGGAGGTGCATGGGTAGTGTACCCCACTACCATTGAGATGTGTGGTGGAGGTGCATGAGTGGTGTACCCCACTACCGATGAGATGTGGGTGGCGGTTTATGAATAGTGTACCCCAGTACCGATGAGATGTGTGGTGGAGGCACATGAGTGGTTTACCCCACTTTGGATGAGATGTGTGGTGTAGGTCTATGAGTAGTGTACCCCACTACCGATGAGATGTGTGGTGGAGGTGCATGAGTAGTGTACCCCACTACCGATGAGATGTGTGTTGGAGGCACATGAGTGGTTTACCACACTACGGATGAGATGTGTGGTGTAGGTCTATGAGTAGTGTACCCCACTACTGATGAGATGTGTGGTGGAGTCGCAGTAGTAGTGTTCCCCACCTCCGATGAGATGTGTGTTGGAGACTCATGAGTAGTTTACCCCACTACCGATGAGATGTGTGGTGGAGGGGCATAGGTAGTGTACCCCACTACCGATGAGCTGAGTGGTGGAGGGGCATGGGTAGTGTATCCCACTACCGATGAGATGTGTGGTGGAGGGTTATGGGTTGTGTACCCCACTAATGATGAGATGTGTGGTGGAGGGGCATGAGTAGTGTACCCCACTACCGATGAGATGTGTGGTGGAGGGGCATGGGTAGTGTATCCCACTACCGATGAGATGTGTGGTGGAGGGGCATGGGTAGTGTATCCGTCTACCGATGAGAAGAGTGGTGGAGGGGCATGGGTAGTGTAGCCCACTGCTGATGAGCTGAGTGGTGGAGGGTCATGGGTAGTGTATCCCTCTACCGATGAGCTGAGTGGTGGAGGGGCATGGGTAGTGTATCCCACTGCTGATGAGCTGAGTGGTGGAGGGTCATGGGTTGTGTACCCCAATACCGATGAGATGTGTGGTGGAGGTGCATGAGTAGTGTACCCCAGTACCGGTGAGATGTGTGGTGGAGGCACATGAGTGGTTTACCCCACTACGGATGAGATGTGTGGTGTAGGTAGTGTACCCCACTACTGATGAAATGTGTGGTGGAGTCGCATTAGTAGTGTACCCCACCTCCGATGAGATGTGAGGTGGAGACTCATGAGTAGTGTACCCCACTAGCAGTGAGATGTATGGTGGAGATGCATTAGTTGTGTACCCCACTACCGATGAGATGTGTGGTGGAGGGGCATAGGTAGTGTACCCCACTACTGATGAGATGTGTGTTGGAGGTCTATGAGTAGTGTACCCCACTACCGATGAGATGTGTGGTGGAGAGGCATGGGTTGTGTACCCCACTATTGATGAGATGTGTGGTGGAGGGGCATGGGTAGTGTAGCCCACTACCGATGAGATGTGTGGTGGAGGGGCATGGGTAGTGTACCCCACTACCGATTAGATGTGTGGTGGAGGTGGATGCAAATCCATACCCAGGTGCATGAGTGGTGTACCCCACTACCGATTTGATGGGTGGTGACGGTTCATGTGTAGTGTACCCCATTATCGAGGAAATGGGTGGTGGAGAGACATGGGTTGTGTGCTCCACTATTGATGAAATAGGTGGTGGAGAGACATGGGTAGTGTATCACCACTGTGAGGGTCACAGGTGTGAGTGACCTGCTGAATCTGGCGATTCCAGCTGTCCAAGTGAAGAGCATGGGTGTGATTTTTACACAGACATCCATTTGAGTAAAAAGTGGCTCTGCCGCTGCCCTATTTATGACCATAAATGGTACAGTCCACCAGGCGCTGCATGGTCGAGATGTCTAGATATTCCCCTGCCTTGCTTTTTAGGCCCTTTCACTGCTTGAGGGTTCAGTTACCCATGATCAAAAGGGTCTTGAGACATGTGAACTTTACTTGCTTGTCTGCAAAAAGCAGTTCACTGACAAAATATCGAAAAACCTATATCATTGTCACTAATATCGATCTATAAAATATCGTTTTTTAAATATATATAAATGTAAATTGTAAATATTCACTGTTTTAAATAACGAATATAATAAAAATAAAATATATTTAATGTTTATTTAAACAAATCTATCAAGTATACTTATTTAAAAAAGTTAAACACACACATATATATATATATATATTTATGTTTACACATATCTCTTTATAAAAGTATCAATAAACTAATAATTTTAATTTATATTATGTCATATTTTTTTTCAAATGTAATATTATATATATATATATACTCAATAACATAAACATTTGAAAACCACGCCATTTTATTACAGATAAAAAAGTAAATAACACAACAAATTACAATGTACTAAAAATATTGATCACTTTAAAAACAATAATTATGAATATTATAATGTTAAATAAACGAAAACAATAATATAAATTGTAACATTTTACATTTAACCCTTTCCGTGCTCCCGTCGGCCGTCCCTCCCTGGTGCTGCCTACGGCCAACGTCCGCCGCAGCTTTGCCCACCTTTCAGAACTTCCGCACCGCTGTGGAATTACAGCCGCGGTTAAGGTGTTAATACATATACTATTCCCACTACAATTTATACAAAAGAAGGCAAAGTGTTGGACTGAGGAGGGATAACATTTACTACTCCACCTTCATGCAATGCAAATGCAGCAAAACTGTTACATTACACAGAGGTAAGATGTACTATTCTCACTCCATTCAGTGTAACTTTAGGGTAATTCTTAATTTGTGGAGGGGTACATTTGTTCTTTCCACTACAGTCAGGGCAACAGTAGGTAAAGACTTGGATTGCGGAGGAGTAAAATGTACTATTCCCACTCCAGTTGGTGCAAAATTAGAAACAAACTAATTCACTTCAACATAATAAAATATTTTAAAAAATATAGTAAACAATAAAAAAAGTTAAAAAAGAAATATAAATATATATTATTTTTAAATAAATAAAATAAATATGTATTTTACTATTAAATACATATAAATTACTACAAGTATTCACCGACATCTACCCCTGTGGTCCGCCTGCCACATTACGTTGTGGCCGGCACGGCCGGCGGAGGGACCGTCTGCAGGGCATCCGGCCAATCGGTGTGTCGGAGGGTCAGTAATCCATACAATAAGGGCGGTGCCTGCTCAGACACTGCTGTAGGGATTACAATGTCCCTTTCCGCCGGCCTTTCATGGTAGCTCACCCACTATGAAAAGGCATTTGAAAAGAGACGTTGGAGGCCTTTAGCGGGCCCTCCTTCCCACCTGGCTCTCCTCTATGAGCCTGGGGGGAACCTGTTGTGCCCTCCGAACTATCCCTGTACCATGTGTCAAGCACTGCATGATACCTGCCACACGGTGCTGGGATGTTTTCAAAGTGTTTATTTTTTGTTGGGGCGTGTGCTGCAGCGCGCAGCACACGCCGAAACAGAAAATATACACATTGTGACCACCATGAAGGCTGTCACATCACAACCAGGGCAGCGGTACCGCCGACTTCTATTCAGGCGGTCCTGCTTCTGCCGTGGTGCGGGTCAGGCGAGAGTCCGACCGGCATCGTAATCAGGCCCTATATTCTGAAAATAATAACAACTAATAGATACAATATATAGATACAATATACAGCACAAAAACAAAATACAGCACAATTAAAGGATGCAATAATAAATAACATAATTGAAAAAAAAATTACCTATTTTTACATTTGGTATTACTTATGTAACTTTTTACTGTATACTTCAACAAACACATATGTAAAAAAAAGTAATAATATTATTTACACATAAATTATCCAACCACTATTTATCCATACAAATAAATCAACACACACTAAATATATAAATGTATTATTTCCATAATCTTAATTAAGCAGTTATTACTATTAGTTAAGTAAAAAATATATTATTAATATTTAATTATCTTCCCACCATTTACTCCTACTGACACCTAATATACAATAAAAAAATTATGTATTTAAATATTTGCATACTTCTTTATCATTTCTATAATTTTTGTAAATTAACTATTTAGATTTTTTAGTATAACCAATTTCCTACACCCCATTTACACATAGGAAATCCACATACACTCAAAAAAACAATTAAAATATTACACAATATACTTAATTAGTTTGCATTTAAAAAATTAATATTTTTTAAAGATTATTATTAAAAATGTATTGTATAATAATTCTAATGTAGTTACGTCCTACCTAATACTGTTTTGGTGGATGAGGTGCGGCAGAACTGTTTTGGTGGATGAGGTGAGGCAGAACTGTTTTGATGGATGAGGTGAGGCAGAACTGTTTTGGTGGATGAGGTGAGGCAGAACTGTTTTGGTGGATGAGATGAGGTGAGGCAGAACTGTTTTGGTGGATGAGGTGCGGGATGAGGTGCAGCAGATCTGTTTTGGTGGGTGAGGTGTGGGATGAGGTGCAGCAGATCTGTTTTGATGGATGAGGTGAGGCAGAACTGTTTTGGTGAATGAGGTGAGGCAGAACTGTTTTGGTGGATGAGGTGCAGCAGATCTGTTTTGGTGGATGAGGTGAGGCAGAACTGTTTTGGTGGATGAGGTGAGGCAGAACTGTTTTGGTGGATGAGGTGAGGCAGAACTGTTTTGGTGGATGAGGTGAGGCAGAACTGTTTTGGTGGATGAGGTGAGGCAGAACTGTTTTGGTGGATAAGGTGTGGCCTACCTCAGGAAGCAGTTTGAAAGGGGTCACCTATTGTAAGTGAGACAATCGTGCCATTGAGGGTCTCAGGGAAACGAGGCATCGGAAACAAGAAGAGGAAATGCCAATAGGTCTGACTTGAAAGGAATGCACTAATGTAATGTGAAGCATTACCAGTAAAAAGCATGGGAATTAATATGTGTATGTGCGGAAGCAGAGACCTGTAGACTGCTAATGTTGTAGGTTAAAAGGTCAGGGGAAAGTTAAACCGCCAAGCTAGACTTCAACATCCATGTAGGTTAATGACTGCCCTTCTCCCATCAGTGCAGCTGCCAGAGAAAAATACCATAAATTATCTTGTTATCTAAGACATTTTAATAGCTTTACACTGTCACGTGTGCCACTGAAAGTTCAACCTCAGGCAGCTGGAGAAACAAAATCATCGCAGCTGCGTGGAAGGCAAGCACTTTTTTGTGTAAGCACACAACTTCTGTCCCATCAAAACTTGTACCCCTGATTACCAACATGTGGGCGGAGCCAAAACCCGCTCTAATGGTGCTGACATAATGGTCTGGCAGCAGCTGCACTGACAAGCGAGACCAAAAAAACTCCGATCCTAGTATAAAATCTCAGGTATAAAATCTCAAAGCAGAGCTAAAATACTAGACTTTTAAAAGGTCATATGTTTATCCTGCAACCAGTACTATGAGCAGCCGGCGTGTCCCACTCCAGTTCCACTCGGACTGCATTCAGCTTAAGGGTCCACTTTGTAATGTGACTGCTATTATTCCTTCAAAGACTTCACAAGCTCTTTGTTCCATGAGAAAATAATAATATTAGGACTTCAGTGTCATGACTCTTCCCAACAATCCATGTCTATTTTCCAGGTTCAGAGTCTGTCATTTCTTCCCCCTCTCTCAATGCTTCAAACCTTTAACTATGGAAGAAGTTGAACAACTTTGACCCTGTAACTCGTGGTCTCCCCTTGGCCCGTGTCCACCTCCTCAGCTAATTACTCTGGTGTCTCCTAGATAATAGACAAATCTTTAGCCGTCGCTCATATATGTTCCTCCTTTAAGAAGGCCATTGATGTTCATCTTTTCAGGAATCAAAGGCTGATACCACTGCCCATGTAAACTCTCCATCCCTCTAGTCTCTGCTCAGATGACTCATGAGTCTCTCAAAGTTCAGCTCTCTGCATTGAAACCCCCTCATTGCCATGGCTTGGACCCATCACTTGCTGCACCAGCAGACGACGCCAGGCGAGTGTAGGGTGAAGGTGGCGTCTCTGCCATGCTCGTACCTGACACCTCCCCCAGCTTTTACCCCTTCAAATCATCAGATGGTGCTGGGATCCTGACACAGCTAGCCATCACATCTCCAGCTCTCCACCAGAGCACCAGCGGTGTCCTGTCCCCTCGTGTTTCTCTAGCATCCGACTGTTGATCTGCGATGCACTCCAGGTTTCATCACTGAGCCCAGTGCTTCTCGGAGCCTACCTAGCCCTGTTGGCAGCCCTTGCTTTAGAATTTGGCTTACAGTTTTATTAACACACTGACAGACCCAAATGTTGGTATGTCTTTGGGACTTTTCTGTCAATTCTTCTTTCCTGTTACAAACTTCAGCTTGACAGCTTACAACCAGCTCAAGTTACAATCGGAAAAGACTGAGGTCCTGGGGGTGTGGTCCCCTTCCTCTGGGTATCAGCCTGGGCACCCCAAAACCTAGGCTAGTGCCTACTCCAGTGAACAGGGCGGGGAACAGCGTTTACAACGCAACTTTTACCACGCAGTACCTTTACCTCGCAACTTTTACAACGCAAGTCATTACAACGACTTGCACTGGGGGGCGCTGTAGGATAGGGAATAGTTTAATTTACTATCCAAAACCTTCCCTACTATCCACGGGGACTGGAGTTGGAATAGTAAATTAAACTATTCACTATCCAGCGCCCCCCAAGGCAAGTCGTTGTGATGACTTGCGTTGTAAAACCTGCGTGGTAAAGGCATGCGCTGTAAAAGCATACGTAGTAACAAAATACATCCGAACAGGGCATATGATTTTGGGGTATCTTTGACATTGCCTTGACGCTTTCTCCCGGGGTGACCACGTGGCAGTGAACTATTTCCTGCTACTTATGGCGCTGTCGTTCTTCACCTCTACAACTAAGTGGCTTGTGATTGAAGCTTCAATCACCGAAAGCATGAACAGCTATATCTCCCTGTATCTGGGTGACTAAAGCATGTTACTGCAAGATTACAGACATTGAGAACATGGCCGCCCCTGCTCCCAGTGGTTAGTGTCTGAGTCGGTGGCCCCTACCTGCCAAAATGCCACTGGCAGCCAGTGGCCAAAAGGATCTCTGGTGACACACTGCACTTCTTACATCAGCTAGTGCACGCCACTCGACCCTATTATATGCAACCTATTTTTTTACCAGGTCCCTGCACATACCCTAAGTTCACAGATTATATTACAAGGTTCCTGCACATTCCCTGAGGGCTTGTTAGGTGCTCAATTATATCCTTCCTGGTGTATATCAGTTCGTGGTTGGCCCCTCTTTGAGAACCTGCGTGAATCTGATTGGTTTTAGTGAATGCTTGTAAGGTGCTCATTGGATCCCTTTTAATGAATATCAGTTCCTTGTTGGCCCCTCTTTGAGAGCCTACGTGACTCTGATTAGCTGTAGTAAGGGTTTATGAGGTGTTGATTGGATCCTTTTTAATGGATACCAATTACTGGTTGGCCTCTCTTTCAGAGCCTACGTGACTCTGATTGGCTTTAGTGAGGGCTTGTAAGGAGCTCATTTGATCCCTTCTAATGGATGCTTGTTCCTGATTGGCCCCTCTTTGGACCACTCTAGAGCTCTTATGGCCACTGGGTGTGTTTAACCACTCAGGGTCTGAGGAAATCTGATTCTGTCTTTAGGTGACCCTTGCATGTGAAGTGCAGACTCAGGCTGGCATGTAAATTGATACTTGTATAGCGCACTACTCACCCGCAAGGGTCTCAAGGCGCTTGTACGAATACCGCTGTGGAACCCATCCTGGCTTTCCCTGTGAGGCGCCCACTCCTGGGCACCCCCGAGGTGGAGGCCAGGCATCCTTAGCGTTGTGGGGGCTGTTGTGGAGATTAAGCAAGCTATTGCCCAGAGTTGCACAGTGGGACTCCATGATTGGAATAGGCACCGAGGCGAGAATTATCAGGTCGGTGGAATTTTTGAGCCCAAGATCCGCCGAGGCGGGGAATTGAACCCTGGTCCCGGGCTAGACCTCTGCATCAGGGTCTGCTGCTCTAACCATTGAGCCCTGTCTGGGGAGACACTAAGAACGCAGAGGTTATGTGCTTTTGATATTTATTGATGGCTTTTGAAAAGTGCTGTTATCTTCTCATATCTTCAGAGAATCTGTCTCCCTGTGGTCCCACCTTGGAGGGCCCCACCCTGACACAAATGACGTCCCGCCCACCACAGCCACGGTATTGGTGAGACATCCCAAGGTGCTTCATATGTGGGAAATGAATAAAAACAATTGAAAGGAACTGAGCAAGAAGAGCACAACAGGAAAGAAGTGAAGCAAACAAACAATGGAGGATGAATAGAAAGAGATAAATGAGCAAAGGAGTAAAAGGTCTGATTTATCAAAGGGGAACAGAAAAGAGTACAAGGGGGGCACAGCGAGAAGAGAAAGAGATAGGCGGGCACAGATAGAGGTGCAGAAATGAAAGGAAATAGAAAACACAGACCAAGAGGTTTGAGCTAGAAAGTAAAATACAGAAGGTCAGAGCAATGCAAGGTCTGGCCGAGGTAAACATGCAATCTGCAAGGAAATGAGGGCCGCATGTACGGTCGCAAATAGCCCGATTCGCAGACTCTGGTCGGTTGCAATCAGACAAGTATCTCAGGGCCGGCCCTAGGCATGTGCAAACTGTGCACCTGCACAGGGCCGCCAAACCCCAGGGGCCGCCACGTCTCCAGTAGTTGAAGGGGGCCCCTCAGCTGAGCTCTCGGTAGAGAGCTGTCTCTCTCTCTCTAAAGCAGCTGCTGCTGTCTGCAGCCTGCTCCTAGCCGCTCCTGCTCCTCGCGCTGCTGACCTTTGACTGAAGAGAAACAAAGTATCAACTTCCATTGTTTCTCTTCAGTCAAAGCCACGAGCCAGGCCCGGAAGGAGGAGGGGGTGGGGGCCCTAGGATGGTGCATTCTCCTCAGGGCACTATTCCTTTGAGAAGGGAGGAGGCCAGGGCTGTGAGGGGTGAGGGGTGGGGGAGGGGGGTTGTCAGTGTTTGTGGGCCTACATGGGCTGGGGACCTCTTAATGTGATTGTGGCACCCTTAAAAAACTGCTTCCCTGCCTCCCCTACAAGTTATCTAAAGACACAATTACAATGTTGAAGCTGGCTCTGTGTTTCCACATCAGCATTTTAAAAGCATTTTCTGGATGATTTCACCCGCTCGACTACACATGTCTAGCATGCGAAAGTGAAAGCGATTTGCACACCCCTCTTGAGTGGGCCTCGGTAAATGTGGAGAGCTGGCATGCTGGCATGTGGCGAAGACGCAGTGTTCTGCTGTGTGCCTTGTGCTCAGGTTGGCCCATGGTGAATTATAATTATTAGAAAGAACGCTCCAGATGCATAAGCACTTCCTCAGCCACCAAGTTTGGGACAAGGAACAAGACAGTGAGTAAGTTTATTTTTATTGTTGAAAGGTGAAACAGAGGTCCCGGTGGAATGGGATAAGGGGCCTGCAAGTAAGGGAAGATCATCTGATCTCTGTTCAGACAGCCTGTAGGTCCTTTCTCCAACATAGTGCCTGTGTAATATAGTTTGTAATCACTGTGACATTTTTAGGAACTTTTATACATAATAGAAACTGTGTTTTCCGACAAGTCATGGTTCTTTTAAACAAAATACAATTTTAATTGCTTGCTTTATCGTAGTCCGTTTCACGCTCACCCTGACATCTGTTTAAGTCCTCCGAGTCACTTGTTATTCTCGCGGTGTACCAAGTCAACCTTCCCTCTGAGTTTGGTAAGCCGAGTTACAGTGACAATCGTTATGTACAGCACATAGAGGTGTCAAAATGGCATTTGTACAAACATTAATTTTATTGTGAGAGAAAAGCATCTTCATTAAAACATGAATGCATGTGAGGGTGATGTGCTCTCTGCCCACCCTTGTTTGGCCGATATATTGTTGGTAGTTCTTAGTATTTAGTGTGTGTCCTTGGCTTGGGATGCTGGCACTTTCCTTGTATAGCCAGAGTACATATGGATACTGGATGGAAACTGCAAACTGATAGTAGAGCACCTGCCATGCATTTACTAAAAATAAAAAGCTTGTCTATTAGGTCAAAATTATTTTGTTTGAAGAAAGTGATCAGCTTACGTTTTGGAGTCCAGGCGGAGGGGGAGAAGGGTGCAAGGCAGAGGGGAGAAGGGTGCAAGGCAGAGGGGAGAAGGGTGCAAGGCAGAGAGGAGAAGGGTGCAAGGTGGAGAGGAGAAGGGTGCAAGGAAGAGGGGAGAATGGTGCAAGGCGGAGGGGTGAAGGGTGCAAGGCAGAGGGGAGACGGGTGCAAGGCAGAGAGGAGAAGGGTGCAAGGAGGAGGGGAGAAGGGTGCAAGGCAAGGGGAGACGGGTGCAAGGCAGAGGGGAGAAGGGTGCAAGGCAGAGGGGAGAAGAGCGCAAGGCAGAGAGGAGAAGGGTGCACGGCAGAGAGGAGAAGGGCACAAAGCGGAGGGGAGAAGGGTGCAAAGCGGAGGGGAGAAGGGCGCAAGGCGGAGGGGAGAAGGGCCCAAGGCGGAGGGGGAGAAGGGTGCAAGGCAGAGGGGAGAAGGGTGCAAGGCAGAGGGGAGAAGGGCGGAAGGCAGAGAGGAGAAGGGCGCAAGGCAGAGAGGAGAAGGGCGCAAGGCAGAGAGGAGAAGGGTGCACGGCAGAGAGGAGAAGGGTGCAAGGCAGAGGGGAGAAAGGTGGAAGGCAGAGAGGAGAAGGGTGCAAGGTAGAGAAGGGTGCAAAGTAGAGAAGGGAGCAAGGCGGAGGGGAGAAGGGTGCAAGGCAGAGGGGAGAAGGGTGCAAGGCAGAGAGTAGAAAGGGTGCATGGTAGAGAAGGGTGCAAGGCAGAGGGGAGAAGGTTGCAAGGCAGAGGGTAGAAGGTTGCAAGGCAGAGAGGAGAAGGGTGCAAGGCAGAGAGGAGAAGGGTGCAAGGCAGAGGGGAGTAGGATGCAAGGCAGAGAGGAGAAGGGTGCAAGGCGGAGGGGAGAAGGGTGCAAGGCGGAGGGGAGAAGGGTGCAAGGCAGAGGGGAGAAGGGTGCAAGGCAGAGGGGAGAAGGTGCAAGGCAGAGGGGAGAAGGGTGCAAGGCAGCGAGGAGAAGGGTGCAAGGCAGAGGGGAGACGGGTAAAAGGAAGAGGGGAGAATGGTGCAACGGGGAGGGGGAGAAGGGTGCAAGGCAGAGGGGAGAAGGGTGCAAGGTGGAGGGGAGAAGGGTGCAAGGCAGAGGGGAGAAGGGTGCAAGGCAGAGGGGAGAAGGGTGCAAGGCAGAGGAGAGAAGGGTGCAAGGCAGAGAGGGGAAGGGTGCAAGGCAGAGGGGAGAAGGGCGCAAGGCAGAGAGGAGAAGGGCGCAAGGCAGAGAGGAGAAGGGTGCAAGGCGGAGGGGAGAAGGGTGCAAGGCGGAGGGGAGAAGGGTGCAAGGCAGAGAGGAGAAGGGTGCAAGGTGGAGAGGAGAAGGGTGCAAGGAAGAGGGGAGAATGGTGAAACGGGGAGGGGGAGAAGGGTGCAAGGCGGAGGGGAGAAGGGTGCAAGGTGGAGAGGAGAAGGGTGCCATGGGGAGGGGAGAAGGGTGCAAGGCAGAGAGGAGAAGGGTGCAAGGCAGAGAGGAGAAGGGTGCACGGTAGAGAAGGCTGCAAGGCAGAGAGGAGAAGGGTGCAAGGCAGAGGGGAGAAGGGTGCAAGGCAGATGGGAGAAGGGTGCAAGGCAGAGGGGAGAAGGGTGCAAGGCAGAGAGGAGAAGGGTGCAAGGCAGAGGGGAGAAGGGTGCAAGGCAGAGGGGAGAATGGTGCAAGGTAGAAAAGGGTGCAAGGCGGAGGTGGAGAAGGGTGCAAGGGGGAGGGGGAGAAGGGTGCAAGGGGGAGGGCGAGAAGGGTGCTGCAAGGCAGAGGGGAGAAGGGTGCAAGGGGGATGGAGATGAAGTTAAAAATGTGCCCCCCCGGAAACATTTCTGCGGATGCCCATGGAACGCACACTACTTTGTGAGAGAGAGTGGGAGAGAGTGGAGAGAGAGAGAGTGGAGAGAGAGTGTGGAGAGAGAGAGTAGAGAGCGAGAGTAGAGAGCAAGAGTAGAGAGAGAGAGTGGAGAGAGAGTGAGGGTGGAGAGAGAGGGTGGAGAGAGAGAGTGGAGAGAGAGTGGAGAAAGAGTGGAGTGAGGCAGTGGAGAGAGAGTATAGAGAGAGTGGAGAGAGAGAGTAGCGAGAGAGTAGAGAGAGAGAGTCAGTGGAGAGAGAGTGGAGAGAGAGTAGAGAGAGGAGAGAAAGACAGTGGAGAGAGAGTAGAGAGAGAGTGGAGAGAGAGAGTGGAGAGAGAGAGTGGAGAGAGAGTAGAGAGAGAGAGTGGAGGGAGAGAGGGTGGAGAGAGAGAGTGGAGAGAAAGCGTGGAGAGAGAGAGTAGAGAGAGAGAGAGTGGAGAGAGAGTAGAGAGAGAGAGAGAGAGTGGAGAGAGAGTGGAGCTAGACAGTGGAGAGAGAGAGAGTGGAGAGAGCATGGAGACAGTGGAGAGAGTGAGCAAGAGAGTGGAGAGAGAGAGAGTGGAGGGAGACAGTGGAGAGAGAGTGGAGAGAGAGTGGAGAGAAAGACAGTGGAGAGAGAGTAGAGAGAGAGTGGAGAGAGAGTAGAGAGAGAGAGAGTGGAGGAAGAGAGAGTGGAGGGAGAGAGAGTGGAGGGAGAGAGAGTGGAGGGAGAGAGAGTGGGGAGAGAGAGTGGAGAGAGAGTAGAGAGAGAGAGTGGAGAAAGAGTAGAGAGAGAGAGTCGAGAGAAAGTGGAGCTAGACATTGGATAGAGAGTGGAGAGAGAGAGTGGAGAGAGAGAGTGGAGAGAGAGAGAGTGGAGAGAGAGGAGAGAGAGAGAGGAGATAGAGAGTGGAGAGAGAGTGGAGAGACAGTGGAGAGAGAGTGGCGAGAGAGTGGAGGGAGACAGTGGAGGAGACAGTGGAGAGAGAGATAGAAGAGAGAGAGAGTGGAGAGAGAGAGTGGAGAGTGGAGAGAGAGAGAAGAGAGAGAGGAGAGAGAGGAGAGAGAGTGCATAGAGAGTGGAGAGAGAGTGGAGGGAGACAGTGGAGGAGACAGTGCAGAGAGAGAGTGTGGAGAGAGTGGAGAGAGAGTGGAGAGGGAATGGAGAGAGAGTAGAAAGAGGGTGGAGAGAGTAGATAGAGGGTGGAAAGAGAGTGAGAAAGAGAGTGAGAGAGAGAGTGAGAGAGTGGAGAGAGAGTGGAGAGAGAGAGGGAGAGAGAGAGCGGAGAGAAAGAGATAGTGGAGAGAAAGTAGAGAGAGAGTGTGAAGGGAGAGAGGGTGGAGAGAGTGGAGAGAGAGAGTGGGGAGAGAGTGGGGGGAGTGGAGAGAGAGTAGAGAGAGTGGAGGGAGACAGTGGAGGGAGATAGTGGAGAGAGAGTGGAGAGAGAGTAGAGAGAGAGAAAGTGGAGAGAGAGACAGTGAAGAGAGAGTGGAGAGACAGTGGAGATGGAGTGGACAGAGTTGAGAGAGAGAATGGAGAGAGAGAGAGAGTTGAGAGAGAGAGAGACTGACTGACTGACTGACTCAGAGACTGAATACTGACTGACTGAGAGACTGACTGGCTAGGAAACTGACAGAGAGAGAGAGCAAGATTGGCTGACTAAGAGAGTGACTGACTGACTAACAGAGAGAGAGAGACTGATTGAGAGTGAGACTGACTGGCAGAGAGAGAGACTGACTGAGGTAGAGAGATACTGACTGACTGAGGTAGAGAGATACTGACTGACAGAGAGAGAGACAGAGAGAGAGGCAGAGACTGACTGAATAAGAGAGATAGACTGATTGACTGCGAGAGAGACTGACTGACTGAGAGAGACTGACTGACTGAGAGAGACTGACAGAGAGAGAGAGAGACTGACTGAGAGGGGGACTGACAGGGAGAGAGAGAGAGAGACTGACTGAGGTAGAGAGAGAATGACTGACTGAGAGAGACTGACTGACTGACTGACTCAGAGACTGAATACTGACTGGCTGAGAGACTGACTGGCTAGGAAACTGACAGAGAGAGAGAGAGCAAGATTGGCTGACTAAGAGAGTGACTGACAGACTAACAGAGAGAGAGAGACTGATTGAGAGTGAGACTGACTGGCAGAGAGAGAGACTGACTGAGGTAGAGAGATACTGACTGACTGAGGTAGAGAGATACTGACTGACAGAGAGAGAGACAGAGAGAGAGGCAGAGACTGACTGACTGAGAGAGATAGACTGATTGACTGCGAGAGAGACTGACTGACTGAGAGAGACTGACAGAGAGAGAGAGAGACTGACTGAGAGGGGGACTGACAGGGAGAGAGAGAGAGAGACTGACTGAGGTAGAGAGAGAATGACTGACTGAGAGAGACTGACTGGGAGAGAGCGAGACTGGCTGACAGAGAGAGAGACTAAGAGAGAGAGAGAGAGACTGGGAGACTTACTGGCTGAGAGAGAGAGAAAGACTGACAGAGAGAGAGACTGACAGAGAGAGAGACTGACTGAGAGAGAGATTGACTGACAGAGACTGACAGAGAGAGAGACTGACTGACAGAGAGAGACTGACAGAGAGAGAGACTGACTGAGAGAGAGAGACTGACAGAGAGAGACTGACAGAGAGAGAGACTGACTGAGAGAGAGATTGACTGACAGAGACTGACAGAGAGAGAGACTGACTGACAGAGAGAACAGAAACTAAAGAGGGCCCATGGAGCTTTGTTTACTTTTCTGTTGTCTCCATTTCTTGCTCTTTCCATAACACCTCAAGCAGTAAATAAGAGGCCGTCGAAAGTCCAAGGTTAGACACGCCTGTGATGTCACTGGGTGTGAAAGGGAGTGACATGTCGCTTTTGTCACCCATAACATTTTGGCGAATCGATGTCCATGAGGGTCCGGACCCCCTCTTCCGGGGCCCCCACCTACGCTCCCTGCACAGGGCCACCATGAGCCTAGAGCCGGCCCTGATTATCTTTTCCTACGTGCCAAACACATTTGGTGAATTGGTAACCTATTCCAGAATCGCAAAATGGGTCAGTGATCCTCTATTAGGAAGGGGCGTGTTAAGGAGCCCATTCGTAATAGCGACTAGCGTTGCTATGTATGAATGTTTGAACCCCAAATGCGGTGGCAAAACATTCACATTTTACCGCCTTCTTCAAGTAGCTAATAATCCATTCGCAACAAGAAGGGGTCCCCAGGGGACCCCTTCCCCCTTGTGAAAGGTTGTGAAAACATTTTTTAAGCAAGCAAAGTTAACAGGGATTACTGCTAACTGTTAAAAAATGATTGTGAAACATTATATTTTCTTTCTGAAACACATTCTGTGCTCCTTTAAGAAACATTGGCTGCATTTGAAAAAAAGCATTGCTTTATTTAAACCCATGCACAGACAAGGTGGTCTGTTGTTCCCAGCAGGCCACCATGCCTGTGTTTTTGCGATTCCCAATGGGTCACAAATTGAGACCTACCTCAGGAATGTTAAAGAGGTAAGTCAAGTGTGACTCCATTAGGAATGGCTAATGAGCACATTAGCACATAGGTGTTTGTGATTTCCTAATAGGAAATCGCACAAATTCACTATTAGGAAATCGTAAAATCAAATCTTCGTACATGTAGCCGATGGTGACTTTATAAAACATGCACAAAATAAATGAGAGGCACTGTAGCACCATTGAGGGGAAGTCTTTGCCCAAACAGTATTAACATATGTAAAAATTGCAACATGATGAGTCAATACTACCAAAAATATGGCACTTCATGCCGCATAATTTAACTTTTTTTGTTGCTTCATAATTTAGTCAACCTTGCCACATAATGTAATCCTCCACAGTTGCATAATTCAAGGGCACTGCCAATAGGTCGGTGCACACAAGTTAAAGGTGATACCAACTGCCAATGCTTATTTTGTATCTGCAGGCGCGTCATGCAATCAGAAACGTCCATCAATATTAGAAATGCTTGCCCTTTCTAAATGAGGATTCCATGTTTGTTTTGTTTTCTAGGTTCTCTCGCCCCTTTCTGACTCCATCTTGGCTGAGAAGACGGTGACGGTGGTCGATGACCGGGTCACAATCACTGACATGGGGGTGCAGCTCGTGGCCGGCCTGTCCCTCACCGTCCAGGCCAATAAAGGGAACAAGAGGACCCTCCTCGCGACAGCCACAGCGCACAATGTGCTCCAAGCCTTTAAGCAGGTAATGTCCATGGAAGACTGAACTACAAAGATAATCAGTGAATGGAAGAGTGAACTATGAATGGAAGAATGAACTACAAAGATAATCAGTGAATGGAAGAGTGAACTACAAAGATAATCAGTGAATGGAAGAATGAACTACAAAGATAATCAGTGAATGGAAGAGTGAACTACTAAGATAATCAGTGAATGGAAGAGAGAACTACATAGATAATCAGTGAATGGAAGAGTGAACTACTAAGATAATCAGTGAATGGAAGAATGAACTACATACATAATCAGTGAATGGAAGAGGGAACTACAAAGATAATCAGTGAATGGAAGAGTGAACTACAAAGATAATCAGTGAATGGAAGAATGAACTACAAAGATAATCAGTGAATGGAAGAGTGAACTACTAAGATAATCAGTGAATGGAAGAGAGAACTACATAGACAATCAGTGAATGGAAGAGTGAACTACTAAGATAATCAGTGAATGGAAGAGTGAACTACAAAGATAATCAGTGAATGGAAGAGTGAACTACATAGAAAATCAGTGAATGGAAGAGAGAACTACATAGATAATCAGTGAATGGAAGAGTGAACTACTAAGATAATCAGTGAATGGAAGAGTGAACTACATAGAGAATCAGTGAATGGAAGAGAGAACTACAAAGATAATCAGTGAATGGAAGAGTGAACTACAAAGATAATCAGTGAATGGAAGAATGAACTACAAAGATAATCAGTGAATGGAAGAGTGAACTACAAAGATAATCAGTGAATGGAAGATAATCAGTGAATGGAAGAGTGAACTACAAAGATAATCAGTGAATGGAAGAATGAACTACAAAGATAATCAGTGAATGGAAGAGTGAACTACTAAGATAATCAGTGAATGGAAGAGAGACCTACATAGATAATCAGTGAATGGAAGAGTGAACTACTAAGATAATCAGTGAATGGAAGAGTGAACTATGAATAGAAGAATGAACTACAAAGATAATCAGTGAATGGAAGAGTGAACTACAAAGATAATCAGTGAATGGAAGAATGAACTACAAAGATAATCAGTGAATGGAAGAGTGAACTACTAAGATAATCAGTGAATGGAAGAGAGAACTACATAGATAATCAGTGAATGGAAGAGTGAACTACTAAGATAATCAGTGAATGGAAGAATGAACTACATACATAATCAGTGAATGGAAGAGGGAACTACAAAGATAATCAGTGAATGGAAGAGTGAACTACAAAGATAATCAGTGAATGTGGAGTTCTGGACTTTTTGGTTCCGTCCAGAGGTGTCAGGGTACAACACCCAAAGACCCCGGAGTCCCACCTGCCTTGGTGCACAAATGAACAGAAACACGGGCTTCTCGATGGTGGCGTCAAAGACCAAAGGTTTATTACTGCAGGGACACAGAAGTCATAGATACTACACACGGTCAGTACCCAGGAGCCTGTTCGATTTGTACATTGAGGGTTGCTCCTTATATACCAAAAATTGTGCTCTAGGCAAATATTTCACATGTCGGTACATTCCCAAACCTTTTGTGTCTCTAAACAATAAATATTTGGCGTTACACAGGAACTGTCGATAATATCTGATACCAAACATCACGAAGAGGGGTTCCCACCAGTCCATCACAATCCCTTGTCAATATTGCATTCAAGAGCCGGACCGCCTCATCGTAAAGTTCGTTACCTCCCCCTAATAAAGGCCCAGAAGGAAAGGAGCAGAGCCAGGTGCAGAAGATAGAAAAGCGGGATAAGAGATGTTTGTAGGTTGTAAATGGGCAAGGCTACCGGCTTCGGCCGCCTAATCATGATCAGGTACAATGGACAGGAAAACCAGTTCAGGTGGGCTGGCCTCGGGCAGAGGAGGCAGCCTTTGTCGAGTCATGCAGCTTCAGCGTGATCTGGTTTAAGATGCACGTGTCATGTAAGAGGTGAATCTCCGGCTAAGGCTACGTGTCCTTAATCAAAGTGAAGTGAATGAAATGATCAGAGGCTATTGCATATGTGAGGGCAAGGAACCACAAAATGGCGGCCATAATCTAAGATGGATGCCGTGTGTATATCAGAAATGTGTCAGTGGAAGGAGTGCTCTTGCTCGTAGCGTAGCGAAAACACTAGGATATACTAGATGGATCATTTGCGGTTCGCTGATACTAATTTTATGTATTTCCGACAAACTTGAAAACACGGGTTCAAGTCGTCACGGAACCGTCACGGAACCTCAGACCCTCCTTTTGCCCTTACATAGGCAATTACTCAATCTATGTCTGAATCTAGTTCTATGTTCATCAGGTCAGTGACATGTTGTTGTATCATCATCCTTTCTCGTGTCTTTTCTCCAAACGCAGGTGGTTTCCTAAAACAAGTTGCAGCAAAAAGACTACACAGAGCAGGACCACACTGGATAATCAGACAACATGAGAATAGGAATACTAAGATGACACCAATGACCATTAGAACCTTCCATCCCCACGCTGAGATTAGAGTCCAAACCCACTCCATGAAGGACCAGTTTCCCTTGTCTACATGTATGGAGTCTGAAATCTTGTGCAACTTAGAGATCGCCTCGTAAACTGTTGGAGCATTATTAGGAATAAAGACACAGCAGCTCGATTGGATCATTCTGCATACCCCACCTCGATCTGCAAGTATAACATCTAGAACCATACGGTTCTGCAATGTCATGAGTCTATCCGCCTGAAGCTCAGCTGTCAGATTGCTAAGGGCACCAGCAGTTTCGGTAATAGTAGATTCAACTACCCGTGTTAGCTGGCGTATGTTTCTACTATTGGCCATTGGCCCCCAGAACGGAAGGAAGCCTTTGAAGAAGTCTCCAGCTTCCTGACCAGCGGTATCTTCCTTACTGAAAACACCTCTAGCTACTCTTGTTCTGTGGTAATCCGGTGAAGCAGTGTATGTCGGAGGCAACAATCGAGCAATATAACATGAACCTGAAAAGTCAGCAGGCAACCATGTATAAGCTCTGTCTCGACAGATGAAGTAGGTACCCCTAGCAGTAAGGAAGGCAGGGGAAGAGTTAGCCGGAAACACATAAGTCTCTACGCACTCACTCCTCCCTAGCTGAGCTCTCGGATTTCTCCCATTACCTTGCAAACAGACCTGACCTCGGTGAGGTACGACCCAGATTGGAGTTGAGCTTTTACGCTTGCTTTCTCCTAAACTAAGGCGATACTCTGAAGTATTCCAACTTAAATATACTCGCAATTCGTCTCTAGGGTAAGATGGAGTATTATTGACGTCCTTGATCATGTCAATAATTCCCTGGACTAAAGCTTTGTTGGCAGAGTTATATTTAGTGGAACGTGGTGGACGTGGAGGATAGGTTTCAAGGGCATAAGCAAAGATGGTTTGGAAGGCCTGAAATGATCCATTATAGCTGTAAGGTAAAACCAAATAGGGAATACCTTTATCCATAGTGTGAGGTATCAAGCCACACACCCAGCAGTCTGTAGTGTTAACTACCAGTTGGTGTTGGTGCAAGAGCTGTACAAAAGTATTATTAATGAATTCTGAGCGTCGAGCTTGCTCATGTTCAGGAAACGAGTGAAAAGAGTGTATAGAAGAAACAGTAGAAATAGCTGGATCAAGGGGAGGCACTGTAGAAACTGGCACAAAAATCAAATTTATGCTAAAGACAATTCCACCCACCAATGTTGCTAAAACAATCAAAAATGTAATGGCACATTGCATCAAGAAACATTTGCTGTGAAGAATTCTATTTAGTCTGTTTCTGCGAACATAAATCACATTTTCTCGTTGCAGCGCAGGAAGTTCCATCTTCTACAATCCGCTCGCGACCACTGATGATGTGTACGTAGATGAAAATGCCTCTGTCAGCCCTGGGAGTTCCCAGTACTAACAGAAAGATCGACCTTGTGTCAGACCCCTGCAAATTCAAACTAGGCACACAGCCACGACCCTACGGCTACCCAGACGGCAAGGCAATTTATTAAAAACAATAAACAATAGCAAACTTCCTGGCTGAAAAGCAAAAAGTCCAATGTATATAAATATCAAAATCACAATATGCAGTTGCCTGCTTTATTAGTTCATTTTATGGCTTCTAAGGTTGTATCTTTTCTTTGCTGGTACTGTTTGATCGGAAAATAGTGTATCACTAGCAGCTGTTGCAGAGTTTACGTTCGCAGATGGCAAAGTTTCTTTTGATGCTGGAGACAAATGTTCAATGTTCAAAACAGTCTTTTCAGGAGGAGAGTCAAGTTTCAAAGTGTCAGAAATCAAATCGGCATCGCTGAAAGGGACAAATTTTGGAGTTATTTCAGATTCGGAGGCACCAATTCCCTTCTTCACCCAGTCGTCGTAGGGCAGCGGCAGTGGAACACGCTTTACGTGAGAAGCGTGGATCCAGTTCTTCCGGCCAGCAACACGTACAGCTGTCCTCGTTGCCAGCAGGATCTGGAAGGGGCCGATGTAGCGAGGCTGAAGATTCTTTGTCCTCGCGAAGTTCCGGACCACTATGAAGTCACCCGGTTTCAGTTGATGCCCTGGACTCTCCGGAGGCTTTGGCAAAGCATCAAAAACCTGTTGATGAATAAGACTTAATTTAGCAGTCAAGTCGTAAAGGTAGTCTATCAACATAGGATATTCAATGGAGCAGAATTGTTTAGGCCTTGGCACACCCCAGACATTTGCCGGGCGGCCAAATACAATCTCATATGGAGAAAGCCCTATTCTAGAATGCACTGTTGCTCTCGTTGATAACAAGGCCAAAGGAAGTGCGTCTGGCCAAGCCAAACCTGTGGATGCTTGTATTTTGGCTATTTTAAGCTTGAGGGTGCCATTGTAACCCTCCACTAGACCAGCTGACTGGGGATGGTTCGCACTATGAAATTTTTGTTTCAATCCTAGACCAGCACACACACTCTGCATAACTTTCCCTATAAACTCACTTCCGTTATCTGACCATACAATCCGTGGCATTCCATACCTAGGAAAAAATTCTTTGAGAAGAATTTTGGCAGTTGATAAAGCAGTGTTGTCCTTTAGTGGGTATGCTTCTATCCACCTGGAAAAAGCACAAACTACCACCAGGACGTATTTTAAATTGTTGCAGCGTTCCATGTGAATGAAGTCTAACTGTATTACTTCAAAGGGACAGGAAGGAGGAGCAAAATGACCAGCTGGAGTTGGAGTTCCCTTGCCAGGATTATGCATCAAGCACACCATACAATTTTTCACCACTCTCTCTGCACACTTACTGATTCCCTCATTCTTCCAAACCGGAGCTAACATCTTACATATCCCTTTAGAACTTATGTGCGCCACTCCATGCGCCATCGTCACTACTGCAAGCACATACGCATCAGGCAACATCCAACGCTGCTGTTCTGTCAAATCGATCCAACATCCATTCGAGTCCAATTTGCCCGTACTTTCTCTCCATACGCGTTTCTCTTCCTCAGTCGCTTCTTTCTGAATCTCTTTCACACTTTCCATTGTGTCTTCACACATTCCAGACTCAGCAATCCATCTTGCAGACGTAGCAACATACATTCTACTCATCATGTCTCTAGCTGTCTGTTTAGCGGTTTCATCAGCAAAGGCATTTCCCCGACCAACATCATCCGTGATTGCTTTATGAGCACTGCACTTCACAATTGCAACTTCAGTCGGTAAGGTTAGAGATTCTAACAAGTCGTTAACTAGCTGACCATGTTGAATCTTAGTCCCATGGGACGTAATGAAACCCCTTTCTCTCCACAACCGGCCAAAACTATGGGCCACGCCAAATGCGTACTGACTATCTGTGAACACATTCACTCTCTTTCCCTCAGCTAAAACACACGCTCTCGTAAGAGCTATTAACTCTGCAGCTTGGGCAGAATTCTGACTCACTCTTGCAGTCTCCACAATCGTCTTCAAAGTCGTTACCGCGTAGGCAGCAGTCACATCACCATTCTCCAATTTAAAACATGACCCGTCCACATACAGCGTACCATCCGGGTCGGATAGGGGAGTATCCCTCAAGTCGATACGACCTTTTGTCTCTTCCTCCGTTTTGAAATAACAGTCATGTGGCTCAGAATCACTCGACTCTTGATCAGTCGGCAACAATGTTGCTGGGTTCAATACATTGCATCTTTTGATCTGAATATGACTCGCTAATAACGTCAGCTCGTAACCAGATAATCTCGCACTAGTAAGGTGTTGTGTCTTCGTTCGGTTCATGAGTGTGTCCACTGCATGAGGAACCATGACCACTAGCATATTGTTCATCACCAAACCAGCAGATTGTCGAATGGAAGCCGCAGCTGCCGCTGTAGCCCTCAAACAACTAGGCAATGCTCTAGCTACCGGATCTAATGTTGATGAGAAATACGCACAAGGGCGTTGTTTATCACCAAACTTCTGCGTCAGGACACTCAACGCGCAACCTTCTCTTTCGTGAACGTAGAGCGTGAATGGCTTACTGTAATCAGGTGTGCCCAATACAGGAGCTGAACACAAAGCTTTTCGTAATTCAGTAAAACTCTCTTGACATTCATCAGACCATGGCACCGGACTCGGAACATTTTTCCCAGTCAAAGCTACCAATGGCTTTGCTAAAAGTGAAAAATTTGGGATCCATTGCCTACAGTAAGAGGTAATACCTAGAAAGGCACGTACTTCCCTCTGTGTGCGTGGAACACTCATCTGCGTAATTGCTTTTATTCTTTCTGGGGTCAACTTCCTTCCCTCCTTTGATAAGAGGTGACCTAGGTAGGTTACTTCTTGGCAGCAGTATTGCATTTTGGAAGGTGACACCTTATGATTCAAATTAGACAAATGATGCAATAGTGAAATTGTAGCTGCTTTGCAAGTTTCCTTGTCATCGGCAGCCACTAAAAGATCGTCTACGTACTGTACTAGGGCAGAGCCTGGAGGAAGGACAAAAGAATCTAACTGACTTTTTAAAGCTTGACTGTAAATGGATGGACTTTCACAATAGCCTTGTGGAGCGCGTTTAAATCTGAAGCTTCGACCTCCTAGACAGAAGCCAAAAATATCTCTGCTTTCCTCGGCTATCGGAATGCTGAAAAAGGCATTCTTCAAGTCGATGACTGAGAACCAATTGGCTGTAGCGGGAATCAATGTTAGCAAGGCAGTAATGTCTGGCACTACAGGAAACTGTGGAATTACAATCTTATTAACTTCTCTAAGGTCTATGACAAACCTATAAACTGGAGGCTTTGTAGGATCAGTTCGTTTCAAAATCGGTAATACAGGACTATTACAAACATTTCCTCGCGTTTCTTCAACCACACCTTTTTTAATCAAATCTTGCACAATCAATAAGAGTGCACGCTCACCTTCATTCGATATTTTATATTGAGGAATTCTTGGAAATTTCACATTCGCTTTCAAAGTTACTACATACGGTGGAATCTCTAGTAGACCTACATCATTGGGACCAGTCGCCCAAAGAGAATCTGGGAGTGAACGTAGCTCCGGCGGGAGTGCGTCCATTGACAAGTACATCGGAGAGGTGAGTCTTTTACCCAAAGTAAGCTGTACTCCTTCCGGAGAACAGTACAATGTCGCATATAGTCGTTTTAACAAATCTAAACCAAGCAGATTTTCATTACAACCTGTCGTCAAAATCAAGGGTGCTTTCAATTGACACGGTCCAACAGAAATAGACAAAGGACCAGATATCGGGTTGTACACAGGGGCGCCTGAAAAACCTACGGAAACATTTGTTGAGCCAGACAAAGGTGCGCCAGGGAGTTTCGCATGCATGATAGAACTTTTTGCGGCACCAGTATCCAACAGAAACGGTTCGACTACACCTGATGTTGCTACTGCGACATAAGGCCCACTCTGATCCACTGGAACTGATACTACTCCCTCTCTCTGTCCATGGCTGTCCTAGTACCCATTTTGTTGAAATCCCTCTTCAACTTCACAATAATCCTCAACAAGATATTGCTGAGATCTATTCTGTTGAGCTGACTGTACATTTCGTTGATCAAAGTGATTAGAGTGACGATCATTTGTTTGTGGAGGCATAGCACCTCGTCCTCGTCCTCTAGAATTCTGTGCAAAACCACCACGACCTCTCTGAGCTGCTGCCGCATTATTTTGCGCTAAAATCTGACAATCATTTTTATAGTGACCCTCTTTCTTACAGTACGCACACTGATTCCACTGGTATTGAGGCCTGGTCGAATTATAATCTGTCTTTTGATACGAATTCTGTTGCATATTAGTCTGATTCGTGCGAGGCGGATACGCCTGCTGTAAAAGAACTTTAGTCTTTAAATCTTTCGTTTTCTTCTCTGATTTCTCCTTTTCCTCTTTATCCCTATTTTCGTAGTACTGTGCTGTCGCAAGTATTTGCGCTGTCGTAGATACAGCCCACGCACTTTCTGAGTCTTTCAATTTATTGCATAATTCAGGTAACAAATTATGCACAAATTTATCGACAAACAATCTCTGTCCTCCTTCAGTGCTCATGTCCTGACCACTATGATCCACAAAAGTCTCTTCGAACCTCGTGAAGAAGTCAGAGACACTTTCGTCTTTCTTCTGCTTGCATGCGGATAATTTATCCCAATTAACACGCAATGCTGGCATCAGAGTCTTCATTAAATCTATTATTCTGCCAGGAAGATTAGCAATTAGGGGTTCGGGTTTCGCACCACCCGTTTGTTGAGCATCTGCTGCAGTGATAGCTGCCCAATCACCACCTAAAGCAGCCTGATGATCTTCTCTACGAATTTTAGCCCATACTGGTTGTGGAACTACATTACCAAACAACATATCAATATCGGCTAAGTTCATTATACAAGCCTCAACTGTCTGTGTCAATTCCTTGTAATATCCGGCTGGATTCTTACGCGGATCTGGCAAGGCCTGTTTCACTGCTAACACTTCTGCTCGCTTCCATGGAATATGTATCCATACTCTTTGGAACTGTGCTGGAGCAGCTGCAATACCAGCATTATCATCACGTTGTACTGCTTCGCGCCAAATTGGAGGAACCTCCCTCATTGGATATTGGCGACTTGGCTTCACTTTACCTTTCTCTAAATCTCTCGGCGAACGAAGAGATGGATCAATCCTAAAACTCAAAATAAGTTCCATCGCTTCCTTTATATTATCGCCCACTATCATTCCAGCAGCAAACTCTTTCTGCACTTTAATTAAATCTTCCAAATCTGATTCAACATCGTCTTCTTCTATTTCCTCACGCAACAACGAGCACATCTCGTCAAAGACGTATCGCTGCGTTGGCTCTCCCCATTGCATAAATGTCTCTAACACATCTCTCGTACTATATCTTCTAACTTTTGTAATCCATCTGAGAGCCGTGGAGTCTAAAACTCCCCGTTCCTCAGTACTTGGAAGCTGACTCCGTCTCTGAACAGAGTCAGGAATAGGAGTCTTAATCAAGGTTTTATATATAGGCGACAGCATATTAGTAACAGAATCAGTGATTCTTCGACGAACAGAAAGTGGAGTTAGTACACTCGCAGACATAGAGAATGCAGTAGAGGTAGGAATAGATGACGAAACAGTAGGAGTATCGAGGAAAATAGTTTGAGGACCAATAGGTACAGTGGTAGGTATAGGAGCGGGCAGTGCGGGAAGAGGAGGAGCTGTAGGAACATTTACATTCACCACAGGAGGTATAGGAACTTGATTCTGAGGAACAAGGACACCAGGTTGTCCAGCAACCGGCAATTGAACATTCGGTATAAGTTGGGCCGCAGCACCTTGTGCGTACGGTGGAGGCGACCGTAACAGATAAGATAGCAGAGGATCGTTTTCAGAATCCTCCAGTATCTTAGCCATTTTCGATGGCAAGGCAGGATAGCACTTGTCAATCGCTAAGTTATGCTCTCTAATGGCTACATCTATGGCTTTCTCACACTCGTCAGCCTGCAACTGTTTAGTCGCTTGCTCTAGAGTTAACTCTTCTTGCTCTTTTTGCTCTTTCTTCAACCTTTTCATTTCTCTCTGTTTGGATTCTTTTCGCCAGTAACGAAAAGAGTCAAACATTGCCGGCCGGGCTTTCTTCCTAAACAATTTCGCTTCTAAATTGTCAAGGATCTCGGGTTCGAAACTACCATGTAGTGGCCAACTAAGGACACCATCTTTCTTACAATAACGAACCCATATCTCATTATAAGTTATAGGACCCACACCATACTTACAGTATAAATCATAAAGGGGAGTCCCAATCGGAGGAACCAGACAGGAATCCTCTAATTGTGAGTCACTGTTGCAACTAAAACAAGACAACATTTTCCGACTTACCATTTTCAGTCTGGAACACAAGACAAACAAACACGGAACAAATTTGTGCACTTGAACCAAGAACTTAGGCCTACCAAAAACGAACTGATGTATCGATACCCAAAACTGAACCAAATAGATTATCGTAATTAGAACAACTAGTGATAATCTTACGAAACCAAACCAAACCAAGAACCGATCAAGGATTTTTAACAATCCTCACAAAAGTAACCAGCTAGCTATCACTAAATACTTAACTGAGTCACTGAAGACGTCACCAAGGAGAAACCCGTCACGTTTCGCCGTACTAAGGACTGCACCACTTCGGGTCCAAGACAGGGCGACGGTCAAGGCAACGGCCCACTGCAGCCGTCCTGAACGGGAACCCTCGTGGAAGAGAACTTCAGGGCCACTTTTGCGATATGCCGGGATCGATGAAGTGGAGCGCCTCCCTCAGGAATCTTCACACGAAGCTTCTCGAACTCTTCAGGCTTTTGGACCGGTACCGAATGACGTCGCCCCACGTTGGGCGCCAATTGGAGTTCTGGACTTTTTGGTTCCGTCCAGAGGTGTCAGGGTACAACACCCAAAGACCCCGGAGTCCCACCTGCCTTGGTGCACAAATGAACAGAAACACGGGCTTCTCGATGGTGGCGTCAAAGACCAAAGGTTTATTACTGCAGGGACACAGAAGTCATAGATACTACACACGGTCAGTACCCAGGAGCCTGTTCGATTTGTACATTGAGGGTTGCTCCTTATATACCAAAAATTGTGCTCTAGGCAAATATTTCACATGTCGGTACATTCCCAAACCTTTTGTGTCTCTAAACAATAAATATTTGGCGTTACACAGGAACTGTCGATAATATCTGATACCAAACATCACGAAGAGGGGTTCCCACCAGTCCATCACAATCCCTTGTCAATATTGCATTCAAGAGCCGGACCGCCTCATCGTAAAGTTCGTTACCTCCCCCTAATAAAGGCCCAGAAGGAAAGGAGCAGAGCCAGGTGCAGAAGATAGAAAAGCGGGATAAGAGATGTTTGTAGGTTGTAAATGGGCAAGGCTACCGGCTTCGGCCGCCTAATCATGATCAGGTACAATGGACAGGAAAACCAGTTCAGGTGGGCTGGCCTCGGGCAGAGGAGGCAGCCTTTGTCGAGTCATGCAGCTTCAGCGTGATCTGGTTTAAGATGCACGTGTCATGTAAGAGGTGAATCTCCGGCTAAGGCTACGTGTCCTTAATCAAAGTGAAGTGAATGAAATGATCAGAGGCTATTGCATATGTGAGGGCAAGGAACCACAAAATGGCGGCCATAATCTAAGATGGATGCCGTGTGTATATCAGAAATGTGTCAGTGGAAGGAGTGCTCTTGCTCGTAGCGTAGCGAAAACACTAGGATATACTAGATGGATCATTTGCGGTTCGCTGATACTAATTTTATGTATTTCCGACAAACTTGAAAACACGGGTTCAAGTCGTCACGGAACCGTCACGGAACCTCAAATGGAAGAATGAACTACAAAGATAATCAGTGAATGGAAGAGTGAACTACTAAGATAATCAGTGAATGGAAGAGAGAACTACATAGATAATCAGTGAATGGAAGAGTGAACTACTAAGATAATCAGTGAATGGAAGAGTGAACTACAAAGATAATCAGTGAATGGAAGAGTGAACTACATAGAAAATCAGTGAATGGAAGAGAGAACTACATAGATAATCAGTGAATGGAAGAGTGAACTACTAAGATAATCAGTGAATGGAAGAGTGAACTACATAGAGAATCAGTGAATGGAAGAGAGAACTACAAAGATAATCAGTGAATGGAAGAGTGAACTACAAAGATAATCAGTGAATGGAAGAATGAACTACAAAGATAATCAGTGAATGGAAGAGTGAACTACAAAGATAATCAGTGAATGGAAGATAATCAGTGAATGGAAGAGTGAACTACAAAGATAATCAGTGAATGGAAGAGTGAACTACAAAGATAATCAGTGAATGGAAGAATGAACTACAAAGATAATCAGTGAATGGAAGAGTGAACTACTAAGATAATCAGTGAATGGAAGAGAGACCTACATAGATAATCAGTGAATGGAAGAGTGAACTACTAAGATAATCAGTGAATGGAAGAGTGAACTACAAAGATAATCAGTGAATGGAAGAGTAAACTACATAGAGAATCAGTGAATGGAAGAGAGAACTACAAAGATAATCAATGAATGGAAGAGCGAACTACAAAGATAATCAGTGAATGGAAGAATGAACTACAAAGATAATCAGTGAATGGAAGAGTGAACTACTAAGATAATCAGTGAATGGAAGAGAGACCTACATAGATAATCAGTGAATGGAAGAGTGAACTACTAAGATAATCAGTGAATGGAAGAGTGAACTATGAATAGAAGAATGAACTACAAAGATAATCAGTGAATGGAAGAGTGAACTACATAGAGAATCAGTGAATGGAAGAGAGAACTACAAAGATAATCAGTGAATGGAGGAGTGAACTACAAAGATAATCAGTGAATGGAAGAATGAACTACAACGATAATTAGTGAATGGAAGAATGAACTACAAAGATAATCAGTGAATGGAAGTGTGAACTACAAAGATAATCAGTGAATGGAAGAATGAACTACAAAGATAATCAGTGAATGGAAGAGTGAACTACAAAGATAATCAGTGAATGGAAGAGAGAACTACAAAGATAATCAGTGAATGGAAGAGCGAACTACAAAGATAATCAGTGAATGGAAGAATGAACTACAAAGATAATCAGTGAATGGAAGAGTGAACTACTAAGATAATCAGTGAATGGAAGAGAGACCTACATAGATAATCAGTGAATGGAAGAGTGAACTACTAAGATAATCAGTGAATGGAAGAGTGAACTATGAATAGAAGAATGAACTACAAAGATAATCAGTGAATGGAAGAGTGAACTACATAGAGAATCAGTGAATGGAAGAGAGAACTACAAAGATAATCAGTGAATGGAGGAGTGAACTACAAAGATAATCAGTGAATGGAAGAATGAACTACAACGATAATTAGTGAATGGAAGAATGAACTACAAAGATAATCAGTGAATGGAAGTGTGAACTACAAAGATAATCAGTGAATGGAAGAATGAACTACAAAGATAATCAGTGAATGGAAGAGTGAACTACAAAGATAATCAGTAAATGGAAGAGTGAACTACTAAGATAATCAGTGAATGGAAGAGTGAACTACATAGAGAATCAGTGAACGGAAGAGTGAACTACTAAGATAATCAGTGAATAGAAGAGTGAACTACATAGAGAATCAGTGAATGGAAGAGAGAACTACAAAGATAATCAGTGAATGGAAGAGTGAACTATGAATGGAAGTATGAACTACAAAGATAATCAGTGAATGGAAGAGTGAACTACAAAGATAATCAGTGAATGGAAGAGTGAACTACAAAGATAATCAGTGAATGGAAGAATGAACTACAAAGATAATCAGTGAATGGAAGAGTGAACTACTAATCAGTGAATGGAAGAGTGAACTACAAAGATAATCAGTGAATGGAAGAGTGAACTACATAGAGAATCAGTGAATGGAAGAGTGAACTACAAAGATAATCAGTGAATGGAAGAATGAACTACAAAGATAATCAGGGAATGGAAGAGTGAACTACAAACATAATCAGTGAATGGAAGAATGAACTACAAAGATAATCAGTGAATGGAAGTGTGAACTACACAGATAATCAGTGAATCCAAGAATGAACTACAAAGATAATCAGTGAATGGAAGAGTGAACTACTAAGATAATCAGTGAATGGAAGAGTGAACTACATAGAGAATCAGTGAATGGAAGAGTGAACTACTAAGATAATCAGTGAATAGAAGAGTGAACTACATAGAGAATCAGTGAATGGAAGAGAGAACTACAAAGATAATCAGTGAATGGAAGAGTGAACTATGAATGGAAGAATGAACTACAAAGATAATCAGTGAATGGAAGAGTGAACTACAAAGATAATCAGTGAATGGAAGAATGAACTACAAAGATAATCAGTGAATGGAAGAGTGAACTACAAAGATAATCAGTGAATGGAAGAGTGAACTACTAAGATAATCAGTGAATGGAAGAGTGAACTACATAGAGAATCAGAGAATGGAAGAGAGAACGACATAGATAATCAGTGAATGGAAGAGTGAACTACTAAGATAATCAGTGAATGGAAGAGTGAACTATATAGAGAATCAGTGAATGGAAGAGAGAACTACAAAGATAATCAGTGAATGGAAGAGTGAACTACAAAGATAATCAGTGAATGGAAGAATGAACTACAAAGATAATCAGTAAATGGAAGAGTGAACTACTAAGATAATCAGTGAATGGAAGAGTGAACTACATAGAGAATCAGTGAATGGAAGAGAGAGCTACATAGATAATCAGTGAATGGAAGAGTGAACTACAAAGATAATCAGTGAATGGAAGAATGAACTACAAAGATAATCAGTGAATTGAAGAATGAACTACTAAGATAATCAGTGAATGGAAGAGTGAACTACATAGAGAATCAGTGAATGGAAGAGAGAACTACATAGATAATCAGTGAATGGAAGAGTGAACTACAAAGATAATCCGTGAATGGAAAAGTTCACTACATAGATAATCAGTGAATGGAAGATTGAACTTCGAAGATAATCAGTGAATGGAAGATTGAACTACAAAGATAATCAGTGAAAATAATCAGTGAATGGAATATTAAACTACAAAGATATTCAGTGAATGGAAGATTGAACTACGAAGATAATCAGTGAATGGAAGATTGAACTACAAAGATAATCAGTGAAAATAATCAGTGAATGGAAGATTAAACTACAAAGATAATCAGTGAATGGAAAAGAGAACTACATAGATAATAAGTGAATGGAAGAGTGAACTACATAGATAATCAGTGAATGGAAGAGTGAACTACAAAGATAATCAGTGAATTGAAGAGTGAACTACTTAGATAATCAGTGAATGGAAGAGTGAACTACATAGATAATCAGTAAATGGAAGATTGAACTACAAAGATAATCAGTGAATGGAAGAGGGAACTTCATAGATAATCAGATAATGGAAGAGTGAAGTACATAGATAATCAGTGAATGGAAGAGTGAACTACGTAGATAATCAATGAATGGAAGATTGAACTACAAAGATAATCAGTGAATGGAAGATTGAACTATGAAGATAATCAGTGAATGGAAGAGTGAACTACAAAGATATTCAGTGAATGGAAGATTGAACTGGTGAACTACAAAGATAATCAGTGAATGGAAGATTGACCTACAAAGATAATCAGTGATGTATCGCGTGAGATGGGAATGCGGTTTAGTGGAGCTCTGGGGAGGGTCAGTGTTCTTCTTGCACTTTGTAAGAGTGGGGGTGACGTTCACTGCAACTCTGGGGGGCAGTGTACTTATACTTTGTAGGAGAGGGGAGTGAAGTTCACTGCAACTCTGGGGGGGCAGTGTACTTATTGCACTGTGTAAGAGAGGGGAGTAAAGTTCACTGCAACTCTGGGGGCAGTGTACTTCTTACACTGTGTATGAGAGGGGGTGAAGTTCACTGCAACTCTGGTGGTAGTGTACTTTTTACACTGTGTAAGAGTGGGTAATACAGTTCACTGTATCTCTGGGGGACAGTGTACTGCTGGTGCGGTGTAAGAGTGGAGAACACAGTTGAGTGCATATCGGGAGGGGGTAGTTATGTTGCTATGTTATTAGGGATTTATAAAGCGCACGGATACTCAATAGAGACCATCTGTGTGGGGCTAGCAGTGAGTTCCGGCTGATAATTTACACTATAGCTGGAGTAACCAGTTTTTTTCAATTGCTTCCTGAAAGGGAGAAGACCCTGCATCTGTCTAAGTGCCAGGGGAAGCTTGTTCCAAAGTTGTGCTGCTTGTACCTGGAATGAGCGCCCACCAATTCGAGCATAGGAGAATTTGGGGATGCAAGCTAACTGAAGTGCAGCGGACCTCAGGGCATGGTACGGGTAATAGAAGTGCACTCTCTTCCTAAGGTACGGGGCTCCCGTCCTGTGGAGGGATTTAAGAGTCAGGACCAAGGCCTCAAATATTATCCTCTTACCGATCAGCAGCCAGTGCATGGCTCTCAGGTGGGTAGACATTCGTGTTCTAGGTTCGAGCATCAATATTGCCCTTGCCGCAGCATTCTGAACCACCTGTAGGCGTGACAGCAGGTATCCGGGGATTCCCAAGTAAAGGCTGTTTACGTAGTCAAGCCTGGATAAAACCAGCACCTGGACAACAGTTTTTCTATGTGCTATCGACAAAAGGGGCTAGAACTGCTTAAGCATTTTAAGCACTCCAAAACGGGAGCCCACTACGGCTTGTACTTGAGAGTTCATGGATAAGTGGTCCTCCATCCCAACACCCAATTTTTGACAGTCTTGACCGTGGCAATGGGGGGAGACACAAATTTTGCCACACATTGTCTAGAGGGATTCCAAAGAGGATAATCTCTGAACTATCGGAATTACATTTGAGTTGGTGTGATTGGAACCATGAAAACACCTCCGTGAAGCAGGCGTTTATTGCGTGTTATGTTATATGTTACAGTGGCTTATAGAGCGCACACCTGCCCCAGCAAAGGGGGGTCCCAGCACTGAAAGAAGAAAACTGCACAGCTAGTAGCCAGAAGGCAACTTACAGCGGAGGGAAGAGGAATGTTTTGACAGCTTTACGAAAAGGCAGATAGGTCTTTATAGTACGGATGGAAGAAGGGAGAGAATTCCAAAGTTTAGAGGCCAACACAGGGAAGGAGCGCCCTCCAGCACAGACCCTCCTCACCCTAGGGACAGCCACAAGATTCTGGCCCATAGAACGAAGAAGGCAGGAGGGGGTATAGAAAGTATGCAGATTGGCCAGGATACAGGAGAAGAAAAATTCAGGATTTTAAACGTACTGCTGAGGGCTTTGAATCCTATGCGCTTGGCCACAGGCAGCCAATGGAGGCGATGTATCGTATTAGAAGTGGTACACCTCCTGGGCAGACCAAGGAGCGCTCGGGCAGCCGCATTCTGAACCCTTTGTAGTCTGACAATTTCGGTCTGGTTGGCGCCCAAATACAGGGAACGGGCATAGTCTAGTCATGACATAAGCAAAAGCCTGGATAATAACCTGCCTGATTGGGGGATCAAAGAAACCCAACAGAGGGTTGAGCCCCCGCAATAGCCCAAAACAAGTCCCGGCCACCTTCTTGGTTTGGGTGCGGAAGCTAAGGGCTTTTTTACTACCTGTTTAGGGGGAGGCGCCAGTCCCAGCGAGGCAGGCCACCAGAGCTCACTCCACAGCCCGAGTCTCTCCCTACTAGCAGTATCTCAGACTTGCTGGCATTGACCTGGAAACAGTTGTCAGTCATCCACCTCCGACTCCTCTGAAGTCTGACTTCTTATCACAAGTGAATTGCAATTTCGTATCGTCCGCATTCGATACAATTTTGGCTCCATGGGCTTCGGCCAGATTCGTCAAGGGAGTCATATAAAGGTTAAAAAGAGTGGGACTAAGGATTGAGCCCTGCGGAACCCCCACCTTTAAGGCGGGAATGGGCGCTGTGTACTTCTTACACTGTGCAAGAGTAGAAAATACAGTTCACAGTAGCTCTGTGGGACAGTGTACTTTTGGACCTGTGTAAAAGTGGAGAACACAGTTCAGTGCATCTCTGGAGAGGGGTAGTGTACTTCTTACACTGTGTGAGAGTGGGGAATACAGTTCAGTGCATCTCTGGAGAGGGATAGTGTACTTCTTGCTCCTTGTAAGAGAGGGGAATAAAGCTCACTGCACCTCTGGGGGGACAGTGTACTTCTTGCACTGTGTAAGAATGGAAAATGAAGATTACTGCAGCTCTGTAAAGGGGGCGTGTACGTCTTGTAATGTGTAAGAGTGAGGAATGCAGTTCACTGCAGCTCTGGGGCAGTGTGCTTCATGCACTGTGTGAGAGTTATGTTATGTTAGCAGGTTCTTATATAGCGCGCGACTCACCGGGGGCATCTCGGTGCTTACCTAGAAGTTAAACAGTAAGGCGGTCAGGATGGGAAGGTCATGTTGAGGAGAACAGATTAAAAGAGAAAGGCCTTTATTTGTTTCCTGAAGACCAGATAAGAGGTGGATTTACGTAAGGCCTCTGGTAGCGAATACTTGGGGGCTACATAAGAGAAAGCTCTGCCTCCCGTGCGTGTAAGGCGGATGCGGGTATCTTCAGAAGAGCTAAGGAATTTTGACCTTAGATTGCAGCCAGAGACCTGCCTACAAAGACTGGGGAATGGCGGTCAGTGCAGCTCTGGAGAAGGACAATGTTCTTCTTGCACTTTGCGAGGCAGTGTACTCTTTGTACTGTTGACGAGTTGGGAATGCAGTCGACTGCAGCTCTATTGCAGGAGGGCATGTTGTAGTTCATGATAGGGTGGAAATAGCAGTCCAGTGCAGCCATTTACACAGCCATGTAATGGTGAATTCCAGTTCCCTGAAGTCACATAGGAGTGAGTGAGTTTAAGGATGAAAGTGTGTGTTGTTTTTTAGAGCTCTTGCAGTCTTCAATTTTTCTCTTTCGAAACCTGCAGCTTCCCTTTATTCACTTTCACCTCTTGGTCTCTTATCCCAGAGTCCACCACTGATGCCAGCTCCACTGTGCTACTAATCAAAGTTCAGACACAGCCTGGTGTTGGTATACCCAGATAGCTTTAAAAAAAAAGAGAGTTTCCCAGAATTACAGAAAGGTCTGGGTATAGAACAAGCAAAAAAGGGGTTTCCTTTCTGTATGGCTAACTTCTAGTTTGTGACCAAAAGGATTACGCACTAATGTAACTTTTTTAGTGTTATAGAGTGACACGGATAATTACATCTACACAAAAAACTAAGGTATCTTTTGTTTCACAAATTTTATTATAAAAGAACATATGAATTAATTTGCTACATTGATTTCTCTCAAAACATTGCATTAGTTCAAAATATATCTAATGCGTACAATTTAAGTGCATTTGTCGACGCGTTTCGGTGCTTTTAAACAATTCCAACACCTTCTTCAGGACAGACTGTCCTCTAGGGTGTGGAACCCCATAAAATAGAAGGATCCACAAGATAACGTTAGCAAGTAAGATAATATCTCTTTGCTGACATTGTGACACGTGGGCAACCATGCACACTATTGTAATGTATCTTGTATTCACATAAAAAAATATATGATTTTAATTGTATGTATTTATTTTTAGATTGAAGAAACTTGGTTTTAAATAAGTCTGTCCTGAAGAAGGTGTTAGAATTGTTTGAAAGCACCGAAACGCGTCGACAAAGGACTTTCTGCGGCTTCTTTTTAGTCATAATGTTTTGTTAAAACTTGCTTTATATGTGTATTGTTTTGTATTGAATGTTTATTTTATTGTAACAAATGCACTTAAATTGTACGCATTAGATATATTTTGAACTAATGCAATGTTTTTAGAGAAATCAAAGTAGCAAATGAATTCATATGTTCTTTTATAATAAAATTTGTGAAACAAAAGATACCTTAGGTTTTTGTGTAGATGTAATTATCCGTGTCACTCTATAACACTAAAAAAGTTACATTAGTGCGTAGTCCTTTTGGTCACAAACTAGAAGTTAGCCAAACAGAAAGGAAACCCCTTTTTTGCTTGTTCTGTACCCAGATAGCTTGCCTTTCCTTCTCAGGACGGGGGCACCCATGTCCCCCTTCATGGTGAAAGCTCTCTTGGGGGCAGTTTTCTTAGTCAAATAGACAGTCCACCCCATACCCCAGTGACTGACGTCTACTGACCCCCTCCCCATTTCAAAATGCAAGTCATCCAAGAAGGGACAAAGGGCCAGATGTATTAAGGGTTTTCGAATTTGCAACACCGTTTGCGAACGGTAAAAAGCCTTTTGGGATGTATCATACCAAAAGGCCATCGCAAAATAAGGAATCGCTAAATTTGCGATTCCCTATTTTGTGAATGCATGTAACAAATAACAAATTGTGGTTCCTTAATTGCAAATCTGGAAGCACCCAAAATTTGCGATCTGGCCTTAAGGAATCGCAAATTACCACCAACTTCAAGTTGGTTGTAATTTGCAATTTCCTAGAACAATTCACTTTTTTGCATTTTTTAAAGTGCCCTGTGGCGCACATACATGCCCTTAGGGCATGTATGTACACGCATGCATATTTCAGGGGTGCAACAGGGTGTTCTTTTGGCACCCTTGCACCCTTGAAATTGCGCATGCAATTCCTATTAATTTCTATGGGCCTCTTGAATGAGAAGCCATTCCTTATTTGTGACTCACAATTTACGAGTCGCAAATAAGGAATGCATAGTAAGCGCTATTTAAATTACAAAACCTAAATACATTGCATTTTGCGAGTCCTTAATAGCGAATCTGTAAAATTTGCTATTAAGGACTAGCTAAATGCAATGATGATACATCTGCCCCAAAGTCCTTCCTTGGCCAGAGTGCTCCTACCCTGCCCTGGTTGTTCCCCCCTGGACTCGACTGGAGGTGCACCCTGGAGATGGAGGGGAGGGGCATGACATCCACACGTAGGCGATGGCCCCAATATTGTCTGATTAAAAATCAAGTGGTGGAAAAAGGTAAAAACATTACACTTTGCTCCATGAATTTGGAACAACACCCTGACAGGGCATTCCTGTTCTTTGTATCTTCACCTTAGAAGGGTCTTCATGAAACATCGCGGCCACCCTCATACTGAGCCGCCCGCCGCTTCTCCTCCCTCAGCGGAGCCTGAAGGAACGCTGCATCCCTCACCCTTGATTGGTTGATTGACACCCATCACCAAAACTAAGTACAACCTTCAACTGCTTTGAAAATTATATTCTTGCAACTTCATTGTTAAATTTACATGGACAAGCCCGTCCCAGAATGGTTCTTTAGCCTGTAGATACCTTCATTCAAGGCAAAGCCGCACTTTTATACTTGCACCAACACAAATGAAGTAAAAATACATCAGCCTCTGGTCAAAGGTACCTTCCAAATGCAGATCTCATAAAACTAGTTTGATCTTTGAAATGTTCATTGAAAAGAACCTTTATATTTTATATTTCAAAAGAGTAGACACTTCCATTTGGGTATCTGAAGACTAGCATCTTTGTTACCAGATAGTGGTCCTTCCACGCCTCTGTGTGTTAACCTGTGCTGGCAGGCTAAGCACAGCGGCGAAGGGCAGATGGACGACAGGGCATTTGACTTCCATTTTCTTTCGTATTGTTTTGTAATAATTATAGAGCACTTACTGCCCCTGTGAGGGGCGCCTACGCACTATGTGGGTAGCACTCTACACCGTGTGAGATGTGTGGTTGGAAGGGTGTTGTCTTTGTTTTGATCATATGTGGGAAGTGTGTCCATGTTGTGCGTGATGACCACTGAGACGTGTTTATGGTGAACTGGGACACAGCCCTCAGCAGTGCAGTGGTTGAGACAGGGACGCAGTTTAGGGTTTTCAGTAGGGTGGCAGCTTTGGGCAGCTCTGCAGGTCCCTTTATGACATTGGTTATGTCCATATTTCACTTAACTAGACATGTCACCGGGTTCTTCATGCTGAGAGATTTTGTTTAAAGTTTATGGTCCTGAGGAGGCGTAGGTCAAAGGGAGAAGTGATGGCGCGATCTGCAGGGACGGACTTTGTTGCTGTCATATCTGATTGCCAGTGTACGATATCAGAAGCGGTCAAAGTATGCAGCTAGCCTGGACTCGCAGTGGGCACTATCTTAAGATCCTCTATTGGCCAGCGCCATCTGGCATCTCGCTTCACCTATTCCATACCTGGTTAGTTGGTGACTGGTGGTTTAATTGCTTTGGACGGGGACAGCGTTGTCTTATGTGAATTTAAGAGTGTGAAACAGTAAAAGGGAATTATATAAAGAGACCTCTCGGCAGACTTTGACACCGTCTCCCATGGCTCCCTGATTGCCAGACTCCAGGACTCAGGAATTCAAGGGCCCGTCCTGAGATGGATCGCCTCCTTCCTCTCCAACTGAACTCAATGAGTCAGAAGCTCCCCTTACACCTCCAAGCACAAGAAGCTCATCTGCGGAGTCCCCCAGGGCTCCTCCCTCAGCACAACCCTGTTCAACATTTACATGACACCTCTCGCCCGCATCATAACAGCCCACAGCATCAACAGTGTCTCTTACGCCAGCAACACTCAGTTCAACCTCGCCCTCACTGACACGAACAACACCACCAGGACCAATTTCCCCTCCTGCATATCCAATGTGGCCAAATGCATGTGCGAGAACTGCCTCCAACTCAACGCGGACAAAACTGAGATCCTGATCTTCGTGAGGAAGAGCTCCCCTTAGGACTCTCTACAGTGGCCACCTGACCTGGGTCCTACACCCACCTCCACTGACCCCTCCAGACAACTCAGCATTATCCTAGATGACAAATTCACGATGAACAAACAGGTCAATGCTGTGACTGCATCCTGCTGCCTCATCCTCAAAATGCTACGCAAGATTTTCAAATAGCTCCCCACACTCACAAGACGCACAGTCGATCACCCAGATCCTCATAACCAGTTGACGCAACTACGTCAACGGGCTCTACTTTGCCTCTCTAACCAGCTCACGCAAGAACCCAGACCATCCAAAAACACCTCCACCAGACTCATCCTAGGTGTCCCCTGAAGCTCTATATCCCTCCCTCCCTCACTGACTTCCCAACCAGAAACTTTGCAGGTCCATGCTGCTCATCCACGCCTATGAAGCCTTCTGTAACACTGGACCAGCATTCTTCAAACACCGACTTCAACTCTACCAACCTGCCAGACTGCTGCATTCTACCTCTCTCATCCTCGCACGTGTCCCCTGCATCCGCAGAAGCAACCTGGAGGGCACACCTTCTCCTTTATTGCCGCCAATAACTGGAACTTACTTCCTCAACACATCAGGACACCTCCTTCAGTTCTCAACTTCTGCAAGAAACTGAAGATCGGATTGTTCAACTAGGAGAGCCACCTGTGCTGCGTTCCTGCTGATGCCATCAAAATCGACATAATATAACATTATGCAGCCTGTATGAACTCGAATCTACAGCCCAACCACTCAGTGTCATGATATTACTATTAGATAGAGTTATATGTTGTTTTTGCATTGTAATTGGATTTGCATTTATATAGCGCTCAGTGCCACATACAAGATGGTGTAGCTCTTTACACACGGCAGCATGGTGCTCAGGATCCCGGGGTTAGCAAGATTTTGGGTATGTTTGGTTATTGAGGTCTTAAGAACAGCATGCCACACTTTTCCTCCTGTTTCTATCTAGTAGAAAAAATTAAAAGGAGTTAAGTGTGATCTTTAGGGAGGAGGTGGGGTATGCAAATTCATGCTTTTGTTTTTAAAAGATATACAAAGCAGACAGGGGCTGTGAGCCTGAATGCCAGCAACAGAAGTAAATAATGTACTCTCTCATGCAGTGGTGTAAAAGTATTGTATGGAAGTCATCACAGCTGTGTAAGACGAAAGCAATGTGTGACGATGAATTCAGTTCACTGGTGCCATTGCAGCGAGAGGGCAGGCATGTGAAGGTGTGCAGGTGTGGGGAGTGCACGTCGCTCCAGCCCTGGAAGAGTGAAGATGCCCTGTCCTGCTGCCCTGTATGAGAGGGGAATCCACGTTACTGTATCCGTATGTATAAAAGCACAGAATAAAGATCAGCAAAGCGTGTAGACACCTGAACATGAACGCAGAATGTTACCCATCTCTTGTTTCTGTTTCTCCTCTAGGAAGCTGCCGTCAGTGCCTGGATCCAGTTCAGCGATGGCTCCGTTACTCCCATGGATATTTATGAATCCAAAGACTTTGCCTTCGTCGCTATCTCGTTGGACGAGATGGTGGTCTCCATCCATCAAGCCGAAGAAGAATGGCCACTTGTGGTTGCAGAGGGGGACGGTCAGGGGCCTCTGGTCAAACTGGAGCTGGGGATTAGCGAGGCTTGCCAGAAGAACAAGAGGAAGGGCAGTCTGGCCACTGGGACTGGGAATATCAAAGTCAAGTTCATCCCGAAACAACCAGACCAGAAAGGAGGCACTCATGACGTCGGTGCTGTAGACCAGGACGTGAACAGCCACAATAGTAACTTCTTTGAGAGGGCACCAGAGCGAGAGGATGGGGGTCTGGATGCAAATAAATATGGAATATCTTTTAATTCTGAGGAAGGCAGCAACAAAAGCACACAGTCTAACTCTCCAGATGATAGGGTAGACCTAAAAAAAGCCAGCGATGATGGTCAGCTGCAAACTCTCCCTCCCAGTCTTTTCAGCTTCCCAACAAAAATAGACTTAGCAATACCAGCGAATGGGAGTGACCTTTTGCTGACCTCCCGTCCCCTGACAGACTTGGAGATTGGCATGTACGCCCTGCTGTGCGTTTTCTGTCTTGCAATCTTAGTCTTTTTAATTAACTGTGTTGCCTTCACATGGAAATACAGACACAAACGGTTCCCCGCACCCGAGCATGGGACCATCCCCCATTCTCATGACTGGGTATGGCTGGGGAATGAGGCGGAGCTCTTGGACAATGCTGCCGACCTGTCGCTGCCGGCTGACGAGTGCACCACCATGATCGACCGGGGACTGCAGTTTGAAGAGAGCAACTTCCTACTTAACGGAGGATCTCAGAAGAACCTCCATAATCAGATGCTGCGGTCGTCGGACTATGCCTACGAGAAGGAACATACTGAGCCCTTAAACCCCTCAGGATCCAAGAGGAAGAGGGTAAAGTTCACAACATTTACAACCGTTTTGCCAGAGGACGGCGGGCCGTACACTAACTCCATCGTCTTTGGTAATGATGATAACATTAAGTGGGTTTGTCAAGACATGGACCTCGGCGACTCGCGAGAGTTCAGGGACTACATGGAACGACTGTAAGATAGAAGGATAGAACTTCTACATTTGTATTCACCGTTATGCCTTCGTTTTATATGGTGGAGCAGGACATGCCGACAGCAATATGAGGTTCGAAGGGTAGCCTACACGGGGTCGTAAGAAGGATCGATGAAAGCCAGAGAGCGGCAGGATTGTCCACGTGGGAAGCAACGGGGAGGTGCACACACTGGTGAACAATGCCTATTGTCACCTAGTAGTTACTCAAAGCGATGGCTGCACCTCAAGATGAAAGCAGTTGTTTCATTTAGAACTTCTGGCGAGAATTTGTAATTTAATATATACTGTATGATTTGGGTTTTCATCTCATTACTTGTCAACAGAAGTGTTTTTTCTTCACCCCAAGATTTGCAGGTTCATTTGGAGTTGAGCGGGTGACCATCCCTCCATCTCACTCGGCCAGCACAGCCTCTGACCTCCGCTTCTTTGTCAAAAAGAGTTTGTTTTTGAAAAACAAATATTCAATAGCCCTTATGTGCAGGGAGTTTTCTCGCTTTGGGGTCATTGTGTTTGGTCCCTGCCCCACACAGTCAAATCTCACTTGGTGGACCTAGACAACGTAATCAAGTGACCTGGCACCACTCGTAAAAAGGGAGGGTTGACCGCACGACCCAGAGGCGGAGCCCCCCATGTCACCAGCATTGAAGGGAGACAAGCTGAGGTCTGTCATGAGAAGCTGTGCTGTTTTCCACCCCCATCACTCCCCATCACACACACACTTCTCCCTCCTTAGGCCCTCACTGCATCTGGCCAGCGATATGACCTATCCAGACACGGACCCTCAGAGTCCACTAGCAATTGAGGAATTAATGGGGGAAATGGCCAGTTCTGGCCCAATTCCTTCACTAATGTCTCATTTCTCTGGTCTTTCACTTGGAGTCTTCAGCTGTTTTCAGCAACAGAAATCTCTGTGTGAAGGTAGGAAATGTATCAATCTGAAGGGGCTGGCAACTTGTGCTCCTGGTCACTTCTAGCTTAAGCCTACGGGAGGCTGAACTGCACACAAGGGGGCCCATTAGGATGACGGGCGGACTTTTCCGCCCGTCATCCTGTTGTGTCTAGGGACCGCCCGCCATAAGGCCGGGAGTCCCGTTGGGGGCATTAGGATGCGCCCGCCACAGTGGCGGGCGCATCCTGTATCATCAGCATTGCGGAGGGCGGTGCTGAATGCACCGCCCGCCGCAATGCTGAAGATACATGCAATGCATTATAAAGCACAACGTGACAGGCACCATGCTGTGCCTGCCACGTTGTACTTTGTAATGGTGGGGAGTACCATAGGTACCCCCCATGTGCACCCCCACCCCCCCGGAGTCCTTGGGGGCCCGCAGCGGGCCCCGGCAGGGTGTCTCCGCATGCCTTTCTGTGGCAGCTTTGGCGCCACAGAAAGGCATTTGTACATGCCCATGCTAATATGTCTGGTGGTGTCTCATAGACGCCGCCACCATATTAAACCTTTTCCACCCCGGCCACAAGGCAACCGGGGCAGAAAAGCGGCAGGCGGTCTTTCCGTCCGTTGCGGTCCCCCCCACCATCCTAATATGGCGGGGGGGATTTAGGTGCGGATGGTGGGCGGATTGCCCCCGTCAGGCTGGCGGGGGCAATCTGCCCGCCATCCAAATGGGCCCCATGGTGTGTGAGTGGACAGGTACATGGAAGGCACCCCCTACCCCTCCACTCAACACCCGAACTAAGGCAACCCTCACCCCTCCACCCAGACCCAGTCAGGAGCTCTCGGGCCACGGGCCCGTGTATAGTACCAGAGGGCCCTGTGGAGCTGTGGGCCCCTCTCACCCGAACCCAATTCGGAGCTTTAATGCCAGGAGCCCGTGTATACTGCCAAAGGGGCCCCAGGAGCTCAGGCCTCTCTACCCTCCCCTGCACCCAGTCAGGAGCTCTCGGGCCAGGAGCCCGTGTATAGTGCTTTAGGGGCGCCGTGGCGCTCAGGGCCCCTCTACCCTCACCTGGACCCAGTCAGGTTCTTTAGGGCCAGGAGCCTGTGTATAGTGCTAGAGGGGCCCGGGAGCTCAGGCCCCTCTACCCTCCCCTGCACCCAGTCAGGAGCTATCGGGCCAGGGGCCCGTGTATAGTGCTGGAGGGGGTCCCCTGGAGCTCTGGCCCCTCCAACCCCCAACATCTGGACGCAGTCAGGAGCTCTCGGGCCAGGGTCTGTCCATAGTGCCAGAAGGGGTCTCCTGGAACTTGGAGTGCCCCCTTCTCCAAGTCAGAAAGGTCCACCCTGGGTCAGTTCGGATGATGCTGGAACTAGGAATGTATGAAACTACAAAACTGCTCCTACAAACTGCAGGACATTCTGCTAAAAAGGTCTCATTTAGTTTCAATTTCATGAAAGTTTTGAACAATTTTTTACACATTATGTGTGAGAATAACTCAAAAACAGGTTTACCAGAGAATAAACTTTCACATGGAGGCTCTAAGCATCTTCTGCTCAACAAGAGAAGTGATACATCCTTTAAAGCAAGTTTAACTTATTTTTCAGTAGGAACATGTAATATTTTCAGAAGAACTCTCTAGCACAGGCAGGAGAATCTCTCGAGAAGGGTAAAAACAGTCAAACCCTAACACTTCCTGAAGCAAAAGAGGATGCTTTCGTTTCACTTAAGATAACCTGAGCCTGCACATCTGTGCACCGCACCTTACAGGTGTTTCAGGTGCATTATGGGAGCGGTGCTCTGTGTTTGCTGTCGTGCATCACTGCTAGGGTTCAAGAACATTCTGTCGCAGTGAGTCCCACTCTGCTTTGGGGGTCCCAGGAGAGCACCCTGAGCAGAGCTGGACCAGATGCCAGACTCCCAGGGCCAAGGTAGCTTTAAAGATTAAACAGGAGAGCTTTACATACTCAAGACAGGAAACCAATGTGACCCTCAAACCAACAGGAGTGCAGGAGCCCCCCCCCCACAAGTGCGAAAGCAAAGGTAGTGAGTGTTGTGCGTTTCATCAGAAGCATCTCACAAGAAATATATTATTTATGTTAGAAATTGAATTTGCATTCTGTGAATATAAAAATAAAGTTTTTGTAAAAGCATATACAATGCCTTCAACAAATGTAGAGTGAAGCCATGCTGAACTCCTCTGTGCAACAGATGTATTAAAGGGCAGCCTGACTGTTGATGTAAAGTCTCTCTGGTGTAATGGACACAATCTCAGTTTAAATATACAGGATAGCCCAGCACACTTTCATAGATGAAATGTAACAATGATATAATAATCAAAATGCAAATTTTTTTTTTCTTCTCTCAAGGATGAGTCGATGTCGTATTCAAAATAATCCTTTATTTATTTCTTTAAAAACTTTTGAAACCGCCAACGCGTTTCGTTCCGTCCAGGGACTTCTTCAGGGCTGATAGAATGTAGAAGAACACGTTTCTAAGATATGTTGTTCATCAGATATATAAAAAGGTAAGCAGAGTTTATGTTTCAAGAAAAAATGTGTTTTCTCCATTGGTTTAGGATTTCCATATTATTGTCAAGATGCTTCTCATGGAAAGGCAAAGTGTCCCAGTTCTGAGATTTCGATCCGTGCGTGCATCGTGGTGGCGTACCACGATGCACGCATTGCATTTTGATTATTATATCAGTGTTATATTTCATCTATGTAAGTGTGCTGGGCTATCCTGTATATATGGTCTTGTGAAAGGCGGTTTTTATCTGCTTCCCAATCTTGGGGGGTATAGGGAATTGTGCCTCCAGCCCATGTTTTGCACCTTTTTTTACGTCACTAAAAAAAGTAACTTTGGGACAGGTGCAGGCGACTATGCTCTGATTCCCATTCTTGTGTTGTTTATACAATCTCAGTTTACCTGAAGTCATAAAACCTGGCATGGATCTGGCCCACTTTGAGATTCAATGGACACAGGGGCGTATTTACGAGTCACTTGCGCTGTCGGAACGTTACAGTTTTTGGAGCTCCGTTGGCACAGGCCTCTCAACCATATCTATGAGGCGACGCAAAGCCACCCTGCGGGGCTTTTTATGGCCTCATAGATAAGTAGTAAGTGCGAGTTGTTGCGTTGCCTTACTCTGCATCAAAGAGGTGTTCCGTGTGCGTTGACGTGGGTTTTTCCATGCAGCACCCATGGATTTTTACGCTGCCTCAATCACGTAAACCTGGCGATGTGATAAATGCTTACGCCTACCCAGGGGAGGAACAACGAGGAGAAATAACTGTATTTCTTCTAGTTTTTTCCACTCTCCATGTGTACTGCATTCTGCAGCACACCTAGAAAGTGCCTCTTAGGATTATTTTTGCGCATGAAGGTGCCCCTTCCTGCACAAAAACCATCCTACAGACAACACAGGCACCCTTGTGCCACGGTGCACGGTGGCCTGCAGTGGCACAATGCTGGTGAAACGGCAACAGAGAAGTGGAGTAGTGTGGCTCACTGGTTAGAGGAGGCAGACCCTGATGCAGAGGTCAGACTCGAATCATGGGTTCACACTCTTCAACCCTGGGCAATAGCTTGTTTAATCTCCACTATGGCTCCACCGCGATGGGATGCCTGGTCTTCACCTTGGGGATGCCCAGTAGGGGTTATCTGGCAGGGAAAGCCAGGACGGGTTCCCAAAGCAAGCGCTAAGAGACCTGTCGGTGATTTGACACTATATAAATCGAAATTAACATAACATAACACAACAGTGCAGGAGGAAAGGACAGGAATGCACCATATTGGATAAATGTGATGCATTCCTGCCCTTTTACTTTGATCTAGGGCAGTGAAGCACAGTGACTGCCCTATGCCAAATCCCCATAAACGAGGCCCATAATCTCTTCTGAAATATAGAACAACTGAAGAATCAATTTCTGCCTAATATGAAGGGCAACTAGAATAGATGTCACCACAAGTAATACACACTTTTTTCGGAAGTATGTGTTTCATAAATAATTGACCTCCCTGTGACCTCTAAACCCCACAGACCCACTAAAGAGATAAAACAATGTTCACTCTATGCCGTGGGTGTCTAATGGAGGCCCATGTGGCCTATATTCATCCTAAATATTTGACATAATCATTTCCTATGGAGGTGGGTCGTACCTAGTTTAATTGATTGTAAATTTACCTGATATGGGAATTCATAAATATGGTTTGGATCTTCACCGCATAATATTCCTTGGATGCCATTCTCCTGGTAAATGGAACACTGTCTCATTTTAGCTTTCGGTGACAGTCATAAACTCTGGTTTGGACCTGCATCCTCTTGGCTATTCTTCGGACGCCGTGCTCTTTAACATGCCCATTGACTCCCCTCCTTTCTTCTTATTCCAGGATTCCGTAGACTCCCACATTCCTTCTTCTTTTTCCTGAATCACAATGACCCCCCCAATTCCTTCTCATTCCAGGATCCCATAGACTTCCCTATTCCTTCTCCTTCCAGGATCCCATGGACTCCCCCCTTCCTTCTTCTTTCAGGATCCCATACACTCCTTCTAATCCTTCTTCCAGGATCCCAAGGACTCACTTCCCTCTTCTTCCAGAATCCCATGGACTCCCCCATTCCTTCTCCTTCCTGGATCCCATGGACTCCCCCCTTCCTTCTTCTTTCAGGATCCCATACACTCCTTCTAATCCTTTATCCAGGATCCCAAGGACTCACTTTCCTCTTCTTCCAGAAGCCCATGGACTCCCCCATTCCTTCTTTTTCTTTCTGGAACCCGTGGACTTCCCCAGACCTTCTTCTTCCCGATTCATAAGGACTCCTGCCCCATTTCTACATATTTCATGATTTCATGCACTCCTTCTATTCCTTCTTCTTCCAGGATCCAATGTACTTTCCCTATTCCTTCATCTTTCGAGATCTCATTGACCCCCCCTTCTTTCTTCTTCCAGGATCCCATGGTCTCCCCCAATTCCTTCTTATTCTAGGATCCAATGGACTGTCCCTATTCCTTCTTCTTTCAGGATCCCATTGGCTCTGCCCTTCCTTCTTCTGTCAGGATTACATGAACTCCCTCCATTCCTTCTTCTTTCAGGATCCCTTTGACTCCCCCCTTCCTTCTTCTCCCAGGATCCCATTGACTCCCCCTATTCTTTTTTATTCCTGGATCCGATACACTCCCCCACGTCCTTCTTCTTCCAAGATCCCATGAACTCCATCCTTCCTTCTACTTTCAGGATCCCATTGACTCCCCTTTCTTCTTCTTCCAGGATCCCATTTACTCCCCCATCCCTTCTTATTACTGAATTCCATAGACTACCCCACTTCCTTATTCTTTCTGGATCCCATGTACTCCCCCTTTTCTTCTTCTTCCAGGGTCCCATGGACTCCCACATATCCATTCTTATTCCAGGATCCTATGAACTCCCTCCCCATCTTTATTCTTCCAGGATCCCATAAACTCCCTTCCACCCCTTCTTATTCAAGGATCGAATGGACTCCCCCCTTCTTTCTTCTTTCAGGATCCTATGGACTCCCCCATTTTTTCTTATTCCAGGATCCCAAGGACTTGCCCCCATTCCTTCTTATTCCAGGATCCTGTGACTCCCTCATTCCGCCACCTTCCAGGATCCCATGGACCCCCCCTTCCATCTTCTTTCAGGATACCATGCGCTCCTTCTATTCCTTGTTCTTCCAGGATCCCAAGGACTCCCTTCCTTCCCTCTTCTTCCAGAATCCCATGGACTCCCCTTATTCCCTCTTCTTCCAGGATCCCATTGACTCCCCTTTCTTCTTCTTCCAGGATCCCATTTACTCCCCCATCCCTTCTTATTACTGAATTCCATAGACTACCCCACTTCCTTATTCTTTCTGGATCCCATATACTCCCCCTTTTCTTCTTCTTCCAGGGTCCCATGGACTCCCACATATTCATTCTTATTCCAGGATCCTATGAACTCCCTCCCCATCTTTATTCTTCCAGGATCCCATAAACTCCCTTCCACCCCTTCTTATTCAAGGAACGAATGGACTCTCCCCTTCTTTCTTCTTTCAGGATCCTATGGACTCCCCCATTTTTTCTTATTCCAGGATCCCAAGGACTTGCCCCATTTCTTCTTATTCCAGGATCCTGTGACTCCCTCATTCCGCCACCTTCCAGGATCTCATGGACCCCCCCCTTCCATCTTCTTTCAGGATACCATGCGCTCCTTCTATTCCTTGTTCTTCCAGGATCCCAAGGACTCCCTTCCTTCCCTCTTCTTCCTGAATCCCATGGACTCCCCTTATTCCCTCTTCTTCCAGGATCCCATTGACTCCCCTTTCTTCTTCTTCTAGGATCCCATTTACTCCCCCATCCCTTCTTATTACTGAATTCCATAGACTACCCCACTTCCTTATTCTTTCGGGATCCCATGTACTACCCCTTTTCTTCTTCTTCCAGGGTCCCATGGACTCCCACATATTCATTCTTATTCCAGGATCCTATGAACTCCCTCCCCATCTTTATTCTTCCAGGATCCCATAAACTCCCTTCCACCCCTTCTTATTCAAGGATCGAATGGACTCCCCCCTTCTTTCTTCTTTCAGGATCCTAAGGACTCCCCCATTTTTTCTTATTCCAGGATCCCAAGGACTTGCCCCCATTCCTTCTTATTCCAGGATCCTGTGACTCCCTCATTCTGCCACCTTCCAGGATCCCATGGACCCCCCCCCTTCGATCTTCCTTCAGGATACCATGCACTCCTTCTATTCCTTGTTCTTCCAGGATCCCAAGGACTCCCTTCCTTCCCTCTTCCTCCAGAATCCCATGGACTCCCCTTATTCCCTCTTCTTCCAGGATCCCATGAATTTCAGCCTTCCTTCTTCTTCCCGGTTCCCATGGACTCCCCACATTCCTGTATACTCCAGGATCCCATGGACTCCTGCCCCATTCCTTCATATTCCAGGATCCCATGGACTCCCATCCATTCCTTCTTATTCCAGAATCCTATGGACTCCCCCATTCCTTCTTTTTCTTCAAGGATGTCATTGACTTACCTATTCATTCTTCTTCCTGGTTCCATTGGACTTCCCCATTCCTTCATACTCCATGATCCCATGGACTTCACCCATTTCTTCTTATTCCAGGATCCCATAGACTACACCTCCCCATTCCGCCTTCTTTTTCCGGGATCCCATAAACTCCCTCAAACCTACTTCTTCTTTCAGGATTCCATGCATTTCTTCAATTCCTTCTGCCTGGATCCCGTGGACTCTCCCTATTCCTTCTTCTTCCAGGATCCCATGGAATCCCCCCATTTCTTCTTCTTCAGGATCCCATGAACTCCACCCTTCCTTATTCTTCCTGGTTCCCATGGACTCCCCCATTTCTTCATACTCCAGGATCCCATAGACTCCCGCCCCATTCCTTCACATTCCAGGATCCCATGGACTCCCATCCAATCCTTCTTATTCCAGAATCCTATGGACTCCCCCATTCCTTCTTTTTCTTCACGGATGTCATTGACTTACCTATTCATTCTTCTTCCTGGTTCCATTGGACTTCCCCATTCCTTCATACTCCATGATCCCATGGACTTCACCCATTTCGTCTTATTCCAGGATCCCATAGACTCCACCCCCCATTCCTCCTTCTTTTTCCGGGATCCCATAAACTCCCTCAAACCTACTTCTTCTTTCAGGATTCCATGCATTTCTTCAATTCCTTCTTCCTGGATCCAATGGACTCTCCCTATTCCTTCTTCTTCCAGAATCCCATGGAATACCCCCATTTCTTCTTCTTCCAGGATCCCATGAACTCCACCCTTCCCTATTCTTCCTGGTTCCCACGGACTCCCCCATTCCTTCATACTCCAAGATCCCATAGACTTCCGCCCCATTCCTTCATATTTTATGATCCCATGGAATCCTCCCATTCCTTCCTATTCCAGGATTCCATGGACTTCCCCCATTCTTTCTCCTTCCAGGATCCCATGGACTCCCAGTCTTGCTGTCTCTTGTCACCTTCCCGGTCATCTATTCATAATATTGTAATGGAAAAAAAGATCAATATCCATAAAGACAAACTAGGTGAGGAAAAGTTGTACAACAATAAATAAAAAAAGAGGGAGGGAAGTGCAGAAGCTGCTGTGATAAAACATGCATAAATAACATGTAGATATAGTTATAATAAAACTACTACATAAGAGATAATATCAAGGAATATTCAAAGACAGATATATATATATAAAAAATAATACCTAAGCAGTTTGGCAACTTCTTCAGCTACATAATCCTCATCATGAGCCAACAAACTAGAGTTATTCAAACCCCATTGCATCCCTCTTTTAACAGCCGATGGAGGATAAAATGTAATTTCTTACTAATATGTGATTAAAAAAACACAGCATACCGGCAAGTTTGAAAATGAACATTCAATTCATTCTTAAATTCACTGTGATTTGTTGCAAAGCAACTTCTCATTATACATCTACTAGTTTGTGAACATAAGCACTATCAACCCAAAAGGGCAAAAGGCTGCTAAGAAAATCTTCAAAATAGAAAAGGGAATATTGACACAGAAAATCAAATCTTCCTCAACGATCCCAAACATTTTTCAAGAACTAATAACTGGTAGTACTCATACATCAAATAGGTTTTAAATTAAATTAGCCGTGAACGTGAACAAGATCAATAAGACACCTGTAAATCGTTGGACAATTTGGCCAGGAAAAGAGGAGTGAAAAGTAAACAATGATAATCAAAATATAGTGGGCAAGATTTACAATATGTTGACGCACGGCAGCGCGGCAAGCCTTACTCCTGTGCTGTCCTCTCAAAATAAAAGGGCAGAAATGTGCCGTATCTACACATTCCTGTCCTTCTCCTCCTCTGCCCCTGCGCACAAACAGCAGCCGCGCGCCAGCGCAGACTCCCTTGCATCATTTTGCAGGGGTGATTGTTTTTGTGCAGGAAGTGACACCTTCCTGCACATAAACAGTCATTAAAGGCATTTCCTCTTTCTAATCATGCAGCACATGTAGGAAGAGGAAATAATGCAGAGAAATAGAAGTACCTCTCCTTGTTGCGCCTCCTTAAGCCTCCCCTGGTGAGGCGTAGGATTCTGATGGAATCCCTGGTTTACAAAAGGTTGTCAATCTGGGAATGCGTCAAGTTCCATGGATGTTCCGGGGGAACACCCACAACAACACCCGCAGAACACCCCTTTCACTCAGAGTAATGCGTGAAAGGGGCCCAAATTTACAAGGCCATGAAAAGTCACGCAGAGTGACTTTACGTGGCCTTGTGAATATGGGGAAGCCCATTGCGCCAAAAAAAGTGACACACTGGCAGTACAATGAGTATGTTAATAAGCCCCAGTGTTTGTAAAATATGAGCTGCTCGGTGTGATTTGTGATTTTTAAACCAAATTTGATTCCATTGATCCGCAGAGCATCACATATTAAGATCAATCTCCCAAGCTAATTCCATCTTTAACTTTACTCTATCTGTTTTGAGCTTTTAAATTAAAGACACATTCGGATTGGAAGACAATAATTGGATAATCCTATTATTATCTTGAGGGATGATGATATTTGAATGTGATCGCAACAGTGAGCTAGGTAGCGAAGTCTGTAATAAAGCATATTTTTGGTTGAATAATTTCGGCATCAAAATTTTCTTTTGGAAGTATATAAATTATAAAATTTTAGAATTTTCTACTAATTGATATACCCTGCTAATTCCACTATCTCTCTAGAATTTCCAAATGACAGGCCCATTATTGCTTTGAATAAGATTATTTAGGAAATTAGTATGGGAAAACAAGAGCCTCATTAGCTTACAAGATCGCATAATTACAGGCAAAGATATTTGTGAAGGTTTTGTTGTAAAAAGTAACATTTCTTTAAAACTGAACGGGAGAAATAAGGAACTTATCCAATGATAACTGTAAAGGAAAAAGGGAATGTTCGTCGTATTGGAACCCAGTGAGCCACTTCCTTCAAGGAAAATGGAAAATAATGTTTGAAATTTTGAAAATTTACGCCACTAGCCTCTTTTGCCCTATTCATAACAGATAAAACCACTCTCAACTTTATTTTATTACATACAAATGTAGAGGGGAGGAAACTATCTTTATAAAGCAAACATTAGAAATGGTTTAGAGTACCAAAGTTGTTAACATATTTTAAAAATAACCCAATCTGCCCCACCAAGAGAGAAATAAAGGATGCCATCTCAAAATCAGATCATACAATTTCTCAAATGTATTTTAGGAGTATCTTTAATTGTTTTGGTGGAACACAAACCTAAGTATTTTATTTTATCATGTTTCCAAGCAAAATCCATAGAGGCAAAATGATGCTTAGTGCAAAGTATATTACAATGTAATATTTCTGACGTGCCTGAATTTAATTTGTACCCTAAAAGTGAAGAAAAAGTTGAAACTTGATCTAGAAACATCGGGAGAGAGTCCTCAGGATTAGAGAAATATAAAAGAATATTATGAGTATACACTGATATTTGTATTTGTTTATCACCAACACTAAAACCTAAAATACTATTTAGTCTAATTTTGGTACAAAAGGGTTCCAAAGCAGTAGGTAGACCAGGTGACAACAGGTAACCTTGACAAACCCTTCTAGGTAAGGGGAACTATTTGAATAAGATACCATTTGAAAAAATGGCGACTGTTGGAGCAGTATACAATAAAGAGATGAGATTAACCATTTTGGGTAAAAAGCCAGTCTACTTTAAAGTTTGGAGCACAAAATTAAGCTAATCCTATCAAAGGCTTTTTCAAATATAAAGTAATAGCCAATAGGCAACAATCCAATTGTGTGGCCTTATTCAATTTGTTAACTAGGATAAGAGTATTTTCAAATGCCAGGTATCTCATTATAAATCCTGATTATTAAAACCAATAAATTCAGGTTTATATAGGATCAATTAGTAAGGCTAGCATTTTAGCAAAAATTGTATTCTATGTGTTGACCAAGGGAATTAATCTATATTTTTTTCTTTATTTTAAATCAAGATCTTATTTAGGAATCAAGGAGGTCATGTCATCTTGAAAAGTAGCCGGCGCAGATTTGGATTCAGCAAAAAAGTTCAATCAAATTAAAAGGTTAGATAATAGCACAGAATTAAGAATACAATTTGTAAAGATGAGTCCAAGAAAATATTAAAATTGTAGTCTTTATTGAAGAGTAGGTGTAATGTTGAAACTACACAAAATAAGTTGAAAGGTGTAGTTTATTAAAGGAACACAGGAGCAAGGTAGGGAACATCCTACACAGGACTTCTTCATCAGCAACTACCATAGTTGCTAGGGAGGGGAAACTAGGATACAATAGAATATAGGAAACATTCTGAAATGAATTAAAGGGACAACATAACACATCTTCCCCTTTATAAATAAAAGAAGAAAAAAGAAAACAAAAAAAATACAATCAGCAAACAAAGTCTTCTAGCCACTTGGGTTTAGAGCAAATGCGTTTCCGGTTTGCAAATACATCACTGCTACAAGGAGGTTCATTAACGGATGTTGAATTAGAATCATGATTAGATGGAAAGGGATCAAGTGTAGCAGAAACACTAGAAGAAGGATCCAACACATCTATATTGGGAGCAGGGTCAACTACATCCACATTGGGAGGATTGGGGTTGGAGGGAAGATTTTCAGATACACTAAAACCACCATGATCCTCACAAGGAATAGAATGAGGAGTGGTAGTAAGTGAAAATTCAGGAGAATTAACAGAGTCTTCTTTAAAAAAAAATTTGCCTCTGTAGATTGCAATTCTTTTAAGATTCCACACTTTACCATCGCTAAGGAGGACAGCATTGCGAAGAATCTTCTTGACCATAAGGGGTTCAGTAAATTGAGAATCCCCCTTACGGACTTTCCAGGGTTTCTTCACTTTAACCCACATGCCAACATTAACATCTGCAGTGCTAGAGCAACATTTCTTATCAAAATGTCTCTTATACTCTAGGTGCTTATCAATGACATTAGTTCTAACTTTACTCATACATATGTCTAAACAAGATTTTTGGTGCAACCATTTGGGATTACATTAGTTCTGGCAACACGACCTCTCATGATCTCGAAGGGTGACATTTTTAACGCATCATGAATATTGGTTCTATAGGACCAGACAGCTTTAAAAGCTGAAGTTTCCCAATCCTCACCATTTTGCACAGCTATCTGTATGGCATTCTTCAAGACTCTGTTGAACCTTTCACAAAGTCCATTACCACTAGGGTTGTAAAGAGAGGTAGTCTTATGAATGATACCAACACGCTCAAAGTAAGATTTAGTTAATTTGGATGTGAATTGAACGCCATTATCACTAATGACCTGGTTGGGAAGGCCTTCTTCAATAAAAACCCTGTCAATAAAATTTAAAACAGATGAAGAATCAATCTTGTCCACAATAGTGATATTAGGCCATCTAGAAGATACATCAATCATAGAGATTATGAATTTGTGATCCTCTCCAATTGGTCCCATAATGTCGATGGCAACAGTATGCCAAGGACCCTCTGGTACAAAAGGTTCACACATGTCGGGATTGAGCGTGTTGAGTACTTTATCAGAATTGGAACAAGTGACACATTCTCGAACAATTCTCTCTGTAAGGACATCAATACCTGGCCACCAATACCACTGTTTAACATTTTGTTTGGTTTTTACAATGCCACAATGATCTTTGTGACATAAATCAATAATGCTATTTCTTAAAGATGAAGGAGGAATAGCTCTATCACCTCTAAAAATAGTGTCGTCACAAACGGTTAGCTCATTTCTAACCTCCCAATATGGCTTAAAATCGGATGACAAATCTTTTTTTTCTGTCCAACCTTCCCGAATGAAGGAAATAACGGAAATTAGAATTTTGTCTTTAAGATAATCATCCTTCCACAATTTTTTTTCAATACAAAAAGGGTTACTATCAAGAATATAAGCAACGTGAAGGGAATCCCATTCATTCACCTCACATACTTGTAGGTCAGTGGGGATCCAGGAGAAAAAATCAGCAATAACATTGCTTTTACCAGGTAGATATTCAATTTTGACGATAAAATCTTGTAACCGCATGGACATTCTCGCTATCCTAGCAGTAGCATTGTAAAGGCCTTCAGTAGAAAGGAGTTTTGTGAGGGGTTTATGGTCTGACCGCACTATACATTCCTTTCCCCATACGAAACTGCGAAAATGCTCAAGAGCCCAGACTACAGCTAAAGTTTCTTTCTCAATAACAGAGAATTTACTCTCCGGAACAGAAAGTGCTCTTGACGCAAATGCAACAATGCGTTCTTTACCTGAGCTGTCGATCTGAGATAAAACACTTCCCAGGCCTTTGTTGCTAGCATCAACTGTGACCACAGAGTTTAGATCTAAATCAAAAGGGCATAACACAGGAGCATTAATGATATCTAGCTTGATACTGTTGAACTCATCTTCACAAGAGGGAGACCAATCAAATTTTACTTTGCTTTTTAAAAGTTGTCTAATGTTGAAAACCTTGCTTGAGAAATTCTTAACAAATTTAGAATAGAATTCCACCATTCCCAGGAATGATCTTACATCATCTTTACTGGTGGGAGGAGGAGCATCTTTTATGGCATCCACCAATTTAGGTTTGGTTGAAACGCCATCACAACATAAAACATGTCCAAGATAAGTCACAGACTTGACTGCAAAATGGCATTTCGAAAATTCAATAGTTAAACCTTTTTTTTCAAGAATGTCTAAAACCTCTTCTAAAATGGCATTATGTTCCTCTTTGTCTTTACCGTAAACCAGAATATCATCCTGAAAGAACTTAACTTTAGGATGTTTCCCAAATAATTGGTGCATGATGCGCTGGAAAATGGTAGCAGCAGATGCTAAACCAAATGGCATGCGTTTAAATTGAAAACACCCCATGGGAGTGATAAACGCAGTAAGCTGTCTACTCTCGGTGTCTAGGGAAATCTGATGATATGCAGAGGATAAGTCTATTGTGGAAAAAAACATAGCACCGTTAACTAAAGACAACATTTCATTAATTTTAGGTAAGGGAAATTTGTCTATGACAATATTTTCGTTCAAATGACGGAGGTCAACGCAAAGACGGATTTTGCCATTGGCACGCCTTGCGATAACCACTGGCGAAATCCAATTAGAAGACTCTATTGGTTCAATAATGTCTTCTTTGACAAGTTTTTCTAGTTCTTTTTCAACATCGCCACGAACAAGAATAGGAATATTTCTGTCTTTGAAGGTTTTAGGGTTGGCATTATCTTTCAATATGATGTGGTGGGAAAAACCTTGAAAATTGCCAATTTTACCACTGAACACTTTAGGAAATTTTTTAAGCATGGAATCTCCAATCTCAGTTCCTTCATTAATAACTAAAACAGGATCTGGACTGTTAGGGTTTAAAACGATGTCTAAATCCCACTGATCTCTCCATCCTAGAACAGAAGGTCCAACTTTAGTAACATACAATTTTCCCAAGGATTCTCTACCTTTGAACTTAAATTTTAAAGGTTTGTAACCAATTACATCGATCTTACCACCGGAAAATCCTTCAGCAGAGATGTCAGGAGAATAAAGATCATTTCCTAAGTAACGTACAAATTTAGAATTCCAAACATTTTCATTGATGATGGTATATGGGGAACCAGAGTCTGCATATATATCAATAGGGACCCCACCAATAAGCATATTACAAATAGGCTTCTTAAGGACATTCCTTTTGCCTGAGTCATTAATATTAAAAATGTAAACTTTCTCAAGAGGTTTAGTAATGCAAATATCATTCATAGAACAAGGTGTAATACTCTTCACACAATTATCATCAACATAACAATGCATAACTTTGTTATTTAAATCTTCTTCATCATCAGAGGATGAATCATAAACGATTTTAACTTTTTTACTTTTCAGTCTATTGCAAGCCCTGGAGTAATGTCCTATTAAACTGCAATTTGAACATTTTTCCTTCATTGCCGGACAAAGCTTGTAATTAGCTAAGTGCGAACTGCTCCCACAACGAAAGCATTTTAAATTATCACTCTTTTTAAATTCAGTAGGTTTGTTTTTATATTGAAGCTTTTGTTTATAGTTGGATTTGCCTTGAACTTTTGAAACGGTTTGATCACAAGTAGTTTTAGAGTCAGAAATAGCCTTTTCTTCATTTTTGATCGCTTTTGCGCTGCGACCAGAAAGTTCTGCCTTTCTAACAATGGCTAAAATATCTTTGAGGTCTGAATCTCCATTTATCCAAAGTCTGTCCTGAATGGAAGGATCAGAAGCATTCATAACTACTTGATCTCTAATAAATTGCTCTTGGAGATGGTCGAATTTACAATCCTCAGCTATTTTTTTAAGTTCGGCAATATAAACATCAATGTTTTCTCCAGGTCATTGTTTTCTGTGAAAAAACTTATAACGAGTAATACCTATGCAAACCTTGGGAGAAAAATGACTATCAAAGTCTTTTAAAATATCATCAAAAACATTTGAATCACCACTACCACCACTTTTAGGCATTTCTTCATAAACTTTAAGACCACCAGCACCTAATGAATGTAAAAATAGTTTTTTCTTTCTTTCCGGTTTCATTTTACCATCCTCATCAATAGTGTCGATAAAGTTCATGAAATAAGCTTTCCATTGAAGCCATTTCATACATGGTTCCAAACCAGAAGGCCAAAAGGGTTGTGGTGATTGAATTGTGAAATTTTGTGAAGTCATTTTGAGTAATAGTAAGAATAAGAAATAAATAAAATCTTACTTGAAGATTCTGGCTGGTGCAGAAGAATTCCTTGACTGTACACTTTAAAAACGAAGAGAAGGAAAATTAATAAATTAAGAATAAATTCACTCCTTAAGTACTTGTAAATAAAATTAAATCCGTTTAACAAACGAGCGCAATATGTTGAAAAACGCTCTCAAACGCGCTCTCAAACGCGTTAAGAAACGAAGAATTGTCACGGAAGAGTGTTGTCATGGAGATGATCCTTGTGCGTCAATACGTGGAGGACGCTCTGTTTAGAAGGCGCTCTGTGTTGTCATGGAGATGATCCTTGTGCGTCAATACGTGGAAGACGCTCTGCTTGGAAGATGCTCTGTTAGACGAGCTGACGTCACAACAAAGAAGCGAAGGAATGGAGAGCGAGCTCAGAACGCGCTGCGCGCTGAAGGTAACGATCTACTTTGATTTTTAAAAGACGCATCCACAACAAGGATAGATAAAGTCTCCAAAAATTAATACACAGTCAAGAAATAAAGGAATTGCGCAAACGGAATTAGTTGTGGCCGCTGAGAGGTGCGCGGAGTAAACAATTAAAGGATTACTCACGAAGTTCCTCGAGGTGTATATTCAGGAAATGTTCATGAAGGTTTTTAAACGACGAAATTCGACTGACAGCAGGTCGAAGTTTTGTGTTGATGGGAGCTTTTCCTTAGAAATATCCACGATGAATTTCCTTGAAATTTCTTTTTTTTAAAAAAATAAATAAATAAACAGAAAAATGTAGAAATGGGTTCTTTAGATTCCTGGTGTTCCTTGAAGCCAAGTCGCCAAAATTGTAATGTTGAAACTACACAAAATAAGTTGAAAGGTGTAGTTTATTAAAGGAACACAGGAGCAAGGTAGGGAACATCCTACACAGGACTTCTTCATCAGCAACTACCATAGTTGCTAGGGAGGGGAAACTAGGATACAATAGAATATAGGAAACATTCTGAAATGAATTAAAGGGACAACATAACAGTAGGTACAGGAACCTCCAGCTCATCCACAGCCTGCTTCACAGCTCAGTTTCATCTCTCAAGAGAAAACATTCTAAGCTGCTAGGCAACCATTAACATTCCACATTAGTCATCTCTACACACCTTCCCCCTTATATATCCCACAACAAAAACTTGAAGGAAACTATTATACAGAACAGAAAGATGAGTGAAAATCAATTTTAACTACAAGGAGAAAAACACTTAGATACATTTCCCAAACTCCAAGTAGTCCCATCACACAGAATCACCACATTCTTCTTCACTTCCTTCACCTGAACAGGTTTAGAGAACTTGCTATCACCCTTGACAATAAAACCTCCATGTCTCACTACAACCCAATCACCAGATTTTATGTTAGGGAAATTTGACACCTTTTAAGTGATCATAATGTTTGGCAGCAATTATTTGTTTGTTAAGCACTTGATCTCCAACCTCATCACGATTCACCCATACACATTCCCTGTCTTTCAACCACCCTGGTACTTCTTTCAAACCTGGTTCCCTTCCTTTAAGAGAAATGAAAGGTGACACTCCAGTCATGGAATGTGGTGTTACCCTATAAGACCACATCAGCTTCTTCAATTCTTCAGACCAGGACAAACCATTGCACAAAGAAAGTTGTATATTGTCCAAGATCAGGCGATTAATCCTCTCAACTAAGCCATTGGCTTGTGGCCTAAATAAAGCAACTCTCTCATGTTTAATCCCTTTCCCACACAGGAACTCCACCATTTTCCTAGAAATTAATTCCGACCATTATCTGACACCAAGACCTTTGGAATCCCCTCATTCAAGAAAACCTTCTCAAGAAACGTAATTACTTTTTCAGTTGTAATACTCTCAGATGTCTCAACCACAAACCACTTGGAGTGATAATCCACCAAAACCATTAAGAATTTGCAATTTGTTCCCAACTTGGAAATAGGACCAATGAAATCTAAAGCCAACCTTTCCCAAGGACGCTCAGGAAACTTCACAGAAGAAATAGGAGGTTGACGTTAAACTTTGGTCTTGTCACTAGCAGCACAAGCATAACAATCTTTGACAACTGCTTCAACCTCATTATCTAAACTAGGCCACCAGAATGACTGACGTACACGTCGCTTAGTCATATTTCTCCCCAAATGACCTTCGTGTGCCATGATGAGAATTTTTGATCTAAGATTCTTCGGTGGTACTAATTTGTCTCTCCTCCACAGTTTCCTTCTCTTACTTAACTCTTCTGCAACATTAATGAAACCTTTAAACCGTAAATCATTGCACAATTGCGCATCCCATCCATTAGAAATAGAAAACATAACTCTTTCCAATACTTCATCTTCCAACATTGCAGCATCCCATTGCTCCAACCCAAAAGCTTGTTCTTCAGTATATCTCACTTCCTCAACATCAACTTCAGTCTCAATATCACTCACAACAGCAGGTATTCTCGACAAGCAATCCGCTACTATATTCTTCAATCCCTTCATGTATTCCACTTCAAAATTGTACTCTAAAACTGATAAAATCCACCTTGATATCCTCGGAGTAACACTCCCTTCTAAACCTTTGCCCCCCTTAAACAAATGAACTAAAGGTTTGTGATCAGTACGAAGTCTAAATGGTAAACCCCATACAAAGTATTTGAAATGTTTAATGCCCCAACAACATCCCAAGGCCTCTTTTTCTATCACTGAATATGACCTCTCAGCACACTGTAGTCTTCTAGATGCAAACCCAATAATTCTTTCTTCTCCATTACATACTTGCGTTAAAACTGCACCAATACCTATAGCGCTCACATTAGTGGTAATAAATATGGTCCAGTGCGTAGGCAAGCTATTTTACTACACAATTTGGGGGTGGAAGGTCGTAGATTATATGAAAATCTACCAGAAGTTTCCCTTGGTAGTGGAGATGGACAAGCTGCAAATGTTTATGAAATGAGTTTACAAATGCTTGAAATAAAGTTTACCACAAAAGTAAATTTAGTTATTGAAAGATACAAGTTTTTCTGTAGAGTGCAAAAAGTTGATGAAGATATAGCGTCATATGTTGGTGCTTTGAGAGGGTTGTCACTGACTTGTCAATTCGGCACTTTAACAGACTCACTTATTCGTGATCAGATAGTTAGATGTACTAATAATAAGAGAGTATGTGAAAAGTTATTGATTAAAGATTCTGGTCTAGAAGAAGCTATTCAAATAGCAAAGGGCTTGGAGCATAGTGACATTTGGATTAAAGAAATGGATAAATGTACAAATTCTATTGTAAATAAGGAGGGTGCATTGAAAGTTTCTAGTTCTAAAGATTCTGAAATTCATGCAAATATTGATGAAACCAAAATAACCAAACCTTTGGCTAAAATTCATGAAAAACCCAGTACTAAAGTTTTTGATAAGAATAGGGAATTTTGCCAAAACAGTGGTTTTATTAATGTGCAACCTATCAAATGTTACCGTTGTGGTGCACCCGGTCATATTGCTTCCAGTGTGAAGTGTATGGCCAGGAACGCAATATGTAGGACATGTGGTATGAGAGGCCATCTTGTTAAGGTTTGTAGAACTAAAATTCCTTCTGTTCATCAAATTGATGAGTGAAAGGAACTTATCCCAAGTAGAGATGTGCACGAAGAACCATTCTCAGTGCTGTCTACTTGAATCAGCTAGCATTTCACAAGCGCTATTAAAAATTTTCATAGCAGAAGGCTTGTAAATATCGGCAGCAATTCACACGACCTTCCAGATATTCAGATATTATTTTAAAAATATCTAAAATAGTCAATCTGAATGCAAATTAGTTCGAAGTTGAGTTCAGAATTCAATCAGTTGAGTGCAGAATTTAATCAATTACTCACAAATCGGTGGATGATGTATTTAAACTGTTCCAAAATCCAAGGGTGGAGGTACCCAGCATCTGCCCCTTGCGCAGAAAGGTTTCCCTCGTCGCCAATGTAAAGATGAGTCCAAGAAAATATTAAAATTGTAGTATTTATTGAAGAGTAGGTACAGGAACCTCCAGCTCATCCACAGCCTGCTTCACAGCTCAGTTTCATCTCTCAAGAGATAACATTCTAAGCTGCTAGGCAGCCATTAACATTCCACATTAGTCATCTCTACACAATTCTACTGTAAAACCTTCAGGACATGAGATTTTCCTTTTTTAATTGAAAAAAAAACAGCTTTACCTATCCCTTCTAATGAAATATCAGTCTCATGGGTGGTAAAATCAACTTTATGTGGTTTAGGGCAATTAATAGATTGTAAACATTTAAAAATCTTGGACTGAGATGGATAGGTCTAAGGGAGGTAAAGGTCTTTGTAGAAATTAGCAAATTCCTTTCAGATATCTTGGTCTTTAAATAAATATTAACCATTACTCTTTGATGTGGAAGGAATTTTAGTTCTTTCTTTTTCACCTTTAAATAATGAACAAGTAATTTTGCCCATTTTATATTGTCCACAATAATTCCACATTTTAGAAACATTTTTTAAAATAAGCAGGAGAGAATAGAGTCAACATTTTCAAAAATAAGCAGAAATCAATCAAGAGTCAATTAAAATTCATCTTAGTCTCAATTATTTATTGGAGTGAGTTAGCAATTTCTGAATTGTATTAGACATATTCAAGTTTTTTATCTTTTCTAGGAGGATTTTAGAGTTTTTGTCAGCTGATCTTCTTTTGAGAGAAGCATAGATATTTAATAACCCGCAGACAGCCAAACAATAGGGATTGAGGATACAGCAGTACTGTTAAACAAGAAAAACTATTTGGCAAACTCTTCAAATTCAGAAATTAAATTAGAATTTGGTAGGATAGAGTTATTAAATTTCCATCTATCAGTGTGAGGTTGAAAAGGTATAAAATCAATCAGCCAGATTCATCAAAGTATAATCAGCTCGCAAAGGGCCAGATTCTCAGAATCTGGCCCTATGCGAGCGCTATTTTTGCATTTGGGATTCATCATCCCAAATGCAAAAATTGCAATTCTAGAAATCGCTAAATTGCGATGAGTTGCATTTAAGGAATCTCACTTTGAGATTCCTTAAATGCAATTCATGAACCATTTTTAAATTGCGAATTCACAATTTGGGGCCGCTATTTACCGCGAAGTCTAACTACGTGGTAAATAGCAAAAACTTTGAAAAATGCACTAAAGTGCATTTTTCAAAGTTTTATGTTGCGCACACACATGCCCTAGGGGCATGTGTGTGCGCAACATATGTGCACACATCAATTTCAGGGGTGCAACAGGGTGTCCTTTAGACACCCCTGCACCATTGAAATCGCAATCTCAATTTGTGAATCACTAATTGCGATTAGCAAATTGAGATGGTCTTCCCTTTCATTCCTAAGGGGCTCTAGGCCCATAGGAATGAATGGGGAGATATTCCTCAATTGCGACTCGCAATTTGCGAGTCGCAATTAAGGAATTATTAGAAATCGCTATTTTTTTAGTGATTTCTTGATGAATAGCATTTTGCTATTCCTTAATAGCGAATCAGTATTTTTCCCTATTAAGGAAACGCAAAATGTGTTCTTGATGAATCTGGGGGTAGATCTTAAAAAAAAAACAGGTCTGTGATCTGAGATTCAAATTGAGCGCATGTCAACATTTAATAAAAAAGAAACAATTCAGGATTGAGATTGAAGGGCTGGCGAGAAAAAAGTATATGCACATAGAATAGTATGACATAACCTCCAAACATCAACTGAGTATCTATGTTTAATAGCAGAACAAAATTGTTAATCCATTTTATTGGAACACATCTAACTTTTGAGTTTTTCTCTAATACAAGGTAACTTTCTTGACTATAATCACCACCAGGGATAAAGTAATCATCATCATATTCTAAAATTCTCCTAGATATATAATTCTAAGCCAAATTATCAACTGAAACTGGGCCATAAATATTGAAAATTGTAAGTGGTATGTTAGCAATACGTAATTTAACAGCAACCTATCTACCTTATGAATCCATTCTTGTGAGATAACTGAAATTCCACGTTTTTTATTACATAAAATATTTGTTTCATTCTTTTCCATTAAGCAAATGACACAAAACCATTACCAACCCAACACTTTTTCAGTGTAAAGGCTTCCAATTTGGGAGATGTGATTCTGGAACTCAAGCAAGGTCACTACTAAGCTTAACTAAGTGTAAAATTACTCTCTGTTACAGTAACAGAGAGTAATTTTACACTTAGTTAAGCTTAGTAGTGACCTTGCTTGAGTTCCAGAATAGGGTTTCCCAAACACTTAATGTTCCAAGAGACAAACCCAAATTAAAATCACTTCCTAAAAATAAAATACTAGGATAAATATGAAATTGAATAGAAAAATAAATGCCATGTAAGAGTACTATAATAAGGGAAGAATAAACTTTGAAAACACAAGGAAAAGAAGTACAATATTATAAACAGGGAGAGAAAAAGAACAACAGGACGAAAAATGAGACATAAAGAAGGAAGACACTAGATAGTACATGCCAAAAGACTGACGAATGAAAAACATAGGGGAATTGGGAAGCCGGAATAAGAAGATGACAACATCTCCTCTTCAAGCAACTGGGACATCTTAGAATAATGTAGAAGGGTTTACAAAGAGGACAACAATTAATGCATGAAACAGGCACTATAAGAAGAAATAAGAAAGATATCAGTGGCAAGCAGAATATATTAAACCAATGATAAAACATCTAATAGAACTACCAAAAATATAAGAAAGAACTAAGCACTTGTGGAAAACATATATATACCATTAAACAATCTTTGTAGTCTCCATCTTTTTGTCAGAAGGCTCACACCAGGTCCACCGAAGCCGACCATGCTCCCAATGCCCCCCCACCTCAGTTGCCTCCCTGATAACAAATCCTGGCGGCCGCTGAAGCAGAAGGGAAAGGGGAAGTGGATAAGAGAGAGAGAGACTGCCTTGTAGAAGAACACTAATCTCTGGTTCTCTGGTCTTCGAAGTCAGCTATCTCTGCGTGGCCGCTTTGCTCCTGCATATAATGACAAAACTTTAAGACACAACTCTAAGGTGAACTCTAAAAGATTTTTCTAAACCTCACTAAGGTTACCTTCTAGACCTGGGCATGTGCTTCCCTCTCCTATTGAATTTATGTACGTCTGCTGTAATCAGTATCAATTCTGTCTTTCAGCATCTGTAAATACACACCAACATTAACCTTGTGCCTAATGGGGAGTTAACATTTATCAACCCTCTTTGTTAGTAACTCACCCGTATTAATTTAGTATGTTGAGGTGCATTGCTTATTCTCTGATTAACTGTACAAAAGATGTCTCCTCAACCAACTTTTATGGAGTCTGGATTAAGTAGTTGTTAGCACTACTCAGTTTACTCAAGTTCAAAGTTCCAAAATAACAGTCTAAGTGATACGCTGCCAAGACGTTGACATCTGTGTTATTCAAATACGAAGTCCAAGAAATACCTGAAAAATGTGCGCTGCCTCTGATACACTCTGACAGTTCTCTTAGCTAGGAATATCAGAGTGTAATGTCTGTAGCGTAATGTCTGTAGCTCCCACGTTGCACATGCGATAAGCTCCAAAGGATTTCCAAAGCACTCTGAAATCAATACTTAATTGTTTATTTCGCCATAAACAAGTTTCTCCAGAAAACCACGAACTCCACAGCAACGCTCCCGTCACCGCAGAAAGTCAGTTGAAGTGTGTAGTTCGAAAGCCCTGCACCTGTGTTGAGCGGTCCTCAAGTCGCGCGACCTCAAACACTAGTTCGCCAACACGGAACCAGTTCACCGGGCCATTTGGCAGCCATGCGGTTTTGAGTCACAGAGTAAACGCATGCACTGCCTAAACATTATCCCAGAAATAATATGTCTCCTCCTCCAGCGAGAGTATGTCTTTGCAGATTTACACCTTTAACATTTTCCTGACCTCGTACTAGTTACTGCACCCAGGATCCTGACACTTTTCTCCTGTACACTTATGAAGAAACCTTTTTTTTTTCTCTTTTTTTCTTTTTTAATCCTCATCTACATCAGACCGCATGTGACAGAAAGTAGGATGTCTATACCGTGACTCGGTACCCGGAGTCGTAGGCACTTGAGTTCGAGGGGCCACACAGGAAAAAGACTATGTCCACCTACCAGTACATGACTAACCCACAAAAAGTCGCATGCCCCTTTCCTAAGAGAGGGGTGGTCTCACTCTCTTCGATGGGGAAAAACCATGGGTGACTGTTGGTCAAGATCCATGCCGAATGGTCATATAAGCTACCAGCAAGACCCGACCTAGTCAGAGAGAATCCAACGAGCCATAATCATAGGCTCAAAAATATGGTATTTTGAGCTCAAAAACGTGACCAACATACACACTGTGTCTCTAAAAATTAACCACAAAATAACTAACTAATAATTGATGCTGAGACCACATAAGCAGCCCCTCCCAAATTACTTTCCTCTTATTATTCTGTAGTCTTTCCAGGTCTATCTTGGAAATTTTAAAGAGCGAGGATAACCAATCAGAATAGGTTGGCGGTACACCCTCTACCCATCTCCTACAGATCTCCCTCCTAGCTAGAAGAATTGAATAAAAGAAACACCCCCTCGCAGGACCTGAAAATTCCCTGACTATGCCAAATATGATCAAGGCAAGGGAAATCTTAACCGAAGTCCCTATGATGTCTGATAGGGTTGCCATCATACTCTCCCAAAATGCTGTTATTGCTGGGCACTCTTTAAACATGTGTATATCTGTGGCATTTTCCAAGTCACATATCTTACACTTAACTGGGGGAGCTTTTACTATTTTGGAGAGTCTGGCTGGAGATAAGTAGGCTCTGTGTGTTGTAAAATAATGATTCCTGTGCAACCAAGCAGGTTTCACTGTAGAGAACAATGTTTGGAAGGAGGTCTGCCACACCTCCTCCCAGCACACATCTGGCATCAAGGCTCCCCACAGTTCCTCTGCCAGTTTAAAATCTCTATCAATGGTTTCAACTAGAGACCAATAGAAAAAAGAAACTTCTTTCTCCCCCTACAGGCCTAGAAACCAGATGATCCTCCAAAGTATTTCCTATGCCTATTGGCTTATTGAGATTCTGCGACCAACTCAGCAATTGTATGTACTTGAACCTGGACATATTCTCTAGTGTATTATTAAAGAATTCCCAAGGTAAAAGAGACCCTTCCGAGGCAGGATCTCTCCACACTGTTAACCCTGCTGTCCTAAGTGGAATTGCTAATCTATCCTTCAAACAATCCGGGACTCCCAGAGAATCCCAAATAGGAGCAAGGCTAGAGTAATAATTGAGCCCGGTGCAATACTTGATTCTATACCATATTCATGCGGCTGCCAGGAGGACCTTCAGCCTTATCTTCTTAAAAAACTTTTGGTCCCCAAACTTAAAGAGGAAACCCTCCAGTGGTAGACCAGTCCCTTTCAACATCTCAGCAAACATAATGCCTCTTCCCGAACCATCTGGATATTTCAACAACATCCGGGAGTGAGATAGCTAAAAAGCCCAGGCATAATACTGAAGGTCCGGGAGCGTAAAGAAGCCCTTCTCCCTTCTGCGCCTTTGCTTTTTCCACGCAATTCTTGTTGATTTATATGCCCAGGCAAATGAATTTATGGCCTTTTGTAATTTATCTATTGACTTTTTCTTAAATGCAAGGGGATGGTGTCGAAGAGGAAAGTAATTTTAGGCAGTATAACCATTTTTATCAAATTATTTCTCCTAAGAATAGTCAATGGAAGATGTCCCCAAGATTTCATAAGCTTTTGACAGCCTCTAGTGATGTTTGCAATATCGTTCCCTGCTATTCTCTCTATATCCTGTACAATCCTAACACCTAAGTATCTCATTTCACCCTGGGTCTGGTACCCATTCCAGGGCAGGTTCCATGCCATGATCTCTGTTTTCTCAGCGTTCACTTGTTAGCCAGAAAACTGGGCAAACTCTTGTGCAAGTTTAATAACCTGGGGAAAGACACCTCCAACTCTGATGACAGAATCAAGATGTCATCTGCATATAGGGCGACCTTCCTCTCCCACGCTCCAAACTTAAATGATATGATACTCCGGTATTCCGAGCGGAAGGCTCAATGTACAAGTCGAAAAGGAGAGGGGAGAGTGGACAGCCCTGTCTAGTTTCCCTTGTGATCTTAAAAGGGCTGGTCAATTTCCCATTGACTAGGAGTCTTGCAGTAGGATCTTGATACATAAGCTGTGTAGCTCTGCAGAATTTTTCTCCTAAATTGAACTTTTCCAATACAGATGTTAAGTAAGTACAATTGACCCTGTCGAATGCCTTAGTGGCATCCAACGTCATTACTGCCAGAGGTAAAAAAAGAGCAGAGACTAGATCGATTGCTCCTATAAGATCCTGGGTTAGATCAGATAGGTTTCTACTCCTTAAGAAGCCCTTTTGATCCATGTGTAGCATACTACCTGCTACAACTCCCAGCCACTCAGCCAAAATCCTTGGAAATATTTTATGATCCATGTTAAGGAGGGAAATCGGACTGTAAGACCCAGAGCTTGCTGGATTCTTTCCTCCTTTCAAGATTAATGAGATAATAGCTTGACCCCAATAGGCAGGGGGTGTAAAACCCTCAGATATTATGTTATTAAACAATTTCGTCATAATGGGTATTATTACATTTTCCAACGATTTATACAATTCTGCTGGAAGCTCATCGGGCCCAGCTGTCTTGTTCCCCTTGCAGGCGGCGATAGCCTTCCTAACCTCCTGCTCGGAAATATCCTGGTCCAAGTTGTCTCGTTAGGGGGGGGGTTGGAGAGGTTATTCTGCATTTCCCCAGCCACCAGGGCCTTGTCCACCACCTTATCTTCCTTATATAGTGTCTGAAAAAAAGCGAAAAAAGCCTCACCAATTTCTTCATCGATGACACTGAAGAGGATTTATCCTCCCTCTCTATCCCTTTTATTAACTTTTGTGTCTTATCTGACTTGATCTTCCACGCCAGAAGCTTACTGGCTCCCTCCCCATATTCAAAATGCGCCCTCTTACTGGCCTCCCATCTTTTCATGATCCTCTGCTGAATAATGGTATCAAGCTGATCTTTGTGGTTCTTTAGTTCTAATATAAGTTCCTGTCTTCTCGCTATGTCTGTTTCCATATTCAGCTTTTCTCAACTCCCTTCATAGCAGACTCTATTTTTATGAGTTCCTCTCTATATTGCTTATTCTTATAGCAAGCTCTGTTTGTAACTATCCCTCACAAGAAAGCCTTCCAAGCATCCCAAACAATTGAGATTGTTGCAGAGCCAATGTTCAACTCCAAAAACCATTCAGATTCTTGCGATAAATATATAACCTCTAAGTTCTCTAAAAGCAACACACGGTCAAATGTCCAGTCCCGAGGAGATTCGCCCCCTACCAAGCATAAGTACATCCAGACCGCTGCGTGGTCGGATAGGTAGGGCGCCAAGTAGCCTATATTCCTAACCCTACCCCTAAGATCGTGACATGCCAGGATGTCATCTATCCTTAATTTATGGCCATATTTGTTATTGTAGTAAGACAAGCCTAATTGTACGCCCGACCTTTCTCTCCACATATCGCACTGACCCGTCTGTATCATCATAGTTTGTAGGTAAGTACGAGATTTAAACAGCACATTTGCTCTGCTGTTAGGTGGTTTATCTAGCGCAGGATCTAAAACTATATTGAAGTCACCTGCCAAAATCACAGGCTCCGGAAATTCCAGCAAATTAGCAAAAATGGTTTTCAGGGAAGAGGGGTCATCCTGGTTGGGACCATAATAGCCTATCACTGTAAAGAGAGAACCTTAAATTGTTAATTTTATAATTACCCACCTACCTCCAGAGTCAGTCAAGGATTCTAAAATACGCACGTTAGCTTGCTTTTTTAATCAAGATGGCTACTCCTCTGAAATTGGCACTCTGATTAGTGCCAACTAGATGATCAACCCATTTTAGTTGACTGAAAGATTCAATCAATTCCCCTCTTAGGAGATGCGTTTCTTGCAATATAATAACCTGTGCAGGCGAATCCCTAAGAAACTGCAAGATTTTCGCTCTCCTCAACTTCACTCGTAGACCATTGACATTCCAGGAGAAAAACTGAACAATGGTCATGGCGGTCTAATAAACAGAGAATGAGATCCAAGCAGAAACCTGAGCAAAAACCTGGATGTACCAAGATCCCAGACCCAGACCAAGGGTGTACAACTAAAAGGTAAATGAGGACAATTTTCTTCTTTTTTCCCCCGTATGCTCCCCACCCTGAGGCCCCCGAATATCCCCCCAATCATCCACCTTCGCCCTATCCCACCAATGGAAAACCCTTCCTCCATTTGTCTGGACTAAATAGTCCAGTATCTGCCTATCGGGGCAGCCCACCCTACCTCCTCCTAACTTAAACATTCTGATGTAAACTAAATAGTGCTCTCTGATACCTTCTTGAATTATGCCCATTTGTGATTAATCCGTTCATCTGTGCTTTTTAATGATTATCTAAGTGAGCTTCTACTAAATCTAACCCTAATAAGTGTCAGTGGGTGGGGGGGGGGTACATGTCTCAAAAAGAAGAAAAGGAAAATAGGAAGAAATGAAAAAGAAAGAAAGAAGAAGGGACCCCTGTAAATATCTATCAGTTAACTGTGGCAGCCCTTTAATGGCTATGTCTATGTTTATTTAGACTTTCAAACTTTCCAGCAGCTGGTTTGCCTCCTGCACTGTTCTAATATTGTGCATCTGATTGTTGTGCATAACTTTCAGATGCACAGGAAATTTTAGCTGTACAACCGCACCAAGCCTTTTAAAGTCTTCCATTCTCCTGCCCAATTCCCACTGTCTATCTAGGGTCATTCGGGCCAAGTCTGAACGGATCTCATAGGCAAAGTCTCTGGGTTTCAGGGATATTTGTTTCAATGCACAGTTAAGAATCTTTTCCTTCAGGGAGAACGTCAAAAAATGTATTCACATTTTTCTTGGCTTTGGCCGGGTAGGATTTTTCCGAAAAGGGTCCCTGTGGATGCTCTGAATGTCCTGCCTCAGCTCTTCCACTGACTCATCGATCTGAACCGATTCCTTAATCAGAGTGACTATAAAAGACTTGATGTCTTCTCCTTCTCTCCCTTCTGGAACATTTAAGAGGCGCAAATTATTTCTCCTTGAGTTATTCTCGAGCACCTCCAGTCTTTCTCAGAGTGATGTCTCCTCTTTCTTCAATGTAGCTACATCGATTTTAGTAACCTCCAACTCCCTCTTGATCTCTCCAACGGAGTTCTCCAGTGAGTCCGTCCTAGAATTTAAAAGGTCAATATTTTTGGCTAAATTTTCGCTAAATAGACCGATTTCACCCTGATTAGCTTTAGATACAGAGAAACTCCTTTTTATGTCGACCAAGAGGGAAGAGTGGAGAGCTTCTAGGGGAGCTACTGTGGCCAATGAAGACCCTGCAATACGCTGCTCCTGCTCCTTGGCATTTCCCTGGCTTACCACCCCCTTACCCAGTGTGTTTGTAAGTTGGCAAACTGGAGTAGTTGATTGTGAAGAGGTCTTCTTATCTAAGACCCCCTTTAGTGTTGTTGGGGCTGTCGCAGTAGCCATTTCCTCCAAGGTCTGCTGCTCTTCGGGCACTTCAGGAGCTTCGCCCACCAAGTCCATCCTATCTGTCCTTTTTGTCTCCACCAAATGGAAAACAGGTTCAGCCCGACCCTGTTGATTCCTACTCGAGGCTTCCCCTTGTGGAGTAATATCTAGGACTAATGGTTGAACTTTAAAATATGACCGAAGGGAAGGAGTATTCTTGAGCCTATTATCCAGAAAGTGGCTTTTTGCTCTCCCTGCCTTAATACTCCTGCCCTTTACCTCCCCGTGTTGGAAGGTTGAAAAAATTCCACTTTTCCTTGGGTCTAAGGGAATATTTAGACCAAAGTTCACCCCAGCCATACCCCTGTCTACTTGTACCCTGACACTAGGGACTGGGCTGGGCCTGGGCCTGGGCTTAGGCTTGAATTTGGGCTGATATTTATACTTTCACTGCTGATCTGATAGCCTGGAGCGTTGTTTTTTAGACTTTGTATACTTTTCCCTGACTCAGGAGTCTTATTGTTGTTCTTAATTTTAGATGCCCCCTGTACCCCCGCACCGCGTCTCCTCCCCTTTTTTCCTTCACTCTTAGCAGGCGTACTCTCAGCAGATCTTTGACCTTCCTGGGGCCCTTGTGCCAATTAAGATAAGTCAGGGTGCGTTGTCAGCGCTGTTAAGGTCACCTATGTGCCTCCCTTTGTAGCCAATATGTCCGTACCTGTATTAAGACCTTGTGCAGTTCCTGACTGTAAATCACCCTCCTGACCCCCCTGCACCTGCGGTAAAGGTTCCAGAGCTCCTTCACTGTAGATCTCCGAATCTACCTCCACCTTGTCTTCAGGCAGCAGGAGTGCATTGAAAATGCTGTGTGGAGGAAGGAGCTGCCCTGTGATGCCTCTGCCTCTGTTCGTCTCTGCCTGAAGGAATCCGCGAGCTGCAGCTCTGAGGCTCAGACTCAGCTCCAGGGCGACTGCAGACCAACGATCCCCGGACGCGGCACCACACATCCGCCTGCTCCGCAGATGCCTCTTGCAGGGGGACACCCGAGAGAGAAAAGGGAAAAAATCACCCCCGAACAAGTCCAGAATTTCAAGAAGGATGAAAGAAAGACGACTTTCCTTCCTCACATCGCTTTGGTGAGTGAATGGGGTTCAGCTGACTCCGACGGCAAGCGGCGGCTTAACTCGCGGCCGCCTCTTAAGGATGATCAGATCATCATAAGTAGTTCTGTTTGTCTTTGTAGGTTACTTTAAATAGACACAAAATAAACTGCTTTCTACAATGTGGTGTAACTTTGCCACACTTACTACAACAAAGAGTATCCAGGAGTCACAACCAAGTGTTTTTACTCTAGACTTACCATCATATGACTTACAGGTTAGATTGTGAATTGAATATTGATCATGTGTGTAAACCATTCAACTACTCATATGCTCAACATGCAACCAAGGTAGGAATTTTTCCCATCAGTTGCCGTTCTGTACCACCACTATCACATCATTTGGGTCCTCCTTACCCAGGAGTTAGTACAAGAGAACAGTCACACTATGTAGAGTGTGAAGACTGTGTGAGTGAGGAGACTGATGTTAATTGTTTCGCTGGGTGGTATCGGTATGGTGTTGAAATGATAGTTACAACTGAAAGAAAAGCAGTGCAGTGAAAAAGAGTGGTAGTGAGTAAAATTAGGTGGAACTGAGTAGAATAAGTGCTTTATTAGTTTCTCTCAGACCCCCAAGTCTAAAAACAGGTAAACAGTGAAAAGTAGATTTAACAAAATATCTACTAGCAAGTGGTCGACATGTTTCTGCATATAGGCGGAAGTTATCCGATGCATTCATCAGGACCTAGATGTTGCTACTGCTTGCATCATTTAGTGATAAGGAACTAAAGAATAAAAGGGAAAAATTTCACCTGGGTGTCAGGTGTTGATTCTCCACCACAATCTAGGAAAGTCATATGGATAAGGAAAAAGAAAAGAGAAAAACAACATTTGTCAAAGAATGCACTCCCAAGTTGCGCTATTCCTGTGATCATGTATATACAGTTTAGTCGACATGATAACACTCACCCAGTATTTGTGGGGATGGCGCCTCACCTCACCAGGCTGCAGCTCAGGTAAATAAGGAGCACCGCTCTGTTAGCAAAATACAATTATAGAGACACTCAACCGATTCAGTAAAACAAGGCAAGAAATGCTGATTCTTATATTTAAACAGTTAAGTAGGTAAGTCTATTTGTCAAGAGTCTTTACTAATAGTACAGGTAAAAAGACTTAGTAGGTGAAAATTTCTCGTTACAAGTATGTAACCGCTATATCCCTTACCACGTATACACATGAGACCCGGTAGGGGCGTTTTCTAGTGACACGCTCGGGCGTTTAGGGTTAGGAAGCCACGAGATCGTATCGAGGCATTATCGTTTATGTGGCCGGCATCGCTGCCCGTAAAGACCTCTCACACACTCACCTCTCCGTCGGTGTCTCCCAACGTCCCTCTGGGCTATTCTGGGGAGGCACCGAACGAGAGAAAAGGGCGGGTATATCAATGAAGCTTGACAAGCAGGTGTGGTGTGTTCTGGGAATCGTAGTTTCCTTTCAAAAAAGCAGAAGAAAGTCAGTAATTCCAGGTTTCAGTTATTTATGTTTTGTTGTAAAAGAAAGGATCTCTCTTTCAATAGGATATCACGGGTGGTACAGGGATATAATTCCACCCATTTGTTTAGTACATTTGCTTACAGACAGGATCGGACCCCGTTATAGTGACATCCAAGGTATCGGTTCATTGAGACCCTCCTTGTCACTGTTTAGTTTACAGACCCATTTCTGTTCGATTCTAAACAGAAACTTGCCTATATCAGGACAGTGGTCCGGTATGGTAGGCTGTTCCAGTATGGTCCATGTGAAATCACTTGGACCGTGTCCCTTTTCCAAGAAATGAGCTGTTAAGCGTGTCGCTTGTTTGCGGCATCGGACAGTACTCTTGTGTTCACCAATTCTTATTTTCGTTTTCCGAGTTGTCATGCCCACGTATCTCTCAGGGCACGGGCAAGTGATCATATAGATGGTGTTCTCACTATTGCAATTGGTGAATTTGCGCTGTTGCCATGGGCGCATGGTTCCGATGTCAACACTGGTGGACTTAGTTGTTTGGGGACATGCCAAACAATTACCGCAAGGATGGTGTCCCTGTACGGGAGGCAAATCCCTCAGGGTGCCGACTTGTCTGGACGATTTGCTTTTTGGTCTAGTGTGGACCAAATGATCTTTTATGTTGGGTCCTCTCTTAAAAGCAAATAGGGGAGGAGGTAAGGTGTCTCCGCTAGTGTTCAAAATAGACCAGTGTTTGGTTATGATTTTGCGAACCTCGTTCGATTTTGTGTGAAAAGTATTCACAAATGTCATCCTTTTAGTTTTTTCTTTTGGGGTGGCAATATCCAGAAGGGCGTCCCTGTTGTTGTTTGACGCCCTTTTCTTGGATTGGCGGATGATCTTCGCGGGGTAGTTTTTTTCACGCAGATATTCGGAAAGTGTCTCTGAGTGTTTCTCAAAAGCTTCTTTGGTGGAGCAGTTCCTCTTGAGCCTCAGGAACTGCCCGAAGGGCAGGTTTTCCCTGAGGGCTCTAGGATGACAGCTCTCGAAGTTTAGGAGCGCATTCCGTGCCATGGGCTTCCTATACAGCTCTGTTGTTAATCCATCATCTGTTGCCACTATAAGAAGATCCTCTCTATGGTCAACCAAATTTCCTCAGTAGTGGGCAGTTGTACTAACATTATCCGACAGCTACGGAAATTAGTACCTATCATTTCCCAATCTATGCTACGTTCCATTGTCGCAGCCACTGTGATCTCACGAATAGATTATGGAAATGCCCTCTACCTTGGCCTACCAAAAACTCTGACAAATAGGCTACAGGTGGTGATGAATGACGCTGCTCGTCTTATCTTCAGACTGCCAAGACGTACCAAAGCATCCCCCCTGCTACAAAGTCTCCATTGGCTCCCTATCAAGGAGCGAGTGGAATTTAAAAGCTTGTGCATAGCCCACAAAGCCATCTATGGTATGGCGCCCGCATACATTAAAGATCGTCTGGCAGTGTATAGCCCAAAGAGAGTTCTTAGATCCTCAGACTCTCAACTACTGGTCTGCCCTCGGTACAAACTTGCCACCAAGGGCGGAAGAGCCTTTTCGGTGCTGGTTCCTTACCTATGGAACACATTACCTGAGCCACTTCGTAAGGAAGGAAACCTCCTACGCTTCAGAAAGGGGTTGAAAACGTTGCTATTTAGGAGAGCCCTGTGAGCCACTTAGGCTAGTGGATGCCTTCTGTATTGTCAAAGTTGTTGTTTTACCATCGATTCCCGAGCGCTTAGAGGCCTGTAGGTGATTGAGCGCGCTACAAATCAAAAATAACAATAACAATAACAGTCACAAGAAGGGCAGTTCTTTTCTGCTGAATTCTACTGTGAACTTCAGGAATTCATTGCAATTGTTTAGCCAGCTATTGAATTCCAATAGGCTGGCCTCAGAGCCTCTCCATACGACAAAGATATCATCTATGTACCGCTTCCAAACAAGAAGCGATACATAGTAGGGATTGTCCTGATTCAATATCTTTGTCTGTTCTAGCACATGGACGTATAGATTCGCCAGACTGGGCGCGAAAACGCTGCCCATGCTGGTTCCAGAGGTCTGGAGATAGATGGCGTCTTCGAATTTAAAATAATTTTCTTTCATCGCCAGCTCAGCTAGGTCCATGATGAAGGCAACTGGAGTTATCGATTGCAAATCCCTTTCTTGGAGTATGTTACCCACAACTTCCAGGGTCTCAGTCTGAGGAATTGATGTATATAAGGATTCTACATCGAATGAAACGAGTAGATCCATAGAGGTGTCAAAGTTTATGTTTGGAAGCAGTCGTAACATTTCTTTTGTGTCTTTAAGGTATGTTGGCATCTCTTTGACAATGGGATTGAGAAAAAAGTCAACAAATGTGGACAGTGGCTCCAAAACGGATCCAATGCCAGAGATGATTGGTCTCCCGGGTGGTGGTCTCTGTGGTTTATGCACCTTCGGCAGGCAGTAGAAGTAAGGGATCGATGGATGGGAGGTACATAGATATTGGCCCTCTTGGGGAGTAATCCATCCTTCTGATGTTGCCTCTTCCACTAGTTGGCTGATCTTGGTCTTCAGTCTCTCTGTGGGATCATCTTTTAGAGGTAGATATGACTTTCGATCTTGTAGTTGCCTAAGGCATTCTTGTCTGTAAGTTTCTCTGTCTAAGATGACAATTGCACCGCCTTTGTCTGCAGGCTTTATTATGATTGCTTCATTGGTTGTTAAGGCCTGCAGGGCTAATCTTTCTTTGTTAGGTAAATTAACAAAAGGTCTTGATTTCTTTGTTTTGAAAAGGAGATCGATGTCTGTTTCCACTGCCTCTTCAAAAGTTTGGACTCTGGTAGGTAATCCAATAGTCGTGGGATTGAAGGTCGACGGTCTTTTAAGACCAGTGTTGACGACAGATTCTGTATTTTCTCCAGGGTTCTGTTTCCCAAAGAAATAGTGGAGTCTAACCTTCCTGAATAGTTTGGAGATTTCAACTTGAGTGTTGAATTGATCACCCTCATGGGTTGCCACAAAACCCAACCCACGGTTGAGAAGGTTTTCTTCTTCATTAGACAGTGAGTAGGAGCTCAGATTGATCACGAGGCTGGTTGGTTGGTTGTTCCGCTCGTTCCCGCTCCGTCCTGTGGGATCTTTTTGCCACTCCTCAAGTCCATTGTCGGTTGTTGTACCGGCGTTGTCCATCAGACTTGGGATCCTTGTCCCTGTCTTCTTCTTCCTCTGTTGGTCCTCTGGCCAAACCCTAAAAAAGACTGTTGTCCTTGGGCTTGTTGCATCTGGGGAGGGAAGAAAGGTGGTCCCATTTGGGGAAAGTTTGGACCATACATCCATGGGCCTGGTTGCCAAAAAGGTTGGAACTGATTCTGGCCAAAGTTATTAAAATTGCCTCTACGTCCTCTTCTGTTGCCACGTCCCTTCAAGGGGCGTCCATTGCCACGTTGGGATGTTTCAGAATCACTGGAGTTATCGACAGAGCTTGAGGTGGCATAACTAGAACCTCTTCGACCTCCACTTTGATTGAATGTTGGGGCTACATAAGAATCACTAGTGTATGGGTACACTTTTTCACTAGAGAATTTGGCTAGATCTTTTTTGAATTTCTCCATTTTTGTGAAAAGAATAGATTCTTTGAATTCAGTGTTTTTCTTGTTGGTATCGTCTTGCCCGGATTTAAAGGCTGGAGTTTTTAAAGTAGCCTTGATTTTCCCTTCAAGTAGTTGTATCTCAACTAGGATCTTATCAGCTACACGTTTAGCCGTTTTTATAATAAGGACTAGCCAGTCCCTGGTGCACCGCCAGGCAATCAATGACCAATCTTTCAGAAAGTCCTTCTTATCCAAGAAAAGTCTTGGTGTATTGGTCAGGATTAGTCCTGACGGTGCACAATTCCCATGTAGATATTGTGCCATGGTTATACCGTGTACTGTAGTTCTTGAATGGGATTTTTTCAAGATCAAGATTTTGTTCCAACCCTCATCAGTGGTGCTTATTGCAAGGGGGATATTCTCCAATAGGCTGGGGTTCTCATCTAGAATGTTCTGAATCTCTGCTTCTTCAAAAGCTAGACCGCTGTTTGAGGCCATTGTGAATGTTTGTTTAACGCACAAACACTTGCCGAGATTACAAAGGAAAAGGGAGTGTTCTATAATCGAGACCAAGTCAAGACAGAGCTACAAAACAGACAAAAAGAATTGTATGTCTGTTATTTTCAAAAAAAGAGACCCACAGCCGAGGCTGTACTCAATCACAAAACACACTATATAAATGAGGGTCTAAGGGCTAGTTTTAAGACTCAAACTGGACACATGCCCCTAACATCAAACTTACTACAACAAAAGGTATCCAGGAGTCACAACCAAGTGTTTTTACTCTAGACTTACCATCATATGACTTACAGGTTAGATTGTGAATTGAATATTGATCATGTGTGTAAACCATTCAACTACTCATATGCTCAACATGCAACCAAGGTAGGAATTTTTCCCATCAGTTGCCGTTCTGTACCACCACTATCACATCATTTGGGTCCTCCTTACCCAGGAGTTAGTACAAGAGAACAGTCACACTATGTAGAGTGTGAAGACTGTGTGAGTGAGGGACTGATGTTATTTGTTTCGCTGGGTGGCCTTAACAACCAATGAAGCAATCATAATAAAGCCTGCAGACAAAGGCGGTGCAATTGTCATCTTAGACAAAGAAACTTACAGACAAGAATGCCTTAGGCAACTACAAGATCGAAAGTCATATCTACCTCTAAAAGATGATCCCACAGAGAGACTGAAGACCAAGATCAGCCAACTAGTGGAAGAGGCAACATCAGAAGGATGGATTACTCCCCAAGAGGGCCAATATCTATGTACCTCCCATCCATCGATCCCTTACTTCTACTGCCTGCCGAAGGTGCATAAACCACAGAGACCACCACCCGGGAGACCAATCATCTCTGGCATTGGATCCGTTTTGGAGCCACTATCCACATTTGTTGACTTTTTTCTCAATCCCATTGTCAAAGAGATGCCAACATACCTTAAAGACACAAAAGATATGTTACGACTGCTTCCAAACATAAACTTTGACACCTCTGTGGATCTACTCGTTTCATTCGATGTAGAATCCTTATATACATCAATTCCTGAGACTGAGACCCTGGAAGTTGTGGGTAACATACTCCAAGAAAGGGATTTGCAATCGATAACTCCAGTTGCCTTCATCATGGACCTAGCTGAGCTGGCGATGAAAGAAAATTATTTTAAATTCGAAGACACCATCTATCTCCAGACCTCTGGAACCAGCATGGGCAGCGTTTTCGCTCCCAGTCTGGCGAATCTATACGTCCATGTGCTAGAACAGACAAAGATATTGAATCAGGACAATCCCTACTATGTATCGCTTCTTGTTTGGAAGCGGTACATAGATGATATCTTTGTCGTATGGAGAGGCTCTGAGGCCAGCCTATTGGAATTCCATAGCTGGCTCAACAATTGCAATGAATTCCTGAAGTTCACAGTAGAATTCAGCAGAAAAGAACTGCCCTTCTTGGATCTTCTTATAGTGGCAACAGATGATGGATTAACAACAGAGCTGTATAGGAAGCCCATGGCACGGAATGCGCTCCTAAACTTCGAGAGCTGTCATCCTAGAGCCCTCAGGGAAAACCTGCCCTTCGGGCAGTTCCTGAGGCTCAAGAGGAACTGCTCCACCAAACAAGCTTTTGAGGAACACTCAGAGACACATTCCGAATATCTGCGTGAAAAAAACTACCCGCGAAGATCATCCGCCAATCCAAGAAAAGGGCGTCAAACAACAACAGGGACGCCCTTCTGGATATTGCCACCCCAAAAGAAAAAACTAAAAGGATGACATTTGTGAATACTTTTCACACAAAATCGAACGAGGTTCGCAAAATCATAACCAAACACTGGTCTATTTTGAACACTAGCGGAGACACCTTACCTCCTCCCCTATTTGCTTTTAAGAGAGGACCCAACATAAAAGATCATTTGGCCCACACTAGACCAAAAAGCAAATCGTCCAGACCAGTCGGCACCCTGTGGGATTTGCCTCCCGTACAGGGACACCATCCTTGCGGTAATTGTTCGGCATGTCCCCAAACAACTAAGTCCACCAGTGTTGACATCGGAACCATGCGCCCATGGCAACAGTGCAAATTCACCAATTGCAATAGTGAGAACACCATCTATATGATCACTTGCCCGTGCCCTAAGAGATACGTGGGCATGACAACTCGGAAAACGAAAATAAGAATTGGTGAACACAAGAGTACTGTCCGATGCCGCAAACAAGCGACACGCTTAACAGCTCATTTCTTGGAAAAGGGACACGGTCCAAGTGATTTCACATGGACCATACTGGAACAGCCTACCATACCGGACCACTGTCCTGATATAGGCAAGTTTCTGTTTAGAATCGAACAGAAATGGGTCTATAAACTAAACAGTGACAAGGAGGGTCTCAATGAACCGATACCTTGGATGTCACTATAACGGGGTCCGATCCTGTCCGTAAGCAAATGTACTAAACAAATGGGTGGAATTATATCCCTGTACCACCCGTGATATTGAAAGAGAGATCCTTTCTTTTACAACAAAACATAAATAACTGAAACCTGGAATTACTGACTTTCTTCTGCTTTTTTGAAAGGAAACTACGATTCCCAGAACACACCACACCTGCTTGTCAAGCTTCATTGATATACCCGCCCTTTTCTCTCGTTCGGTGCCTCCCCAGAATAGCCCAGAGGGACGTTGGGAGACACCGACGGAGAGGTGAGTGTGTGAGAGGTCTTTACGGGCAGCGATGCCGGCCACATAACTGATAATGCCTCAATACGATCTCGTGGCTTTCTAACCCTAAACGCCCGAGCGTGTCACTAGAAAACGCCCCTACCGGGTCTCGTGTGTATACGTGGTAAGGGATATAGCGGTTACATACTTGTAACGAGAAATTTTCACCTACTAAGTCTTTTTACCTGTACCATTAGTAAAGACTCTTGACAAATAGACTTACCTACTGTTTAAATATAAGAATCAGCATTTCTTGGCTTGTTTTACTGAATCGGTTGAGTGTCTCTATAATTGTATTTTGCTAACAGAGCGGTGCTCCTTATTTACCTGAGCTGCAGCCAGGTGAGGTGAGGCGCCATCCCCACAAATACTGGGTGAGTGTTATCATGTCGACTAAACTGTATATACATGATCACAGGAATAGCGCAACTTGGGAGTGCATTCTTTGACAAATGTTGTTTTTCTCTTTTCTTTTTCCTTATCCATATGACTTTCCTAGATTGTGGTGGAGAATCAACACCTGACACCCAGGTGAAATTTTTCCCTTTTATTCTTTAGTTCCTTATCACTAAATGATGCAAGCAGTAGCAACATCTAGGTCCTGATGAATGCATAGGATAACTTCCGCCTATATGCAGAAACATGTCGACCACTTGCTAGTAGTTATTTTGTTAAATCTACTTTTCACTGTTTACCTGTTTTTAGACTTGGGGGTCTGAGAGAAACTAATCAAGCACTTATTCTACTCAGTTCCACCTAATTTTACTCACTACCACTCTTTTTCACTGCACTGCTTTTCTTTCAGTTGTAACTATCATTTCAACACCATACCGATACCATCCAGCGAAACAAATAACATCAGTCTCCTCACTCACACAGTCTTCACACTCTACATAGTGTGACTGTTCTCTTGTACTAACTCCTGGGTAAGGAGGACCCAAATGATGTGATAATGGTGGTACAGAACGGCAACTGATGGGAAAAATTCCTACCTTGGTTGCATGTTGAGCATATGAGAAGTTGAATGGTTTACACACATGATCAATATTCCATTCACAATCTAACCTGTAAGTCATATGATGGTAAGTCTAGAGTAAAAACACTTGGTTGTGACTCCTGGATACTCTTTGTTGTAGTAAGTTTGATGTTAGGGGCATGTGTCCAGTTTGAGTCTTAAAACTAGCCCTTAGACCCTCATTTATATAGTGTGTTTTGTAACTTTGCCACATCCTGAGAAAAGACAAACCTTTAATCAGGCTATGTTATATGTTTTTTATATTTTAACCATACTCATCACTTTTAAGAGATATGTATATTCCAGGAAAATAAGAATGACTCCTCTCGGTTTTGCTGAGATATTTGGACCCAATCTATGAGCTCTTTGAATGTTTAAGAAAGTAGTAGAGAGCATATCCAGAACTTTTAAGACGAAGGACTGACAACATTAATAGGATCAAACCTTCTAGATTTTCAGGCAAACCATAAATCTGAAGATTATTTCAATGATTTCTTTTTTCAAAGTCCTCAGTCTTTTGCTTGGGAGGCAAAAAATCCAGTTTTAAGTTATCAATGTGTGAAGCAGCATCCTGCAGGTCATTCACATCCTGCACCACATGTAAACTTTGCCTATGTAAAAATGAAAAATGTTCATCCAAATGCTTCAAGATTTTATTAGTCTCTTCTAAAGATGGCATGAGAGCACACATTTCCTCAAGTAGGAGTTCCATAGAAATAGGATTAGTCTTGACTGTATAAGGGGTATCTTTATTTGGTCATTTGTAAGATCCCAATGTTGATTTATTAAGCAAGGATGTTTTTGGAATAACTACTGAGCACTATCCAATTTTTGAGCAGTATTGTCATCCATTTTGCAGGGAATGTCTTTAGGTTGCAAAACCAACTCTACCGCTCAACCTCAATTTTCTTGTTTTCCCCATGTACACTGTATCCCTGGATAAAAGAATGGGGCAGGATGCGCTTACATTTTTTAGATCAGAATAGCACAATGTCTGCACAAAAGGGTATAAGTAAAGAAGTAAAGCAGCGATAGGGAAATATAACATTATTTCCACTGTCCAAAAACTATCTTACTGGTATTTCATTGCTGATTGGGTAAATGAGAAAAAAAACTGCATGAAAAAGCATAAAAATTCTTAAGGGAAGAAACCCAAATAAGACCTAGTGCCAGGATAGTGAGTCTGTAAGAGAAAGAAATACAAAACGACACCCAGAAAATATGGAGAATGATTGTGGCTGAGTGAGCGCGAGAACTTCCAGAGAAGGAAATGGCGTGTAGAAAGAGACGAGCTCACCACCTCACAACATGGCGGGGCGACTCTCATTAGTGTGAAAAAGCCTTTGATGTTGGCCGCATAGAAAGGAGTGTCAATAACTCCATAACATTATATTTGGATGACTCGCCATGTGCCCATGTCAGCAGAAGAGTCCTGATGCATTACAATAGAATGAAGACACCTGCAGCAGGTCATAACAACAGGGCATTTGTTCCAGTTGCGCCAGAGCCTATCACAGTGCAGCCATCTTGCGTAGCACAGAATCCATGCCCCCATGTTGTTTTTCATTTTAATGCTGACCTATAACCCCTAAAAGTATTATGGACAACAGGTAGTGGCTCCAGCAGCAGCGGCAGGAGATCGGTTCCCTGGGGTCGCTTCAGATTACTTCTCCCACTGCCCCATGTGAGAGATGATGTATAGAAGAAATAGAAAGTGTTGGAAGAAAGAGTGTTGGAAAGGGAGGATCTCGATATGACAGCAATGGACTAAGTTAATTTGCCAACAACGCATGTTGTCAGGAGAGAAGTTGGGCGGAGGTGCTAGTGTGGCTTTGTCTTATAGGGCGCATGAAACACATTACTTTCTAGCGGCCATCCCACCTTATGAAGAGCGCTGTTGTCTGTTCCAAGTGAGGGGGTACCACCCCCGGGCCATCAATTCTAGCAGTCACTAGAGAGAGGCGGCTGTCTAACAATCCCATATGAATACACATGACAAAGGAGGACATACAGACATATATGGATTTATGTGTCAATGTATTGCATGTTTTACGCATGTTACTAGGGGGTTTTATTCAGTGTAGACCCAGCCCAACAGAGCAGGATTCCACTTTACATACCAGCAGTGGAGTTTCTTCTCTAGTGGCTCGAGGTTAGAGATGATAAGTGGTGGTGTGTACATAGATTGCTCACAGACCGGCCTGGAATGCAGGGTGGCGTCTTCTGCAGATGTTTTTACATCTTCGAATGCTGGAGCTCACGCCGGCACCTCAGTGGGACCACAGCATGTATGGGAGGGCTTCTTCAGTAGTCATTTTATTGCTCCAGAGCACACACTGGCCCTTTTACTATGTGTACAATGACATATACGTCATACGTTTATCACTCCCCCATGACACTTTATCAATAATGGACACATGCAGGACCCCTGGTCTGTACCTGTGACGCAGAGCGCCTTGTGTTATCTGCTTCGTCTGATGTCAGGTGGCACGCACCCATGACATCTGTTGTACTCATCATTCTATTCATGTGGCAAACCGCATACAGCTGTCACATGAAACATCAGGGGCCTGTCCTATGTAGTTCTAGTGCTCAGGACACCTGTGGGACCCTCAGTCAGTACATGTGACACCGAGCACATTGTGTTATCTGTGACGTGTGCTCAGGACACCTGTGTGATCTCAGTCTGTACATATGACACTGTGCATGTTTTATCTGTCACATGTAACTTCAGGTTACATGTGCCTAGGACTTCTGTAGGAACCTGCAGTCTGTACATGAGACAAAAATTACGGAACAGATGACCTGACCAAGGTTCAGGACAACCATAACATAAATATATATAATAAGTGTAAATCCGGTGCAGCGCACTTCCCGTGCCCGTCGCCACAAGGCACAAAAAAGGTCAACAAGTTTCTTCAGATGATGGAAGGCGCACTCATCTATACTACTATTATAAAGAGAGAACTTGCACCTTTAGGCAAGGTAAACTCGGGAACTACAGCGCCAATCCACACACCCAATACATTGTTGGAATCCTCAGGGTGTATAGATGGACATAGGCGACTTAAAATAAAAATAAAACGTAAATTAAAAAAATTAAATTTACAAACAAAGTAATCCCCTAAAACTAGCGCCGGCCGCGACGTAGCGCTGACCGGGACCTACACCTGCGTGATGACGACAGGCGGGGAGGAGCAGTCACGAGCGGCGACGTGCGGCGAGGAGTGGTGTCGGCTCAGGTAAGGCGAGGCGGGAGGCGGGAGGAGGGAGCCGGGAGCCGGGACTCTGATTCAACCATAACTACAGAGGTTTTCCTATAAATAGTTGTTGGGCTCCGAGCCACCCACCTGCTCTTGCCGCCTCCACTCTGCCCCCCTCCCGCCCCCCCCACCCTCCTCTCTCACAGTCTGCCGGGCCCCGGGGAAAGCAGAGTCGCAGACTAGTCTTTCCCCGGGGTCTTTCGCGCAGGGGATAGTCCAGGCAGGGGAAGGGGAGGAGTTAGGGGGTGGGTACTTAAGCGCGGGGGAGGAAGGGATCTTCCTCTTTTCTGCGCCTGGCACCATCGGGAGGGAATTCGAAAGGAGTTGTTAGTTAGTCGTAGTTTGAGGCCTAGTGCTACTTTTGGAATTGTACTCGGAGCTGTTTTACGGCAGCTGGGGTTTTTTCCCTGCTTTCTTGTTCTTGTTGCTGATTTGGCTAGGATGGCTGGGGTGTCCGCGGAACAAGTCCGTGAGGCCTTGTTGCTGCTCGCTAGGGCCGGCCGCGAGGACTTGATTAGGCCCGGGGTCATGGACCAGGCCTGGGTGGGGGCCACCAGGGGCACGAGGGCTGCCTCGGCCGGGGTGCATGCGGCGGTTTTCGCTTGCTTGGAGGACGACCAGGTTCAGGAGGGTGGCCCGGGGGTTAGGAGGGGGGGGGGGGGTGTTCCTAAGGACTCTGCGTGGGGCGGGAAGCGCAAGACGACTTCTGCGCGCCCCTTTCCCCAGTTGGAGTATTTGCCTGGGTCCTCGGGGGCGGCCGTGCGGGCCGTGCCTGAGGAGCTTCCGCTCCACGGGCCCCTGTTGGCGCCGGACGGTGCTGCGCGGGGGGCGGGACTAGGAGACGCCCAGGCCGGGCCCGCGCCGGGCCGGGACGGGTCGGTGGGTGGCGGCGGGGCCCCCGGGCCCTTGATCCGCTTGGAGGAGGCTTCTTTTAGTGGGGATGGGCCTGGGCTTGACTTGCGGGACTCAGGGGTGGGGTCCGGGGGAGGTCCGATTGACTTGTCCCGGGGCTCCAGGGCGGGCACCCCGGCCGTGGTTCGGCCGCTGGTGCCCGGGTTTGCGGTGGGCAGGAGTGCTTCCCCCACTCTGTTTCCCATTGGCGGCCCGGGTTGGGTCCAGGGTTTCCACCAGGTGGGTTTCTTCCCCCGGGGGGGTGAATTTTTTGGCCGCGGTCAACCGCTCCCCCCGCCGATTTGGGGTTCTGTCTCCTGGGAGGAGAGGTCCAGGGGGGAGCGTATCTTGGAGCAAATTCAGGAGGTCAGGTGGGCTGAGGAGACGAGGCCCAGAGTGGGCTCGGTGTGGGGCCCTGACATTGAGGGGCCTCCCACCCCCACCTCTGAGGAGGAGAGGGAGGCGGAGAGGCAGGAGGAGGAGATTCGGCAGGCGAGATTGAGGAAATCAGGCCCGGCCGCCCACCTTACAGGGGGTGCGGCCGGGGTAGGGACGGCCAGCACGGCTTTGAGGCCCGATGGTGCCGGGGCCCTGCCAGGTTCGAGCGACCTGGGGGGCGGGAGGGGATCCAAGTCGGCGGTTGTCGGCAGAGCCAAGGGGGGCCTTGTGGGGCGCACCACGGCTCCGAGACGCAGGCCGGAAGTAGTAGGGCAGTCCGCGGCGGCTGTCCCTCCCCCGCGGGATCGGGCAACGGCTACTGGTGGCGCCACCGTGTCGCGTGGCCGCGAGTGTGTGCCTAAGGGAGTGAAACGTGCTGTGAAGTGTGTCTCAAGTGAAGGTGTGGATCAGGAACCGGTGCTTGAACTGGATTACAGCGATGAGAGCGAGGAGTTGGAAGAAGGGGAGGTGCGGGACGACCTGAAAGGCGTAGGCCGCGCAGCGGGGGTTGACGACCTTGGTGTGTTGCAGGTCGACCCCGGATCTCGGAAGAAGACTGGACCTGGGAAGGCCCGTGGAAAGGAGTCCAGAGGACGGCCCCGGGAGCGGACGGAGGCACTAACAGGTGAGAGTGCCTGGTGGGCGGTTTGGGATGACGCACCCCGGGGTGGGGAGGGGAGGAAGCGGGCCTGCAGGTCGGTGGGAGTGGGGGGGCGCCTTCGGGCCGTCCACCTGTGGATGGTAAGAAGGTGGATGGTAAGTCGGTAACCTTGGGGGTGCAGACTGACAAAAGTGATGGGAAAGATGAAAAAGGGGTGAAGGTCCCGAAGAAAATGCCCTACATGGGGCTGGCAATGCCGTTGGGGTCACATTTGTCTGAGAAAATGAGGGAGAAGATTTGGAAACATGAGTTTGTGGATGTTTTTAAGTTGTTGCACCGGGAGGTTCAGGCGAAAGAGGGTTCCAAGGAGGAGGAGTGGGAGTTGACGAGGCGGCCTAGGGTGCCTATCACTATGGAAAATTGGACTTCGGCCTTTTTGATCTATGCTAGCGTCTATTGTGTGAAGTATCTTGACCGGGCGATTGCGTTGTTCAAATACATGGATATCATCCGTAAGGCCCAGATGCAGTTTGGTGGTTTTGCGTGGTTAAGCTACGGTGAGGAGTTTCGGGCCCGGGTCAGCGCCGATCCAGAAAAGAGCTGGGGGGAGGTGGATCAGGAGCTTTGGATGCAGTGGATGGCGTCTTCTCACTCGTCTGCCTCTACGCATACGGCCAGCGGTTTACCGGTGTTGTATCGGTCTTTTCTGACGCGTCCCGCCCAGGACGGGGCGGGGGGCGGAACTGTGCCCAGCACCATTGTGTCCGGACAGCCGCCCAAACCAGGAGGGGCCTCCACGGGGGTGTGTTGGAGCTACAGTCGGGGTTTCTGCTCAAGGTACCCGTGTAAGTTCAAACATGAGTGTTCTAAATGCGGAGGGAAGCACCTCATCACTCAGTGTCTCTCGCTCGCCACCCCTTCCGAACAGTGGCGGAACGCCAGGGGGACGGGGGCAGCCTGGCCCGAAGGGCGCCTACTCCGGTTAGGGTGGAGGCGATGGCACCGTGGCTCGCGTGCTACCCTGACCGCGAGGCCGCGGCGCGGCTGTTTTGGGGTTTCACCGAAGGCTTTCGGGTGGGTTATCAGGGCCCCAGGGAGCGGCGGTGGGCTGAAAATTTGAGGTCGGCGAAGGAGTGGCCGGGTGTGGTGGCTGCGAAGTTGGAGAAGGAGGTGTCGGAGGGGAGAGTTGCGGGGCCGTTTGTTGACTGGCCGCTGCCGGACCTGATCGTTTCACCGCTGGGGGTGGTGCCGAAGAAGGAGGAGGGGGAGTTCAGGATGATTCACCACTTGTCCTGGCCGGAGGGGAGGTCGGTGAATGACTTCATTGCGGAAGAGGACTCGAGGGTGCTGTATGCGTCGGTGGACGATGCGGTCCGGATGGTGCGTTCTTGTGGTCCCGGGGCAGAGTTGGCGAAGTGTGACATCACGTCGGCTTTCCGGCTCTTGCCGATTCACCCAGCGGATTTTGGGCTCTTGGGCATGCAGTTCGGGGGTGCCATCTATGTCGACAAAGTCCTTCCCATGGGTTGTGCCATCTCCTGCGCTTTGTTTGAACTGTTTAGCACGTTTCTGCAGTGGGTCATGGTGCGGGTGAGCGGGTGCCGCGAGGTCACTCACTACCTGGACGACTTCCTTTTTCTGGGCAAGGCGGGGTCGGGGGATTGTGGCAGGGCTCTGTCGCATTTCCAGGCCTTAGCTGTGCAATTTGGAGTGCCTCTCGCGCCTGAGAAGACGGCTGGTCCCAGCTGTTGCCTCACGTTCTTGGGGATCGAACTAGACTCAGTGGATTGGTTGGCGCGCCTGCCTGCGACTAAGGTGAAGGAGATTTTGGAGTGTTTGGAGTGGGCTGTGGGGGAACGCCGGATTCCTTTGCGGGCGGTTCAGAGGTTGCTGGGTTTCCTTAACTTCGCATGCCGGGTGGTGCGGGCGGGGCGCACGTTCTGTCGGCGGCTCGGCATGGCCATGTCGGGGGCAGTGCTTCCGCATCACCGGGTGAGGATCTCGCTGGGGGTGCGGACGGATTTGAGGACTTGGATCACGTTCCTGCAGGATTTCCATGGGGTGCCTTTGGAGTTTGATGAGGAGAGGGCGGTGTGGCAATGCCAGATTTTTTCTGACGCGGCTGGGTCAGCGGGGTTTGGAGTCTTTTGGGATGGTCGGTGGTGTGCGGAGAGCTGGCCGGCCTCCTGGATCAAGCAAGGCAGGAGCATTGCCTTTCTCGAGTTCTTCCCCTTGCTGGTGGCTCTGGTGGTGTGGGGGGATGACTTTCGGGATAGGACAGTGCTTTTCCACGTTGACAACATGACGGTGGTGGACCTGGTGAATAACCAAAGGGCGAGGGACCTGCGAGTGCTGCGGCTGTTGCGGAGATTCATGTTGGCTTGTCTGCAGTTGAATGTGGTGTTTCGGGCCAAGCATGTCCCTGGGGCGAATAATGACATTGCGGATGCTTTGTCTCGTTCGCAGTGGCAGCGGTTCCGACATCTGGCGCCGGGAGCGGACGCCTGCAAGACCGAGCTGCCGGCCGGCATCTGGGCCTTGGGGGAGTGAGGATGATTGGTCTGGTGGAGGGTTCGTTGGCCCCGTCCACGAGGAGAACATATCGACTGGCATGGTCTGAATTTAGTTATTTTATGGGCTGGACGGCGGATGGTGTGGTGAGTGGGGAGTCGGAAGTGCTGGAGGGTGTGAGGAGCTATGTGCTTTCCTGTATGGACCGTGGCCTGACTGCTGCTACGATTTCTGGAAAATTGGCTGGCATTTCCTTTTATTGTGTTTTGTTTCTGGGTTTCGATCCCACCAAGGATGTGGTGCTGGCTCGCATGTTGCAGGGTGGGGCCGGGAGAGGGGTGCCGGGAGGGGGCGCCTGCGGGAGGCTGTGACGTTTGACCTGTTGGTCCGGCTGGTGGGGGTGTTGCCGGAGTGTTGCTATGACAGGGCCGAGGTGGGCCTGTTTCGCCTGTGCATGGTGTGGATGTTTTTTGGGGCGTTTCGGGTGTCTGAGTTGCTGGGCACGCGGCGGGGGGCCGGACGTTTGTTTGAGGATGTACGGGTGGATGTGGGGCGCTTGGGGATATGGCTGGGCCGCTCGAAGACTGATCAAGTGGGGCGTGGCACGTGGGTGTGGCTGAATGAATCTGGTGGGGCGGTTTGCCCGGTGCGAGAATGGTGCTCCTTCTGCGGGGCAGGGGGCCCGCGGGGGGGCGAGATTTTCCTTCATGCTTCTGGTGCGAGAGTGTCGGCCGGCCAGTTGCTGGGGGTGTTGCGAATGGCTTTGGGACGGCTGGGGATGGATGGAGCTGGTTTCGGTACTCATTCTTTCCGTATTGGGGCTGCTACTGCGGCTGCCCGGTTGGGTTGGTCCTGGGACCGGATCAGGAGTATTGGTCGTTGGAAGTTGCGCTGTTGCGAGCGGTATGTGAGGAAGTAGTCGGGGTCCCAGGCAGGTTGTTGGTGTTGCACTGTTTTGTTTGCCTGTTCTAACATCTTTTTTCTTCGTAGGTTGTGTGGGTGGCCCGGGTGGTAAGACGGTGACGTGGATCGTTGGGCACTCCTTTGTGCACTGGGCATCCAAGTACGCTGACCAGCAGGTTTACGGCCGTAACCTGGGACTGAAAGGACAATTGCACGAGGTGAAATGGTGGGGAAAGAGCGGAATGCGATGGGGGGCACTACTGCCCTGGCTCGCGAAGATGGTCCCACAGAGGGGATGCCCGGATTTGTTGATCATTCATTTGGGCGAGAACGACCTGGTGCAATTGTCTGGACTGGCTCTGTTGCAACTCATGCAGAGGGACTTGGATGTGCTAAAATCAAGGATGGCGGGGGCCTGCATTGCCTGGACGGAGCTGGTCCCCCGGAAAGTTTGGAGGGGGGCCATGAGACACGGGGCTATTGAGAAGGCCCGGAGGAAACTGAATCGGGCGATGAGGTTGTACTGTGTGGACAGGGGGGTGAAAGTCATTTCGCATCCTGGAATTTGCCTGGAGGAGCCTTTAGCCTTTAGGGAGGACGGTGTGCATCTGTCTCGACTGGGGAATGCGTGGTATATGATGGAACTGCGGGATGTGGTGAGCAAGTTGTGGAACGAGTCGATCTGGTGCCGGAGGGAGTGACTTTGCAGTGACGGACGGCCCCTTGGTGGGGGGGGCAGTGTACCGCCCTACAGGGGGTCCACTGGGTGGCAGGTTTTGAAGGGATAGGGGGTCAAGAGCGGGCATACCCATCCCTTGGGGGGGGACTTGGCGCAGGACGGATCGAAGTTTGATTGGAAGTTTGCAATGACTGGGGGCTGGAAGGGTGATTGGCGGACAAGAGGAGGGTGTTTGGAGCCGCTAGGGCTCAGTGATGACATGGATGAATGAAACGAATGGGGGGGATGTATGATTGGGGAGTTTGCTGTTATTGTTATTGTTGATTATTGTTATGCGCAGTTCTGGTCTAATAAATGGCCTTTTACGCTTAAAACTGCGTGGTCTGTTTATTGCGCGATGCCGGGACCCGGGGAAAGCAGAGTCGCAGACTAGTCTTTCCCCGGGGTCTTTCGCGCAGGGGATAGTCCAGGCAGGGGAAGGGGAGGAGTTAGGGGGTGGGTACTTAAGCGCGGGGGAGGAAGGGATCTTCCTCTTTTCTGCGCCTGGCACCATCGGGAGGGAATTCGAAAGGCCGCCCACCCACCCGGCAGTTGGAGGTGGTTCTTGGGACGGGCTGTTGCGTTGCCAGTTTAGGCCAGAGCTGCGGTAGGCAGGTTTCGAAGGGATAGGGGGTCAAGAGCGGGCATACCCATCCCTTGGGGGGGGACTTGGCGCAGGACGGATCGAAGTTTGATTGGAAGTTTGCAATGACTGGGGGCTGGAAGGGTGATTGGCGGACAAGAGGAGGGTGTTTGGAGCCGCTAGGGCTCAGTGATGACATGGATGAATGAAACGAATGGGGGGATGTATGATTGGGGAGTTTGCTGTTATTGTTATTGTTGAATATTGTTATGCGCAGTTCTGGTCTAATAAATGGCCTTTTACGCTTAAAACTGCATGGTCTGTTTATTGCGCGATAGGCCTCGCGGCCCTTGCTGTCATTCCATTGGCCTCGCCAGGCCTCTTTGAAAGCGTGTCTTACAAATTGAGGGATACCGAAGACTGACAGACAGACAGACACAGAGCGTGTCATTTCACAGACAACCCGCCGCGCAGTCCGTGGGGGGTACGAAGCGCCCGGGGTCCCGGGGCCTGAGAATGCATTTTTTTTCCCTCTGCTGGTGAAACTTTTTTCCCCCAGAACTGGTTTGACTTCTATAACAACAGGTGTCCCGGAAAAGCACCAATGCCTCATCAGAGCGAGGCTTGTGACGCTCTGGCCTTCGGCCTCCCCTCCCGCCCGGACTTGGTGAAGGCATCTTAAGCGGTGTCTATTACACAGCTCCGCGCTCTCGCCTCGGGCTCTGCCCTGCACGGAGCTCTCTGTCTCGAGTGCCCCCCGTGGAAGATACCAAACAATGGGAAATAACCATTCATCTTCAGGGGGCTCCGGTTTAGCAGTCGGTTAGGCAAGCCACAGCCTGCTTGCTTTTTCACGTGAATATGTCTGCATTTATCCATAGAGGGCGGGGTTGCCTGTAGAGCCTTATACGGGGATGTGAGATTCTGCCACAGTGCCTCGGTCACTGTGTTAGGGGTCAGGCACACGTCAGGCACTGCCTGGCATCTGTGTATTGTGCGCACTTGGAGTGCACTGCATGGGTGTAAATAGGTTCCCTCAGTCGTGAAACTCGTGCACAGAGGTCGGTAGCTCACACCCGGGTGTGTTAAGGTCGGGAGGGGGGGTGGCTGGTTCGAAGTGTGCGAGGGTGGTGCGATGGAAGGCGTCAGTTGGTTGAAAGGAGTACCAGAAGGGACTCGTCGTGCTCCTCAGATGATCATCTGAACCCCAGAGTTGTGGGCAAAAGTGAGTCAGCAGCAGGGTGGAGGGACGTGGGGAGAATGGACAGGGAGTGGTGGGGGCTGAAGTGGATGCGGGAAGCGCGCAGGCTCGGTCCAATAAGTTTTAAGCAGCACTTGGCTTTGCAGTATTCTGACAGGTGACTGATCCAGCCCCAGCCCTCGTGGCCTTCCAGAGAGACCTGACAGTGAAACATTCGCCCATCACTCACTCCATTTGACATCAGCCCGGTAGTAGTTCTGATGGGCGTGCAAGGTTAAGAAGGGTTACTTCTGCAAACTATGTCATTTCAGTTTTTTACAACTTCGGGAACTGCATCACCTTTATAAAGACTGCGACGTTTTATATGCGAGATAACGTCCTACGAAGGCAGAGTTTGCAGGGACCAATCTCTGGAAAAAAAAACTTTTAGTGTGAAAATTGTCTTGCAAAAGAACAGTTCTTTTTCGAATTTCTAAGTGCTTGAGGAGTGCCAAGTTCGAGAACTTCACTAAACTTTTCGGGCCAAATTCAAAAGATGCAGACCCCTACTTAAGTGACGATTGTGTGTAAGTTGTTGCAATTCCAGACCATTTTCAGGCTAACTGACTGGCATCACTTGGCGCCGAAAGGCCAATCGTGTAATCAGTGATGTAACTGATGTCTTCGCCCTATTATCACATCCAGGTTTCACGCGGTGTGACAAGCAGGACAGAAAAAGACATTTTGATGAAAACAAGAAACAAAACAGATCGCCACCCCCGCCCTCAGAATAATCCCACACAACTGTTCGAGCTCAACCAGGAAAGCACATTTGGGGGCCACAAAATGTAGTCCTCTCCCAGCTCCCATTGGCTGGGTCTTGGAGAGTGATGGCAGGAGGCGCCCCTGTGATTGGCCGGCGCAGTGGCCTACGCCAAGGCGCCAGGCCCTGCTGACACATTGATATGGCTCTGTCAATGGAGCTTTCATAATTAGATGCAGCGCACACGTTCACAGCTCCGATGACAGAGGCCTTGTGTTAACAGCTCCACAATGGCTGCCTCGTAGCGCCGCGCGCGCGCTCCGTCTAGCTTTATGGCAGGGGCGGCTCTAGGTTCATGGTGGCCCTGGGCAGGGAGCGTAGGTAGGGGGCCCCGGAGAGGGGGTCCGGGTGGGGCGGAGCGCGGAGGCAAGTAAAGAGGGGGGGGGGGTCATGGTGTTTGGAAGTTGTATAGAGCCATAGGCCACCAAATCCCTGCCAGGGGCCCCCACACAAATATGTATCCACCCTCATAGGATTATTACATTAAGGATATATATTGATGTGGTGGCCCCTGGGATTTGGTGGGCCTGTGCAGGTGCACAGCTTGTACATGTCTAAGGCCGGCCCTGTTAGGGCGCTCATAAATCTGGTGCTGCTGACTCAGGCTTCTCCGCACCGTGTGTGTGCTGCTGGGATGTGTGAAGTGATATGTGTGTATTCGTGTGCCTGAGCTATCGTTGCGGTGTAGACCGGCACGTGGCCCAGGCGGCTGACGCCCATTGCACGACTGAGCGCGCACTGCTCCTGGGGCACCGACAGTACCCTTCAAGAAACCTTGAATTACGTAGACCAAGGGTGGAGGGGGGGAAACAAGGCCATGGCCAATGTGCACCTTACCACCATTAGCTTTTCTTGTGGCACCTGAACGCCTAAGTGATGTCATTTAACATGTGGTGAGCGGGGTAATGTGTGATGTCACGAGCAGTGAATGGCTGGGGGCACAAGTTAAACTTTTTGCAATAGTTGGTGTTATTTCCTTCAGCCACCTTTTCTGTACCAGAGAACAAAATGTCCTATGGGAATTAACATGGGAAACCAATGTTTTCTAACCTGCCCTTTTACTCGGGCCCTGCTTCACGGATCAGCGTGAAACTTTTCACGAAGGAGCTGGGGTGGACGAACTTTGTTTTTAGACAGTTTCATGCAAATTCATCAAATGTTGCAAAATTGTTGCAAAAAAACGGACCTAATAGTTAACTACACTTTGGCGACAGCCACTGTAAAATCTATATATACTATCTATACTACTATTATAAAGAGAGAACTGTGTCCTTTGAGCCAGGTAAACTCAAAAAGTACACCACCAATTCAAACACCCAAGACATCTTTGAAAACGTCATGGCAAGCAGAAGGACATAGGCTATATAAAAATAAAAAATATACGTTCTTTAAAAAATTTACAATAAAAAAAAAGTAGTCCCTTGGAAGTAGCGCCGGCCGGGACGTGCGTGATGACATCGGGAGCACGGGGAGGGGCGGCGTGGGCTCTCCCTCTCTGCCGCGCGCTGCCTCTGGTCCGGTTCGTCACTTCCCGAATGTGGCTCACAGACAAGAGGGTCCAAGGTGCTCCCCAAGCCCAGGCCAGGTTAGACTATCAGCTGTGCCCAGCCACGGCTGCTCCCCCGCCAAACACTGCCCACTTGCAACGCAGCTGGAGGGGCCTGGGATAGTCCTCCACAACTCTTCCTCCCACCCTCTCCCCCCTCCTCCTGTTGCTCTAACTTTCCACGCCTCCCCCCCCCTCCAACCCCCCATTCGTGTTTCTTGCTGTCTACACTCGGCCCTCCTGTCAGGTCCCCATTTCTCTCGCTCACCCGCTCTGTCTGACACTACACCCCTCCCTCCGCCCTGTGTTTCAAAAGATCCCACTTCGTGAGGACACTTCTGTTGGCGCTATTCTATTTTCAGTCCGTGAGGGCACTACTGTCGGCGCTATTGTATTTTCAGTCCGAATTTATTCAAGCATGCTGGGGCTTTTAGCCCCATATCAAAAAGGTAACATTACATTTAACCCCATTAACTTTACAGCTGCTGGTCTGTTTTCTAAACCCCACGTATGACTTTCTTCTCCAGTTTAGGAATTTCCTGTGCATTCTGGGACTCATAGTCCCGGGATGCGGAGGTCTAACCCACATCGAGGCCAAATTAGGCTTCACAATTTAACTTCACAACCTGGAAGCTGGCCTTGCCACACCCTATTAGCAGAACAGTATTCTCGATTCTGTTGCTCATAGCAAGCGAGGGATCGCAAGTCGGGTGGGGTCCGGACAACAGCTGTATGTCGTGAGAAGATTTGGGTCCAGAATCCAAAGGGCAGTGAAACATTTTTCAGTATGGAGAGAAGGAAAGATTTGATCTGTTCTGATTTTTTCATAGTGCCCTCTTTGCAGTGCCAGTGTAGTCTGTAATCCACCACGATGGTGCCCCTGTGTTAAATGATTTTTGCCATGTTCACCCTGTAAAAGGCAGCTCAGCACACATCGGCAGGTTTTGTGAGGGTGAAAAACCAAAACGTAATGTTTTAAAATGACATCGGGACACCTCTTGAAACACGAAAATGAATGTACGTTACCTTTGTAGTTCATACCCACATACTTTAGATGGTTGTTACATGTCAAGCGTGAATTTCTTATGCACTATGAAACCTGTAGAAGTACAAGTCGATTCTTTTTGAAAAAGCCAACATTAAAATGTGCTCAGTACACAGAACGGCCCAATAGAACTGTCAGTTTATTTCGTTTGTTACTGTTACCAGTGTACTTTTATACTTTTGTGATTCTTGAGAGGCATTGGTAACCACATGAATGTGAAAGAAATGAAAGCCTAAGAATCAACACTTTTATTGGAGGATTACTTATGGTCTTTTAAAATTAAGGGCTTCTGCTGCGCAAAATCACTCGTGCAGGACTGAATAATAAACCTTTGCTCGGTCCTGGAAACGAAAATGTAAATCCTTTGTTTACTCCGAGGGATAAACACAAGCAAATCTATATCTATACTACACTACTATTATAAAGAGAGAACTGTGTCCTTTGAGCCAGGTAAACTCGAAAAGTACACCACCAATTCAAACACCCAACACATCTTTGAAAACGTCATGGCAAGCAGAAGGACATAGGCTATATAAAAATAAAAAATATACGTTCTTTAAAAAATTTACGAATAAAAAAAAAAAGTGGTCCCATGGAAGTAGCGTCGGCCTCGACGTGCGTGATGACATCGGGAGCGCGGGGAGGAGCGGCGTTCAGGAGCAAGAGGAAGAGCGGCCGACATGAGCGCGGGGAGGACCTGCGGACAGGTGGGGAGGAGCGGCGAGCGGACAAGCGGTGAGGAGCGGCGAGAAGCGGAGGAGCAGTGGAGCGGTAAACTCAGCAGCGCGGGGAGGAGAGGCGGATGAGGTAAGTGAATCAGCCGCGGGTGCGCACCAAGGGACGGGCGGGGGCCATGAACACTGAGTGCTCAGAAAGCCTTTTCCACAAAGTCGGGACGTCGGGGGAAACAAAGCGTGGGCAGAGGCGGCCAGGACCTACGACGGGCGGGGGCCATGAACACTGAGTGCTCAAAAAGCCTTTTCCACAAAGTCGGGACGTCGGGGAAAACAAAGCGTGGGCAGAAGCGGACAGGACCAACAAAACGGCCGCTCTGCTGCGTCTCTCCTGCTGTGATGCTGCCCCCAGCCCCTTCTGCCCCGGGCAACGCCGGGGCGGGCTGCTAGTCTATACTACTATTATAAAGAGAGAACTGTGTCCTTTGAGCCAGGTAAACTCAAAAAGTACACCACCAATTCAAACACCCAAGACATCTTTGAAAACGTCATGGCAAGCAGAAGGACATAGGCTATATAAAAATAAAAAATATACGTTCTTTAAAAAATTTACAATAAAAAAAAAGTAGTCCCTTGGAAGTAGCGCCGGCCGGGACGTGCGTGATGACATCGGGAGCACGGGGAGGGGCGGCGTGGGCTCTCCCTCTCTGCCGCGCGCTGCCTCTGGTCCGGTTCGTCACTTCCCGAATGTGGCTCACAGACAAGAGGGTCCAAGGTGCTCCCCAAGCCCAGGCCAGGTTAGACTATCAGCTGTGCCCAGCCACGGCTGCTCCCCCGCCAAACACTGCCCACTTGCAACGCAGCTGGAGGGGCCTGGGATAGTCCTCCACAACTCTTCCTCCCACCCTCTCCCCCCTCCTCCTGTTGCTCTAACTTTCCACGCCTCCCCCCCTCCAACCCCCCATTCGTGTTTCTTGCTGTCTACACTCGGCCCTCCTGTCAGGTCCCCATTTCTCTCGCTCACCCGCTCTGTCTGACACTACACCCCTCCCTCCGCCCTGTGTTTCAAAAGATCCCACTTCGTGAGGACACTTCTGTTGGCGCTATTCTATTTTCAGTCCGTGAGGGCACTACTGTCGGCGCTATTGTATTTTCAGTCCGAATTTATTCAAGCATGCTGGGGCTTTTAGCCCCATATCAAAAAGGTAACATTACATTTAACCCCATTAACTTTACAGCTGCTGGTCTGTTTTCTAAACCCCACGTATGACTTTCTTCTCCAGTTTAGGAATTTCCTGTGCATTCTGGGACTCATAGTCCCGGGATGCGGAGGTCTAACCCACATCGAGGCCAAATTAGGCTTCACAATTTAACTTCACAACCTGGAAGCTGGCCTTGCCACACCCTATTAGCAGAACAGTATTCTCGATTCTGTTGCTCATAGCAAGCGAGGGATCGCAAGTCGGGTGGGGTCCGGACAACAGCTGTATGTCGTGAGAAGATTTGGGTCCAGAATCCAAAGGGCAGTGAAACATTTTTCAGTATGGAGAGAAGGAAAGATTTGATCTGTTCTGATTTTTTCATAGTGCCCTCTTTGCAGTGCCAGTGTAGTCTGTAATCCACCACGATGGTGCCCCTGTGTTAAATGATTTTTGCCATGTTCACCCTGTAAAAGGCAGCTCAGCACACATCGGCAGGTTTTGTGAGGGTGAAAAACCAAAACGTAATGTTTTAAAATGACATCGGGACACCTCTTGAAACACGAAAATGAATGTACGTTACCTTTGTAGTTCATACCCACATACTTTAGATGGTTGTTACATGTCAAGCGTGAATTTCTTATGCACTATGAAACCTGTAGAAGTACAAGTCGATTCTTTTTGAAAAAGCCAACATTAAAATGTGCTCAGTACACAGAACGGCCCAATAGAACTGTCAGTTTATTTCGTTTGTTACTGTTACCAGTGTACTTTTATACTTTTGTGATTCTTGAGAGGCATTGGTAACCACGTGAATGTGAAAGAAATGAAAGCCTAAGAATCAACACTTTTATTGGAGGATTACTTATGGTCTTTTAAAATTAAGGGCTTCTGCTGCGCAAAATCACTCGTGCAGGACTGAATAATAAACCTTTGCTCGGTCCTGGAAACGAAAATGTAAATCCTTTGTTTACTCCGAGGGATAAACACAAGCAAATCTATATCTATACTACACTACTATTATAAAGAGAGAACTGTGTCCTTTGAGCCAGGTAAACTCGAAAAGTACACCACCAATTCAAACACCCAACACATCTTTGAAAACGTCATGGCAAGCAGAAGGACATAGGCTATATAAAAATAAAAAATATACGTTCTTTAAAAAATTTACGAATAAAAAAAAAAAGTGGTCCCATGGAAGTAGCGTCGGCCTCGACGTGCGTGATGACATCGGGAGCGCGGGGAGGAGCGGCGTTCAGGAGCAAGAGGAAGAGCGGCCGACATGAGCGCGGGGAGGACCTGCGGACAGGTGGGGAGGAGCGGCGAGCGGACAAGCGGTGAGGAGCGGCGAGAAGCGGAGGAGCAGTGGAGCGGTAAACTCAGCAGCGCGGGGAGGAGAGGCGGATGAGGTAAGTGAATCAGCCGCGGGTGCGCACCAAGGGACGGGCGGGGGCCATGAACACTGAGTGCTCAGAAAGCCTTTTCCACAAAGTCGGGACGTCGGGGGAAACAAAGCGTGGGCAGAGGCGGCCAGGACCTACGACGGGCGGGGGCCATGAACACTGAGTGCTCAAAAAGCCTTTTCCACAAAGTCGGGACGTCGGGGAAAACAAAGCGTGGGCAGAAGCGGACAGGACCAACAAAACGGCCGCTCTGCTGCGTCTCTCCTGCTGTGATGCTGCCCCCAGCCCCTTCTGCCCCGGGCAACGCCGGGGCGGGCTGCTAGTATTAGTATAAAGAGAGAACAGAAACCTTTTGGCAAGGTAAACTCGGGAACCACAGTGCCAATCCACTCACCCAATACATTGTAGGAATCCTCAGGGTGTGTAGATGGACATAGGCGACTTTAAATAAAAAGAAAACGTAAATTAAAAAAATTAAATTTACAAGCAAAGTAATCCCCTAAAACTAGCGCCGGCCGCGACGTAGCGCTGACCGCGACCTACACCTGCGTAATGACGACAGGTGGGGAGGAGCAGTGACGAGCGGTGAGGAGTGGTGTGGCGGCTCAGGTAAGGCGAGGCGGGAGGCGGGAGGCGGTAGGCGGTCCGGGCAACGTCGGGGTGGGCGGGGGCCCGGGAGTGGCGGTGAAGTCCAGATCGTGGCTGAGGTAAGGCAGAGGCAGGCGGGCGGGAGGCAGGCTGGCGAACGGGCGGGCGGGGGGCGGTATAGGCAATGTCGGTGCGGGCGGGGGCCCGGTCGGGACTGCACAAAAGTCCAAAATGCTGCCCTCAGCCCCCTTCTGCCCCGGGCAACGCCGGGGCGGGCTGCTAGTATTAGTATAAAGAGAGAACAGAAACCTTTTGGCAAGGTAAACTCGGGAACCACAGTGCCAATCCACTCACCCAATACATTGTAGGAATCCTCAGGGTGTGTAGATGGACATAGGCGACTTTAAATAAAAAGAAAACGTAAATTAAAAAAATTAAATTTACAAGCAAAGTAATCCCCTAAAACTAGCGCCGGCCGCGACGTAGCGCTGACCGCGACCTACACCTGCGTAATGACGACAGGTGGGGAGGAGCAGTGACGAGCGGTGAGGAGTGGTGTGGCGGCTCAGGTAAGGCGAGGCGGGAGGCGGGAGGCGGTAGGCGGTCCGGGCAACGTCGGGGTGGGCGGGGGCCCGGGAGTGGCGGTGAAGTCCAGATCGTGGCTGAGGTAAGGCAGAGGCAGGCGGGCGGGAGGCAGGCTGGCGAACGGGCGGGCGGGGGGCGGTATAGGCAATGTCGGTGCGGGCGGGGGCCCGGTCGGGACTGCACAAAAGTCCAAAATGCTGCCCTCAGCCCCCTTCTGCCCCGGGCAACGCCGGGGCGGGCTGCTAGTTCAAATGTAAGAGAAGAATCTTCTTTAGTCCAAAGTGTTAAATTCTTTATTGTAGCAATTATGCCAAACAAGTTGCACAGCCAACGCGTTTCGTTCCTGGGCCGAACTTCGTCAGGGCATTTCAGAATTAACAGAAACGTGTCCTGAAAGTGTACAATCCAGCAAAAGTAATCACACAGTTAGTCAGACGAAACCTGGATCCTGGGGCAAGAACAACGTCGTCCCAAAGTATCTCACAAAGGATGAGGATTAACTCTTCACCAGGTGAATCCAACCCGCGTGACAGGAGTTCGGTCACACACAGCATGCCTTGTGCCCGCTGTCAGTTCTCACTTCAGGTCATACATGCCCAGGACACCTTGGGAACCCTTGGTCTTTACTTGTGACACAGTGTGCATTGTGTTTCCTGTTACACATGACATCAGGCTACATGTGCCCTTTGGCCTCTCCAGTGTGAACATGTGGCACAGAGCATGTTGACTATGTTTAGCATGGGGTATCAGGTTACACATACCATGGACATCTGGGGGACCCCTCCAGTTTGTACATATAATACATGGGGGCAGATTCATCGTTATTTCACGAAAGGACAGGATTGCACTGTATTCAAGGTGCAATCTTACTGTCCTTTCCTTGCGCCGGCGCAGTGTGCTGCCAGTTCTCACATAGACGCCCTCGCACTGTATTGAAGGGTGCCTGCGTTACCCGCAGGGTTGTTTATCTGCAGGAAGGGACGCCTTCCTGCACAAAAGCCATCCTCTGAGGTATTCTCCTCTTCCCATGTGTGCTGCAGAATGCAAAGAGGCAAAAACGAGGAGAAAGAAAGATATTTCTCCTTGTTAGGCCTCACCTGGGGGGGCGGGTGTAGCATTTTAACAGATTCTCAGGTCTATCCCTAAAGGTGAATCTGGCAATGCACCAAAATCCACTGGTGAATGCGTGGGAACAGCCACGCTACCCCCATGAAACGCCTCTCCGGGCTGAGTAACACAACCCAGCTAGTTGCTCTGCATTGCGTTACACTGGATTTATCAAGCCACGCGGGGTGGCCTTGCGCGTCTTGATAATTCTGGCCTAGTACTTGCGCCGCTCTGGCGCCCACTATCATGGTGCAAAGGTGATGCAACACAATGATAATGCTGGCCCTTGGTCCAGTGTGTCATCTGTCACATGTGACATCAGGTTACAAATGCTCAGGGCACCTGTGTGTAAATATATAACACAGAGAACATTATGCTATCTGTCATGTAAAGTTATATGTGCCTAGGATAAGTGTGGGACCCCAATCTGTACATACGACACTGCATGCATTGTGTAATCTGTCATGTGACGTCAAGTTACACCTGTGGGACCCCCGGTGTAAACATGTGACACAGAACACGTTGTGTTATGTGTAACCTGTGACGTCAGATTATGTATAACATGTAACGTCAGGCTACATGGCTAGGACACCTTTGGGAAACCTAGTGTGGACATATCACAAAGGGGACATCGTACCTGAGTGTGGGACACAGGGGACATCCGTACCTGAGTGTGGGACACAGGGGACATCCGCACCTGAGTGCGGGACATGGGGACATCCGCACCTGAGTGTGGGACACAGGGGACACCCGTACCTGAGTGTGGGGCACAGGGGACATCCGCACCTGGGTGTGGGACACAGGGGACATCCGCACCTGAGTGTGGGATACAGGGGACATCATCATCTGAGTGTGGGACACAGGGGACATCCGCACCTGAGTGTGGGACATGGGGACATCCAGACCTTTGTGTGGGACACAGGGGACATCCGCACCTGAGTATGGGACATGGGGACATCCGCACCTGAGTGTGGGACACAGGGGACATCCACACCTGAGTGTGGGACACAGGGGACATCCGTACCTGAGTGTGGGACACAGGGGACATCCGTACCTGAGTGTGGGACACAGGGGACATCCTCACCTGAGTGTGGGACACAGGGGACATCCGCACCTGAGTGTGGGACATGGGGACATCCGCACCTGAGTGTGGGACACAGGGGACATCCGTACCTGAGTGTGGGACACAGGGGACATCCGTACCTGAGTGTGGGACATAGGGACATCCAGACCTTTGTGTGGGACACAGGGGACATCCACAGCTGAGTGTGGGACACAGGGGACATCCGCAGCTGAGTGTGGGACACAGGGGACATCCGTACCTGAGTGTGGGACATGGGAACAACCGCACCTGAGTGTGGGACATGGGGACATCCAGACCTTTGTGTGGGACACAGGGGACATCCGCACCTGAGTGTGGGACACAGGGGACATCCGCACCTGAGTGTGGGACACAGGGGACATCCGTACCTGAGTAAGGGACATGGGAACAACCGCACCTGAGTGTGGGACATGGGGACATCCGCACCTGAGGGTGGGACACAGGGGACATCCACACCTGAGTGTGAGACACAGGGACATATGGATCTGTGTGTGGGACACAGGGAGATCCGTAACTGAGTGTGGGACATGGGAACACCCGCACCTGAGTGTGGGACATGGGGACATCCAGACCTTTGTGTGGGACACAGGGGACATCCGCACCTGAGTGTGGGACATGGGGACATCCGCACCTGAGTGTGGGGCACAGGGGACATCCACACCTGAGTGTGGGACACAGGGGACATCCGCACCTGAGTGTGGGATACAGGGGACATCATCATCTGAGTGTGGGACACAGGGGACATCCGCACCTGAGTGTGGGACACAGGGGACATCCACACCTGAGTGTGGGACACAGGGGACATCCGTACCTGAGTGTGGGACATGGGGACATCCAGACCTTTGTGTGGGACACAGGGGACATCCGTACCTGAGTGTGGGACACAGGGGACATCCGCATCTGAGTGTGGGACACAGGGGACATCCGCACCTGAGTGTGGGACATGGGGACATCCGCACCTGAGTGTGGGACACAGGGGACATCCGTACCTGAGTGTGGGACACAGGGGACATCCGCACCAGAGTGTGGGACACAGGGGACATCCGTACCTGAGTGTGGGACATGTGAACAACCGCACCTGAGTGTGGGACATGGGGACATCCACACCTTTGTGTGGGACACAAGGGACATCCGCACCTGAGTGTGGGACACAGGGGACATCCGCACCTGAGTGTGGGACACAGGGGACATCCGTACCTGAGTGTGGGACATGGGAACAACCGCATCTGAGTGTGGGACATTGGGACATCCGCACCTGAGTGTGGGACACAGGGGACATCCGTACCTGAGTGTGGGACACAGGGGACATCCGTACCTGAGTGTGGGACATAGGGACATCCAGACCTTTGTGTGGGACACAGGGGACATCCACAGCTGAGTGTGGGACACAGGGGACATCCGCAGCTGAGTGTGGGACACAGGGGACATCCGTACCTGAGTGTGGGACATGGGAACAACCGCACCTGAGTGTGGGACATGGGGACATCCAGACCTTTGTGTGGGACACAGGGGACATCCGCACCTGAGTGTGGGACACAGGGGACATCCGCACCTGAGTGTGGGACACAGGGGACATCCGTACCTGAGTAAGGGACATGGGAACAACCGCACCTGAGTGTGGGACATGGGGACATCCGCACCTGAGGGTGGGACACAGGGGACATCCACACCTGAGTGTGAGACACAGGGACATATGGATCTGTGTGTGGGACACAGGGAGATCCGTAACTGAGTGTGGGACATGGGAACACCCGCACCTGAGTGTGGGACATGGGGACATCCAGACCTTTGTGTGGGACACAGGGGACATCCGCACCTGAGTGTGGGACATGGGGACATCCGCACCTGAGTGTGGGGCACAGGGGACATCCACACCTGAGTGTGGGACACAGGGGACATCCGCACCTGAGTGTGGGACACAGGGGACATCCACACCTGAGTGTGGGACACAGGGGACATCCGTACCTGAGTGTGGGACATGGGGACATCCAGACCTTTGTGTGGGACACAGGGGACATCCGCACCTGAGTGTGGGACATGGGGACATCCGCACCTTAGTGTGGGATACAGGGGACATCATCATCTGAGTGTGGGACACAGGGGACATCCGCACCTGAGTGTGGGACACAGGGGACATCCACACCTGAGTGTGGGACACAGGGGACATCCGTACCTGAGTGTGGGACATGGGGACATCCAGACCTTTGTGTGGGACACAGGGGACATCCGTACCTGAGTGTGGGACACAGGGGACATCCGCATCTGAGTGTGGGACACAGGGGACATCCGCACCTGAGTGTGGGACATGGGGACATCCGCACCTGAGTGTGGGACACAGGGGACATCCGTACCTGAGTGTGGGACACAGGGGACATCCGCACCAGAGTGTGGGACACAGGGGACATCCGTACCTGAGTGTGGGACATGTGAACAACCGCACCTGAGTGTGGGACATGGGGACATCCACACCTTTGTGTGGGACACAAGGGACATCCGCACCTGAGTGTGGGACACAGGGGACATCCGCACCTGAGTGTGGGACACAGGGGACATCCGTACCTGAGTGTGGGACATGGGAACAACCGCATCTGAGTGTGGGACATTGGGACATCCGCACCTGAGTGTGGGACACAGGGGACATCCACACCTGAGTGTGAGACACAGAGACATATGGATCTGTGTGTGGGACACAGGTACATCCGTACCTGAGTGTGGGACATGGGGACATCCGTACCTGAGTGTTGGACATGGGAACTACCGCACCTGAGTCTGGGACATGGGGACATCCAGACCTTTGTGTGGGACACAGGGGACATCCGCACCTGAGTGTGGGACACAGGGGACATCCGCACCTGAGTGTGGGACACAGGGGACATCCGTACCTGAGTGTGGGACATGGGAACAACCGCATCTGAGTGTGGGACATGGGGACATCCAGACCTTTGTGTGGGACACAGGGAACATCCGCACCTGAGTGTGGGACACAGGGGACATCCACACCTGAGTGTGAGACACAGAGACATATGGATCTGTGTGTGGGACACAGGTACACCGGCACCTGAGTGTGGGACATGGGGACATCCGGACCTGTGTGTGGGACATTGGGACATCGGCACCTGAGTGTGGGACATGGGAACAACCGCACCTGAGTGTGGGACACAGGGGACATCTGTACCTGAGTGTGGGACACAGGGGACATCCGCACCTGAGTGTGGGACACAGGGGACATCTGCACCTGAGTGTGGGACATGGGGACATCCGCACCTGAGTGTGGGACAGAGGGACATCCGGACCTGAGTGTCGGACACAGGGACATCCGGACCTGAGTGTGGGACATGGGAACACTCGCACCTGAATATGGGACACAAGGACATCCGGACCTGAGTGTGGGACACAGGGGTCATCCGAACCTGAGTGTGGGAAATGGGGACATCCAGACTTTTGTGTGGGACACAGGGGACATCCGTACCTGAGTGTGGGACATGGGAACAACCGCACCTGAGTGTGGGACACAGGGGACATCCGTACCTGAGTGTGGGACACAGGGGACATCCGTACCTGAGTGTGGGACATGGGGACATCCAGACCTTTGTGTGGGACACAGGGGACATCCGTACCTGAGTGTGGGACATGGGAACAACTGCACCTGAGTGTGGGACATGGGGACATCCAGACCTTTGTGTGGGACACAGGGGAAATCCGCACCTGAGTGTGGGGCACAGGGGACATCCACACCTGAGTGTGGGACACAGGGGACATCCGCACCTGAGTGTGGGACACAGGGGACATCCACACCTGAGTGTGGGACACAGGGGACATCCGTACCTGAGTGTGGGACATGGGGACATCCAGACCTTTGTGTGGGACACAGGGGACATCCGCACCTGAGTGTGGGACATGGGGACATCCGCACCTTAGTGTGGGATACAGGGGACATCATCATCTGAGTGTGGGACACAGGGGACATCCGCACCTGAGTGTGGGACACAGGGGACATCCACACCTGAGTGTGGGACACAGGGGACATCCGTACCTGAGTGTGGGACATGGGGACATCCAGACCTTTGTGTGGGACACAGGGGACATCCGTACCTGAGTGTGGGACACAGGGGACATCCGCATCTGAGTGTGGGACACAGGGGACATCCGCACCTGAGTGTGGGACATGGGGACATCCGCACCTGAGTGTGGGACACAGGGGACATCCGTACCTGAGTGTGGGACACAGGGGACATCCGCACCAGAGTGTGGGACACAGGGGACATCCGTACCTGAGTGTGGGACATGTGAACAACCGCACCTGAGTGTGGGACATGGGGACATCCACACCTTTGTGTGGGACACAAGGGACATCCGCACCTGAGTGTGGGACACAGGGGACATCCGCACCTGAGTGTGGGACACAGGGGACATCCGTACCTGAGTGTGGGACATGGGAACAACCGCATCTGAGTGTGGGACATTGGGACATCCGCACCTGAGTGTGGGACACAGGGGACATCCACACCTGAGTGTGAGACACAGAGACATATGGATCTGTGTGTGGGACACAGGTACATCCGTACCTGAGTGTGGGACATGGGGACATCCGTACCTGAGTGTTGGACATGGGAACTACCGCACCTGAGTCTGGGACATGGGGACATCCAGACCTTTGTGTGGGACACAGGGGACATCCGCACCTGAGTGTGGGACACAGGGGACATCCGCACCTGAGTGTGGGACACAGGGGACATCCGTACCTGAGTGTGGGACATGGGAACAACCGCATCTGAGTGTGGGACATCGGGACATCCAGACCTTTGTGTGGGACACAGGGGACATCCGCACCTGAGTGTGGGACACAGGGGACATCCACACCTGAGTGTGAGACACAGAGACATATGGATCTGTGTGTGGGACACAGGTACACCGGCACCTGAGTGTGGGACATGGGGACATCCGGACCTGTGTGTGGGACATTGGGACATCGGCACCTGAGTGTGGGACATGGGAACAACCGCACCTGAGTGTGGGACACAGGGGACATCTGTACCTGAGTGTGGGACACAGGGGACATCCGCACCTGAGTGTGGGACACAGGGGACATCTGCACCTGAGTGTGGGACATGGGGACATCCGCACCTGAGTGTGGGACAGAGGGACATCCGGACCTGAGTGTCGGACACAGGGACATCCGGACCTGAGTGTGGGACATGGGAACACTCGCACCTGAATATGGGACACAAGGACATCCGGACCTGAGTGTGGGACACAGGGGTCATCCGAACCTGAGTGTGGGACATGGGGACATCCAGACTTTTGTGTGGGACACAGGGGACATCCGTACCTGAGTGTGGGACATGGGAACAACCGCACCTGAGTGTGGGACACAGGGGACATCCGTACCTGAGTGTGGGACACAGGGGACATCCGTACCTGAGTGTGGGACATGGGGACATCCAGACCTTTGTGTGGGACACAGGGGACATCCGTACCTGAGTGTGGGACATGGGAACAACTGCACCTGAGTGTGGGACATGGGGACATCCAGACCTTTGTGTGGGACACAGGGGAAATCCGCACCTGAGTGTGGGACATGGGGACATCCGCACCTGAGTGTGGGACACAGGGTACATCCACACCTGAGTGTGGGACACAGGGGACATCCGTACCTGAGTGTGGGACACAGGGGACATCCGTACCTGAGTGTGGGACACAGGGGACATCCGCACCTGAGTGTGGGACATGGGGACATCCGCACCTGAGTGTGGGACACAGGGGACATCCGTACCTGAGTGTGGGACACAGGGGACATCCGCACCAGGGTGTGGGACACAGGGGACATCCGCACCTGAGTGTGGGACACAGAAGACATCATCATCTGAGTGTGGGACACAGGGGACATCCGCACCTGAGTGTGGGACACAGGGGACATCCACACCTGAGTGTGGGACACAGGGGACATCCGCACCTGAGTGTGGGACACAGGGGATATCAACACCTGAGTGTGGGACACAGAGGACATCCGTACCTGAGTGTGGGACACAGGGGACATCCGCACCTGAGTGTGGGACACAGGGGACATCCGTACCTGAGTGTGGGACATGGGAACAACCGCATCTGAGTGTGGGACATTGGGACATCCGCACCTGAGTGTGGGACACAGGAGACATCCACACCTGAGTGTGAGACACAGAGACATATGGATCTGTGTGTGGGACACAGGTACATCCGTACCTGAGTGTGGGACATGGGGACATCCGTACCTGAGTGTTGGACATGGGAACTACCGCACCTGAGTCTGGGACATGGGGACATCCAGACCTTTGTGTGGGACACAGGGGACATCCGCACCTGAGTGTGGGACACAGGGGACATCCGCACCTGAGTGTGGGACACAGAGGACATCCGTACCTGAGTGTGGGACATGGGAACAACCGCATCTGAGTGTGGGACATGGGGACATCCAGACCTTTGTGTGGGACACAGGGGACATCCGCACCTGAGTGTGGGACACAGGGGACATCCACACCTGAGTGTGAGACACAGAGACATATGGATCTGTGTGTGGGACACAGGTACACCGGCACCTGAGTGACGGACATGGGGACACCCGGACCTGTGTGTGGGACATTGGGACATCGGCACCTGAGTGTGGGACATGGGAACAACCGCACCTGAGTGTGGGACACAGGGGACATCTGTACCTGAGTGTGGGACACAGGGGACATCCGCACCTGAGTGTGGGACACAGGGGACATCTGCACCTGAGTGTGGGACATGGGGACATCCGCACCTGAGTGTGGGACAGAGGGACATCCGGACCTGAGTGTCGGACACAGGGACATCCGGACCTGAGTGTGGGACATGGGAACACCCGCACCTGAATATGGGACACAGGGACATCCGGACCTGAGTGTGGGACACAGGGGTCATCCGAACCTGAGTGTGGGACATGGGGACATCCAGACTTTTGTGTGGGACACAGGGGACATCCGTACCTGAGTGTGGGACATGGGAACAACCGCACCTGAGTGTGGGACACAGGGGACATCCGTACCTGAGTGTGGGACACAGGGGACATCCGTACCTGAGTGTGGGACATGGGGACATCCAGACCTTTGTGTGGGACACAGGGGACATCCGTACCTGAGTGTGGGACATGGGAACAACTGCACCTGAGTGTGGGACATGGGGACATCCAGACCTTTGTGTGGGACACAGAGGACATCCGCACCTGAGTGTGGGACATGGGGACATCCGCACCTGAGTGTGGGACACAGGGTACATCCACACCTGAGTGTGGGACACAGGGGACATCCGTACCTGAGTGTGGGACACAGGGGACATCCGTACCTGAGTGTGGGACAAAGGGGACATCCGCACCTGAGTGTGGGAAATGGGGACATCCGCACCTGAGTGTGGGACACAGGGGACATCCGTACCTGAGTGTGGGACACAGGGGACATCCGCACCTGGGTGTGGGACACAGGGGACATCCGCACCTGAGTGTGGGACACAGAGGACATCATCATCTGAGTGTGGGACACAGGGGACATCCGCACCTGAGTGTGGGACACAGGGGACATCCACACCTGAGTGTGGGACACAGGGGACATCCGCACCTGAGTGTGGGACACAGGGGACATCCGTACCTGAGTGTGGGACACAGGGGACATCCGTACCTGAGTGTGGGACATGGGGACATCCAGACCTTTGTGTGGGACACAGGGGACATCCGTACCTGAGTGTGGGACATGGGAACAACTGCACCTGAGTGTGGGACATGGGGACATCCAGACCTTTGTGTGGGACACAGGGGAAATCCGCACCTGAGTGTGGGACATGGGGACATCCGCACCTGAGTGTGGGACACAGGGGACATCCGTACCTGAGTGTGGGACACAGGGGACATCCGTACCTGAGTGTGGGACACAGGGGACATCCGCACCTGAGTGTGGGACACAGGGGACATCCGTACCTGAGTGTGGGACATGGGAACAACCGCATCTGAGTGTGGGACATTGGGACATCCGCACCTGAGTGTGGGACACAGGAGACATCCACACCTGAGTGTGAGACACAGAGACATATGGATCTGTGTGTGGGACACAGGTACATCCGTACCTGAGTGTGGGACATGGGGACATCCGTACCTGAGTGTTGGACATGGGAACTACCGCACCTGAGTCTGGGACATGGGGACATCCAGACCTTTGTGTGGGACACAGGGGACATCCGCACCTGAGTGTGGGACACAGGGGACATCCGCACCTGAGTGTGGGACACAGAGGACATCCGTACCTGAGTGTGGGACATGGGAACAACCGCATCTGAGTGTGGGACATGGGGACATCCAGACCTTTGTGTGGGACACAGGGGACATCCGCACCTGAGTGTGGGACACAGGGGACATCCACACCTGAGTGTGAGACACAGAGACATATGGATCTGTGTGTGGGACACAGGTACACCGGCACCTGAGTGACGGACATGGGGACACCCGGACCTGTGTGTGGGACATTGGGACATCGGCACCTGAGTGTGGGACATGGGAACAACCGCACCTGAGTGTGGGACACAGGGGACATCTGTACCTGAGTGTGGGACACAGGGGACATCCGCACCTGAGTGTGGGACACAGGGGACATCTGCACCTGAGTGTGGGACATGGGGACATCCGCACCTGAGTGTGGGACAGAGGGACATCCGGACCTGAGTGTCGGACACAGGGACATCCGGACCTGAGTGTGGGACATGGGAACACCCGCACCTGAATATGGGACACAGGGACATCCGGACCTGAGTGTGGGACACAGGGGTCATCCGAACCTGAGTGTGGGACATGGGGACATCCAGACTTTTGTGTGGGACACAGGGGACATCCGTACCTGAGTGTGGGACATGGGAACAACCGCACCTGAGTGTGGGACACAGGGGACATCCGTACCTGAGTGTGGGACACAGGGGACATCCGTACCTGAGTGTGGGACATGGGGACATCCAGACCTTTGTGTGGGACACAGGGGACATCCGTACCTGAGTGTGGGACATGGGAACAACTGCACCTGAGTGTGGGACATGGGGACATCCAGACCTTTGTGTGGGACACAGAGGACATCCGCACCTGAGTGTGGGACATGGGGACATCCGCACCTGAGTGTGGGACACAGGGTACATCCACACCTGAGTGTGGGACACAGGGGACATCCGTACCTGAGTGTGGGACACAGGGGACATCCGTACCTGAGTGTGGGACAAAGGGGACATCCGCACCTGAGTGTGGGACATGGGGACATCCGCACCTGAGTGTGGGACACAGGGGACATCCGTACCTGAGTGTGGGACACAGGGGACATCCGCACCTGGGTGTGGGACACAGGGGACATCCGCACCTGAGTGTGGGACACAGAGGACATCATCATCTGAGTGTGGGACACAGGGGACATCCGCACCTGAGTGTGGGACACAGGGGACATCCACACCTGAGTGTGGGACACAGGGGACATCCGCACCTGAGTGTGGGACACAGGGGATATCAACACCTGAGTGTGGGACACAGGGGACATCCGTACCTGAGTGTGGGACACAGGGGACATCCGTACCTGAGTGTGGGACATGGGGACATCCAGACCTTTGTGTGGGACACAGGGGACATCCGCACCTGAGTGTGGGACATGGGGACATCCGCACCTGAGTGTTGGACACAGGGGACATCCACACCTGAGTGTGGGACACAGGGGACATCCGCACCTGAGTGTGGGATACAGGGGACATCATCATCTGAGTGTGGGACACAGGGGACATCCGCACCTGAGTGTGTGACACAGGGGACATCCACACCTGAGTGTGGGACACAGGGGACATCTGTACCTGAGTGTGGGACATGGGGACATCCAGACCTTTGTGTGGGACACAGGGGACATCCGTACCTGAGTGTGGGACATGGGAACAACCGCACCTGAGTGTGGGACATGGGGACATCCAGACCTTTGTGTGGGACACAGGGGACATCCGCACCTGAGTGTGGGACACAGGGGACATCCGCATCTGAGTGTGGGACACAGGGGACATCCGTACCTGAGTAAGGGACATGGGAACAACCGCACCTGAGTGCGGGACATGGGGACATCCAGACCTTTGTGTGGGACACAGGGGACATCCGCACCTGAGTGTGGGACACAGGGGACATCCGCATCTGAGTGTGGGACACAGGGGACATCCGTACCTGAGTAAGGGACATGGGAACAACCGCACCTGAGTGTGGGACATGGGGACATCCGCACCTGAGTGTGGGACACAGGGGACATCCACACCTGAGTGTGAGACACAGGGACATATGGATCTGTGTGTGGGACACAGGGAGATCCGTAACTGAGTGTGGGACACAGGGGACATCCGTACCTGAGTCTGGGACATGGGAACAACCGCATCTGAGTGTGGGACACAGGGGACATCCACAGCTGAGTGTGAGACACAGAGACATATGGATCTTTGTGCGGGACACAGGGACATCCGTACTTGAGTGTGGGACATGGGAACACCCGCACCTGAGTGTGGGACACAGGGGACATCCGCATCTGAGTGTGGGACACAGGGGACATCCGCACCTTAGTGTGGGACATGGGGACATCCGCACCTAAGTGTGGGACACAGGGGACATCCGTACCTGAGTGTGGGACACAGGGGACATCTGCACCTGGGTGTGGGACACAGGGGACATCCGCACCTGAGTGTGGGACACAGGGGTTATCATCATCTGAGTGTGGGACACAGGGGACATCCGCACCTGAGTGTGGGACACAGGGGACATCCGCACCTGAGTGTGGGACACAGGGGACATCCGCACCTGAGTGTGGGACACAGGGGACATCAACACCTGAGTGTGGGACACGGGGGACATCCGTACTGGAGTGTGGGACACAGGGGACATCCGTACCTGAGTGTGGGACACAGGGGACATCTGCACATGAGTGTGGGACACAGGGGACATCCGTACCTGAGTGTGGGACATGGGAACAACCGCACCTGAGTGTGGGACATGGGGACATCCAGACCTTTGTGTGGGACACAGGGGACATCCGCACCTGAGTGTGGGACATGGGGACATCCGCACCTGAGTGTGGGACACATGGGACATCCACACTTGAGTGTGGGACACAGGGGGCATCCGTACCTGAGTGTGGGACACAGGGGACATCCGCACCTGAGTTTGGGACACAGTGGACATCCGCACCTGAGTGTGGGACATGGGGACATCCGCACCTGAGTGTTGGACACAGGGGACATCCGTACCTGAGTGTGGGACACAGGGAACATCCGTACCTGAGTGTGGGACATGGGGACATCCAGACCTTTGTGTGGGACACAGGGGACATCCGCAGCTGAGTGTGGGACACAGGGGACATCCGCACCTGAGTGTGGGACACAGGGGACATCCGTACCTGAGTGTGGGACATGGGAACAACCGCACCTGAGTGTGGGACATGGGGACATCCACACCTGAGTGTGAGATACAGGGGACATGCACACCTGAGTGTGAGACACAGGGACATATGGATCTGTGTGTGGGACACAGGGAGATCCGTAACTGAGTGTGGGACATGGGAACACCCGCACCTGAGTGTGGGACATGGGGACATCCGGACCTGTGTGTGGGACACAGGGGACATCCGTACCTGAGTGTGGGACATGGGAACAACCGCACCTGAGTGTGGGACACAGGGGACATCCGTACCTGAGTGTGGGACATGGGGATATCCAGACCTTTGTGTGGGACACAGGGGACATCCGTACCTGAGTGTGGGACATGGGAACAACTGCACCTGAGTGTGGGACATGGGGACATCCAGACCTTTGTGTGGGACACAGAGGACATCCGCACCTGAGTGTGGGACATGGGGACATCCGCACCTGAGTGTGGGACACAGGGTACATCCACACCTGAGTGTGGGACACAGGGGACATCCGTACCTGAGTGTGGGACACAGGGGACATCCGTACCTGAGTGTGGGACAAAGGAGACATCCGCACCTGAGTGTGGGACATGGGGACATCCGCACCTGAGTGTGGGACACAGGGGACATCCGTACCTGAGTGTGGGACACAGGGGACATCCGCACCTGGGTGTGGGACACAGGGGACATCCGCACCTGAGTGTGGGACACAGAGGACATCATCATCTGAGTGTGGGACACAGGGGACATCCGCACCTGAGTGTGGGACACAGGGGACATCCACACCTGAGTGTGGGACACAGGGGACATCCGCACCTGAGTGTGGGACACAGGGGATATCAACACCTGAGTGTGGGACACAGGGGACATCCGTACCTGAGTGTGGGACACAGGGGACATCCGTACCTGAGTGTGGGACATGGGGACATCCAGACCTTTGTGTGGGACACAGGGGACATCCGCACCTGAGTGTGGGACATGGGGACATCCGCACCTGAGTGTGGGACACAGGGGACATCCACACCTGAGTGTGGGACACAGGGGACATCCGCACCTGAGTGTGGGATACAGGGGACATCATCATCTGAGTGTGGGACACAGGGGACATCCGCACCTGAGTGTGTGACACAGGGGACATCCACACCTGAGTGTGGGACACAGGGGACATCTGTACCTGAGTGTGGGACATGGGGACATCCAGACCTTTGTGTGGGACACAGGGGACATCCGTACCTGAGTGTGGGACATGGGAACAACCGCACCTGAGTGTGGGACATGGGGACATCCAGACCTTTGTGTGGGACACAGGGGACATCCGCACCTGAGTGTGGGACACAGGGGACATCCGCATCTGAGTGTGGGACACAGGGGACATCCGTACCTGAGTAAGGGACATGGGAACAACCGCACCTGAGTGCGGGACATGGGGACATCCAGACCTTTGTGTGGGACACAGGGGACATCCGCACCTGAGTGTGGGACACAGGGGACATCCGCATCTGAGTGTGGGACACAGGGGACATCCGTACCTGAGTAAGGGACATGGGAACAACCGCACCTGAGTGTGGGACATGGGGACATCCGCACCTGAGTGTGGGACACAGGGGACATCCACACCTGAGTGTGAGACACAGGGACATATGGATCTGTGTGTGGGACACAGGGAGATCCGTAACTGAGTGTGGGACACAGGGGACATCCGTACCTGAGTCTGGGACATGGGAACAACCGCATCTGAGTGTGGGACACAGGGGACATCCACAGCTGAGTGTGAGACACAGAGACATATGGATCTTTGTGCGGGACACAGGGACATCCGTACTTGAGTGTGGGACATGGGAACACCCGCACCTGAGTGTGGGACACAGGGGACATCCGCATCTGAGTGTGGGACACAGGGGACATCCACACCTTAGTGTGGGACATGGGGACATCCGCACCTAAGTGTGGGACACAGGGGACATCCGTACCTGAGTGTGGGACACAGGGGACATCTGCACCTGGGTGTGGGACACAGGGGACATCCGCACCTGAGTGTGGGACACAGGGGTTATCATCATCTGAGTGTGGGACACAGGGGACATCCGCACCTGAGTGTGGGACACAGGGGACATCCGCACCTGAGTGTGGGACACAGGGGACATCCGCACCTGAGTGTGGGACACAGGGGACAACAACACCTGAGTGTGGGACATGGGGGACATCCGTACTGGAGTGTGGGACACAGGGGACATCCGTACCTGAGTGTGGGACACAGGGGACATCTGCACATGAGTGTGGGACACAGGGGACATCCGTACCTGAGTGTGGGACAAGGGAACAACCGCACCTGAGTGTGGGACATGGGGACATCCAGACCTTTGTGTGGGACACAGGGGACATCCGCACCTGAGTGTGGGACATGGGGACATCCGCACCTGAGTGTGGGACACATGGGACATCCACACTTGAGTGTGGGACACAGGGGGCATCCGTACCTGAGTGTGGGACACAGGGGACATCCGCACCTGAGTTTGGGACACAGTGGACATCCGCACCTGAGTGTGGGACATGGGGACATCCGCACCTGAGTGTGGGACACAGGGGACATCCGCACCTGAGTTTGGGACACAGTGGACATCCGCACCTGAGTGTGGGACATGGGGACATCCGCACCTGAGTGTGGGACACAGGGGACATCCGTACCTGAGTGTGGGACACAGGGAACATCCGTACCTGAGTGTGGGACATGGGGACATCCAGACCTTTGTGTGGGACACAGGGGACATCCGCAGCTGAGTGTGGGACACAGGGGACATCCGCACCTGAGTGTGGGACACAGGGGACATCCGTACCTGAGTGTGGGACATGGGAACAACCGCACCTGAGTGTGGGACATGGGGACATCCGCACCTGAGTGTGAGATACAGGGGACATCCACACCTGAGTGTGAGACACAGGGACATATGGATCTGTGTGTGGGACACAGGGAGATCCGTAACTGAGTGTGGGACATGGGAACACCCGCACCTGAGTGTGGGACATGGGGACATCCGGACCTGTGTGTGGGACACAGGGGACATCCGTACCTGAGTGTGGGACACAGGGGACATCCATACCTGAGTGTGGGACACAGGGGACATCCGTACCTGAGTTTGGGACATGGGAACAACTGCACCTGAGTGTGGGACATGGGGACATCCAGACCTTTGTGTGGGACACAGGGGACATCCGCACCTGAGTGTGGGACATAGGGGACATCCGCACCTGAGTGTGGGACACAGGGGACATCCATACCTGAGTGTGGGACATAGGAACAACTGCATCTGAGTGTGGGACATGGGGACATCCGCACCGGAGTTTGGGACACAGGGGACATCCACACCTGAGTGTGAGACACAGAGACATATGGATCTGTGTGTGGTACACAGGGACATCCGTATCTGAGTGTGGGACATGGGAACACCCGCACCTGAGTGTGGGACACAGGGGACATCCGCACCTGAGTGTGGGACATGGGGACATCCAGACCTTTGTGTGGGACATGGGGACATCCGCACCTGAGTGTGGGACATGGGAACGTCCGCATCTGAGTGTGGGACATGGGAACAAGCGCACCTGAGTGTGGGACATGGGGACATCCGCACCTGAGTGTGGGACACAGGGGACATCCGTACCTGAGTGTGGGACATGGGGACATCCAGACCTTTGTGTGGGACACAGGGGACATCCGTACCTGAGTGTGGGACACAGGGGAACAACCGCACCTGACTGTGGGACATGGGGACATCCGCACCTGAGTGTGGGACACAGGGGACATCCGCACCTGAGTCTGAGACATAGGGACATCCGCACCTGAATGTGGGACATGGGGACATCCGGATCTGAGTGTGGGAAATGAGGACATCCGCACCTGAGTGTGGGACATGGGGACATCCGGACCTGAGTGTGGGACACAGGGACATCCGCACCTGAGTGTGGGACATGGGAACAACCGCACCTGAGTGTGGGACATGGGGACATCCGCACCTGAGTGTGGGACACAAGGGACATCCGTACCTGAGTGTGGGAAATGGGGACATCCAGACCTTTGTGTGGGACACAGGGGACATCCGTACTTGAGTGTGGGACACAGGGGAACAACCGCACCTGAGTGTGGGACATGGGGACATCCGTACCTGAGTGTGGGACACAGGGGACATCCGCACCTGAGTGTGGGACTCAGGGGACATCTGCACCTGTGTGTGGGACATGGGGACATCCGCACCTGAGTGTGGGACAGAGGGACATCCGGACCTGAGTGTGGGACACAGGGGCATCTGGACCTGAGTTTGGGACATGGGAACACCCGTACCTGAGTGTGGGACACAGGGGACATCTGCACCTGAGTGTGGGACATGGGGACATCCGCACCAGAGCGTGGGACAGAGGGACATCCGCATCTGAGTGTGAGACATAGGGACATCCGCACCTGAGTGTGGGACATGGGGACATCCGGACCTGAGTGTGGGACATCGGGACATCCGCACCTGAGTGTGGGACAATGGAACAACCGCACCTTAGTGTGGGACACAGGGGACATCCGCACCTGAGTGTGGGACATGGGGACATCCATACCTGAGTGTGGGACACAGGGGACATCCGCACCTGAGTGTGGGACATAGGGGACATCCGCACCTGAGTGTGGGACACAGGGGACATCCGTACCTGAGTGTGGGACATGGGAACAACCGCACCTGAGTGTGGGACTTGGGGACATCCAGACCTTTGTGTGGGACACAGGAGACATCCGCACCTGAGTGTGGGACACAGGGGACATCCACACCTGAGTGTGGGACACAGGGGACATTCGTACCTGAGTGTGGGACATGGGGACATCCGTACCTGAGTGTGGGACATGGGAACAACCGCACCTTAGTGTGGGACACAGGGGACATCCGCACCTGAGTGTGGGACATGGGGACATCCATACCTGAGTGTGGGACACAGGGGACATCCGCACCTGAGTGTGGGACATAGGGGACATCCGCACCTGAGTGTGGGACACAGGGGACATCCGTACCTGAGTGTGGGACATGGGAACAACCACATCTGAGTGTGGGACATGGGGACATCCTCACCTGAGTGTGGGACACCAGGGACATCCACACCTGAGTGTGAGACACAGGGACATATGGATCTGTGTGTGGGACACAGGGAACATCCGCACCTGAGTGTGGGACATAGGGGACATCCGCACCTGAGTGTGGGACATGGGAACAACCGCACCTGAGTGTGGGACATGAGGACATCCGTACCTGAGTGTGGGACACAGGGGACATCCGCACCTGAGTGTGGGACATGGGGACATCCGCACCTGAGTGTGGGACACCAGGGACATCCACACCTGTGTGTGGGACACAGGGACATATGGATCTGTGTGTGGGACACAGGGGACATCCGCACCTGAGTGTGGGACATGGGAACAACCGCACCTGAGTGTGGGACATGAGGACATCCGCACCTGAGTGTGGGACATGGGGACATCCACACCTGAGTGAGGGACACAGGGACATCCGCACCTGAGTGTGGGACATAGGGGACATCCGCACCTGAGTGTGGGACATGGGGACATCCACACCTGAGTGAGGGACACAGGGACATCCGCATCTGAGTGTGGGACTCAGGGACATTCGCACCTGAGTGTGGGACATGGGGACATCCGCACCTGAGTGTGGGACATGGGGACATCCACACCTGAGTGAGGGACACAGGGACATCCGCATCTGAGTGTGGGACATGGGGACATCCGCACCTGAGTGTGGGACATGGGGACATCCACACCTGAGTGAGGGACACAGGGACATCCGCATCTGAGTGTGGGACACAGGGACATCTGCACCTGAGTGTGGGACACAGGGGACATCCGCACCTGAGTGTGGGACACAGGGGACATCCATACTTGAGTGTGGGACACAGGGGATATCCGCACCTGAGTGTGGGACATAGGGGACATCCGCACCTGAGTGTGGGACACAGGGGACATCCGTACCTGAGTGTGGGACATGGGAACAACCGCATCTGAGTGTGGGACATGGGGACATCCGCACCTGAGTGTGGGACACCAGGGACATCCACACGTGAGTGTGAGACACAGGGACATATGGATCTGTGTGTGGGACACAGGGGACATCCGCACCTGAGTGTGGGACATAGGGGACATCCGCACCTGAGTGTGGGACATGGGAACAACCGCACCTGAGTGTGGGACATGAGGACATCCGTACCTGAGTGTGGGACACAGGGGACATCCGCACCTGAGTGTGGGACATGGGAACAACCGCACCTGAGTGTGGGACATGAGGACATCCGCACCTGAGTGTGGGACATGGGAACATCCGCACATGAGTGTGGGACACAGGGACATTCGCACCTGAGTGTGGGACATGGGGACATCCGCACCTGAGTGTGGGACATGGGGACATCCACACCTGAGTGAGGGACACAGGGACATCCGCACCTGAGTGTGGCACATAGGGGACATCCGCACCTGAGTGTGGGACATGGGAACAACCGCACCTGAGTGTGGGACATGAGGACATCCGTACCTGAGTGTGGGACACAGGGGACATCCGCACCTGAGTGTGGGACATGGGGACATCCGCACCTGAGTGTGGGACACCAGGGACATCCACACCTGTGTGTGGGACACAGGGACATATGGATCTGTGTGTGGGACACAGGGGACATCCGCACCTGAGTGTGGGACATGGGAACAACCGCACCTGAGTGTGGGACATGAGGACATCCGCACCTGAGTGTGGGACATGGGAACATCCGCACATGAGTGTGGGACACAGGGACATTCGCACCTGAGTGTGGGACATGGGGACATCCGCACCTGAGTGTGGGACATGGGGATATCCACACCTGAGTGAGGGACACAGGGACATCCGCACCTGAGTGTGGGACATAGGGGACATCCGCACCTGATTGTGGGACATGGGAACAACCGCACCTGAGTGTGGGACATGAGGACATCCGTACCTGAGTGTGGGACACAGGGGACATCCGCACCTGAGTGTGGGACATGGGGACATCCGCACCTGAGTGTGGGACACCAGGGACATCCACACCTGTGTGTGGGACACAGGGACATATGGATCTGTGTGTGGGACACAGGGGACATCCGCACCTGAGTGTGGGACATGGGAACAACCGCACCTGAGTGTGGGACATGAGGACATCCGCACCTGAGTGTGGGACATGGGAACATCCGCACATGAGTGTGGGACACAGGGACATTCGCACCTGAGTGTGAGACACAGGGACATATGGATCTGTGTGTGGGACACAGGGGACATCCGCACCTGAGTGTGAGACACAGGGACATATGGATCTGTGTGTGGGACACAGGGGACATTCGCACCTGAGTGTGGGACATGGGGACATCCGCATCTGAGTGTGTTCTCGGATATGTTTCACTTTTCTCACCCCTCACTTTGCCGCGATAAAATGAAGGCACCCCCCCACCTATTGACTCAGGGTCTTTGTGAAGAGTACATTGTGTGAAGGAAATATTTATTTGTAACAAGTGTATATATTGTAAACATTCCACTGCAGACTGCTAAGGACCAAAACAAGCATTGGCTGCTTTACAGTGTTTCTTCTTGTGCATCGGACTTGCGCACTCAGCCCTTCAAAGGCCTCCTTGGGCCCTTGAGGACCGTTTATAAAGAGTGGGGGCCTGTACCCCCTTTCTTCCGGAGAGAATGTGCTTACATCGCTGTTATAAAGAAAGCATTTTTTATGAATCATATTACACGCTGCATGAAATGGAATCTCATTGTTTTGAGTTATGGACAGAATACATGCTTTTAGTTTACTTCAAACAGAGATTCTTATTAAACAGAAACAATGAAACAGGTGTGATGTATTATTTTTGAAACGTCAGTCTCTCACTGGACATCGATTCACCAAAATGCCAGTGGTAGCGGAGGTGACAACATGAACTGGCCCTGCCCCAGTGAAATCACTTGGCCTTTAACTCTGATAATATAGGGCCATATTATCAAGAAAGGGCGATACATTACCGCCACTTTTATCGGCAGGAAACGGGCTTGATAATATGCTGTGGAGAATTCCAATAGAAGTCCATGTACTGGTGTGAACCTGGGCTTCGATGGGAATTCACAAGGCCATATTATCAAGCCCATTATCGCGGGTAGGAGACCCCACAATGAAAGTTATTTTTGCTGGTACTCCCAACCCTGTTTTAACTCACATTAACATCACACACCACTTATTCATCTACACTCACTAAATCTCTCAACCCACCCCCCCACCCCCCTCCCCGGCACCAAACGGCTATTTGGAAAAAGATCTCCGCCAAAGTGCCCCTCATCGGGAGCCCGTCAGGCATTTCAGCGCCGGCCAGACGAGGAGCAGCCCGATGATGAAGCATGACACCCAACTGGGGGTGTGATGGATTTACATTCCAAAGAAATGAATTTCCATTTTTTTGACTCTGTAGCCTACTGTCCCTTTATATTGCTAAATTCTAGATCATTCAGGAACAGCACAACTTTAATTTTCATATTGCATTTGGGCAACTGTGCTGGACCTTATGTATAAAAGCCCTTTGTTCATTCTATTTGTGAATGTACAACCTTATATGTCCAGAACAGAACCCCAAATCCCCAGGCATGTCTGGGTGCAGCCCTATTTGTCCTGACACATAGGTCATGTCTTCACATGGACAGCCACCCCATAAGATCAGAAGGTATGGCCGAGGCCTGTGTGGGGCTCCAGTTTAGTCACAGGGCCTCATTTATAAACTTTTGGCGTGGGGTAGCAATGCAAGCCTTCCTTCTGTGCTGCCCTACACCAAAATTAAAGAGCAGGAATGCGCTGTATCTATCTATCTATCTATCTATCTATCTATGAGATATGCCACATTCATGTCCTCTTCCACTGAACTGGTGCATAAGGGGCTGCCATGCACCAACACAGGGCGTCTGTGCTGTAGGGATGATTGTTTTTGTGTAGGAAAGGGCAACATCCCGCACAACAATCACAAGAAGATTTTTCCTCATTCCATGTGTGCTGCAGAATACAGCGCACTTGGAAAAAGGAAACAAGCATTTGCAGTGCAATAGGTCTTGCTTTCGTTAAAGTTGGAGCTGTTGACGTTGAAAATGACAATGTTTTTTACTTTTGCTTTTTTATTTGCAGTGAGCGGATTGATCATATCCGCATAGCACTATTGACATTGGTATGACCTTCTGGCACTGGAGTACGAGTCAAAGGGAAATAGGTTACGGGGAGGAGAGATAAGAGTAATATGCTGCCTGGAAGAAAAAGTAGCAACATCCTGGAAAAAGCAAACACATATAGGGAATGCAAGATCAAGTAAAGCATTTGAAATGAAAACAGGAACAACATGGTTAGTGCGGAGCTCGCAGACTGCTGTGACATGCTGCTGCCAAAGGAAAGGCACAGGAAGGTGCAGCTCCTAAGCTGCAACTAAATTTAAAGTGTGGCACTAGTAAAACGCCCACTGGGCTGAGAGTCTAAGAATGTTGAAAGTGATTACAAACATGGATGTGGGTGAGCCGCGCTCTGCAGAAAAAAAGAAAGTCTCGGCCGCCTAACTTAAAGATAAATCTCTGCATGCCGTACTGCAACAATTATAAACAAGTGGTCCCCAAAGGAACATATAAATATTTACAGCATAACAAAACTGTCGTTAGGCAGTGCTCCTGACTGAAAATCGTAAGTGCTGCATCGGGAGCGCCAACCAATGAGGAGCCAGCAAAAAAGAGTGACACGGGAGTGCACCAGTGCCAAGCTGTAGGTGGAATTACACTCTGTATAGTGATTACAGCAGGTCTTTCAGACCGGGCATACGTGCTGCTTAGGCTCGACCTAAAAATGTGGAGAATGTTCTGGTGTATAGAATGTCTGATAACAATCCATAAAACGATTCAAGATTTCAGTATCTTTGAAATGCCCATTTCATTTCCCTCTTTATCAGTAATGGTATCAATTTTAGATTTTTGTTTCTTTACTTTCAAGTAATTAGCTAACATTTTTCTGGCTTTATTGTGGCCACCATAGTATTTTGCATTTATTTTTAATAGCCGACCAGATGCATCATTCAAATCCAATTTGGCCTGAATAACGCGTTTTCAAGAAGTGTCTCTCCTGGAGGTGTAATATTTGTGTTCAAGTTGCTTAAATGGAGCTAATTGAAGTGAAGATTCCCCAATAGACTTCATCTTTTTAGTTGCAAAATAATCTATAATATAACCTCTGGCTGTTTCTTAAAAATCATCACAATCAAAACAAAAAGAAGTATCTGGATTAATATTAGTATCAAAGAATTCTCTTAAAAAAACTTCTAATTGTTCCACAACAATGTTATCTAGGCTATTATTAAAAGGCCATGTATTGGAACGGGACGCGTCCAACAGCAGAAGCAGATCAACGATAACTGGTGCATGATCTGAAATCAAAATAGAGTTAATTTCATCACTCACTAAAGAGGTAAGTAAGTTATGGGTCAGGAAAATATACTATATTCTGGATTTAGAATGGTGAACCGGAGATTACAAAATACATTCAATATCACTCAGGTTGTAAACCCCCATGCATCGATTAGCCCTATAGACAGAATTAGTTTCAACATGTTTTTTGTATTTTTATTGGGTACATATTTAGCAGTAGAGCATCTGTCTTTAAAGGGGCCCACAAGTTGATTACAGTGACTACCAACAACAAAGTTAGTATTTGAACATAACATTGATGTAGAAGAAATCTGTTCCCAAAATGTAATCTTTACCAGTGGTCTGTGTGAGAAGCTGACCTGGTATATGGTGTCCACTAATGTAAGTGGGCAGCTTGCACCAGTCCAGACTACCCTTATGGTGATTTGAGAGGTCTTAGACAACCTTAGAAAGCTCTCTAAGTGGTAGTTGTGGAGAGCAGCCTCCAGGCTTAGTCCAGAAGGAGTGTAAATCAGCTTGTTTCAGCAAAATGCAGTCTTATAGTATAGATTAAGTGAAAAAGAACCACACAAGGAATTTATAAAAATACTAGCAGCCCGCCCCGGGGGGCTGGGGGCAGCATTTTGGGCTTTTGTGCAGTCCCGGCAGGGCCCCCGCCTGCCCCGACATTGCCTATACCGCCCCCGCCCGCCCGTTCGCCAGCCTGCCTCCCGCCCCCCTGCCTCTGCCTTACCTCCAGCCACGATCCGGACTTCACCGCCACTCCCGGGCCTCCGCCCTCCCCGACGTTGCCCGGACCGCCTACCGCCTCCCGCCTCGCCTGAGCCGCCACACCACTCCTCGCCGCTCGTCACCGCTCCTCCCCGCCTGTCGTCATCACTGAGGCGTTCATGTGCCACAAGAAAAGCTAATGGTGGTAAGGTGCACATTGGCCATGGCCTTGTCTTCCCCCTCCACCCTTGGTCTACGTCATTCAAGGTTTCTTGAAGGGTACGGTCGGTGTCCCAGGAGCAGAGCGCACGCAGTCGTGCCATGGGCGTCAGCCGCCGGGGCCACGTGCCGTCCGACACCGCAACGATAGCTCAGGTGTTGCGTGCTTATCTAGGTTCCTGATCGATACTGTGACCTTATGCCCCTATTCGGCTATAAACCCATTTATTCCCTATATTGGCATAACCGTTCAAGTACGATTTTCTGAAAAGTCATCTCTGGCCTCACACGAACAGAGCCACATTCCAGCATGACTCTCTGCTACTTCCTCTGCGACCAATTAGTGCAATGACAGAGCAGCAGTCACTATCTGATATTCCTAGATAACAATCCGAGTTCTTCAACAAGATAAAAACTTAGCAAACCTGGAAATCCCCGCTTGCTATGTTTTGATTAGTAATGGAACTCTAATGAGCAACTGATAACTGTCACTTCCTAGTGACATCTTTAATTGACGTCTTATGTCCAGCAAACTTGCGTCAAACCCGGCACCTGTCAGGTATAAATATTACCAACGTTGCCTTAAGCAATGAGAGAAATACGAGCTGTGAGTTCGTTGCCTGTTGCTGATGCCAGCTGCCTGCATGACCCCGTGTTGGTAAAAACTAGCACTCTGTCGCTGCAGCCTGCTATCCTGTGGTGGTGAAGCTGCTGATTACCATTATCGCCGCTACAGCGCGAACTATGGTGCAGTACGCTTGAGGAGCCGAGCAGCCGTCCTCTGCGAAGACATCCAGCCCAGCTGCCCGCGGACGCTGTCACCCCTCCTTCCTCGGCACGCTGAGAGAAGCCGCTGCATTTCTCGTGCAGAGAAATCCAGTCCCGGCGCTTCCGGTTTACCCTCGCGGGTGACTGGGATATCGAGAGAGACCCCTGAAGGAGATACCAATCCTCCATCATTCTATTCAGAGGTATGGTGTTGACTAAACCCTTAGACGAGAATTCTTGAAACAAACCTTGGCAAAACCAACTTAACTTAAGCTACTTACTTACTCCCCTTTTCACGTGTTAGGCTTAGGTCAGGCACACTGGGGTAGGCTTAGTTAGAAGCACCAGTTGAGTATGTTAGCCTAATGTATATATGACTGTATATATGTTTTATTACTTTTAAACCATTGTATGGCTAAGAAACCATATCAATGCTTTTACAGTTCTATTTCGCAATACTTATCTTACTGTACGTACTTTTTATAATAACAGTTATTGCAATTGTGGCAATACATTTCTCTTGTACGAGAAGAAAGACTGTTCAATAAATGTTAACCTTTATTGATACACGCCCGTCTCTCTATTCTCTACATCTCGTGAAAGTAAACTGCACTAGACTGACTGAGTGAAATCTATGTCTATTGTTTCACACGACCCAAGAGATTGACTCTTGATCTGAGGAGCAAAGTTGTCATGTTGCACGGTTGTTGGAAAACTGAATCCCTTCTTGTCTGTGCCAAGGAAGCTGATCACTTCCTATGCAGAGAAGAAAGTTTCCAGTGACCTCTGAGCTAGTTGGTAACACAACCCAATTAAGTTTAGCATAGTCAGTGGAGGCCTGGAATATCCGCAGTTCCACGTCGATACTACTGTTTATGTTATTCCAATGCGCAGGGCCTAGTGGGAAACTAGGAACTACACTACATGGCGCCCAACGTTTGGTAAGGCGATAAACTAACGCAAGACTTATAGAGTAACTCAGTCGTGCATATTTCACAGACCCCTTTCTCCCGTAAAAACTCCAATAGACGTCTGGAGTGGGTGAAAGGTTAAAATCCGCCCGACCTTAGTAGGAAGAGATTCCTATGTAAAGCTCCGGTTTATTCAACGTTGAAGGATACAGTGTTCCAAAATATTGTGCACCTAATCTTTGTTTCCTTGGAGACCTACTCGGCAAACCTGCATTTTTTAAAATGTCAGTAGAAAACGGAACCTCTGGGGCCGCAGTAGATGCGACTCAGCAAGGTCCCGAACAAGCAGACCCGGATGCTATTATCATCCCGGTCCAGTTGAGAAGATCTATAACTTTAAAACTTATAGAAAACGGACTGACACCTCAGGGTGGTACAGTAATTTTCGTGATAGAGGCTCACGAGTATCGGCAGACAGAGGTATTCTATTCATGGATAAACTTTCCAGCGGCAAACGCTGCAACACAAGAGTTTCACTATTACAAAATAGAGGAACCTCCGGGAGAGTACGCTCCTTTCGAGGAGGTTGAAATCCCACTTAAATTTCAAGAGCACCTGCTCTGGTTTAATGGCGCCCTAAAACACAATAATCACATAACTAGGCTCGGTCCACTAGGTAGACCAGGAGCAACGTGGCCGGTTCTAGCCAGCTACACACCACATCCTGACATTGTAAGAATGTCAAGAGAAGAGCTGTTAGCACAGCTGAACACATTAATAAAAATACATAGGCAATTAGTCCAATATGTAATGCGGACTGCAACAGTCCAGCCAGCTGTTAATTCACACCAGCTGACCCCTCATCAGGGGAACACAAATAAAATTACACCACAGAACATACAGTCATGTCTTGGTAAAACACCCGTAAAACGGGAACAAATTCCTTTCTGGTTAGCACAGAAAATCACTCAAATAGAGGCAGTATTTCCTGATACTACCCCTATTGAGAAACACAGAATCTTGACCATCTGCCTTCCTATGGGAATCGCACCACACGTAGAGGACTGTGACACATGGGGTACAGTCTTTGCTTCCATTTACACAAAAACACACGGTGTTCCGTCTATGGCGGTAATACCAGAAGTGCTAAAACAGATTCAAAATGAATTCGGTCCAGAGCCCGCTTTAAATCTGGGTATGAAATTACTGAAAGATTTCAAGCAGGTCACAGCTATATTATTAGCCAACATAAAGGGAGAAGCAGCATCTGTGGCGATTCGCCAGAAGTTGAGGGAAACAGATATAAAAGATCCTGTTGAGCTTGCAAAAATCATAGAAAAATGCTATGAAGAATTAGGTAGAGACAGCTTGGGTGGAAAACCAGTTAAGCCCCATCTGCTCGAAAATCCTGAAAAATTATTTATTAAAAATAATTTAAACACTCCTAAAAAGAGCTGGGATGGAAATAAACAATCCACTCCCAAGGAAAAAGTTTTCCAGTCCAGAGGAAGGTCTCCTCGACGGAGGGAAAGAACTCCGACTCGAGAACGCCAGTCTCCCCAACGGGAGCCCTCTGAGAAAAGATATAACCTTAGAAATAGGGATAATCTAAAAAAAACTGATAGATATCAAAGTATTGATACACGTCCCTCTCGATCTTCTCCACAGAATTCGGAAAGAAGAGGACGGTCAGACCCAGGAGAGCACACCAAGTCCAAAGACAAGGAACCTGCTCAAAATAAAAAAATCTCAATTTCCTAAAAAGAAGGTAGCCAGTATTAGAGTAATCAACCATGCCGAGAATACTGAGGACACAGTTGAAAAACGGGGAGTGGGCATTGACAATGTTGGACAGTGCAGCAGAAATCAGTATAGCGCGCAAGATCTTGATGAGTCATCTGGAGACAGTGGACACGAATGAATTCATTCAGGTTGAAACTGCCGACACCAGACTTAGCGAGCCCCATAAAATATACGAAATAACATTGCGTATGGAGGGTGATAAGACTAGGAAAATTAAGGGTCTATTTTGGGATAAGCTCTCAAAAGGCTATGATATTCTGTTAGCTGAAAAAGATTGGCCCCCGGAGTTTGTCAGGGAGTGCCCTCGTGGCGAAGAAGTAATTATGCCTGCCTTCTCGAATCACATACCGATTCACAAAAAATACACATATGCAAGGAAATGGGCAGTAGCCCAGGCACCTGCATTGTATAAAAATCATGTAGGATGGGATGAGGACTCACCGCCTCACAAAATCCAGCTAAAAAGTGAACCAACTGCCCAACGGCAGTATCCCATAAAGCAAGAAGCTAAAAAACAGGTCAGGGAGATCTTAGATCAACTTGAATACCAGGGGGTGATTGAAACATGCACCTCTCAAATGAACAATCCTTTGTTTCCTGTCTCCAAGCCAGACAATTCATATTGTCTAGTTTTGGACTACAGACACCTTAATACATGTTGCAAAACTTTTGCAGTACAAAACTTGCATAGTGCAGCCCTAATGAATAACATAGTTAGGAAAAAATATAAAACGACATTAGACATATCTAATGGTTTCTTTTGTCAAAACATTGCACCAGAAAGCAGATATTTGACCGCTTTCTCCGCATTTGGGTCGCAGAAAAAATTCTGTCGACTCCCACAGGGGTTCAAGAACAGCCCAGGACTATTGTCAGCTAGGGTAACAGAGTTACTACAAATCTATGATGATGAAGCATTATCTTACGTAGATGATATTTATCTCACAGACGACGACTTGGATACTCACTTGAAAAGAGTGAACACCATTATACTTGGGTTCGCAGCAGAGGGTTACAAATTCAACTTTAAAAAGTCCCGAATTGCCCATCTGACAGTACTATTTTTAGGGTACGAATTATCAAGTGAAGGGAAAAGCCTAGCGGACAACTTCTTAGAGAAGTGCGCTGTACTCCAAGCTCCAAAAACGCTGAAGAATTTACAATCCATTCTAGGTTTTCTTAATTTCGGAAGAACTTACATTCTAAATTACGCAGAGAGGGTTAAACCTCTCTACGAACTAATTAAACCTGATTTTAAACAAATCAATTGGACTCAAAAACACACAGAAATTTTGAGATCACTGCAAACAGACATGTTAGCAAAAACAAAATTAGATACACGTGACAACACACGTGATCTCGTAATCCGAGTCATCCCAGGAAGATGCGGATTCACATACCTAACCTCTAATGAGGGAGAAAAGGTACCAATTTCAATTAAATCTCACTTGTACACACAAGCAGAAAAAACATTCAGTCACACAGAAAGAACTGTGAACGCAGTGCAAATCGCATTAGCAAATGAACGAGAACTAGCACACGGCAAAAGGATTAACATCCTCACAGCGGAATCCGCCTTCGAGGCGCTATTCAGCCCAGTAAACCTGCCTACAGTGAGACTGGATCCAAAATGGATACAGTGCATAGATTCTCTAGGAGCGGAAGACGTGAAATACTATTTCGCCCCGCAATACGAAGAACTGAATGATTTAGAGTATGAAGAAGAATATCCTCTGCCAATCGAAATTCTGCCTCTCCCACTATATGCCTGTATAATCTATACAGATAGCTCTGTACAGCATTTCAACGTAGAGAGAAAATCCTACGATGCAGCATGTGCAATCATTAAATGTCGTTGGCTGTGCGGTAAAATCAAACCGAAAATAACAAAAACTGAATCAGTAAAATACTGTTCGGCTCAAAGAACTGAAATCAGATGTTTAAAGATGGCGCTCGAAAATGCAGAACGCGAATTCCCCACACTTATAGTGTGCGATTCTCATTTTTGCGTCAATTCTTACAATAACAAACTGCAGAGTTGGATCAAAAACAACTACAAAGATGACACAGGTGCCACAATAAAGCATAAAAAGCTCTGGAACGAGGTAGCTCTTTTAAGTAAAGAACTACAAAAGACTCACGTGATTCACGCACAGAGTCTTCGACGTGATGGCGTTCACGTTGCAGGGAATTCATTGGCTAATACAGCCACAGCGGAAGCAACTAAACCGGCTTCCGTAGCCACAAAAAAGCGTACAGATAAATACATAGACGGGGAAACCATGCTGGCAGTAAAAACGACCGTAAAAGGCGACTGTGCAGCACTACCCGTAAACTATTCACTCAATTATGCATACATAATCGATGCAAACTCCGTTCCTTTTGCTCGAATCCCTGGAGTGGGGGATAGAGTAATTCCAAACATGAACAGGAGAATATTTTTAATAGCAGACGCACATATGGGTTTGGGTTTGAGACACCAAACAATTAAGGTTTCTCTGACTGAATTACAATCAGTATATTGGTGGCCGGGAATGAGTGTAGAACACCAAATATATGCAAACAACTGTGAAAACTGCAATAGGGATCGCAGTAGTGAACAATGCTACCGGCTACCGATCAGAAACAGCGTAACGCTGCCTGCACCCCAACCTGCGTCCTATTAATTAGTTAAGACGAAAAGCACTTTAAAAATGAGTCCTCCAGCACTCGGCTGACGCCTAGAACTGTTATAAAAGATTTGCGAGTCTTTATCGGCCCATACGCAATTACCACGTTCCATTCTGACCAGGGTCCTGCTTTCAGCTCTCGAGCTTATAAGGAGGCCATGGCTAGCATGGGAATTGGGTTGCGGTATTCTTGTCCGTCGCATCCCGGAAGGGAATAGTGTGGTAGAAAGAAAAAACCGTGACATAAAGCAATCTATAACAGCGAAGGTATTAGGTTCAGGCGCTGGGTGGGTCAAACATTTAATAAGTGTCCAGACTAGTCTTAACAACATGCCAAGAAATTCTCTAAAAGGTTTCAGCCCATACGAACTATTGTTCGGAATTAGAATGAACGTTCAGGACCTCGATAGTCAGATGTCAGTGGTACAAGAAGAAAAAACGCACTTTGATGTAAAAGACCGTTTGGCTGTTTTACAGGAACTGAATGAAACAAGAAAATCATTAAGCAACATAAAGTTAAAGCAACAGCCAAGTACCACTGACGAGGCACCACCCGCAGCAGCCCCAGCAGGGCCTGTCTGGATTACAAAGATTGGGGATCTAGTCAGAGAAAAGATCGCGGTTAAGAAGGAATTTGGGCCTTCTTACAGAAAAGCAGTACCTGTCTTAGCAGTCACCGGAACAAGATCAGTTGTGCTACCGCCCCTTGCTGGTAAAAAGGAGAACAGAGTCGTGTCTATCGATCTGGTAAAACCACAAGCATGTGGCCTATAATCAACAGTAGGCCCAGTGGACTCCCAAGAAACAACAGAATACCCAAACTTGCAACAATCCAAGAGGTTCAAACTGAAAGACTAATCACATTCGATCAGCCTGCAGTGCACAATGAAGGACTATGCAATAATGCCATGGAACTCGTGCCTCTTGAAACACAGATTGAAACAGTTCGTCAAGATACAACACCAGTCTACAATGATGTGGCATCAGAAAGTGCTACCGAGAGACAGATTGAAAGAACAATCCCATCAATTGACAGAACTGCCTCTGGTTATTTCATCAACTTCGACAACTTCTCTGAAGATTTAAATGACCCCGAAGTGATGCCAGAAACAAAAAAGTCTTTTAAAGAAAAAGCAACAGAACTCTTTCATCAATTGAAGAAAATCTACCTTGTTTCCCCTTGGCTAGAGTTCTGGTTCGGTCTAGGTGTATTTTTCCTCCTGCTTTGGCTCATCATGGTACTGTGTTTGGGAAAATTCATTGAAGGAAAATATATTACAATGGACACAGCAAGTCAGAACATCAACCTAGTCCTGAAACCACACAGATCATCCCACGTGAAGAAAAGAGAACTGTCAACAGTAAATGTCACAGCAATTCCAATACCTGGTGGGGTAGTATGGGAGAAAACAGACTATGAGATCTATGGTCCGGTCGAAATCCTGAAGTATCCTCATCAACTAAAGGTTTCCTTAAGTGACTTTATGACACCAAGTACATTCTCTGATGATTGGGACTTTAACAGTATTAATGACATGATGTCTGATTTAGTGATGTCAGCTAGATTCACAGATCATGATTATTTACAAGGTTCATCTAGTTATGAGCAGTTATTCTGTTACACCCACTATGGGGATCATTACTTGCATAAATCTGCACAGCCTAGAAATGTTTTTATGTATAATCAATGGGAACATTGTTCTACACCACCTAAAAGCAGTTCTAAAGCATTTTTTGAGAAATTCAAATACTTCTCAGGGTTTAACACCAGTGATGCAGAAACGTTTTATTACAAACTGTTAGATAAAACAGGAATGAAAACAATGCTGACAAATTCTAAATTGATATATTCAGAAGCATTTTATGACAAAATGATGACATTTGGTTTTGATTATTGGAAAAATAATATTGAAACGAAAACGATTTGGGGTACAAAAGATTGGCAGGTGCAAGGCATTGAAGCACTATTTAGAACCTGCATGATACCAGAACAAATGTTATTTTTAAATGACACAGTACACCAAACATCTTGTCTTGGCCTAGCTAAGAACAAAGAACTTAAAACACCGTCTATACCAAAGCCAATACCTGAAAATACAACAGCTGATATTGAGTTAGACGTGTCACAAATTTTACATTTCAACAGAACACATCCTGATTGGAAAAAATGGTTAATCTGGCCTACAGACACAAATAGCTGTCAAGATAGGTTCCTGAACAAAACACAGGGTTTAAAACTGACCAGATTAGACTCAAGATATTCCCAGAGACAACATCCAGGGATTATAACAACATACAGTGTAGGGAAACTCTGCCTAGAATGGCTAGCTACATCCACACTGGCTGAAATTAAGCAACACTTGTCTTTACTAAAAGATGGTGCTGATTTGCGCGATTTCATTCTTGGACCACGCAAACAGCGTCAAAAGCGTTTCATAGCGACCAGTATCTATGCAGCTTACAACGAGGCTTGGAAAGTAAAGCAAATTGAAACTGCTGAAAAAATACGAGAAATTGATCGTATTAATTTGGAGAAATCACTTTCTGTGGTAGACAATGAGTTAATGACTCTGTCTTCCAGAATATATTCTTTGGACAATATTGTATCCTCTGCCTTTGATGTGATAGACAGAGATTTGCTAATGTTACAACATGGCCAGTCTCAATTACGCTCTATTATAGAACTAGGCTGGACGCTGCAAAACCTTCGTTCAAGCTATGTGCCTTGGCGTTTAATCAACACAACGTCATTATTTTCCAGTTTTAACCTTACTGATAAACAGATCAGTTTGGCACAGAAAGGAGCAGACTATACAATCCTGAGCATCGAAAGACTCGAGAGATTACCATTGACAATGACAGAGAGTCCTGTCATTGAATGGATAATACACGGAATTATCACAATTCCGATAACAACTTTCCGCTTTAAAAAATGCCTTGAGTACATACCTGCTGGCCAATATGAACAATTGGGTAAAGGATATGTAAAATCCATATGGAAATTACCATACACTCATTCTTGCTATAGTGACAGCGACAAAAATGTATTTCTTAGTGGTGAGAACTGTAAACATTCACTAAGCGGTATACTTTTGTGTCAGGGTATTAATTTACACGGAGCATGTGATGGAAATTCAAACAACCTTTCATGCCACCAGCCAGTCACACCTGCAACTCAGATAGAGCCCTTCTTTATGCAACTCGCAAACGGGAGTTACATTCTTAGAACGGATCACAGGTGCTGTGGCCTCGCGCCAGGGAAAAGCTATCTAGTACAAGTTACGTCCATGGTCAAATGTTGCATGCAAGCATTGTTCCCGAGTGGGCCTCCAGACATAGTGACTCCCCTCTGGCCTCGTCTGAATCTCTATTCTATACGAATTGATACATTAAGCAAAATGAAATCTGTGCTTTTACAGACAACAGTGCCTATAACGTCATCTAAAGAGACGTATGATCTTCTAGTCGCAAGGACGGCTACTGAAGTCCATGACCTTTTATCAACGAATTGCCCCGTGCATTTCGTAGAAATGTGCAGCCAACTCCTTAACATGTCTAGTGCAACAAGCATCCCAGGCATATTTAAGACAGTCTTTACGGGACTGCTAACACCCTTCCAGGCAATTTTGGGAATCTTTCCTAATTTTGTGCACTCCATTTTTGGCGGCATACCACTATTTTTGGGACTCGTTGCAGGGATTCTATTTTTGACCATCCTGCTACGTTATGGCAAGCCTCGGCTCAGACATAGCTCCCATGGGAATGGAAGAGACAATCCTAGCAATGCGCTACAGGGACAGGATAACTGACGTCCTCGGATTGGCCAGGCTGAGAGATCTAAACATGACCTGGTTCCTTTCATTCAGACCGATATGGCAAAATTGCATTTTACCTGTGCTACGGTGTATGCTTTGCGGCGATGAATGCGTGTTGGACATCTGTCTTTCACTCCCATCAGCAGTACCAATGGACGTCGATACTTTGCTCAGTCCAATAACGGCTCACGCATTGTGTTGTCCCCAGCGGCTACCAATCCTGATGACAGCATTCGTGGAGACTCCTGTACTACAGCCAAGTGGTAACAGTGGAGCAAGTGACAAAAGCAACATCATCCAGGTACAGCGAGCTGTGAGCATTGCTGCTCCCGAATATGATGACAGCAATCATTCTCACACCTGCCAAGTTACAGCGCTATCTAATTTGGTTGAACTATCACCTGATTTTGTAGAACAATTCTTTGCGAGCCTGTCTGATACGATGTTCTCACCCACAGAGAAACAATAACTTTTAGAAACTTTTCCGACACACAGCGTTCCCATGAACTCTGAATTCGGCCTTCAGTTTTGATCAACAAAAACTGCCAGGAGCTTTGGAAATCTATTTTCTTTGAATTGGACAATTTTTCCAATATTGACCTTTTTTTGGCACGACCAATTCTTTGCTTAACGTAAAAACTATTCTTAGAGAACAGAAGCTTCACACTTCTATTTCTAAAAACACATCTAGAGACATAACAACATAACACCAGCCTCTAGCACACATGTTATTACAATGCATTTTTATGTGATGATTTATCTCGCTTTTCTTCTGTCAGAGATACTTCATGTGTAATTCTTTTTGCATAATCGTTCATTGATTTCATATGCAATACCTTTTGAATGATTACTATGCTTTAAAAAACGTACAGTACCTAAATTCCATGTATTACAAGTACGCCTATTTCGAATGCATTTATGTATTTTGGGGTTGGGCAATGTTACACATGCATCTAATTGCTTAGTTTTAGTAATTTTGATGGACATGAAAACGTGGAGTGGGTGTTGCGTGCTTATCTAGGTTCCTGATCGATACTGTGACCTTATGCCCTTATTCGGCTATAAACCCATTTATTCCCTATATTGGCATAACCGTTCAAGTACGATTTTCTGAAAAGTCATCTCTGGCCTCACACGAACAGAGCCACATTCCAGCATGACTCTCTGCTACTTCCTCTGCGACCAATTAGTGCAATGACAGAGCAGCAGTCACTATCTGATATTCCTAGATAACACTCCGAGTTCTTCAACAAGATAAAAACTTAGCAAACCTGGAAATCCCCGCTTGCTATGTTTTGATTAGTAATGGAACTCTAATGAGCAACTGATAACTGTCACTTCCTAGTGACATCTTTAATTGACGTCTTATGTCCAGCAAACTTGCGTCAAACCCGGCACCTGTCAGGGTATAAATATTACCAACGTTGCCTTAAGCAATGAGAGAAATACGAGCTGTGAGTTCGTTGCCTGTTGCTGATGCCAGCTGCCTGCATGACCCCTTGTTGGTAAAAACTAGCACTCTGTCGCTGCAGCCTGCTATTCTGTGGTGGTGAAGCTGCTGATTACCATTATCGCCGCTACAGCGCGAACTATGGTGCAGTACACTTGAGGAGCCGAGCAGCCGTCCTCTGCGAAGACATCCAGCCCAGCTGCCCGCGGACGCTGTCACCCCTCCTTCCTCGGCGCGCTGAGAGAAGCCGCTGCATTTCTCGTGCAGAGAAATCCAGTCCCGGCGCTTCCGGTTTACCCTCGCGGGTGACTGGGATATCGAGAGAGACCCCTGAAGGAGATACCAATCCTCCATCATTCTATTCAGAGGTATGGTGTTGACTAAACCCTTAGACGAGAATTCTTGAAACAAACCTTGGCAAAACCAACTTAACTTAAGCTACTTACTTACTCCCTTTTCACGTGTTAGGCTTAGGTCAGGCACACTGGGGTAGGCTTAGTTAGAAGCACCAGTTGAGTATGTTAGCCTAATGTATATATGACTGTATATATGTTTTATTACTTTTAAACCATTGTATGGCTAAGAAACCATATCAATGCTTTTACAGTTCTATTTCGCAATACTTATCTTACTGTACGTACTTTTTATAATAACAGTTATTGCAATTGTGGCAATACATTTCTCTTGTATGAGAAGAAAGACTGTTCAATAAATGTTAACCTTTATTGATACACGCCCGTCTCTCTATTCTCTACATCTCGTGAAAGTAAACTGCACTAGACTGACTGAGTGAAATCTATGTCTATTGTTTCACACGACCCTAGAGATTGACTCTTGATCTGAGGAGCAAAGTTGTCATGTTGCACGGTTGTTGGAAAACTGAATCCCTTCTTGTCTGTGCCAAGGAAGCTGATCACTTCCTATGCAGAGAAGAAAGTTTCCAGTGACCTCTGAGCTAGTTGGTAACACAACCCAATTAAGTTTAGCATAGTCAGTGGAGGCCTGGAATATCCGCAGTTCCACGTCGATACTACTGTTTATGTTATTCCAATGCGCAGGGCCTAGTGGGAAACTAGGAACTACACTACACAGGGACACGAATACACACACATCACTTCACACATCCCAGCAGCACACACAGGGTGAGGAGAAGCCTGAGTCAGCAGCACCAGATTTATGAGCGCCCTAAAGCTAGGAGGAGCGCGCGCGGCGCTGCGAGGCAGCCATTGTGGAGCTGTTAACACAAGGCCTCTGTCATCGGAGCTGTGAACGTGTGCGCTGCATCTAATTATGAAAGCTCCATTGACAGAGCCATATCAATGTGTCAGCAGGGCCTGGCGCCTTGGCGTAGGCCACTGCGCCGACCAATCACAGGGGCGCCTCCTGCCATCACTCTCCAAGGCCCAGCCAATGGGAGCTGGGAGAGGCCTCCATTTTGTGGCCCCCAAATGTGCTTTCCTGGTTGAGCTCGAACAGTTGTGTGGGATTATTCTGAGGGCGGGGGTGGCGATCTGTTTTGTTTCTTGTTTTCATCAAAATGTCTTTTTCTGTCCCGCTTGTCACACCGCGTGAAACGTGGATGTGATAATAGGGCGAATACATCAGTTACATCACTGATCACACGATTGGCCTTTCGGCGCCAAGTGATGCCAGTCAGTTAGCCTGAAAATGGTCTGGAATTGCAACAACTTACACATAATCGTCACTTATGTAGGGGTCTGCATCTTTTGAATTTGGCCGAAAAGTTTAGGTAAGTTCTCGGACTTGGCACTCCTCAAGCACTTAGAAAGTCGAAAAAGAACTGTTCTTTTGCAAGACAATTTTCACACTAAAAGTTTTTTTTTCCAGAGATCGGTCCCTGCAAACTCTGCCTTCGTAGGACGTTATCTCGCATATAAAACGTCGCAGTCTTTATAAAGGTGACGCAGTCCCGGAAGTTGTAAAAAACAGAAATGCCATAGTTTGCAGAAGTAACCCTTCTTAACCTTGCACGCGCATCAGAACTACTACCGGGCTGATGTAAAATGGAGTGAGTGATGGGCGAATGTTTCACTGTCAGGTCTCTCTGGAAGGCCACGAGGGCTGGAGCTGGATCAGTCACCTGTCGGAGTACTGCAAAGCCAAGTGCTGCTTAAAACTTATTGGACCGAGCCTGCGTGCTTCCCGCATCCACTTCAGCCCCCACCACTCCCTGTCCATTCTCCCCACGTCCCTCCACCCTGCTGACTCACTTTTGTCCACAACTCTGGGGTTCATATGATCATCTGAGGAGCACGACGAGTCCCTTCTGGTACTCCTTTCAACCAACTGACGCCTTCCATCTCACCACCCTTGCACACTTCGAACCAGCCAGGCCGTCTCCCACCCCACAGACTGTGGGCACAGGCCACGCGCGCAGTCGAGTGTGCAGATGTGTCAGTGGCCTCCTCGCCCCCTTGCCCTGCTGTGTGGTCCAGCTTCTGGGTCTATGCGGCACGTGAGGCTGTCCTCTGCCCCGGGCCGGGGGGCTGGATAACATGATCTGCTTTTACGTCCTATGGCCCATATGTACCTTCGTATGCCCCGGGGCTCTCACGATGCAAACGTGTCCAAACGGCTGAAGCGCGCTGCACGCGCAGTGCCAGGCCCGCGTTATTCTATGCAAAGGGGGTGTAGTGGGGCGGGAAAGTGCAAACACCCGTCGAATGTCACACAAGGCCTGATCTCCTAATGTCCCCGATCTGGCATTTTGCGGCACTCTAGTGCCCAATGAAACCAGAGACACACAGTGGGCAGGTGCAAACTATGGCTAATGTAAGCAATCGCCTCAAAAGTCCACCCGTGATGTGATGTACCACGGGGCAGTCGTGGACAGCCAGAAGCTTGCCCTAAAGCGGGGTCCCTGTGCAACACACCACTGCCCGCGTGCCTGTGCGCGGTGGCATAGTACTAACTAAGCCTTGCACAGAATGGCGCAATGGACGGGGGTGTCTTTGGCGTTGCGCAATGTCTTGCCATTCGCTAATGCGGCGCTGCAGAGTTTCATGTAGTTCTGGGGCACGCCGGTCACCCTGGGACGACGCTACGGGTTGTTTAGGCCTCAAGTGGGCAAAGAAGGCCCTGGGCTCTCCAGGCACTGACACGAACGTGACATCCCGCAGCGCTTCCCCACCGACCTTAACACACCCGGGTGTGAGCTACCGACCTCTGTGCACGAGTTTCACGACTGAGGGAACCTATTTACACCCATGCAGTGCACCCCAAGTGCACACAATACACAGATGCTAGGCAGTGCCTGACGTGCGCCTGACCCCTAACACAGTGGCACTTCCTGACCGAGGCACTGTTGTAGAATCTCATATCCCCGTATAAGGCTCTACAGGCAACCCCGCCCTCTATGGATAAATGCAGACATATTCAGGTGAAAAAGCAAGCAGGCTGTGGCTTGCTCAACCGACCGCTAAACCGGAGCCCCCGAAGATGAATGGTTATTTCCTATTGTTTGGTATCTTCCACGGGGGGCAGGCGCGGGGGGCACTCGAGGCAAAGAGCTCCGTGCAGGGCAGAGCCCGTGGCGAGAGCGCGGAGCTGTGTAATAGACACCGCTTAAGATGCCTTCACCAAGTCCGGGCGGGAGGGGAGGCCGAAGGTCAGAGCATCACACGCCCGCTCTGATGAGGCATTGGTACTTTCCCGGGACACCTGGTGGGGTGGAGGGTGGGGGGGGGAAGAAAGCAGAGTGGAGGCGGCAAGAGCAGGCGGGTGGCTCGGAGCCCAACAACTATTCATAGGAAAACCTCTGTAGTTATGGTTGAATCAGAGTCCCGAGTCCCGAGTCCCGGCTCCCGGCTCCCGGCTCCCGCCTCCCGCCTCGCCTTACCCGAGCCGCCACACCACTCCTCGCCGCTTGTCACCGCTCCTCCCCGCATGTCGTCATCACGCAGGTGTAGGTCCCGGTCAGCGCTACGTCGCGGCCGGCGCTAGTTTTTGGGGATTACTTTGTTTGTAAATTTAATTTTTTTAATTTACGCTTTATTTTTATTTTAAGTCGCCTATGTCCATCTACACACCCTGAGGATTCCAACAATGTATTGGGTGTGTGGATTGGCGCTGTAGTTCCTGAGTTTACCTTGCCTAAAGGTGCAAGTTCTCTCTTTATAATAGTAGTACAGATGTATTTATTACATAAAACTCTCTAACATGTTTAGATAACTCCTACCTGGAGATAAATACAATGCACACAATACTTTGTAAAGAAACACAGTAAATAGCACAAAATACACAGTGGACCCCGTGGGGACCAAACCATACACTAAGAAAGTGGTATAAGAACCACGACTCGGGTCAAGACAGTGACAAGAGGACATAGAATTGCTGGGGACCTAAGGAACCACCCAAGGTGAGTAGATAGGGACCCCATCGAGAACTGTGCAGTGTGGAAACACAACTGTGTGCTCCGTACAACTCTACGTGTAAGTCGCGGTTGGATTTTTTATGATTAGGGACTCATCCCAGTGGACCCTATAGAAACCTCCATGGAAGACAGAAGGTTGGAGAGCCACCCCACCCTTGGATACCCTAGTACCTACGTCACCTACACCAGGGAAGCCGGGTGCATAGGTGTTAAGTGGTGTTGGAACCCTTCGTTGTACCCAATGGAGGACATCAGGAAAGAGCCGCTGCAGAAGAAGGCGAAAGTGCCCAGTGTAATCCGAAGGTGGATTCAAGATGAGAGGTACCTGCAAGCAGAGGGGACAGTGTCTATGTCACTCAGGCTTGACCAAGAGACTTGGAAGACGAAGGACCTCCGATGTCGGATGTTGCAGGATGAATGACGAGGACCTTGACTCTGCAGCTGTGAGGACCAGGCGATGGTGAGGAGGACCAGGAGCTGTGCATGAGCTGTCCCACGAAGGACGTCGAGTGCTGAGGGGTCGGTGTCTGGCGGGAGCATCGACAAGCTTTTGCACATGCAACCAATACAGGAATTGAAGAAGGAGCAACGTCGGGACCAGCAAAGTCAGGGGGACCCACCAAACGCAGGGGAGTCAGGGCAGGCCCCAAGCAATCAGAAGAGCTCAAAAGAAACAATTGTGACCCTCAAATGGACCCACAGACCGTAGGCGCTGCAGTCGCAAGAGGACCTCAAGCACCTCACCAAAAAATGCAGGCCACAATGCACAACAATCTGGTGTGGCTGAAGATTCTGGTCTCTGAAGATGCTCGAGGTGGGGGCAGTAAGCCCTTAAGTACCCTTAGTAAAGGGTTGTGAAGATTCAGGGGACCCTCCCAGGGGTAGGTCTGGACAGGGGGGAGGTTACTCCCATGTCCTTTGACAAGTTTCATGCCAGAGCGGGAGCCAATGGCTCCCAGGACTAGTTTGAACTGGACTATGCACAGGGACACCAAATGTGCCCCTCATGCAGACTTAGTGGTGCTGGCAAGCGTACCCACCCGGTCCCAATACACTAAGGGGCAGATTTACAATCCCCTTATGCCTACTTGTACCACCATCGCATCACTTTTTTTTACGCATCGGCAGCGTAAACAATGCGAACAATTTACAACGTGCGGCAAGACAGTTCTACAGCGCAGGTCTAGGTGTGAAGCTGGCTGAAAGTGGGCACACCTCCTAATCTTACAAATGTTCCCACCTGTCTTGCCACCAAAATGTGGGATCAGAACAGGGGTTTTGCATCTCCACTACCTGAACAGGCCTGAGTCACATAATAAAGGTGGCAGGCCTTGGAAGCTTCCTGCCCTGGAATGCACTTCCTGCGTGGATGAGGTATGAACATCTCCGTCCAGAGCTGGCTTTGTTTCTGGCCTCCGAGTGCAAAGGCTTTCACCTCAGAAGGGCAGAAACCTGTCTATGGTGGCTGGCTGGTCAAGACCGGTCAGTCAACACAGTAGCAGTCAGTAAGTTGTCAGGGGGCACCTCTAAGGTGCCCCCTGGGTGCATTTATTAATAAATCCAACACGGGCATCAGTGCGGGTTCATCAAGATGAGGTGCTGGTACCAAACACTTTGGGATCCAGTGAAGCCATCATGTAGCTGGGGGACTAATAATCATGAGTGTCCAGCTCATGTGCTTGCCATGGCTTCCCTGTGCAGGTGTAATATCTAAGGGGGAGCTTAGAAATCACAGGAAAATATCCACTACTGCAGATGTGCCCACACATTGGTATAGTGCGCCCTGCTTGAGGGCTGTAAGGCCTGCTGTAGGGGTGAATTACCTATACCACATGTAGTGCTTGATAGGCATGGCACAAAGGGATGTGTGCCATGTCGACTCTTAATTTTTCTCTACACAAAGACACGCAGGTTTCAAAGACAGTTTTGTGTGGGCTTGGTTAGGGGTCCCTTAGGGTGACACATTTAGTTCCAGCCCTAGGTACCCGGTATCACTTACTAAGGACTTACAAAGATCATAAAGAGATGCCAATTGTAAAGCAAACGTACCGTTTAGGGAAATAACCCTCGTACTAGGAACCTGGTTAGCAGAGACCGAGTACACTTTCAGTCAAAGCTGCACCAGATCCCAGGCAAAAAGTGGGGGGTACTGCAACAGAGTCCAGTGTCCGACACCTGCTCTAGGGGCTGATGTACAGTCATGTAATATCCTTCGGGTATTTGCAGACAAAGGGGTATATTCACTAAAAGTCCCTAGCTTGCCTCCTCCTTTGGATATTAATTCTGATATTTCAGAGGATGAGTAGCTAAGAGGGATCTGTATTCAGGTGTCAGACTTAATAGAGGTGCATTTCCATTTCAGAGATAGCCTCTCTTTCCCTGCTATGGTCTCCCAACCTGAGAACAATGATTTATTCTGCTAATATAGAGGTATTGAACCATTTCTCTTCCCAGGCATAAGGCCATCAGAGCTTTACTGCCAAGGGAAAGGGCTGATGACGAAAAGACAAGTCTTCCTATCCAGAGGATACCAACTTCAAAACTTCCTACAGAAACTTCTTTTGGCCATCTTCATGGGCTCATGGATGATGGGCGTTCCGTTGGAGGTTAGATCTGAGCCTTTATCTTCTGATCATGTGGCCTGTAGGGGTCTCTTGGTCAGTACTTTCATCCGCAGCCTCCTGTGCAGGGAATCTACCTAGATGCTCTGTCACTGTCACCCCTGTTTTGATCAAGCTAGAAGGGGGCTGAAGGAATCATCTTGTGGTCACTCATCCCAGAATGTGGCCAAAATATTCCATGCGAGCATTTACTTCACACTGCGGTGATCATGAAGCCCTCTGAGAACCTACTCACAGCCCCTCCAGGGGTTAAATAGGGGTGTGTCCATTACCCCACATCATACTGTTATGGTCGGATTTGCTAGGAAGGCATAATGCCTCTCTTAGTTGGTAAACTAGAGTGGTGTGGCTCACTGGTTAGAGGCGGCACACCCGGAAGCAGAGGTCGGCCCGGGACCAGAGTTCAATTCCCAACGTGGCAGGGTCTTGGTCCATGGTCAGCGGACTCGATAATTCTCGCCTCGGTGCCTACTCTAACCATGGGTCCCACTCAGCAACTCTGGGCAATAGCTTGCTTAATCTCTACTAACGGCCCCATCAGCGCCGGGGATGCTTGTCTTCACCTTGGAGATGCCCAGGATGGACCATCTCACAGGGAAAGCCAGGATGGGTTCCCCAGCGGTATACAGCGCCGGGACGCCCCTTTGCTGGGGCAGCTGTGCGCTTTACAAGTATACGACATTTAACATTTAACATTTAAACTCTAACCATTCCATACATATCTGAGAATCCATCAGCAATGAAGTCTTCTCATTTTTATGCACAAAGGACATGTTCTAGAATGTATTATTTCTTGTTCTCCAACCTAATTTAGCAAAAAGCTATGTGAGCATCCCTGGCATACAGACATGTATCTGATCATAAACCAATGGACAAGGTACCTGATCTGGAAAGATGTGTCCTTCACTCATTTCAGTGGATGCTGTAAACTCAAATATGAAATAGTTTTGAATTTAACTGCAGAGAATTGATGGCATATACCTAAAAATAGAAAAAGAGGTTATTTAGAGCTTATTATTCTACATCGGTTCAGGCAATTATCAGAATGGAAGGAACATTAAAGTCTCATCAAAACTGTGTCCTTTCCTAGCAAGATGGGGAAAGTGCTAAAGTACCACTCTGCCACCCACACTATTGTACATGGTTAAGTATTAATCATGGTGTGTGTAAGAAATTGGGGGGCATATTACCAAGCAATAGCGATAATTATCGCTATTGCTTGGTTAGAGACAAAAATGTACCGCTGAGCTGCGGCAATTTTTATCGCAGATAAACCTTGGTATTACCAAGTTTTATCGCAAATGCGATAAAAATCGGCCGCAATGCATGAATATCGCTGAAAAGTCAGCGATATTCATGCATTACCGAGCTAATGCTCTTAGCCATGTTATCCACCTCCCATTGGATAACATGACTAAGAACTGCTCAGGGGCAGGTGTTAGCCTTTGGAGATATTCGCGCTTAGGAATATCTCCAAAAGTTGGTAATAGGAGATAGCAATGTTAGCGACTGTTTCCAGTCGCTAACATCTTGGCACGCCCACTTTGCATGTCATTAGTGATAAATATCACTGACATGCAAAGTGGGGCCCAAGATGGTCGCTGTCTCCTACGAGCTGTCACTAACTGGTGTTAGCGACAGCTAGGTAATAGGGAGATAATTTTATCTCCGCTTTCTTGGCTTTTAAAGCCAAAAAAGCGGAGATAAACTCCCTTGATAATATGCCCCTGGGTTATTTGTTGAGAGGCGTGGAAGCCCCACTCAAATATTAATTATAATTCTTGTCAGATTGAATTACAAAAGTCACTTAATTATAGTGTGCTTAACCCTTGGCACAAAAGCAGTCAGGCTTAACTTAGAGGCGATGGGTAATGGATGCAGCACTTTAAACAGTACACAAATGACAATAATCCAATTGAGTAGATTTTTATAAATAAAATGATATATAAATGACAAAAAACAATCAGTAGAGCAGGAGTTATAAGTTTTGACGTTTTAGGTGAAAATAACACCAAGAAGCACAAAGCACCACTTGTGGTTATTTTATTGGGCTGGACTGTGGGCGGGGAGGCTCAGGCTGACCACGATGGAACGAAGGTTAGATACAGGTACCAGATTAATCCTACTGCCGTTGGCAGTCACCATTGGCTGTCACTCTTGGCGCTCAGAGCAGGTTTGACTGGAGCTTCAAGGTGGCGGCCATCTCAGGTGGCCGATTTTTAGCATGAAGAGGCCACTTTGTGGTGGCGAGGAGCCCAAAACATCTGTATCTTCACCTTTTCTTCAGGAGGAGTTCATACTGACGCCAACCAAGGGTCAAGGACCTGGGTGTACTCTTGGGGACCAGGATTCACTTCAACAAATCCCATCCACTGAGTGCAGGGGCTAGTTGGTGCTGGGTAACTGGGCAGTCATAGAGAGGACTTTGAAAATAGTTTGTGTCCTTGTAGCTCACACAGGAGTTCAGCCAATTGGAGTCACTCGTGTACCCTGGGTTCACGTCAAGCAGGTCCAATCTTCCTTCCTGAGTCATGACAGTTCATGTTCCTCAGACAGCAGGGCAGCCCATCTTATGAATCTTCTACAGGGCCCGGAGTGTTCTCATGACAGGCTGTGAAGATCCCACTAGTGTGCCAGGTGTTAGCTTTTGTGTGGGGGGATTCCCTGACCTCCCCCAAAACTGGTTCTGGTCAGTTGTTACCACTTCCTCTTGCTTCTGACTCTCTTGGTTGACAAAGCAAAGGCAGGCCTGGTTTCAGGTTCCTTTCTGTGTGCGCAAGCAGGGTCCTTTGAAATGTAATCAAGGCACAACTCCTCCCCAGCCATTCCGCCAGAAAGACCCTCTACCCTCACACCTAGACAGATTTTGTCTCGATTTCTGGAGTCAATATACAATCCACTACAGGAGAGCCACTCACATTTACATGACCCAGGATGCTGGCAGGGAGGCACCATTAGTATGGGCAGAAGCATGGCAACTTTTAAAAAGTGGAATAAGTAAAATTGGAACTTACAATCCGACTTTACCATTAAAGATGATTTTAAACTGCAATTCATTTGAGTGCAAACATAATTTCTCTATCTGCTCCCAATCTGAAGTTACACTGAGTAAGTGTAATAAGGTAATCCAGTGTTAATCTATTGACGAGATAGCCTTACTACAGAGAAAAATGACTTGAGGAATTTTACACTGATATGGCATGTTAGACTTAAACACACATGCCCTACTTTTTAAACACCATGGACCTCATTTATGAGACGTTGCGCATCGCTGTGTGAAAGCAGCAATGCGTCACTTCTCAGTGAGCCCTCCTTGCGACATGATTGATTCGTCATATTTACTGAATGACACATCATGGCGCAAGGAGTTACAGATACGTCAGTATTTCTGACGTATCTGTATGGTGTAAAAGTGACACATTGCTGGATTGTGTCACAAAAGTAACGCAACTCCAGCAATGTGTCCTTTCACATGGGCAAGCCCCATGTGAAAGGGCTTGCGTCAGTCTTACGCCTGCTGTGAGGCAGGCATAAGATTTTGACGCATTTGCGTCCTAGAAGTGGCGCAGTGAAATCTGATAGATTTCACTGCATCACTTCTACGACCCTTTCTTGCGTGGGAACAACCCCCTGCATACATTATACGTGTCCAGGTATAATGTAGCGCGGGGGTTTACAAATTGACGTATCTACCTAGATGCGTCACTTTGTAAATATATTTACAACAAGGGGTGGTGAGGGACAGAGTCTCTGAATTAAACAGAAAGCTCTCACCCAGTCAAGAGATCAGGGCTAGATCCAACACCGTTTTTTAGCTCACTGCACCATCCCAGTTTCAGAACCTGGCTGTATGCAAATTAGTCTGTTCCTGTCCCAGTGCATGATGGGAACAGGGCAAACCAAACTACAAAAGCCAATTCTTACACTGGGAAGGAAACAAGCTACCGGGGACGTTGCGCATCGCTGTGTGAAAGCAGCAATGCGTCACTTCTCAGTGAGCCCTCCTTGCGACATGATTGATTCGTCATAGTTACTGAATGACACATCATGGCGCAAGGAGTTACAGATACGTCAGTATTTCTGACGTATCTGTATGGTGTAAAAGTGACACATTGCTGGATTGTGTCACAAAAGTAACGCAACTCCAGCAATGTGTCCTTTCACATGGGCAAGCCCCATGTGAAAGGGCTTGCGTCAGTCTTACGCCTGCTGTGAGGCAGGCATAAGATTTTGACGCATTTGCGTCCTAGAAGTGGCGCAGTGAAATCTGATAGATTTCACTGCATCACTTCTACGACCCTTTCTTGCGTGGGAACAACCCCCTGCATACATTATACGTGTCCAGGTATAATGTAGCGCGGGGGTTTACAAATTGACGTATCTACCTAGATGCGTCACTTTGTAAATATATTTACAACAAGGGGTGGTGAGGGACAGAGTCTCTGAATTAAACAGAAAGCTCTCACCCAGTCAAGAGATCAGGGCTAGATCCAACACCGTTTTTTAGCTCACTGCACCATCCCAGTTTCAGAACCTGGCTGTATGCAAATTAGTCTGTTCCTGTCCCAGTGCATGATGGGAACAGGGCAAACCAAACTACAAAAGCCAATTCTTACACTGGGAAGGAAACAAGCTACCGGGGACGTTGCGCATCGCTGTGTGAAAGCAGCAATGCGTCACTTCTCAGTGAGCCCTCCTTGCGACATGATTGATTCGTCATATTTACTGAATGACACATCATGGCGCAAGGAGTTACAGATACGTCAGTATTTCTGACGTATCTGTATGGTGTAAAAGTGACACATTGCTGGATTGTGTCACAAAAGTGACGCAACTACAGCAATGTGTCCTTTCACATGGGCAAGCCCCATGTGAAAGGGCTTGCGTCAGTCTTACGCCTGCTGTGAGGCAGGCATAAGATTTTGACGCATTTGCGTCCTAGAAGTGGCGCAGTGAAATCTGATAGATTTCACTGCGTCACTTCTACGACCCTTTCTTGCGTGGGAACAACCCCCTGCATACATTATACGTGTCCAGGTATAATGTAGCGCGGGGGTTTACAAAGTGACGTATCTACCTAGATGCGTCACTTTGTAAATATGGCGCAACAAGGCGCATTTTTTACACTGCTGGTGCGTCACAAAAAGTGATGCACCAGTGGTGCAAAAGTGACGCAAGAGCTCATAAAGGAGCCCCTATGTGCCCTGACCTATGAGCCTCAAGGGCCTGCCCTAGGGGTGACCTATTCATATTAAAAATGAAGGTTTATGCCTGGCAATTTTTTTCTTTTATCAAAATGGCAATTTACAAGCCGCAGTTGAGACTACTGTGGCAGGCCGGCCTGAGGCATGTGTTATAGTGTTGATGTAGTGGGTGGCACAATAGGTGCTGCTGCCCACTCGTAGCATTAATATACGGGCCATGGGCATAAGAAGTACCATTTAATTGGGACTTACAAGTAAGTAACATTTTCAAATTATATGTGGAACAATTTTGTCATGTTATAAGGAGAGAGCACAAGCACTTTAGCACTGATTAGCAGGGGTAAAGTGCTCAGAGTCTTAATGCCAACAAAGCAAAGTAGGGGAATGAAGACAAAAGGTTTGGCGGTATCCACACCAAGTATGTCAGGACTTACCATGTGTTTTGAGACAAAGTAAAAAAAATCTCTGATTTACCTTTGCTAAACAACTCAATGTGATCACCAGTGATCTATTGTTGGACCTGGCCCTTTCTACAGGGTTCTCTCCAAACGTTTTGTCTTCCTACAACTATTTTTTTACCTTCTTTTTGTTGGCTTTTGGACTCTGGCCCCTTTATCACTGCTACCCAGTGCTAAACATGTGCTCTCTCCACTAAACAGGGTATGATTCTCCTAAACCTGTTTGGAATATTGGATTTGCATTTAAGTCCCTTGTAAAGTGGTATCCCTTATACCGAGGGACAGGCAAATAAATGCTACTAGTGGGCCTGCAGCACTGATTGTTCCACCGACAGAAATAGCCTTTCATACCTGTCTCAGCCCTGCCACTGCAAAGTCTGTGTTGCAGTTTACAGCCACTTCAACTTTCCATATAAAAAGTACTTGCCAAGCCTGAGACCCAACTTTTCTTACACATAGGTGATACCTAAGGTATGCCCTAGGTAGCGCTATGGGCAGGGTGCTGTGTAAGTAAAGAATAGGACATGTGCCTTGATGTGTGGCATGTCCTAATAGTGACAAACAGCCTATTTTGTTTTTTACTGCAGTGAGGACTACTCCTCTCGTAGCATAGCATTGGGAATCCCATAATATATTTTTGAGTGATAATTTCTGATCAGGAAGAAATGGCATTGCCATGTTTGGTATGTTTAGAATAGTGGTGATAAATCCTGCTTCCTAGTGTAGGTGGATTTTTCATTACTATTTTAGAAATGGCCCTTTTAGAAAATGATTCCATACAAAGCTCACTCTGTTGAGAGAGAGTACCTCTGTGCACAACAAGAAGGACCCGTGGGTCTAGTTCATTCAAAACATAAGAGGGTAATGATGATTAAACTACAAATTGTTCATTCGGTATTTACTGTTTATTCAACAGTTGTTGAAATTACTGCTTCATGATTCAATCAACGTAAGATATCCAAAAGTAAATTTCCATCATAAGATAAGTTTTTTCAAAGCAGATTATCACAAATCCCGATGCATTTCGGGCCACGCCCTTCTTCAGGGGATTACTCTACAAAACAATCCAAAAAGCACAATTCAATAATGTATCTGTGTGTCATTAAAAAACAAAGTGCATTCAAATAAACAGTGTGATTGAAAAGAAGAGTGCAGGAGAAAGATAGACGCCTGTCCAAGGGTGTACACAGAAATTAGAAATATGATTCGTGTTAAACGTAGAGAGAGGCTGGAAAGATATCACACCGTGTAGGGAAAAATCTAACATGTGTGAGCACTCGTATAAGAGAGAAAGATAAAAGTAGTAGAAAAGAGTTAATAAGAGCTTGCAGTATAACCGATGAGGGCAAAACCAACGGAACCCAAGTGGAGAAATGTAAACGGGGTCGGGAGTAGTCCCAAGCTGGGTACTTACATCAAGACGAAGTTGGAAAAACTTCGCGGAGTACCGCGGAGTCAGTGATCAGTCAGCGGAGCCGAAGGGCCGGACTGAAGTAAAGCGTGTGGGAGCAAAGACATGAAAAGAGGACTGAGAGTCGAACATAGAAAGAAAAGAAACCGCTTACAAAGAAGGTGAAAGGAAGTGGCCATATTGGAAAGGAGGGAATCATTCAAAGAAAGACACATCGTTATGGAAAACATAGCTGAAGAGAGTGATGCAAAAAATGAGTCAGAACAAAATCAATAAAGCATGACAATACATTACAGGTAGCATAGAAATTCCATGCGATCGTTAAGTCCATGGGGTACCATGGTGGACATAAGGCGGATCCAAAAGTTCTCTCTTTTGAGAAGGGTATTCTTATTGTTCCCAGTGACTTTGACTTGCTCGAGTATTTGAAATTTCAATTGAGCCACACTGTGTCTGTTTTCTAGAAAATGAGCGGCCACACAGGATTTCAAGTTTTGTGTGCGAATGTTACTTTTGTGTTCAAGAATACGCACACGGATTTTTCTCTCGGTATGTCCAATGTAGCATTTGCCACAGGGGCATTTCAACATGTAGATGACGTTACTACTGTTACATGTGGCATTCACTCTGAGTTTTATGACATGTCCTTTCATGGGGTGGGTGGTTTTGTTCCCAGGGATACAGTTACTGCAATTGCTGCAGTTGTAACAAGGTTTAAGGCCCGTGTAAATAATAGGAATAGCGGTAGAAGAGGTTTGAGTCAATATTTCTTTCACATTGCGACCTCTGGTGAAAGCGAACATAGGGGGCTGGCTGAATAGACCGTGAAAGTCAGGTTCCATAGTTAGTATGGGCCAATGTTTTCGGATGATGTATTGGAACTGTTTGGACATCTTGGAGAATTTGGAAACCACAACCATGCGGTCTGAAGGTTCTTTGGGTTTGGGTTTGAGTAGTTCAGACCTCACACATTTGTTTGTCCTCTCCATTTCCAGATCCAGAACGGGTGTGGGATACCCACGTGCTCTGAGTCTTTCCAAAGTGATTCTGAGTTCTTTCTTGCATTCTGATTCACTGGATACGATTCGCTTCACTCTTAGTAACTGGGCATAAGGTAAGTTGTTCTTCAGGTTGGGTCGGTGAAAACTCTTGTAATGTAGAGTAGAATTCCTATCAGTGGGTTTCCGGTAGATTGTAGTGAACCACTCATTAGGTTGTCTGTGTATTTCAACATCCAAATAATGGATGCATTTGTCACTGTATTCCCAAGTGAATTGGATACGTTCATTGACCTTGTTCCATGATTCCAAAAAGTTGGTAAGAGTATCAATTGAATCTTCCCATAACAAAAAAACGTCATCAATGTACCGCAGGTACAGTTTTCCATGTTGTAGCCAGGTGTTTTGGCTTAAAATATGTGACTCTTCAAACACTTTCATGTAGATGTTAGCGTAGCAAGGAGCTGCCGAATTACCCATGGCAGTGCCATTAAGCTGTAGTATCCATTTGTCTAGCACCGTGAAGTAACTATGATACAGAGTGTACATAGTAAGTTGCATGAGAAAAACTTTCAAGTCAGGATCCAGATCAGATGTGATTAGAGTTTGTTCAATTGCTTCCATTCCGCCATCATGAGGGATGGAGGTATAAAGTGAACACACGTCCACTGTACACATGATCAATTCAGTGTTCATAAGTTCATTCATGATGGGTTCTAGCTTAGACAAAAAATCAGTGGTGTCACGTACATGTGACTGAGTCTTGAGCACAAATGGTTGCAGGTATCTGTCTAGAAATTTGCCAGTGTTCTCATGTATGCTTCCTCTTGTGGATACGATCGGCCGAAAGGGGGGTTTTGTAGGATGTTTATGCATCTTAGGAAGCATATACATAACAGGAGGTCTAGGATTGATGGGAGTCAGAAATATTCTAGTCTTGTCATTGATGGTACCATTTTCAAATGCCAAGTTGATAATTTGGATCAAATTTTTGGAAAACTCCAAGGTTGGGTCTCCCGGTAATGTATCGTAAGTGTTAATGTCATTGATATGAGCCTCAATCTGTTGCTCGTAGAAAGTGGTGTCCATGATCACCAGCGCACCGCCTTTATCCGCATTTTGACAGGTAATGGTGGGGTTGTCAGCTAACTTTTTGAGAATGTTTCTCTCCTTTTTAGACAAATTCCCATATTTCATGGTGGATTGAAACGGTAAACGTGAGATTTCCTGTTTAATCAAATTATCGAAAGAATCAATGATCTTATGGCTCTGGGGTGCCAAAAACGTACTGTGAGGGCGAAGTCCTCTGAGCATATCTTCTTCCAACGAAGGTGTGGGACAGATGTTCTGAAAATAATGTCTCAGACGGATGTTCCGTACTAACTTGAAGGCACTGACTTCTAGCTCCAACGTGTTGGTACGGGTGGTACTCCATCCTCAACAAGTGTTCTCTCGACCTGATCCTTTTGATCGTGGAAGAACTATCTAAGACTTTGGAAGAACTATCCCAGGAAATCACGTGCGTAAAAAAAGAGCTGGACGATGCCATGTCAGTTGAAGAACTTGCCCAAATGTTGGAGGATGTGAACATCCAGATTGACAAACATACCAAGGAGACACAGGAAAGGAAACTACGCAAATTCAAGAGAGACACCATAGATTATAAGCTCGGTGAGGTGTACACCTGGGCAGAGGTGTACGCCCGACGACGCTCCAACAAAGCTTATAATCCTTTCTCCAGTAACGAGACTTCATCTTCTGAAGATGAGAATCGACAAAGACCAACCCGCGATACACCTAACACTGAACCAGAAACACCAAGCACATCCACTGATCCTGCGGTTCATTTTTTAGAATCAGGCCAAGCCCAACAAAAAGAACCCGGGGGGGGAAAACCCGCCGAGGAATCCGAAAAAACTCCACCAGCAACAAAAGTAAAGAAGCCAAACAGGAGACGATAAACCCGGATGAAAATCTTGTAATCAACATCTCCTCCATGGTTTTATCGACTGAAGAAATCAACACCCTACAAAAGGGACAATCATTTGTGCCTACCACCCGTACCAACACGTTGGAGCTAGAAGTCAGTGCCTTCAAGTTAGTACGGAACATCCGTCTGAGACATTATTTTAAGACGTTTGTGCTGGCTTGCCTGCCTGCTACTCTCTTCGTGCCCCAGTGTTCTCCAAGGGCTTGTTGGCTTACCGCCTCTGTCTCACAATCCCAGGGTCATGAAAGATTGCACTCCCAAGCACCTCTGCCGTGGGACTCTATGCCCAGTGGCCAGTAAAGACCTATCCTGCCCATATTCTGGCGGTCTGGTTTGCACCAAAATGGAGGCTTAGAATTGACACTTGTCAACATTAGAGGTGTGCAACATATGCATACGTTATGTTCGCATAATTGCATGAAAAATTAATTTAGTGCAATAAACAGCACCCACTTGCTGTGTTATTTTGTTCCCTTGAGTTCAAGGTAAATTTATACAGCAAATTGCTGTAATGTTTTGCTGCAAATGGTGTGTATTTATACAAAGCGACGCAATGGTGTTATTATCAGAAATGTCAGATAGAACGCGGAACGGAACGTATCCAAAATTACGTGAATTGCACCAACGTAATTTGAATTTCGCCCAGGCCTAGTCAACATACTTGAGGAGAAACAGAGAATCCCTACTGAGTCAGCTAGCAGCCTTAATAATAACAGACAGATCAAAAGCTTAGGCCTTTTTTGATCATATCATCTTACTGCATCACCTGAAGGAATGACTGAGATGAGATTATTAAGTTATAAATTCTTCCTGAGGCCCAGTCGCACACAAAGCAGTTGCGGTACTGCAGGAGTGAGTGTAGGCTGATCGGAACGCAACAATCATTCATTAATTCACGTCCCCTGCTCAGCGGCCAATAGAGCTCCATCTGGCCAAGAATAGTCCCCTGCCATGGACAGTGTTGGCGTCAATGGCGTCATTTCAGATGCTGCAGTGATGTTATAAATGATGTCACAGAACATGTCATCAGTGACTGCATGGCGAGGGCGCAAGCTACAGCTACTTTAGGACATGAGCTATAGTTTCTTGAGATAACAATAACTGGTGAATTTCAGTGGTTTTGTTGATTTAAAATGGTATGCTTTATCTGACATTTTCTTCTACTTAAACCATCTATTTAAACGTTGTTTTTGGCAGTGAATTTCTAAGTTTTCTTTTAGTGGGACCTAAGATCATATTCTTATTTCTAACCAAAGCATCACTTTAACCTTCTTTTTTCAGTGAATTTCTATGTTTTTTTTCATGGAAAGTAAGATGTCCATCGCCATGTGTGGGTTAGGGTTGGGCCAGGCCTCCTACCAACCACCCACGGGTGCACTACCCCCTGCAGCACATAGCCTTGGGTTGTCCCAAGACCCCCACGCCCCATTCGGCTTCCCACCAGTTCCAATAACAGGTAACGACAGGAGCCAGCAATTATTTTTAAGTGGGTCCCCAGGATGCTCACAACAAGAGTAACTTCATGTGGTTGCTGTGGGGAGAACCCCAATGGCCCCACGGCCACAGTGGCTCTCATTGCGGTGCCGGCGGGGGCCAGTTCTTTAACTTTGCTCTCGCCGGTGGAAGCAGCTTATTTCTCTGCCCCCGCAAAGTTGTGCTCCCTGGTCAGGATAGTGGGGACAGGGAATGCATTGCACTCTACTGGGCAGGGAACGACAGTAACCCATGGGATGGGGTTCCTGCGGCCATAAAAGTCTATGGGAGGGGTTCCGCGTGCCCCCCTCTATAAAACAATTCAAGCATCCCTGGGCAATGGGGACTCCAGGTACCATAAAGCAACCTGGTGGGATCATGTGACCTCCCCCTAAATAGTGAAGTGACCCAGGTGGATAGGGTATCATGGGCTGGCTTATGACCCAGGAAATTGGGGGCCACACACCCAAAAAGTGAAGATGCCATAGAGTATGTGGAGAGAGAGGAAGCCGTGACCGAGGGACCAGAACTATAGGGTGTACAGGTAGGTCTTTAATACTTTTCTAAACTTGGTTAGCAGATACGGAAACTAAGTTTAGAAAACTATTAAAGACCTACCTGTACACCCTATAGTTCTGGTCCCTCGGTCACGGCTTCCTCTCTCTCGCCGGGATGGCGTCGCCATGCGCTCTACAAACTCCTTTATTATTATTATAGTATGGGGCCACTGGGGCCAGATAATGACACGCCCATAAATTAATTTAAAAACAACCACGACCCTCCTAGGCAGTGGCCCACCATGGGGGAATTACTTTTTAAAAGGTGGGAGGCCAATGATTCAATAAAAAAATATGTTTTTGGCCTGTTGGAGGGGTACCTCAGGGATCCATCAGGGGTATCCCTTTCCTGCCTTATATATCTTTTTTACAGGGATTGAGTCCATGACTATTAAAATGGCTGATGCCACAAAATGCATAATTTATTGAGCAATATCAGGGTTCTTGCCAAATTTGGTGCAATTCGTTCAGCCTTTTTTGCATTTTCGCTGGTCAATTTTCCAGAGGAAACATGAATGGGGAAAATGCCTTTTGGGAGTCCCTTTTTTCTCCTCCTCCCTTGACTTAGTTGAGGTAAATGAGACTTATTTTAAAGCTTCATGAATATTTGTCATAGGGCACCACAATTATTAGTAAACCAAGAAAAACACTTTCAATGGAAACTTCATCCTACCTTTAATTACCAAATGAGTCTTGATTATTTTTGAAAAGAAAAAATAATATTATTAATATCTTTATTAGCATTAAAATTATTTTTATAGCTATCATTACTATGGGGTATTCTTTTTAATAATATTCTAAGTATTATTTACATTTAATACTTTCTTCTTAGAATTACTATTATAAACAAATTACACACCGTGTTTGTGGTGTAAGAGTTACCTTCATGAGGTGACCTGCTTAGTCTAGCAATGGCTAGGTTTGTGTACATGAGACCATGGAATGTTTGTGATGGGAGACTGCATTTGACTAGACAAAATCATGTTATTTACAGACACCAGGGCTGCTTGGAGGTTACCAGTTTGCCTTCTCTGTCCCTGCAGAGACTAATTACACACATTATGTTTGTGATGTAAAATATATTAAAAGGCACTTGCGGCTTATTAGAAGCAGAGCATGTCTATTAAGAGAGCACTATTAGTAAATGTTTTTCCTGGAAAGCTTGTGTCTGTGTTTACTCATGCTGCCAACATACTGCAGGGCGAGCCAGCCCTCATCTGCCAGGCAGGGACACATGAGGAAGCACATGGCTCAGTGAGCTTTCATTGGATGGCATTTGAGCAATGCTTGTTCTCAGTATTCCTCAGCAGGCCTCGGTGCTGTGACTCCTGGAACATGCTGTCCTCTTACACATTGATTGGAGTGATTGAAACACTGAATTGTAGTGAAGGGAGGGGGAGGGGTGGGGGGGTGAATGCCACCCAGGGGCCTTCTGTAGAAAGCATCCCTTCCCAAGCAGGACCTGGGAAGGCGGTTCTGCCACCACCAGTGCGTGGCACAGTGGCGGCTGGTGGCATCTGGGGCGGGGGGGTTCTTCCACCACTAGCGAGTCGCACAGTGGCGGCTGGTGGCATCTGAAGGTGGTGAGACGCAAAGTTGGCCTGGAGTGACATGTCGCCAGCAAACGAAGCAAGCAAGCCCAGCGGATAAAAGCATGGGGCTGGTCCTTCCCAGAGAATTCATTTTCATTAAAAGTGGCAATTAGCAGCTGTTGTTTGCGCACATTTGCCACTTTAGTGAATGAAGGACCCACATATTAGGGCTCGACCAGTGCCGTCTTAACACATGGCGGTACAAAAGGGGGTGGTGATGGAAGGATCATCTGAACCAATCAAACACTCACACCCAGTCAACATATCTGGGTTTAATCCATCACCGTTCTTTAGCCCACTCTGCCACCCCAGTTAAGACATGGCCATATGCAAATCAGTCTGACCTTGTGCCTCATGGGAACAGTCCAGCCGGAAATGCCAAGCCATGCCTTCCCTGGACCGGAAAAAAGCTTTCGAGGACCGGTTTCTGGCATTTCAGCCATCTTCAGCCAGGCTTGCTTGAATCCAGTGGCAAAGTGAGCAAGGGACTCATGTCTGAGCATTCCCTGACAACCTATGGCGAACAAAGCGGTACAAAAGGGGGTGATGAAGGAAGGAGCATCTGAACCAATCCAACTGGGGTGGTGTGGAGTGCAAGAAAACGATGGATTTAGGCCCAGGTCCTAGGATGCTTGATTCCGGTCCAGGAAAGACATGGCTTGGCTGTTCGGGCTGGACTGTTCTCATGAGGCACAGGGTCAAGGCTGATTTGCATATGGCCATGTCTGAACTGGGGTGGTGTGGAGTGCAAAAAAACAATGGATTTAGGCCTAGATTTCTGTTCAGGGGTGAATGTATGACATTGTTCTGCATTCTGTCCATCAACTGATGTTTTTGCATTTGTCACCCCGAGTGGGATGGGTATGCTCAGACGCGAGTCCCATGCTCTCCACACCACTGGAGTCAAGCTATCCTGGCTGAAGACGGCTGATAGCCAGAAACCGGTCCTAGGATGCTTGATTCCGGTCCAGGGATGAACTGGGGCGGTGTGGAGTGCAAAAAAACTATGGATTTAGGAGCAGATCTCTGTACTGGGGTGAATGTAGGACATTGTTCTGCATTCTGTCCATCAACTGTTGGTTTTGCATTTGTCACCCCGAGTGGGATGGGTATGCTCAGACGTGAGTCCCATGCTCTCCACACCACTGGAGTCAAGCTATCCTGGCTGAAGACGGCTGATAGCCAGAAACCGGTCTTAGGATGCTTGATTCCAGTCCAGGAAAGACATGGCTTGGCAGTTCGGGCTGGACAGTTCCCATGAGGCACAGGGTCAAGTCTGATTTGCATATGGCCATGTCTGAACTGGGGTGGTGTGGAGTGCAAAAAAACGATGGATTTAGGCCCAGATCTCTGTACTGTTCTGCATTCTGTCCATCAACTGTTGTTTTTGTCTTAAAAATGGGCAGGATTCTCAGTTGCCAGGGGGCCCCACGTGCATCGGGGCCCCATGCAGACCAGAATTTAACATTTTTATTCCTGTGGTTGTGTAGGCAGGGCCCTGTGCCCTGCTATACCCACGTAATGCTTTAAGACAGCCCTGGGCCCGACTGATGCTGTTCATGCTGTCATGCAGTTGCAGTGTGTTGGATACACTAGGGTCCAGATGCAGTGCGTGGATGTGGCACCAACATCTAGCAGGCACAGCACCGTGCCCCCACTGAGAAATCAGAAGGAAAACAAACAGGGGGATGGAAGTGCAGCCCTCAGTTAAGGGCTCCAGTCTCAACAACACTCAGGACACCGACAACAACCAGACCAGTCCACAGGGTAACCACTCATACATAACCACTCATACATAACCACTCATGCATAACCACTCATACATAGCCACTCATACATAGCCACTCATACATAACCACTCATACATAACCACTCATACATAACCACTCATGCAAAATCACTCACACATAGCCACTCATGCATAACCACTCAAACATAACCACTCATGCATAACCACTCATACATAACCACTCATACATACCCACTCATGCAAAATCACTCACACATAGCCACTCATGCATAACCACTCAAACATAACCACTCATGCATAACCACTCATGCATAACCACTCATACATAACCACTCATACATAACCACTCATGCATAACCACTCATACATAGCCGCTCATCCATAGCCACTCATACATAACCACTCATACATAGCCACTCATAAATAGCCACTCATACATAACTACTCATGCATAACCACTCATACATAACCACTCATCCATAGCCACTCATACATAACCACTCATGCATAGCCACTCATACATAACCACTCATGCATAACCACTCATACATAGCCACTCATACATAACCACTCATGCATAGCCACTCATACATAGTCACTCATACATAACCACTCATACATAACCACTCATGCATAACCACTCACACTTAGCCACTCATACATAGCCACTCATACATAACCACTCATACACAGTGAGTCAAACAAAGAAACTCTGCTCAGGACCGTGGTGCAATCGCGCCCTTCCCCATCCAATCACCAACAGCAAGAGGAGAACAAAGAAGCAGGGACTGTAGAGTGGACAAGGACAGGAAGGAATCCTTAAGTACAACCACAACCACTGGCTTCAATGCTCGACTCTGCGTCATCAGCTTCGTGGGGAAATACGACAGATCTCAGTCTGGTCAAGGCATAAAATGAGGCTTTCTGTTAGACCACAGTCACCGAGGAGAATGTGTAGGGCCCTGCCATCCACCACATAGCACTACAACCAGGCACATGTGGGCTATGACACAGCAGACTCACAGAGCCTGCTCGGTTCACAAAACTGCAAAACGGTAGTCATAGACTGCACCATGTTCAATGATCCATGGTGCAGCCTCGACTCACGAGATGCCACACCGCCCATGGTCAACCCGCTGGCCTCACCCACCCTGGAGTGCGCTTCAACGACGACACGACCCTTCTTCATATATAAGCAAACCCATCACCATGTGGTTCAGTTGTCACAGCCCCCTTGTTTTCATTTTAATAGAGCATGTACTTGATTTGATTTGAATGTCTTGAAGGCCGGGGCTCTACAGAAGCACTATCCACATTACAGAAGGACACATTCATATCCACAGCATGGCCAGATTCAGTGATGTGCTCAGAATCACAGGATGTCGAGCTGACGCCGATACTCGAACATGGTTCCACAGTCTCAACATCAGCAGCTCTGGACATTACGCCACATCATGTCTTTCCAAGCAGTCAAATTAAAACGAGTGCCATCATTTACTGAAAAGCTGAGAGTTAATCTCGCCATTGCACTCCACCACATACCCCCTGAGCTCTCCACGGTCCAATAGCTGCGTCTGTGAGCAATGACAGAGTACTCCGTGCAGGGGAAGGGAGCAGTCCTTCATGGCCGTCCTGCTCTTCATCGTTGTCTCATGCAGCTATGCTCACTGAGCTGGACATGACGAACAGCAAGGGAGAGACAATGACCAATCACTACACTGCTTCACATAGCCACATGATTGGACATGCCCCTCCTAGCACAAACCTCCCATCCCGTGCTGCCAAACTACTAGACTGGTCCACTCGCAGCTCTTCAGCCAATCCAGACACCGCTCCCAGCAGCATGAAAGCAGTGCCTGGACTGGCTGGAGCCGGCACAACCCCCACTCCCGAGGAGACCGGGGGGGGGGGCCCGGCTGCGATTCCGCTGCTCGCCAGGCCGCGAAGAGAGGAGAGGCCTCCAGTGCACATGTCATGTTGGTCAACTAAAGAAACCGTCCAACCTGACATGCGCGCTGCATTCAAGTGCAGAGCAGACCCAGCCACTGCTCTGCTGTCAACATTCATGCCCCACCCCTAGAAACAAGCTCATGATTCTGCACCCGCAGCCCCCCTGCAGTGTGCACAGTGACACCATTCTGGCTGAAATAAAAGCTTTGAGGCAGAAATAAAAATAATGTCGACTTTTAAGCACCATTCATCATCTTTAATACAGGATCTTTCTTATGACTCTTGTGTATATTTATTGTGTGAGAGTGCTCTGCCAATGCTTTATACATTGCCTCTGTCAGAAGCCTGACTGCTCAGTGACAAGAAACCCACACTCGGGTGAGCGCAGGTTATACAGTGTGTGTAATCAACCGCCCCTAACAGGAGTGGTAGGTTCTGCCTGGCCGGGTGCATCGCCTCCGCCTACCAGAACGTGCCGGTTCCAACACCTGCCCAATCATAGTTTATGTTAATGTTAATGTTAATTGTGTCTTTTATAGCGCTCGGCTACTCGAAAAGAGTGTCCCGGCGCTTTATTGACAACCTGAAAAAGACAAACACAACACAGAGAGTTAAGAAAACGGAGTCAGCAGAATAAAAGGGAGTCTAAGAGGCAAAAAGCCAAGTTTTCAGGCCCTTCCTGAAGGCCAGCAAATTCGAGGTACTGCGCAGTGTCAGGGGCAGAGAGTTCCAAAGCTGTGGAGCCCGGGACATAAAGGAGCGACCTCCAATGCGGGCCTTCTTCACACGAGGAAAAGTGGCAGGAAACAGCGACTCTGATCTCAGAGATCGTGACGGACGGTAGAAGGAGAGCCTCCTTTGAAGGTATTTAGCCCCTGAGGCGTAGAGGGCCTTGTGTGCAAGAGTCAGGGCTTTAAAAACTATCCGCTTCCGAATAGGCAGCCAATGAAGAGACTGCAGCAGGCCAGAGACTCTGACTCGCCTGTGCAGGCCAAAAATGGCTCGCACTGCCGCATTCTGGACCACCTGCATCCGTTGCAGGAGTTGCTCCGGCAGGCCAAGGTATAGGACGTTGGAGTAGTCCAATCCTGAACCAATTAGGGCCATAGTCCTCCTATGGTCTTCAGATAGCAAAGGAAAAAACTTCCGAAGCATCCTGAGGAGACCAAAGCAGGTGCCAGTGAGGGCAAGGATCTGAGATCTTAAAGTCAGGCCGTTGTCAATTTTAATCCCCAAATTCTTAGCCAACTGAGACAATCGCACCGGAGGAGACATATCAGCGGGCCACCATACCTGCCAGTCTGGATCGGATTGACAGCCGAAGAAGAGTACCTCAGATTTATCTGAGTTGCACTTGAGGCTGTTCAGTTGGAGCCATTCGAAAACGGCCCCAAGGCACTCACGAATACTCTCTCCATCAAAATCCTCTCCTTTCCCACAGGTAAAGAGAAGCTGGGTGTTGTCGGTGTAGGATACGATCTGGGCCCCGAAAGACTCAGCCAATGCCGCCAGAGGGGTCATAAAGATGTTAAATAGAGTTGGGCTCAACACAGAGCCCTGCGGGACTCCGACTCCCAATGGCGGCATCTCAGCAGAGCTAAAGGAGGCCCAGACCGTTTGTCTAGTTTAGTGCAGGGATCTCCAGCCTTTTCTATAGTAAGAGCTAATTCTGATCAAGGAAAGTCCTGCTGAGCTACTAGCATATTTTATAACTGTAAAATGCCGATGATATGTATTAACATTACACTATGACCACCCTAAGCACAATTATCAGTAATAACCACCCAAAAAATTGAGGTGAAGTTATCAGCAGAATGCTAGGAAAACGTTTATCAATATTAAATGCTTGTAATCAAGTAAAATTCAAATCATCACATGCTGTGTGCCACAAAGAGTATTACCACAGCAGTAGGTCTCCCCAACTCAAATTGAATTATCATTCAGCTAACAACTTTAAATGTGTTTTAGACCTGCAATATTTTGTCTTCATTCGCATATTAGTTTTTGAAAATACACATACTTTTCTATCAAAATTCCTTTCGAGTTTGAGCAATCAAACTCAATTTTCCAGAAGAAAAACCTTTTCAGAAAAAGCATAATTTTTTCCTTTAAAAATCAAATCAGTTTTCATTGTTAGAAAATACACAGTCCCTAAATATCAGCTTTTCGTTTTCATTGAGTACCGCCATGTAAAAATGCCTCTCATGGACAAATTATGCTTCAAATACCCCGGTATTGGAATCATAGGCCATGGTTCTTCACCTTAACACTAAGAATGCCTCTGTTATGCTAATAATGCCCACAATTAAACCAGGGCTACCACTGTGCCACAGCTGGATGTCCAACATATATCAGTTTTGGCCATTATTATGGGAGAAGCGGTTGCCACTCTGTCAGGAATGGCTAAAAGCAGACCAGTCATGCTCTTAATATGTCAGTGATGACAACAAGTATGTAATTACTCTACTGTTATGCCCAAAATAGTCAAGGACGAAAATATTATGGCCGTGGCACAATTATACTATGAATGGGCACAATCGCGTCAGAGATCATACTCTTATGATGGAGACCAGCATACATCTCTTGACGCTCTTATCCCGATAAAGAGAGTGCAAAAGAGGGAGAAAAGAATTGGATCTGCTCCATGGTATACTGCCGAGCTTCGATCCCTTAGGAAGGGATGTAAAAAGCTGGAGAGGTTGTGGAGAAAGAAATGGGAGATAACTAGACGAGAGGTATACCGCTTAGCGATGAGGCACTATAAATCCGCTCTGCGGCAGGCTAAAGCTCAATTTTTCGAAGAGCGTATAAAATCTGCCTCTAGCTCCGCCAGAGAGACTTTTAAAGTGGTCAAAGAGCTTCTCGAAGTCCCCGAGCCCGTGGTCACTCACGATGAACAGAAGTGTATGGAACTCGCTGACTTCTTTCATACGAAAATAGAGAAGATTTTAAATTCCCTGCCTCAGCCTCTGATGCCTCATTTTAATTCTAAGTCTAACATAGCAACTCAGTCAAGCGAGGCTCTGACTCATTTAGAAACTTTTGGTCCAGTAGCAGTGGCTGAAGTTTTGAAGGCCCTTGGATCCATGAAAAGTGGCTCTCCTATGGACCCGGTCCCTATGAAGTTTCTCAAACAAGTAGCAGCTTCTATTGTGACCCCTGTTACAGATTTAATGAATGCCTCCTTTGCCTCGGGCTTGGTGCCACCGAGCTGGAAAACAGCAGTTGTTAAGGCACTCTTAACGAAGCCGCATTTAGACCCGTTGGACCTGGCAAATTTTAGGCCCATCTCTTTGTTGCCGGGTCTCGGCAAAATTGTCGAAAGGTTGGTAAATCAACAACTATCTGGCTTCTTGGAGTCTAATGGACTGCTTCGAGACTCTCAAACTGGATTCCGTCCGGGTCAGAGGACTGACACTGCCCTGTTAGCAGTCGTGGAGGAAACTAGACGCATTTTGGATGCAGGAGGGTCAGTGGCAGTGATCCTCCTGGACCTCAGTGCGGCGTTTGACACCGTGAACCATCAGGTGTTGATTCTACGGCTGTCAGAGATGGGTGTGTCAGGGGTTGCCCTGAAATGGCTGAGGTCATTTCTTACTGGACGTTCTTATCAGGTTTGGGAAGGCAATCATCGGTCTACATCTATCCCCCTCCAGTGCGGAGTGCCACGGGGCTCTTCACTTAGCCCTAGATTGTTTAATGTATATATGGCCCCCCTGGAGGATGTGGTTAACCCCTATAACATCAGGATCATTAGTTACGCCGATGATAGGCAGTTGGTGGTCGCCCTTTCCCAACTGGTAGAGAATCCTGATCTTCTGCATGCCTGTCTGTCGGAAGTTCATACGTGGATGGAAGAGTCAGCTCTTAAGTTGAATGGCTCGAAGACAGAGTTAATGCGACTAGGGAATAAAACTCCCTTACTTCCTCTGACTAGTTGGCCGAGTTGCATGGGAGACCTCCCAAACTCAAAAGACGTGATCAAGAGCTTGGGGGTCTGGTTGGATCAAGATTTGTCATTTAGGACCCATGGTAAAAAACTGCAGGAGTGTGTTTTGCTCTGCTACGGTCAGCTCGCAAAATCTTTCCTCTCCTGCCTGTAACATCAAGGAAGTTGCTGATTCAGGGGCTGATCTCTTCAAGATTGGACTATAGTAATGCCATCTTCCTGGGCGCCCCTGAATCCACTTTGAATAAACTCCAGCAGGTCCAAAATGCGGCGGCAAGGCTGCTCATGGGTATCCCTAGGACACAGTCCGCCAGACCCGCCTTAAAGGCACTGCACTGGCTGCCAGTGCGGGAGAGAGTTAAATTTAAAGCTCTCTGTACAGCCCATAAAATCCTCTTGGGGAAGGACCCCCCAATTCTGAGGAATCTAGTGGTTCCTTATAAAGCGAGCAGAACACTACGCTCTGATCAAAAACACCTCCTTCTAGTCCCTAGAGTTAAAAGGGCCCGCAAAGTTGTGCAATTCGCTCCCTCTTGAATTGCGCGCTGAGACCTGTATATTGCGATTTCGCAAATGTCTTAAAACCCATTTGTTCCCTGCTTGATTGCCCTAATTTTAGCCGTCTTATCATCTGATGGTGTCTGGAAAAGCGCTGGGATGCCCAAGGGTAACTGCGCGCTATATACAATTTTAATAATAATATTAATAATAATAATAATAACATATTTGGCAGTCCTTGACACTAGGAGTAGCTTTAAGGAATGAACACTGTTTATTTGGGAAGGATACAATGTCACACACCCACACAACAATGAATGTGATGCTTTCAATTTTCTCTTCCCTGAATGCATACTCTCTTCTCCTCAGCTCTTAGGTTGATCATGCTACCAACTAACACATTTTCACTTTAGTTCTTGCAGTTACACCCTTTGATGGGTCAGCCCTGGTTACTGCTGCTACTATTCTTGGATGTCACATACAGTGCGACTGATCGAGCAGGGCAGATAACATGGCCAATCTCTTTCTTAGGTAGATTTAAAGTGGATAAAGATGGTTCATGTAGCAGACCCATAGGCCATCGCTGCAGCTTCCACATGCTTCAACAACCTCCCCATACTCAGCAAGACCTTCAAATGGACCCAGCCCCCAAATTCAGGAAGACTGTCACCCATGCACTCATCACCAGCAAGCTGGACTATGGGAATGCCCTCTATTGCGGAATCAACAAATCTCTACTCCACAAACTTCAGTCTCTCCAGAACGCCGCAGCCAGACTCATCCTCAGCATCCCACGACAAGACCACATTATCCAGCATATACGAGACCTTCACTGGCTCCTCGTCGAAACAAGACTTACCTTCAAGCTGCTCACACACACCTATAAAGCCCTCCACCACACTAGACCCCAATACCTCAACTAAAGAATCTCCTTCTACACCCCCAAAAGAAACCTCCGCTCTGCTGACCAGTCCTTGGCCGACATCCCCTGCAGCCACAGAACCAGAACAGGAGGCACACCCTTCTCCTACTCCCCCAAAGCATCAGATGAAGCCCCACACTGAAAGCATTCAGGAAGAGCCTCAAGACCTGGCTTTCGATAGACCTGATCTGCCGAAATCCCCCCCACACACTCCCCCAGCGCCTTGAGACCCTCACAGGTGAGTAGTGCACTCTATATATCCCTGATTGATTGATTGATAGGCCACCAAAGTGTGTGTTTGAGTGTTATCAACAGGCCCTGCTATTGGTTTGGCTGTCTGTAACTCTTAAGGGTAGTGAAAGGAGCAGTGCTGCCTTCTATACCATATACACAGAATCTCCCAGATTGGCTTGGTTTGGCTTCACCTCGGAGAGCTACTTTGAGGGTGCTGGTGAGCTACCAGTAGCTCCCGAGCTACTGGTTGGAGACCCCTGGTTTAGTGTAACGTGAGATCTGGGACAGAGGGGCCTTCTAATCCCTGGATACTCTCTAGCTATCCTGACTGTAGTCACAGAGGGAAGGAAGCTGCTTCTAGACGTAGGTTGTTGTGGATAGGTCGGGGGTTCTCATCACCTCTGGCACACCAAATAGTAATTTGTAAAAGAATATGTGCCGGAGCCCAAAGCTGGGCTCACTGCACATGGTTTGTGATACCGAATGACAGAGCCGCCTAAACATGATTCCAACTCATGCTTCTTTTATTCACCACCTGAAAGTTTCTGCCTCTTTGCCTCACTTTTACAAGTTCTTTTTCTTCTGTTTTCTCCCTTAGACCCTTTGGGGCAGATTTACAAGGTCCTTGCGACACATTTACGCCACTGTTGCATTACTTCTGTGACGTAGCAGCCGCATAATCCATGCGCCACATTTACAACGTGACACATCTAGGGAGATGCGTCGTGTTGTAAAGTCCTGCCCCACATTAAACCCGCGTCCGGTTAAATGTATGCAGGGTGGGCGTTTTGTCAGAAAAAGCCTTGCAAAAATGATGCAGTGAAATCTACAAGATTTCACTGAGTCACATTTCAGAGGCTGCTGCGCCGAAACCTTACGCCTGCTTGAAGCAGGCGTAAGGAGTGGCGCAGCATGTTAGTTGTGGGCGGTCCCTGAACATTGCTGGAGTTGCATGCGCTTGCAACACGACTCCAGCAATGCACCAACCTTACGCCATCAGATGCAACACGCATCTGTCTATGCCTCCACCAGGGAGCACGCAGGGTAGAATTACGTGTGTTGCATCAGTACTGGCGCATCCCTGCTGATTTGTAGGGATGCACCAGTCCTTGTAAATCTGCCCCTGAATGTTCTCCTTTCTCTTCCTCCTCCATTGCACCTTTGGTATTTTTCTCTTCCTTTACCTAGGTCAAAATATGATTAGGAAAAATAAGCATCGCTCCCCAAAAATGAGTGCCTGTGAACCCCACCTGTAACCACTAGTCCAGATTAGGCACTGAACACAGCCCTGGGGTTACCACAAGCTGCTGCGGGGGAGAAAAGGTTCTGCCATATTGACATTCACTTAGAATGGTGCACTGTGGGATAGATAGCTGAAAGGCAAACAGGAAGTGCTGAAAAAGCGGAAAGGTTTACCTTTGGGACATTTTTGCCCATTGGTTAGAGAGCCATCGACACTCAGTGGTTAGTGGACTGCACAAAGTGGCCCCTCACCCCTAGCTCATCCGACCACACCTGGACCGCTGGGGAAACAAGAGGTAGAAGCCTGATCTCTCTGACCTGTGAGGAGATGGGAAGGGCCAGACCACGTGTGCCCAGAAGTGAGGAGCAGACTACGAAGGCCAGCTCACTGACGCGGAGGGAGAACAGAAGAAGACCAGGTGATGCAGGAGGAAGGTAGACGTCATGGCAGATGGATGGTGGAAGTCTTGGTGGTGGTAGTAAGAGGATGGTGGGTGTCATGGTAGGGGCAGGAGGATGGCAGAAGTCTTGCAGGGACAGGACCGCGGTGGAAGACTTCGTAGTGGCAGGAGGATGGTGAATGTTTTGGTGGTGGCGGAGGATGGTGGAAGTCTTCGTGGTGGCAGGAGAGTGATGGAAGTCTTGGGTGACAAGTTTATGGTAAAGTATTGGTGTGAATGGTGGGCCTGATTCACAAAGGGGAACTGAGACGAAAGTCTAACATTATGACTTTCGGTCTTCACAAAGGGCATTTACCAGTAGTAAAGTTAGACTTTTGTCTCAGTTAAACTTACATTTTGGTCTTAAGTGTAGCTGAGACAAAAAGTTAAACTTAAGACCAAAACTTAAGTTCAACTGAGACGAAAGTCTAACTCTACTACTTGCAAATGCCCTTTGTAAATACCAAAAGTCGTAAAGTTAGTTTCCTCTCAGTTCACCTTTGTGATTCAAGCCTGGTGGATGCTGAAAAGACTCTGTCAAGAATCCCACAAACAGAGCAGCAGCAGAGGCAAGCCTGGGCCACCGAAGCTCCATTCACAAGAGCACAATCATGAGCTCTTGAGGCATCTGGAACAGATAGTCCTCCCCTCAGGACCCCCCACAGGACCCCCCACGGGACCCCCCTCAGGATCCCCTCACAGGACCCCTCTCAGGACCCCCCCACTGGACCCCCCTCAAGACCCCCCGCCTCAAGACCCCCCACAGAACCCCCCTCAGGGCTCCCCCACAGGACCCCGCATCGTCCTCCACATTAGCGGTGGGATCTTTGACTTTGTTTGATTCTTTTGACTTTAGTCTGGTTCCTTTGATAAAAACAGGCCAAACATGACAGGGTAAGAGAGTATTACTATCCGGATGACTCAGAGAGATAATCACAAGGACTTAACTCCGAATGATCCCCACCTTAACACATCACACCGCTCCTATCCCAATCTGCCCGCAATCTTGGTGTCATTGTCGACGACCAACTGACAATGAAACAACAAGTGGTCAAAGTGGCCTCCACCTGCTTTGCCGTTCTCAAATGGCTGAGGAAAATTCTCTGGATGCTCCCTTTGTCCACCCACAAAAACTGTAATCCAAGCCCTGATAACATCCAGATTGGATTACGGTAATGTTCTGTACCTGGGAGCAAGCAGGGAAGTGCTACGCAAGCTACAGGTTGTACAGAACTCTGCTGCTAGATTACTCTGTAGACCTCCCAATAAAACTGCTATCTCAGCCTCACTACATGACCTTCACTGGCTCCGAATTGACAGTCGTGCCAAATTTAAAGCCCTATGCTACATGCATAAAATCAACTCCGGTGTCGCACCCCATTATCTAAAGCCTTGGTGCACCATTATCGACCCCCGTCTTCTTCGATCCTCCAATCAACACAAATTCCAAGTCCCTAGGATCAGACGAGCCAGAATGGGTGGTCGCTCCTTTTCCTATCTGGCTCCCTCACTCTGGAACTCTCTCCCCAATCACTTACGCACTGAACAACACTATCTCAAATTCCGTAAAGGGTTAAAAATATGGCTTTTCAAACAGTAGCCCCCCTACCATTTTTGTTGCCCAGCCTTTCATCCTTCTGTGTTCTCTAGTGCCGGGAAACCTTTGGGTAGCTGCGCGCTGTACAAATGTAATAATAATAATAATAATAATAATCAAAAGTGGAGATAGATTTAACACCCCATTCACAAGCTGGTGCAAATTGCAGACCTCGCCTGTATTACCGCGATAACTGCCCCAACAGTTATCTCCACCGTGGACACCACCAACTAACCCTAATGAGATGCAGAGTAAGCGTTCCCGTGCAAAAACACACGAAAAAACCACAACACCACATTCACAATGAACTGCCAGATCTGCAATGCGAACCAAAAACAGGTGATAAGCCGCAGTAACAGCTGAGAATTAACACCTGCCTTTTGCCGGAGTTAAGCAGGACGACTACCAACAGCTTGAAAGAGAGTCCAGCCAAGAACCACACCTGACGAGCCACAGATGCCATGGAGACAATGATCATGCAACACGGATACTCATGAGGGCCACAACAACACCCACCTCAACCACCCCAGGCCCCTCCAGACATACACATACCGTGCAGGGCACAAGAGCCACAACAAACGCATGATGACACACAGTGCCTGCCAAAATTAATACACACATGTGTGCCAGAAGAACATGAAACAGTCACACAGCACTGAAGTAACGAACAATATATTTATTGAAACACAACACAAAACAGCAATGCGGAAGACTCCTGTGAGTGAGAGCGAGAGGGGGAGAGAGAGAGAGAGAGTAACAGTAACAAGGCCCCACGGCGTATAAGTGCACGCGCACTCCTTAGTCTGTCGCAGCCATGGTGTGTGCTGCAGTTTGTGTTACTGCGCCATAAATCTGTCCATCCCTCTCGTGTCTGCAGTTTGTGTTACTGCACCATACATCTGCCCGTCCCTTCAGTAGCTACAGTTTTTCCTCCCTGGACCAGTCAAGAGATCTGGGTTAAATCCATTGTTGTTTAGCTCACTGCTCCACCTCAGTTCAGACCCAGCTGTATGCAAATCAGTCTTGACCCTGTGCCTCATGGGAACAGTCCAGCCTGAACTGCCAAGCCGGGTGTTCCCTGGGCTGGGCAAAGGCACATACGGACTGAACAAGGAGGCAACAGCACATACTGACTGAACAAGGAGGCATTGGCGCATACTGACTGAACAAGGAGGCATTGGCGCATACTGACTGAACAAGGAGGCATTGGCGCATACTGACGCATACTGACTGAACAAGGCGGCATTGGCGCATACTGACTGAAAAAGGAGGCATTGGCGCATACTGACTGAACAAGGAGGCAAAGGCACATACTGACTGAACAAGGAGGCAACAGCACATACTGACTGAACAAGGAGGCATTGGCGCATACTGACTGAACAAGGAGGCATTGGCACATACTGACTGAACAAGGAGGCATTGGCGCATACTGACTGAACAAGGAGGCAAAGACACATACTGACTGAACAAGGAGGCAACAGCACATACTGACTGAACAAGGAGGCATTGGCGCATACTGACTGAACAAGGAGGCATTGGTACATACTGACTGAACAAGGAGGCAACAGCACATACTGACTGAACAAGGAGGCAAAGACACATACTGACTGAACAAGGAGGCAACAGCACATACTGACTGAACAAGGAGGCATTGGCGCATACTGACTGAACAAGGAGGCATTGGCACATACTGACTGAACAAGGAGGCATTGGCGCATACTGACTGAACAAGGAGGCATTGGCGCATACTGACTGACCAAGGAGGCAACGGCACATACTGACTGACCAAGGAGGCAACGGCACACACTGACTGACAAAGGAGGCATCAGCACATACTGACTGACCAAGGAGACAACGGCTCATACTGACTGACCAAGGAGGCAACGGCACATACTTACTGAACAAGGAGGCAACACCACAAACTGACTGACCAAAGAGGAAATGGCATATGCTGACTGACCAAGGAGGCAATGGCACACACTGACTGACAAAGGAGGCATCAGCACATACTGACTGAACATGGAGGCAAAGGCACACATTGACTGACCAGAGGCAGCGGCACTTACTGACTGAACAAGGAGGCATTGGCGCATACTGACTGAACAAGGAGGCATTGGCGCATACTGACGCATACTGACTGAACAAGGAGGCATTGGCGCATACTGACTGAACAAGGAGGCATTGGCGCATACTGACTGAACAAGGAGGCAAAGGCACATACGGACTGAACAAGGAGGCAACAGCACATACTGACTGAACAAGGAGGCATTGGCGCATACTGACTGAACAAGGAGGCATTGGCGCATACTGACTGAACAAGGAGGCATTGGCGCATACTGACTGAACAAGGAGGCATTGGCGCATACTGACGCATACTGACTGAACAAGGCGGCATTGGCGCATACTGACTGAAAAAGGAGGCATTGGCGCATACTGACTGAACAAGGAGGCAAAGGCACATACTGACTGAACAAGGAGGCAACAGCACATACTGACTGAACAAGGAGGCATTGGCGCATACTGACTGAACAAGGAGGCATTGGCACATACTGACTGAACAAGGAGGCATTGGCGCATACTGACTGAACAAGGAGGCAAAGACACATACTGACTGAACAAGGAGGCAACAGCACATACTGACTGAACAAGGAGGCATTGGCGCATACTGACTGAACAAGGAGGCATTGGTACATACTGACTGAACAAGGAGGCAACAGCACATACTGACTGAACAAGGAGGCAAAGACACATACTGACTGAACAAGGAGGCAACAGCACATACTGACTGAACAAGGAGGCATTGGCGCATACTGACTGAACAAGGAGGCATTGGCACATACTGACTGAACAAGGAGGCATTGGCGCATACTGACTGAACAAGGAGGCATTGGCGCATACTGACTGAACAAGGAGGCATTGGCTCATACTGACTGACCAAAGACGCAACAGCACATACTGACTGACCATGGAGGCAGTGGCACATACTGACTGAACAAGTCACCTAGATTTCTCAGCACAGCAGACTATTTGTGGCATGAGCCTATGGAGAAACGACAGAAATTAGAAGTGTGGAAATGTGCCATCCCCTGACCAGAACCTCTGTCTTACTTAAAGTGTCTTTCAGGGATCCCTGCCCTGCAGGCTGAGACGCCGGCAGGTGTCCACCTATACCCTGTCATGACTGGAAGGCTAAGAGGCCGGCAGGTGTCCACTTGTACCCTGGCATGACCCAAAGGCTGAGAGGCCAGCAGGAGTCCACCTGTACCCTGACATGACCCAAGGCTGAGAGGCCGGCAGGTGTCCACCTGTACCCTGGCATGACCCAAAGGCTGAGAGTCCTGCAGGTGTCCACCTGTACCCTGGCATGACCCAAGGCTGAGAGGCTGGCAGGTGTCCACCTGTACCCTGGCCTGACCCAAAGGCTGAGAGGCCGGCAGGTGTCCACCTGCACCCTGGCATGATCCAAAGGCTGAGAGGCCGGCAGGTGTCCACCTGCACCATGGCATGATCCAAAGGCTGAGAGGCCGGCAGGTGTACACCTGTATCCTGGCATGACCCAAAGGCTGAGAGGCCGGCAGGTGTCCACCTGTACCCTGGCATGACCCAAAGGCTGAGAGGCCGGCAGGTGTCCACCTGTACCCTGGCATGACCCAAAGGCTGAGAGGCAGTCTGAGAGGCCATTGCCACGTTTGCCGAGTCCGGGATCGGCAAACTACAAAAATGGCCGCCGCCCGGGGGCACGCATGCGTGGGGACAGGTCAGGTAAGTTAAAGCCCAGCCTCCCACAAGCAATAACGCTTTGCATTGGGAATTGAGTTGTAGTTCTGTATTACCTGTTTACTTCTGGGTCGCCGCGCTACTCGTGTGGAGTTCGGCGTAGACGCAGTGGTTCTTCTGTCTGGGTCATCTCTTCTTGGCATTTCTCAGGCTCCATTCCTGTTTCCTTCAATATATAAGAAATAATACAAAGAGGAAAAACAAAGCCAAGCTGCATCATCGATGTGTTCGGTAACAAATTACTTAACTATTTTTTGTTCCTACCACTTACCTGAGCCTGTGCCCTTGGCGCTGTGGGGATCTGTCCCTTCTTTGTAGATCTATCAAAGGGGAAAAGAAAAAGATATGTGTTCACATCAATACAATGTTTATTTTGTTGTTTATTGAGCTTTTAAAGACAGTGGGCCCGATTCACAGAACTAATTTAAGACAAAATCTTAAACTTACTACTATTTTGGCATTCGCAGAAGGCACTTACTCATTTCGGTATTCACAGAAGTTAGGAGTCCTAACTTTAGGACTCCTAAATGCCTTTTGTGAATTCCGAAAGTCTTAAAGTTAGGATTTTTCTCAGTTTAGGAGTAGTATAGTTAGGACTTCAAATGAGTAAGTGCCTTCTGTGAATACCAAAATGAGTAAGTGCCTTCTGTGAATACCAAAATGAGTAAGTGCCTTCTGTGAATACCAAAATGGTAGCAAGTTTAGGATTTTGTATCAACTTAGTTCTGTGAATTGGGCCTGTGACATTGGAGATTGTTTTCACGAGTTAGACCTGGTTTATAGGTAGGCACCTGCATAGATCATTACTTTTTGATTTAACTCCTTTCTGAATTTGCCATTCACTTAACATTACCTTATTACTTTTCCAGCACCAGACACATTTTTTCATACTCAAACTACTAAGAATAGCTGGTGACCCTTTCCACAAGCTAGCATGTTCACTGTGATTCTCTCCTGCCTAGAGTTTTTTGCCTGATCCTGACGGGTCCTGTTGCCATTTGGGTTGCGACGTGGGATTTCTTCCCCTTTTTCCTTGTTTTGTTTCCCTTCTTCCCCGGGTTACCACTGTTACTTTGACTGTGTCTGGTGCAATCGGTGATTTCGAAAAGTTGTGGATCTTTCTTCATATCCATGACGTTCCTGTGGAAACACAGGTGAGATTCTTACCCTGTACCCTGGCCTGAAGGATGAGAGGCAGGGAGGGATGCCAACAGGTGCCCACCTGTACCCTGAGATGACCCAAAGGGTGAGAGGGGAGCAGGTCTCCACCTGTACTCTGACATGACCGGAAGGCTGAGAGGCCAGCAGGTGTCCACCTGTACCCCGGCATGACCTGACGGGTGAGAGGTCAGCATGTGTCCACATGTTCCATGGCAGGACCTGAAAGCTAAGAGGCAGGTGGAGAGTCCAGCATGTGCTCATTGGTACCCTGGCATGCCTGAAAGCTGAGAGCCCAGCTGGTGCTCACTAGTACCCTGGCATGGCTGAAGGCTGAGAGCCCAGCAGGTGCCAGCTCTTCCCTGACATGCATCTTGAAGCCCTCCCTGGTTCAGAGTGTTAACTGACCCACTGCCCTTGACCCTCTTCACACTGAGGCAGTGACCTTCGCTCCTCCTCATATTTAGGCCATTTGGCGTCAATGGTCAGTTCATGATGGACCAGCAGAGGCGTATCTTCTGGAGGGCTGGTGCAGACGGGCAATGGAGGTGGAAGTGGACCGTGCACACAGCGCAGGACACGTGTGGAAGTCCATCGCTCTTTGCAGACCCCAAGCCTGCTACCGTGCCACCATCCCCATTGACCGGTCCTGCAGCACTCAGTTACAAACAGCAGATAAAGAGATTCTCTGATGTAGGGAGTCACCCTGAGGCATCTTAGGCACTAGAGTCTTCCGGACTTTCTGTACCTCCTGCGCACAGGTTTATCTGAGACCGTGTCGGTGACGTCCTCCTGGCCCTGCGCAGCTCTCCGGCTCCAAGACGAAGAGCCACCGTGAGAACGAATGTCGAGTTCACTGCTCGGCTAGGAGCCAACTGAGGCATCACTGACTCCTCTGGCTGCCGACACTGCACTCATTGTCAGCACCGACCAGGACACTGAGCTCTTTATTTGTTGGGGTTGCTTAATTTCCAGGGTGTACCCCCATATTTCCCCCCTTTTAGACACAACTGTTCTGGGAAGCATTAGGGCACCCTGCCTCCCTACTAGGAAGGTTGTTTTGAGGGTGTACCCCTATACCCCAATTTAGACACAGCTGTTCTGAAACATAGTGGAACCCCAGCATCTGCATTGGGGTGCTTCTTTTCAAGTTGTTCCTCCCATCTCCCCCACACTCTCAGAGACATTGAGGCACCTTGCCTTCGTATTGTTATGTCTGTCTCCAGGGTGTTTCCCTACACACACACTTTGGGACACATTTGGGCACCCTAACTCTGTATTGAAGTGCTTGTTTCCAGGGTGTTCCCCCACACACTCTGGGACACATTTGGGCACCCTGTCTCTCTCTACTGGAGTGTTTGTCTTCAGGGTGCCCCCCCCACCCACACACAGTCTGGGACACATTGGGACCCCCAGCCTGCCTCCATGTTGGGGTGTTTGTTTTCAGGGTGCTCCAGGATGCGGTGCATGCTCTATGCTCTGCGAAGGCCCTCACATTCTGGGGCACATTGGTGCCCCCTGCCTCCATGTTGGGGTGCTTGTTTTCAGGGTGTTCCCCCACACACACAGTCTGGACAACATTGGGACCCCCAACCTGCCTAAATGCTGGGGTGCTTGTTTTCAGGGTGCTCCAGGATGCGGTGCTTGGTCTGTGCTCCGCGTAGCCCCACACACTCTGGGGCACATTGGTGCCCCGTGCCTCCATGTTGGGGTGCTTGTTTTCAGGGAGTCCCCACACACACAGTCTGGGCCACATTGGGACCCCCAGCCTGCCTCCATGTTGAGGTGCTTGTTTTCAGGGTGTCCCCCCCACACACACAGTCTGGGCCACACTGGGACCCCCAGCCTGCCTCCATGTTGGGGTGCTTGTTTTCAGGGTGTCCCCCCACACACACAGTCTGAGCCACATTGGGACCCCCAGCCTGCCTCCATGTTGGGGTGCTTGTTTTCAGGGTGTCCCCCCACCCACACACAGTCTGGGACACATTGGGACCCCCAGACAGCCTCCATGTTGGGGTGCTTGTTTTCAGGGAGTCCCCTCCACACACACAGTCTGGGACACACTGGGACCCACAGCCAGCCTCCATGTTGGGGTGCTTGTTTTCAGGGAGTCCCTCCACACACACAGTCTGGGACACACTGGGACCCCCAGCCAGCCTCCATGTTGGGGTGCTTGTTTTCAGGGAGTCCCCCCCACACACACAGTCTTGGACACATTGGGACCCCCAGCCTGTCTCCATGTTGGGGTGCTTGTTTTCAGGGAGTCCCCTCCACACACACAGTCGGGAACACACTGGGACCCCCAGCCAGCCTCCATGTTGGGGTGCTTGTTTTAAGGGAGTCCCCCCCACACACAGTCTGGTACACATTGGGACCCCCAGCCAGCCTCCATGTTGGGGTGCTTGCTTTCAGGGAGTCCCCCCCCCACACACACAGTCTGGGACACATTGGGACCCCCAGCCAGCCTCCATGTTGGGGTGCTATTTCAGGGAGTCCCCCCCACACACACAGTCTGGACACATTGGGACCCCCAGACAGCCTCCATGTTGGGGTGCTTGTTTTCAGGGAGTCCCCTCCACACACACAGTCTGGGACACACTGGGACCCCCAGCCAGCCTTCATGTTGGGGTGCTTGTTTTCAGGGAGTCCCCCCCCCACACACACAGTCTGAGACACATTGGGACCCCCAGCCTACCTCCATGTTGGGGTGTTTGTTTTCAGGGTGCTCCAGGATGCGGTGCATGGTCTATGCTCCGCGAAGGCCCACACATTCTAGGGCACATTGGTGCCCTCTGCCTCCATGTTGGGGTGCTTGTTTTCAGGGTGTTCCCCCACACACACAGTCTGGACAACATTGGGACCCCCAGCCTGCCTCCATGCTGGGGTGCTTGTTATCAGGGTGCTCCAGGATGCGGTGCTTGGTCTGTGCTCCGCGTAGCCCCACACACTCTGGGGCACATTGGTGCCCTGTGCCTCCATGTTGGGGTGCTTGTTTTCAGGGAGTCCCCACACACACAGTCTGGGCCACATTGGGACCCCCAGCCTGCCTCCATGTTGGGGTGCTTGTTTTCAGGGTGTACCCCCCACACACACAGTCTGGGCCACATTGGGACCCCCAGCCTGCCTCCATGTTGGGGTGCTTGTTTTCAGGGTGTCCCCCCACACACACAGTCTGGGCCACATTGGGACCCCCAGCCTGGCTCCATGTTGGGGTGCTTGTTTTCAGGGTGTCCCCCCACCCACACACAGTCTGGGACACATTGGGACCCCCAGACAGCCTCCATGTTGGGGTGCTTGTTTTCAGGGAGTCCCCTCCACACACACAGTCTGGGACACACTGGGACCCCCAGCCAGCCTCCATGTTGGGGTGCTTGTTTTCAGGGAGCCCCCCCCCACACACACAGTCTGGGACACACTGGGGCCCCCAGCCAGCCTCCATGTTGGGGTGCTTGTTTTCAGGGAGTCCCTCCACACACACAGTCTGGGGCACACTGGGACCCCCAGCCAGCCTCCATGTTGGGGTGCTTGTTTTCAGGGAGTCCCCCCCACACACACAGTCTTGGACACATTGGGACCCCCAGCCTGTCTCCATGTTGGGGTGCTTGTTTTCAGGGAGTCCCCTCCACACACACAGTCTGGGACACACTGGGACCCCCAGCCAGCCTCCATGTTGGGGTGCTTGTTTTCAGGGAGTCCCCCCCACACACAGTCTGGGACACATTGGGACCCCCAGCCAGCCTCCATGTTGGGGTGCTTGTTTTCAGGGAGATCCCCCCCCCCACACACACAGTCTGGGACACATTGGGACCCCCAGCCAGCCTCCATGTTGGGGTGCTTGTTTTCAGGGAGTCCCCCCCACACACACAGTCTGGGACACATTGGGACCCCCAGACAGCCTCCATGTTGGGGTGCTTGTTTTCAGGGAGTCCCCTCCACACACACAGTCTGGGACACACTGGGACCCCCAGCCAGCCTCCATGTTGGGGTGCTTGTTTTCACGGAGTCCTCCCCCCCACACACACAGTCTGGGACACATTGGGACCCCCAGCCTGCCTCCATGTTGGGGTGTTTGTTTTCAGGGTGCTCCAGGATGCGGTGCATGGTCTATGCTCCGCGAAGGCCCACACATTCTGGGGCACATTGGTGCCCCCTGCCTCCATGTTGGGGTGCTTGTTTTCAGGGTGTTCCCCCACACACACAGTCTGGACAACATTGGGACCCCCAACCTGCCTCCATGCTGGGGTGCTTGTTTTCAGGGTGCTTCAGGATGCGGTGCTTGGTCTGTGCTCCGCGTAGCCCCACACACTCTGGGGCACATTGGTGCCCCGTGCCTCCATGTTGGGGTGTTTGTTTTCAGGGAGTCCCCACACACACAGTCTGGGCCACATTGGGACCCCCAGCCTGCCTCCATGTTGGGGTGCTTGTTTTCAGGGAGTCCCCCCCACACACAGTCTGGGCCACATCGGGACCCCCAGCCAGCCTCCATGTTGGGGTGCTTGTTTTCAGGGAGTCCCCTCCACACACACAGTCTGGGACACACTGGGACCCCCAGCCAGCCTCCATGTTGGGGTGCTTGTTTTCAGGGAGTCCCCCCCCCACACACAGTCTGGGACACATTGGGACCCCCAGCCAGCCTCCATGTTGGGGTGCTTGTTTTCAGGGCTTCCCCTCCACACACACAGTCTGGGCCGCATTGGGACCCCCAGCCAGCCTCCATGTTGGGGTGCTTGTTTTCAGGGAGTTCCCCCCCCCACACACAGTCTGGGACACATTGGGACCCCCAGCCAGCCTCCATGTTGGGGTGCTTGCTTTCAGGGAGTCCCCCCCCCACACACACAGTCTGGGACACATTGGGACCCCCAGCCAGCCTCCATGTTGGGGTGCTATTTCAGGGAGTCCCCCCCACACACACAGTCTGGACACATTGGGACCCCCAGACAGCCTCCATGTTGGGGTGCTTGTTTTCAGGGAGTCCCCTCCACACACACAGTCTGGGACACACTGGGACCCCCAGCCAGCCTCCATGTTGGGGTGCTTGTTTTCAGGGAGTCCCCCCCCCCCCACACACACAGTCTGAGACACATTGGGACCCCCAGCCTACCTCCATGTTGGGGTGTTTGTTTTCAGGGAGTCCCCCCCACACACAGTCTGGGACACATTGGGACCCCCAGCCAGCCTCCATGTTGGGGTGCTTGTTTTCAGGGAGATCCCCCCCCCCACACACACAGTCTGGGACACATTGGGACCCCCAGCCAGCCTCCATGTTGGGGTGCTTGTTTTCAGGGAGTCCCCCCCACACACACAGTCTGGGACACATTGGGACCCCCAGACAGCCTCCATGTTGGGGTGCTTGTTTTCAGGGAGTCCCCTCCACACACACAGTCTGGGACACACTGGGACCCCCAGCCAGCCTCCATGTTGGGGTGCTTGTTTTCACGGAGTCCTCCCCCCCACACACACAGTCTGGGACACATTGGGACCCCCAGCCTGCCTCCATGTTGGGGTGTTTGTTTTCAGGGTGCTCCAGGATGCGGTGCATGGTCTATGCTCCGCGAAGGCCCACACATTCTGGGGCACATTGGTGCCCCCTGCCTCCATGTTGGGGTGCTTGTTTTCAGGGTGTTCCCCCACACACACAGTCTGGACAACATTGGGACCCCCAACCTGCCTCCATGCTGGGGTGCTTGTTTTCAGGGTGCTTCAGGATGCGGTGCTTGGTCTGTGCTCCGCGTAGCCCCACACACTCTGGGGCACATTGGTGCCCCGTGCCTCCATGTTGGGGTGTTTGTTTTCAGGGAGTCCCCACACACACAGTCTGGGCCACATTGGGACCCCCAGCCTGCCTCCATGTTGGGGTGCTTGTTTTCAGGGAGTCCCCCCCCCCACACACAGTCTGGGCCACATCGGGACCCCCAGCCAGCCTCCATGTTGGGGTGCTTGTTTTCAGGGAGTCCCCTCCACACACACAGTCTGGGACACACTGGGACCCCCAGCCAGCCTCCATGTTGGGGTGCTTGTTTTCAGGGAGTCCCCCCCCACACAGTCTGGGACACATTGGGACCCCCAGCCAGCCTCCATGTTGGGGTGCTTGTTTTCAGGGAGTTCCCCCCCACACATAGTCTGGGCCACATTGGGACCCCCAGCCAGCCTCTATGTTGGGGTGCTTGTTTTGAGAGAGCCCCCCCCCCACACACACAGTCTGAGACACATTGGGACCCCCAGCCTGCCTCCATGTTGGGGTGCTTGTTTTCAGGGAGTTCCCCCATACACATAGTCTGGGCCACATTGGGACCCCCAGCCAGCCTCCATGTTGGGGTGCTTGTTTTCAGGGAGTCCCCTCCACACACACAGTCTGGGACACACTGGGACCCCCAGCCAGCCTCCATGTTGGGGTGCTTGTTTTCAGGGAGTTCCCCCCCCCCCACACACAGTCTGGGACACATTGGGACCCCCAGCCAGCCTCCATGTTGGGGTGCTTGTTTTCAGGGAGTCCCCTCCACACACACAGTCTGGGACACACTGGGACCCCCAGCCAGCCACCATGTTGGGGTGCTTGTTTTCAGGGAGTCCCCCCCCACAGTCTGGGACACATTGGGACCCCCAGCCAGCCTCCATGTTGGGGTGCTTGTTTTCAGGGAGTCCCCTCCACACACACAGTCTGGGACACACTGGGACCCCCAGCCAGCCTCCATGTTGGGGTGCTTGTTTTCACGGAGTCCTCCCCCCCACACACACAGTCTGGGACACATTGGGACCCCCAGCCTGCCTCCATGTTGGGGTGTTTGTTTTCAGGGTGCTTCAGGATGCGGTGCATGGTCTATGCTCCGCGAAGGCCCACACATTCTGGGGCACATTGGTGCCCCCTGCCTCCATGTTGGGGTGCTTGTTTTCAGGGTGTTCCCCCACACACACAGTCTGGACAACATTGGGACCCCCAACCTGCCTCCATGCTGGGGTGCTTGTTTTCAGGGTGCTTCAGGATGCGGTGCTTGGTCTGTGCTCCGCGTAGCCCCACACACTCTGGGGCACATTGGTGCCCCGTGCCTCCATGTTGGGGTGTTTGTTTTCAGGGAGTCCCCACACACACAGTCTGGGCCACAATGGGACCCCCAGCCTGCCTCCATGTTGGGGTGCTTGTTTTCAGGGAGTCCCCCCCCACACACAGTCTGGGCCACATCGGGACCCCCAGCCAGCCTCCATGTTGGGGTGCTTGTTTTCAGGGAGTCCCCTCCACACACACAGTCTGGGACACACTGGGACCCCCAGCCAGCCTCCATGTTGGGGTGCTTGTTTTCAGGGAGTCCCCCCCACACACAGTCTGGGACACATTGGGACCCCCAGCCAGCCTCCATGTTGGGGTGCTTGTTTTCAGGGCGTCCCCTCCACACACACAGTCTGGGCCGCATTGGGACCCCCAGCCAGCCTCCATGTTGGGGTGCTTGTTTTCAGGGAGTTCCCCCCCCCACACACAGTCTGGGACACATTGGGACCCCCAGCCAGCCTCCATGTTGGGGTGCTTGTTTTCAGGGAGTCCCCCCCCCCCCACACACAGTCTGGGCCACATCGGGACCCCCAGCCAGCCTCCATGTTGGGGTGCTTGTTTTCAGGGAGTCCCCTCCACACACACAGTCTGGGACACACTGGGACCCCCAGCCAGCCTCCATGTTGGGGTGCTTGTTTTCAGGGAGTCCCCCCCCACACAGTCTGGGACACATTGGGACCCCCAGCCAGCCTCCATGTTGGGGTGCTTGTTTTCAGGGAGTTCCCCCCCACACATAGTCTGGGCCACATTGGGACCCCCAGCCAGCCTCTATGTTGGGGTGCTTGTTTTGAGAGAGTCCCCCCCCCACACACACAGTCTGAGACACATTGGGACCCCCAGCCTGCCTCCATGTTGGGGTGCTTGTTTTCAGGGAGTTCCCCCATACACATAGTCTGGGCCACATTGGGACCCCCAGCCAGCCTCCATGTTGGGGTGCTTGTTTTCAGGGAGTCCCCTCCACACACACAGTCTGGGACACACTGGGACCCCCAGCCAGCCTCCATGTTGGGGTGCTTGTTTTCAGGGAGTCCCCCCCCCCACACAAAGTCTGGGACACATTGGGACCCCCAGCCAGCCTCCATGTTGGGGTGCTTGTTTTCAGGAAGTCCCCTCCACACACACAGTCTGGGACACACTGGGACCCCCAGCCAGCCACCATGTTGGGGTGCTTGTTTTCAGGGAGTCCCCCCCCCCACACAGTCTGGGACACATTGGGACCCCCAGCCAGCCTCCATGTTGGGGTGCTTGTTATCAGGGAGTCCCCTCCACACACACAGTCTGGGACACACTGGGATCCCCAGCCAGCCTCCATGTTGGGGTGCTTGTTTTCAGGGAGTCCCCCCCACACACGCAGTCTGGGACACATTGGGACCCCCAGCCAGCCTCCATGTTGGGATGCTTGTTTTCAGGGAGTCCCCCCAGACACACAGTCTGGGACACATTGGGACCCCCAGCCTGCCTCCATGTTGGGGTGCTTGTTTTCAGGGTGCTCCAGGATGCGGTGCATGGTCTATGCTCCGCGTAGCCCCACACACTCTGGGGCACATTGGTGCCCCCTGCCTCCATGTTGGGGTGCTTGTTTTCAGGGAGTCCCCCCCCACAAACACAGTCTGGGACACATTGGGACCCCCAGCCAGCCTCCATGTTGGGGTGCTTGTTTTCAGGGAGTCCCCCCACACACACAGTCTGGGACACATTGGGACCCCCAGCCTGCCTCCATGTTGGGGTGCTTGTTTTCAGGGAGTCCCCTCCACACACACAGTCTGGGACACACTGGGACCCCCAGCCAGCCTCCATGTTGGGGTGCTTGTTTTCAGGGAGCCCCCCCCCACACACAGTCTGGGACACATTGGGACCCCCAGCCAGCCTCCATGTTGGGGTGCTTGTTTTCAGGGAGTTCCCCCCCACACATAGTCTGGGCCACATTGGGACCCCCAGCCAGCCTCCATGTTGGGGTGCTTGTTTTCAGGGAGTCACCCCCCCACACACACAGTCTGGGACACATTGGGACCCCCAGCCTGCCTCCATGTTGGGGTGCTTGTTTTCAGGGAGTTCCCCCCCACACATAGTCTGGGCCACATTGGGACCCCCAGCCAGCCTCCATGTTGGGGTGCTTGTTTTCAGGGAGTCCCCTCCACACACACAGTCTGGGACACACTGGGACCCCCAGCCAGCCTCCATGTTGGGGTGCTTGTTTTCAGGGAGTCCCCCCCCCCCACACACAGTCTGGGACACATTGGGACCCCCAGCCAGCCTCCTTGTTGGGGTGCTTGTTTTCAGGGAGTCCCCTCCACACACACAGTCTGGGACACACTGGGACCCCCAGCCAGCCACCATGTTGGGGTGCTTGTTTTCAGGGAGTCCCCCCCCACACACAGTCTGGGACACATTGGGACCCCCAGCCAGCCTCCATGTTGGGGTGCTTGTTATCAGGGAGTCCCCTCCACACACACAGTCTGGGACACACTGGGACCCCCAGCCAGCCTCCATGTTGGGGTGCTTGTTTTCAGGGAGTCCCCCCCACACACGCAGTCTGGGACACATTGGGACCCCCAGCCAGCCTCCATGTTGGGATGCTTGTTTTCAGGGAGTCCCCCCAGACACACAGTCTGGGACACATTGGGACCCCCAGCCTGCCTCCATGTTGGGGTGCTTGTTTTCAGGGTGCTCCAGGATGCGGTGCATGGTCTATGCTCCGCGTAGCCCCACACACTCTGGGGCACATTGGTGCCCCCTGCCTCCATGTTGGGGTGCTTGTTTTCAGGGAGTCCCCCCCCACACACACAGTCTGGGACACATTGGGACCCCCAGCCAGCCTCCATGTTGGGGTGCTTGTTTTCAGGGAGTCCCCCCACACACACAGTCTGGGACACATTGGGACCCCCAGCCTGCCTCCATGTTGGGGTGCTTGTTTTCAGGGTGCTCCAGGATGCGGTGCATGGTCTATGCTCCGCGTAGGCCCACACCTCTGGCTCTGTGTACAGATGTAGGGGGTGGACCATCTACACCTCCGCGCGATCATTACGCTCTCTTCGTGTAAACAGAACCGCTCAATTATGTCATTAAGGAGCTGTTCCTCTAATTGAATTGCTTCATAAGTCGCTGGAAGAGCCTCGTTTCCTGCATCAGTTGCAGGAAGCGCGCGCTGTTATTGGCGGGAAAGCCACCTCCATCTGCCGAGACCGCGGCGCTCCGGCTGCACGGCCGCCTTGTCTCCTCCTCAGTGGAGATTGCAGCGTTGATGACGCTCATTAGCACCTAAAACCTCTTAGCAGAAGAAACACGAGGTAAGAGTTCACTTGGAGGCCTGTGGGGGGGGGGGGGTATCTGGGAAGGGGCGGCTGTCTGTCTGCACAGTTCAACACTTTCCAAGGTTGGTTAACACCGAATAATTTGCTTTTTTTGGGGGGAGGGCACCATTCTTTATTACATTTTTCTCAAAAATGACATAGACAATGATCAATAATAAAATATTAGCATATAAACAAATGATAAGAGAGGTAGATTATGACTGAGATATAAAGAAAATACAAATAATACAATAAAATGCAAACGAATACGAAAAGTACAAGTACCTGTGATCCATACATAGACGGTTGATGCATATAGCAATATCAATATAAATTATTTCAATGGAACAAACTATTGACTGTAAACAGATTACAGAGAAGAAGTGTAAACCCAATGGTAGCATTGTAAACAGAGTTCAGAAGATCTTACAAAGGACCCCACAGTTGCGTTCAAGGCATTGTGCCGGCCACTCCTTTGTGTCAAAGGGGGCCCTGCAGGCCCCTTCTGTAGAGCCCGGGGCCCAAGGGCCCCATGAAGGGGACAAACAAAACACAAGGGAAATGCATTAGAAACACAAAGACAAAGGCATAACCCATTGGCTGCAGCCAGGCTCGGGCTGGTCACGTGACCTTACCTCTGAGCTCCAACCAATCACAAGCGAGCTACGTTTCCCGCCTAAACAAATGCACAGCTCAGTGCATGCTTGCTGCATAGGGTGGGTGACGTCAGGGATGCAGAGCCTGTCGTGGTAAAGACCTCGAAGGGGGCGGGGCCCATTGAAAAGTACCTGTCAAAGCTGTTTCAACTTTAGAAAGAGTTATCGAATTTAAGGTTAAAAAAGACAACCGTGCCTGGATGGCAGAATGAAAGGGGGCGCTGGGGAGGTAGGGGGGGGGGGGGATGGGGGGTGCTGGGTCTGTGAAAGCAAGAGGAGGAGGGGCTGAGGGGGGACTGCTAGAGAAAGAAAAAAACTCTTCTTGCCAGGGTGGCTGGACCTGAAAGAAGCTGAAATGCCTGCAGGTGGTTATTCACCAAATGGAAAGGCGGCTTGAAGACAGCGCGGGCGTTCAGTGAATGTTGGACAGGCCACGTGAAGGGCCGCTCCCCCTCTGCCCGACCAGGCCCGAGCCCGGTCTCTCAGGTGTCACACACCACCACTTCACGCTTTCCGTCCCCTCCGGGACCCTTGCCTCTGAACATATCGACCTCGTGGGCCCGATCCCTCACTGGCCCGCGCGCCCAGCCTGGGCGCCATCTTGGACACTCCGCCACGAGGCCGCGTGGCCCCCGATCGACCCCAACCCTGGGCCTGGCCAGGCCTCAGACATCCCGGCACCATCATCCACCCAGGAGGTGAGCGGACTACTTGGCGGGTCAATGGTAGAAAGAGGTGTCGATGGCTCTCCCTCGCCAGGTGCCGCTCGCCCACCATCTCCCCGGGCGCTGGCTCCACCCCCCTGCTGGGTGTCTGGACCCCTTCATCCCGGACCCCCCAACCTCCAAGAGCGAGGGTCCGGACATCAAAGAGGATCAGCCCTATAACTGGGGCAGCTCCAGAGCAGGAAGGCAGTTGTATCCTGGAGTCGAGAGACGCAGTGAAGAACTCATCCTTGACGGACTACTGGCGCTGCCGTAGCCCTGCCTTGCGAACCATCGTCCTGCCTGTTGGCGCTGCCAAGACCTTCGTAATCATCATCGTCGTCGGGACCTGCTGGCGTGGCCGCGGACCGTTTGTAACCCCCATCTTCATCGGGACCTGCTGGCTCCGCCGCGGACCGTCGCTTCCTTCATCCATCTCGGGACCTGCTGGCTCCGCCGCGGCCCGATCATCTAGAACGCCGAGCTCGAGGATTGAGAGCTATTTTCATCTACTGGTAACAAGACTGTCCCGCTACCCTTTTCCCAATCCAAAGACCAGAATCGAGGGGACCCCGGAGTCCAGACCTCCTTGTATAATTCTACCGTAACTAAAGAATTGCTGATAAAGTATCGTTGAACCTTATCCTGGTGTGGTGTCCGTCTGTGGGGGGGAAGTTACTTGTCTGTACGATCGCTGGAGACGGCTCTCCCCGGAGACCTCTCCCCTTGTCCTCGGCCGACCCTCCCGGTCCGTCTAACATTGGTGGCCAGCGGCGCGATCCGAATCACCGCATAATCGTACAGAGAGTAGCTCACCCCACGACGAAATCACGATGACAACTAAAGAAAGCGGATCCACCGAGAAATTTCAAATGGAGAAATTGAACGAGTACAGCCATCGTGAACTAAAACAATTCTGCATCGAACTAGGTATCGCTTCCACCGGTCTAAGTACCAAAGACGATTTTAAGCAGGCCTTAGAGTCCTGGGCAGAAACCGGGGCCGTGGAAACCACCGACCAAAATATCGCAGCAGTAGAAAAAAACACCACGGCACCCGAGGAGCAGAGAACGGGTCTCTCACAAGACGAGATCCAGGAACGAGAGAAAACACGACTACACGAACTAGAAATGGCCCGGCTCAAAATGGAGGTTGAACTTAAACTGGCCGAACAAAAAATAAGCTTAGAGCACCTGCGTCTCCGAGAAGAAAGAGAGGAAAAACAGAGACAAAGGGAGCTCGAGGAAAAGAGGCTGGCGTACGAACATGAGCGCAAACTAGCGGAGATAGACTTACGCAAGCAGAACAGAGAATTAGGGGTGCCCGAGCAACCCCGCGACCCAGGGGCAACAGAGAAAAAGGTACACATCCCCAAGGATGTCGTCCGAGAATACTTCCGAGAGGACGACATCCAGCAATGGTTCAAGGCCTACGAAATCGCTATGACCGCCCACCGGATCGATCGAAACGATTGGGGAGCCGGTCTCTGGGGGAGATTCCTCAATGAGGGCCGCGATGCCCTGCTACAGCTCCCGGACCATCAGATGACCTCCTATGACCACATGAAAGCTGCCCTCCTCACCCGCTATGGGCTCACACCCGAGCTGTACCGTCAGAGGTTCCGAGACTGCACCCGCATCCCGGGTACAACTTGGGTGGACTACGTGAACTATTTTAGCCGAGCCTTCGAGGGCTGGATCAAAGGAAGCCATGTCACCACGTACGAACAACTCTTCAACCTCATGGTGTGGGAGCATCTATCAAACAATTGCTTCATTGAGCTCCGGCAGCACCTCCTCGACAGCAAATTGACTGATCCACGGCAGCTCGCAGCCGAGGCTGACCGGTGGGAAATCACCAGAGTGGGCCGAAATGGATCCTATGAACAGAACCGGAACAACAACGGTCAGCACCGTCCCAGAGGAGGAGGAGGGGGCCAAGGGCGAGGAAGAGACAACGCTCCGGTCGCCCCCGCTACCAGCTCCACCCCCCCGGCCAACCGGGGCAGCACCCCGGCGCGACCGGGATACAGAGCCAATGTCACGTGTCACCGATGCCAACGAGTCGGCCACTATGCAAACGACCCAAATTGCCCGCAGTACCAGAGCCCAAGACCCCGCCAAGTGGCCGCTGCTGCCCTAGGGGAAGAACAGATCTCCGAGGAGCAGGAAGAATACGAACAAGAGCATCAAGAATGGGAGCCAGCCGCCATGACTTTAGCATGCTTAGGGGGGAAAGACATGGTCCCGCGGGTCCCCCTACCCGCTAACACCCGGAAGTACAGCCAATGGGTGAGCATCAATGGACGCCGGGCCGAAGCCCTCCGTGACACCGGGGCCAGTGTAACAGCCGTCCGCTGTCACCTGGTGACCCCAGAACAGTTCATACCAAACATTCTCTGCCCTGTCCGTTCAGCCGATAACTCAGAAAGTCTGTGTCGGATGGCCTGCGTCCCTTTCGAATGGGGAGGGGTCTCCGGCATGTTGAAAGTAACGGTCCGAGATGATGCTCCCGTAGACTGTCTTCTGGGAAATGACCTTGAAAGCTCGCCCTGGGCAGCCGTAGAACGAAGAGAACACCTGGAGATGTTGGGCGTCCCGGACTGGGCGTGCGTCACCACCCGGTCCATGGCCGCCCGTGCCAATCCCCGACAAGAGGAACCCGAATGGCCGGCACCTCCTCCCCCGGTCGCCCCAGTCGAAGACACCGACCGTGCCGTCCCCCCAGAACCAGCTCAACCTCCGGACCTCGCTGGCCTCGACCAGTGGCATCAAGAGGGGGGACCCACACAGGAACAGTTTCGCCAAGAGCAAAAGACCTGTCCCTCCCTCGAGGGACTCCGCCAACAAGCCCTCGCCCAGAGCGCAGGGGATACCTCCGGAACACATTGGGTCTACTGGGACAATGATCTGCTATACAGTGAACAAAGGATCGCGGAGTTGGGGGCCAGCCGAGTGCTAGTGGTGCCCCTCCGTTTTAGAGACTTCTTGCTAAACCTAGCCCACGATGTCCCCCTGGCGGGACACCTGGGTCAGGATAAAACCTACAGCCGCCTAGTAACCCACTTCTTCTGGCCCAAAATGAGGAATGATGTTCTCCAGCATTGCCGATCTTGCCCCACGTGCCAAGCCAGTGGAAAGAGCGGCCAAAAACTAAAAGCCCCCCTGCAACCATTTCCCGTGGTCACCACCCCGTTCGAGAGGGTCGGGATAGACATTGTGGGGCCCCTGGACCCCCGTACAAAACAAGGACATCGGTTCATCCTGGTACTAGTGGACCACGCCACCCGCTACCCCGAGGCTATTCCCCTGCGAACTGTGACAGCCCCGGTGGTCGGTCGGGCCCTGATGGGGATCTTCTCCCGTGTGGGCTTCCCCAGAGAAGTCGTCAGCGACAGGGGCACAAACTTTATTTCCAAATATATGAAGTCCCTCTGGCAACAGTGTGGGGTCACCTACCGATTCACGACCCCCTATCACCCTCAAGGAAACGGACTCGTTGAGCGGTTCAACCGCACGCTCAAAGGGATGATTGGGGGGTTGGAAGAGCCCCTCCGTCGCCAGTGGGATGTGCTGCTGCCGTGCCTCCTCTTCGCATATCGAGAGGTCCCCCAGAAGTCCCTCGGCTTCAGCCCGTTTGAGTTGTTGTATGGACACCCCGTACGGGGGCCTCTCAGTCTAGTCAAGGAAGGCTGGGAAATGCCCCCTCTAAAGAACCCCCCGGATGTCTTCAAATACCTCCTGACCCTCCGCAACCAGACCCGACGGTTCAGAGAACTGGCAAAAGCAAACCTGGAGGCCAGTCAAGAGGACATGAAAAAGTGGTATGACCAGAATGCCTCCTCCATCGAATTTGAACCCGGACAACAGGTATGGGTCATGTCCCCCACCGAGCCCTGCGCCCTGCAAGACAAGTGGACGGGGCCCTTCAAAGTAGTCGAACGTAAGGGTCCTGTCACCTATCTCATCGACATGGAATCTTCACGGAACCCCCTCCGAGTCCTCCACGCTAATAGGCTGAAACCCCACTTTGTGCGTTCAGAACTCAGCCTCCTGATGGCCACAGACAATGGAGCCGAAGAAGACTCCGAACCCCTTCCTGACCTCCTACGGACTGGGGAGAAAGATGGCTCCGTGGATGGGGTCCGACTCTCGGGAGCCCTCACCCTGGACCAACGCCAGGAATGTCGGGACCTTCTGTTGCAGTTCGCCGACCTGTTTTCCCTCACCCCAGGTGTCACTTCCTGGTGTGTGCACGATGTGGACACGGGGGACAGCCCCCCTATCCGCCACCGGGCCTACCGCGTACCAGATCGGGTACGGGCTTGCATCCAGGGAGAAGTAACCAAAATGCTCACCCTCGGGGTCATTGAGCCCTCAGACAGCCCCTGGGCCAGCCCAGTAGTACTGGTCCCCAAAGCAGCCGCTCCCGGCACCACACCGGAACTCCGGTTCTGCGTCGACTACCGGGGCTTGAATGCGGTCACCAGGACGGACGCACACCCCATCCCCCGGGCAGATGAACTAATCGACCGCATGGGAGCTGCCCGCTACCTCAGCATTTTCGACCTGACGGCGGGCTACTGGCAGATCGGCCTCACACCCCGGGCCCAAGAACGCTCTGCATTTTCCACTCCTGATGGCCATTATCATTTCAAGGTCATGCCCTTCGGCATGAAGAATGCCCCCGCAACATTTCAGCGGCTAGTCAACCAGGTCTTGGCCGGGCTCGAAGGATTCAGCGCCGCCTACCTAGACGACATCGCTGTGTACAGCCACCACTGGTCCGTCCACCTCCACCACCTCCGAGCGGTGCTACAGGCCCTTCAGCAAGCTGGCCTCACGATCAAGGCCGGCAAATGCCAAATTGGTCAGGGGTCCGTAACCTACCTCGGACACCAGGTGGGAAGCGGCCTGGTGGCCCCCCTGCAGCTTAAGATTGCCGCCATCCAGTCCTGGCAGCCCCCCATCACCCAGACCGAGGTCCGCGCCTTTTTGGGACTCACGGGCTATTACAGACGGTTCGTGAAAGACTATGGTACCATAGTGGGGCCCCTCACGGAGCTCACGTCCAAAAATCAACCCCAGAAGGTCAACTGGACCCCAGATTGTCAAACAGCCTTCGAACAACTGAAGGCCGCCATGTGCTCCGCCCCTGTGCTCCAGGCCCCCGACTACAGCCGGGAATTCGTCGTACAGACGGACGCCTCCGACCACGGCATTGGGGCGGTCCTGTCTCAATTGAACACCGAAGGCCTTGACCAGCCAGTGGCCTTCATCAGCAGGCGACTCCTACCTCGAGAACAATGCTGGAGCACCATCGAGAGAGAGGCCTTCGCCGTGGTATGGGCCCTCAAAAAGCTCCGGCCCTACCTCTTTGGCACACACTTCCGGGTGCAGACCGACCATCGACCCCTGCAGTGGCTGATGCAGATGTGGGGGGAAAACCCAAAGCTACTACGTTGGTCCATCTCCCTACAAGGGATGGACTTCACTGTTGAACACCGGCCTGGGCCAGACCACGCCAACGCAGATGGCCTGTCCCGGTTTTTCCGCCTCGACGAGGAGAGTCCCCAAGAGGATGGGTGACTCTCCCCGCCTTCAGCTGGGGGGGACGCATGTTGGACAGGCCACGTGAAGGGCCGCTCCCCCTCTGCCCGACCAGGCCCGAGCCCGGTCTCTCAGGTGTCACACACCACCACTTCACGCTTTCCGTCCCCTCCGGGACCCTTGCCTCTGAACATATCGACCTCGTGGGCCCGATCCCTCACTGGCCCGCGCGCCCAGCCTGGGCGCCATCTTGGACACTCCGCCACGAGGCCGCGTGGCCCCCGATCGACCCCAACCCTGGGCCTGGCCAGGCCTCAGACATCCCGGCACCATCATCCACCCAGGAGGTGAGCGGACTACTTGGCGGGTCAATGGGAGAAAGAGGTGTCGATGGCTCTCCCTCGCCAGGTGCCGCTCGCCCACCATCTCCCCGGGCGCTGGCTCCACCCCCCTGCTGGGTGTCTGGACCCCTTCATCCCGGACCCCCCAACCTCCAAGAGCGAGGGTCCGGACATCAAAGAGGATCAGCCCTATAACTGGGGCAGCTCCAGAGCAGGAAGGCAGTTGTATCCTGGAGTCGAGAGACGCAGTGAAGAACTCATCCTTGACGGACTACTGGCGCTGCCGTAGCCCTGCCTTGCGAACCATCGTCCTGCCTGTTGGCGCTGCCAAGACCTTCGTAATCATCATCGTCGTCGGGACCTGCTGGCGTGGCCGCGGACCGTTTGTAACCACCATCTTCATCGGGACCTGCTGGCTCCGCCGCGGACCGTCGCTTCCTTCATCCATCTCGGGACCTGCTGGCTCCGCCGCGGCCCGATCATCTAGAACGCCGAGCTCGAGGATTGAGAGCTATTTTCATCTACTGGTAACAAGACTGTCCCGCTACCCTTTTCCCAATCCAGAGACCAGAATCGAGGGGACCCCGGAGTCCAGACCTCCTTGTATAATTCTACCGTAACTAAAGAATTGCTGATAAAGTATCGTTGAACCTTATCCTGGTGTGGTGTCCGTCTGTGGGGGGGAAGTTACTTGTCTGTACGATCGCTGGAGACGGCTCTCCCCGGAGACCTCTCCCCTTGTCCTCGGCCGACCCTCCCGGTCCGTCTAACAGTGAAGGAGGCGCTTGAAGCTTCAGATGTAACAGCGCGAGGGCTTCGGAGAGCTAACAGGGTGATTGTTACCAGCTGAGTCTGGGAGCCGAGCCTTTCAATCGACACTTACAAAAACTGTTTGCCCAAGTTTCAGTCTGGCTGCATATTAATTAAAATATCTATTTTGAAATCCCTTGTTTTATCTTAAGAGCCAGGGCGCAGATTTACTAACATTTGTTTGAGGGGTACGTCCCTTTTTAGACAAAACCCGGTGTCGGATGTATTTTTGGATTTACTACTGTACGGTCATTTGATTAAGGTTTTTAATGTATTTGCCTTTTGATTTGGTGCGTTGACCAAAGCACGTGTTACCAAAGGGAATGAACACAAATATATACGGGCAAATTTACTGAGATATCACGCAATGCAGCGCAATAAGGGAATTGCTGCGTTGCTCTGCACTGTGTGAAAGGGAGAGCTGAACTGTTCCATATTTACAAAGATATGGCGCAGTTCAGCTCTCTCTCTCCCAGCGCTGCCGCACTTGGAGCTGCCTAGGGCATACGTGGGCACCCGTGCACCAAGCTGCAACAGTGCCTGCGTTAGGGGCAGGACTGTTTTGCCTCCCTGCATAAAAACAACATTTACAAGCACAGTCAGTGCACAAGTTGTAAAAAAAGAAGTGGGGGGACGCTGTCACCAGAAGTGAACTCACAATAGGAAGTGACGTCACGAAAGGTGCCAGGATCCTCGTCCCAGAGAGGCCAAAGAGTGAAGTCCAGCTGTTTGGCAGGGGGAACGGCGTCCCCCCGGTAAAATAAGTGAGGAGACGCCGTCCACACACGTGGTACCCCAACTCGAGCCCTGTGCACGGTCCTCTTTCTATGTGTGCCCAAAACCAGCTAACATGGAATGCGTCAAAATGCTGCACCTTCCCTGGGGGGACGCAACCAGGAGAAACATCTTTTATTTCTACTCTTTTTTTTCTCTTTCTCTGAATGATGAATTCTGCCACACACCTAGAAAGAGGAGAATGCCTCAGAGGATTGTTTTTGTGCAGGACGGTGCCTCTTGCGTCATAGTTTCAAGGGCGCCTGCGTTGATGCTGGGCAGCCAAGGGCACCAGCGCAGGGGAAAAGGCAGGACTGCGCTCCATCGCCTTAAATACAGCGCACTCCTGCCCTTTCCCTGTCACTCAGTGCTGAGCTGCAAGTGCCGCTGCGCTGCAGTGCGTGTCTCGGCCATAGATATGGCCCCCATGGTTTTATCTTGTGCGCGTCCATTGCTGGGATCCTCTCGGCCACCTTGTGACGTTTCCAGAATTATTCTCATGCACAAGCATATTGCACCTTTACATTTTAAAATACATTAAGTACAATCGTTCTTTTCCCCTTTTTGTATTATACAAACTTTTTTCTGCGTGGTGTCTTTATTTTTATTTTTACTGAAGGTCTTTTCTCTGGAGCCTTTTCACAAGTTCCATAAAACGTGACCGCGCTGGCACTGAAGCCTACAGAGCCCACGACTGAGACTGTATCAGAGGACCAAGAACTATTCATGGGACTTGTGCTTTGTTTTAAATGTGATTAAAAGGTTATCACTGAAAAGACTTTGTGGATGAAATGTGCTGGTATAATAAGCAAAAGGGTTTTTTGAAAATAGTTTTTCAATAAAAGAAAAAAGCGAAGATGGAAGGTGTATGTGTTAATTAATCTGTAGCTAGTTGATAATGGCTCCCGCTGATGTGTATATATATGTTACCTTGCAGCATCTGTTTCTTGGGTCACTGATACCGTGGGCAGCAGCCCAGCGCAGGCCGTTCACATCTGGAACCCACCAAATGCCTAAACCACTTGGAGGTAAACCTCTGCTGACGTGGGCACTGCCCCCAGCAGGGTCATCCCTCTCTGAGAGTGAGATCAAGGACTGAGCCCCCCTCTGTTTTTCTGAGTCTAAAAATAAGCTGTTTGTGTTTCTCCGAGAGACAATCAGTGCTGGCAGCCGCTCGCGCCTCATTTATTCGTGAGCCGCGCGCTCCTAATGAGAGAGTTAATAGTCAGGGTCTCTCTTGCAACCATCACTTGGTACCTTTGCAAGAAGATGAAGCAGCAGTGGGTGTTGATGGAGTCCGCCTCCCATTAATTGAAGCCATCTGCTTAATTCTGTCTCTTAACAAGCATCAGCCAGTGCAAGAAGGAGGCAGGGCCAACAGGACCGGACTGGGATCCAAAACCGGCCCTGGCAGAGTGCTCGCCGCCCCTCCTCTCCCCAGGGGGTTGGGGTGCCGCCGAGCTCTTTGCCAGGGCAGGTTTTCGATCGATTATGTTACAGGGACGATTTTGCAGGTATGCTGCAAAAACTGCCTTGTAACAAAAACGGCGAAACGGCCCCCCCCACCCGTGCAGCGCATCGGGGGATTGCCCGGTGCCAGCTACGGCCAGTCCCGCCCTGGGGGCCAATGCCGGGGCTGGATCTGCGCTCCAAGCAGAGCTTGAAGGGTCTTAGGGGGATATGTAGCAGGAAGCGGCGGAGTGAGGCGTTAGCCTTCCTGGCTTAACGCCGCACTCCGTCACTTCGGAAACATAGGCTGCACCATATTTACAAAAATGTGATGCAGCCTCGTGTTTCCCCCGGCAATGGCGCTAAGTTTAGCAACTTAGCGCCAACGCAGGCACCCTTGCAGCAGAGTGTAAGGATGTCTGTGGTGTGCAGGGGAGGATTGGGTATGTGTAGAAAGGTGGCCCTTTCTGCACAAAAACAATTCTAAAATACCATTTTGTCACTGCCATGTGTGCTGCTTCATGCCCACATTGTCACCCTCGGTGTAAGAGCAGGGGAATAACCAGAGACTGTGATGGAGTGCTTGCAATGTGTCACGCATACATTGAACCCTGAAATCTCACCCTCGGTGTAAGACCAGGAGGATAACTAAAGACCTTGGAGGGGTGCATGCAATGTGCCACACACTGAACCCCACAATCTCACCCTCGGTGTAAGACCAGGTGAATGACCAGAGATGGAGAAGGGGTGCTTGCATGTGTCACACACTGAACCCCACCTTGTCACCCTCAGTGTAAACCAGGAGAATAACCAGAGACTATGATGGAATGCTTGCAATGTGTCACACATTGAACTATGAAATTTCACCCTTGAAGTAAGATCATGTATATAACCCCCGCGTGTGAAGGGGTGCTTGCAATGCATCTCACACTGAACCCCACAATCTCACCCTTGGTGTATCACCAGGTGAACAACAAGAGACGGTGACCGGGTGCTTGAAATACATCCTACGCTGAACCCCACAATGTCAATCTTGGTGTATAACCAGGTGAACAACTAGAGAGGGTGAAGGGATGCTTGCAGTGCGTGTCGCGCTGAACCCCATAATCTCACCCTTGGTGTATCACCAGGTGAACAACCAGAGACTGTGATGGAGTGCTTACAATGTGTCACACGCCGAACCCTACAGTCTCACCCTCGGTGTAATAGCAGGTGGATAACTAAAGACCTTGGAGGGTTGCATGCAATGTGCCACACACTGAACTCCACATTCTCACCCTCCGTGTAAGACCTGCTAGATAACTAGAGCCTTTAAAGGGGTGCTTGCAATGTGTCACACACTGAACCCTCTAATTTCACCCTCGGCGTAAGACCAGGTGAATATTAGAACCTGAGATGGTGAAGAGATGCTTGCAATGTGCATACACCACACACTGAACCCAACAATCTCCACCTCTGTGTAAGACCAGGTGAATAACCAGAGATGGAGAAGGGTCGCTTGCACTGTTTCACACAATGACCCCCACAATCTTACCCTCAGTGTAAGGTCAGTTACATAACCGGAGACGGTGGAGGGGTGCTTGCAATGCGTGTCGCCCCGAACCCCACAATCTCACCCCTGGTGTATCACCAGGTGAACAACCAGAGACGGTTAAGGCGTGCTTGCAATACGTCTCGCGCTGAACCCCACAATCTCAACCTTGGTGTATCACCAGGTGACCAACCAGAGACGGTGAAGGGGTGCTTGCAACACGTCTCGCGCGGAACCCCACAATCTCACCCTTGGTGTATCACCAGGTGAACAACCAGAGACAGTGGAGGGGTGCTTGCAATACGTCTCGCACTGAACCCCACAATCTCACTCTTGGTGTATCACCAGGTGAACAACCAGAGACAGTGGAGGGGTGCTTGCATTAAGTCTCGCACAGAACCCCACAATCTCACTCTTGGTGTATCACCAGGTGAACAACCAGAGACTGTGATGGAGTGCTTGCAATGTGTCACATGCCGAACCCTACAGTCTCACCCTCGGTGTAATAGCAGGTGGATAACTAAAGACCTTGGAGGGTTGCATGCAATGTGCCACACACTGAACCCCACATTCTCACCCTTGGTGTAAGACCTGCTAGATAACTAGAGCCTGTTAAGGGGTGCTTGCAATGTGTCACACACTGAACCCTCTAATTTCACCCCCGGCGTAAGACCAGGTGAATATTACAACCTGAGATGGTGAATAGATGCTTGCAATGTGCATACACCACACACTGAACCCCACAATCTCCAACTCGGTGTAAGACCAGGTGAATAAACAGAGATGGAGAAGGGGTGCTTGCAATGTTTCACACACTGAACCCCACAATCTCGCCCTTGGTGTATCACCAGGTGCACAACCAGAGACGGTGAAGCTGTGCTTGCATTACCTCTTGCGCTGAACCACACAATCTTACCCTTGGTGTATCACCAGGTGAACAACCAGAGACGGTGAAGGTGTGCTTGCAATGTGTGTCGCGCTGAACCCCACAATCTCACCCTTGGTGTATCACCAGGTGAACAACCAGAGATGGTGAAGGGGTGCTTGCAATACGTCTCGCGCTGAACCCCACAATCTCACCCTTGGTGTATCACCAGGTGAACAAAAAGAGACGGTGAAGGTGTGCTTGCATTACGTCTCGCGCTGAACCCCACAATCTCACCCTTGGTGTATCACCAGGTAAACAACCAGAGAGGGTGGAGGGGTGCTTGCAATACGTCTCGCACTGAACCCCACAATCTCACCCTTAGTTTATCACCAGGTGAACAACCAGAGACGGTGGAGGGGTGCTTGCAATACGTCTCGCGCTGAACCCCACAATCTCAACCTTGGTGTATCACCAGGTGAACAACCAGAGACGGTGGAGGGGTGCTTGCAATACGTCTCGCACTGAATCCCACAATCTCACCCTTAGTTTATCACCAGGTGAACAACCAGAGACTGTGATGGAGTGTTTGCAATGTGTCACACGCCGAACCCTACAGTCTCACCCTCGGTGTAAGACAAGGTGGATAACTAAAGACCTTTGAGGGTTGCATGCAATGTGCCACACACTGAACTCCACATTCTCACCCTCCGTGTAAGACCTGCTAGATAACTAGAGCCTTTAAAGGGGTGCTTGCAATGTGTCACACACTGATCCCTCTAATTTCACTCTCGGCGTAAGACCAGGTGAATATTAGAACCTGAGATGGTAAAGAGATGCTTGCAATGTGCATACACCACACAGTGAACCCCACAATCTCCACCTCCGTGTAAGACCAGGTGAATAAACAGAGATGGAGAAGGGTCGCTTGCACTGTTTCACACAATGACCCCCACAATCTTACCCTCAGTGTAAGGTCAGTTACATAACCGGAGACGGTGGAGAGGTGCTTGCAATGCGTCTTGCAGGGAACCCAACATAACCTACCTATAATAAATAATTACCTATCCCAGATGGTCACTGATGTGTAGTGCTTGCTGGCACCGCTGAGGGGGCCCCTGGAGCGCAGGGGTCCCCCGCAACACTGGGGCTGCGGGGGCCTGTGTTACGCCCCTGGGGCCTATATTACGCCCCTGCTTATAATTCCACGCCACACAATTCAACTATAAATAATTTAACCCTGCAACATTCCATACCACATAATTATAATCCTAGAATAACACATATTTCCACTTCACTTCATACCACATAATTCCACATCACAGAATACCATTCCACACAACTTAATACCACTCCCAACCACATAATTACATTCCACACATCTCAACTACACATAATTCAACTTCAACCTATATAATTTCACTTCACACAACATACTTACACTCAACTCTAACACACATAATTACCCTCCACAAAATACAACTCTGCAACATGTTGCATAATTCCACTCTGCCTAATTATACATCACACCACATAATTCCACACATCAAACAATTCCACAATTCATCCCCACGCCATTTATCACACAGCATAATAACACTTCACATATACAACACAGCTTCACATAATTAACCTCCACATAATTATGCTCTACTTCATACTGCATACATACACTCCATATAAATCCAGTCTATGCCACGTAGCAACACTCCACATAGCTACACTTCACACCATGCCTCATAATACCACTCAACATAATTTCACTCAACACCGCAACTTCCATGTCACACAATTCAACTCTACAAATTTCCATTCCACACCACATAATTCACAACAAACTACATAATTCAGACTAACACCACCAATGCACAACACACCACATACATCCAATCTACACCACAAAATTTCACACCATGCTACAATATTTAACAGCACACCACATAAGTAAACTCTACTACATACCATTCCACAACACAAAATACCATTCCAGATAATTCCACTCTAAGACACACAATCCCACTCCACTCAATAGCACATAATTACACCGCACACCATGCCACATTATTTCACTACACAGATCCAATCAACGCAACACAATTCCACAACCAACAATTTCAATCCAAACCATACATGTCCGCTTGACACCACACACACTCCCTCCACTCTAAACAGAAAATGCATAGGTAAAATGCATTGTCCTTTACAACATCAATAGCTCTAACTCTCACCTTCAAATGCGTCCCAGCAGATCCTGTTTCTGGAGCTGAAAACTTTCTGGCCAAAATCAGCTCTGTGCTGCCTCAGAGGAGCAGAGCCCTTTGGAGAATTCTGTCTATGGGGCCCCCACCCCCATCGTTTCTCCTGTCAGCTCTCCTCTGCGCTGCCTCCTGCGCTGTCTCTGGGTCCCCACCCCCATCCTTTCTGCTGTCATCTCTCCTCTGCGCTGCCTCCTGCGCTGTCTCTGGGTCCCCACCCCCATCCTTTCCCCTGTCAGCTCTCCTCTGCGCTGCCTCCTGCACTGTCTCTGGGGCCCCCACCCCCATCCTTTCTCTTGTCAGCTCTCCTCTGCGCTGTCTCCTGGGCCCCCACCCCCATCCTTGTCCTCTCCCTTCTCAGATGTTGTGCCCTGTGGGGAATGCTGTCTCGGAGGGTCCCCAGTCCCACCCTTGTCAGGGTCCTGAGCAGTGCTCTGTGGTGCCTCCTGCTTCTTGGGCCCCCACCCCCATCCTCTACACCAATGATTTAAAAACTCTCTACACCAACGAATTCAAAGAAAAACCCAATTGAAATAACACCTTTCGGTGAACATCTAAATAAAACATTGATTGAATCCACAGACGCCCCCAGCATACGCCACAATGGAGCCCCTGGACCAAATGGCCTGCCAGGCTTCCTCTTCAGAGAGGACATCAACTTTTGGGCTGAGAATTTGGGACAGTTGTAGGCGGAGTGTAGGCTCTTGGAGGACGTCCCAGATTCCTGGAGGGGATCTCTACTACACTCAATCTATAAAAAAGGGCCAAGCACGGACCCCAAGAACTACCGCATGATTGCCTTATTGGACGTGGAGGGGAAGGCCTATGCAAGCCCTCTCCTGATGGAACTAGTGGATTGGGTCAGTAAGGAGAACCTGCTTCCTTTGTATCAGACGGGGTTCCGTCCGGGAGGCTCCACCTTAGATAATATCATTGCCCTATCATATTTAGTACAATAAACAATGGCTCGGGACAATCAGCCGCTTTTTGCCTGCTTTATTGATTACACAGCAGCATTTGACTGGGTAGACCGAAACATCCTATGGAAGAAATTTGCCTTTTGGAATATCTGCCCAAAACTACTACAAGCCATCCGATCGCTGTATACGCAAACTTGGGTAAGAGTCAAACTCTTGTGCGAAACAGCCACAGAAAAAATCAGCACAGATCACGGGTTAAAGCAGGGCTGTGTTCTTGCACCGCTGCTTTTTAATCTATACACAGCAGATCTAAGCAACGCACTGCACGGAGCAACTCTGGCGACTCCCAGGATTGGGGGAACCAGAATCCAGTTGATACAGTATGCAGACGACCTGGTCCTCTTGGACCATACCAAAGTTGGCCTTCAAAAAGGCCCAACAGCACTAGCGGAGTATAATGCCAAAAACAAGCTGGTCGCAAACCCAACAAAATCTAAGATAGTGATCTTTGACCGTCAGCCGAAAAAGGAGTTCATGAAATGGAGTCTGGGACCATTAACATTGTCCAGCACACAATCATACAATTATCTCGGAGTATGACTCAGCGAAACAGGTCGGGCACAGGCTCATCGACACAAGCTCCAGCAGAAAGGCAAAATGGTTAATTATGCCATTTGTAAACCTAATGCCACCTTGGAAAGTCCAACAACCACGGCTATCCAACGAATCCTGAGGGCAAAATTACTACCTTCCCTCAACTACGGGATACAGGCGTTCCCAGGCAAATTGTTGCAAGACCTTGAAAAGATCAATTGTGCAGCCTAGAAAAAACTATTTTGTCTTCCACCGTGCACAAGGAACACTCTAATTTGCTTGGAATTTAACCTTAACCGGCAATCTTTGGAAGAACTGCAAGTCTGGCAAAATACTTTTATCTAACCACTGTGGCCCCAGAGAACTCAATGAAGTTTGTTATAAATAAAATATTTAAAAACCCGGACAACCCGTGGTCAACTGGCCTCGCCTCAGCCAAAGACCTCTTGAATCGAGCTATAGAGAACTGGGACCCCAATATAATTAAGTGTACAACTATCAAAACATCAATAAAAAAGCAAGTAAGATCATGCTCTCAAAAACTGGATATTGAAGCTTTGACAGCTAGAGGCTTTCACGAGACCCAAAGCTCCCTTCACACATCATATGGCCCCAAACCACACCTCGCACAGCCGGTGGGAAGGCAAGTCCTACAAAGGATTCTTGCAGCTAGACGCACGTGCTTCCCTTAAAACACCTGTATCCTTCAGTGAAAGTAATACCAGCGATTACGGAGTGTCGCCTGTGCCATTATAAGCGTGAAACACTGGCCCCGTCTTACTATGCTGTCCCGCCCTGTTGTCAATCGGCCGAATCCATCTAAGGCCCATTCTCCTCCAACTGGGCACGTGGACGAAAAGGAGGCAGTCCTTCAGTTATATTTTCTTGACACGGTGAAGCACATGGCTAAATTTGCTAAGTTCATCTATCATGCCCCACGAGCCCTAATGGACAGGTCAACCTCGGCTCCGCATGGAATTCATCCGGAGGAAGGTCCTATGCAGTCTGGCTCCCACTAAAAACTTGTCCGGTGCAGCCAAAGGAACAACATTTACTGCATCTTAGAAAACAAAACACCAAATGGTGGTTTTAGGATTAAGTCGTATATATACATTATTATTTTACTCAATTTTAATTATCCTTTTTATATTGATTGTTCCTTTTTAGGTCTCGCCTGGAATTAGCATCCGAAGGATGCGTCCAGGTGGAGACTTATAGCTAGCTGACTCGGGGGAATGAAGGACAAGAAAGTGCCACGCGCTTCCCCTCGCTGGATTTGACTGCGTGCACGCGCAGCCACACTCACGCATGCGCACAGCCACACGCATACACAGCCACACGCATACACAGGCACACACACCCACCCCCGTCGCCGCCGCACCTACACACACACTAGCGCACCTACACGCACACACAGAGACCCCCCCACACACACACCAGCGCACCTACACACACGCACGCACACATACAAAGACCCCCCTCCCCCCGCCGCCGCCGCCGCCGCCGCCATCGCACACATACACACACACAAGTGCACCCCCCTCCCCCCTAGAACTAAGCCCCACTTACCGCCATTCGGGACTTCTGTAGCCGGGGCTCTCCCTCGGGCATGGGAGCTCCTCTCTCAGGCACTCCGTGGGCGCGTGCGCGGGACTTGGAACTGGCTCAAACGCGCATGCATAGTAACCAGACGCTACAGCCAAAGCAGCTCTGCGCCTCCTCGCACCTGGGCCATACCAAACGTATTTTCTATGGGGAGAGAGCTCCCTGTTCACTCCCTCACATTGCTGCTGTGGACCGCGGCCTGCTGCAGATGCCGACCCAGGGACTCCGATGTCGGCCCCTCCCTGCTCAGTCGGATCGATTCACTCACCGCATCGTCCTCTCAGATCGACGCCGTTGTCCCTCAAAATGCTTCTTTCAGGTGGGTGTCCGGATTGCTGTTTACTTTTTGTAATGGCCGCTTGTGTCTCTGAGCACGTCAAGCTCAAAGGCAGCTATCAGCAACTTTTGTTTAAGCATCACGCGACAGCCGGGGCAGGTATAAAATCACAGCAGAGGACTTGAGAGCAGTGACCAGCTGTCTGCCGTGACTTGGAAACACTCTCGTGTGAACACTGGTTTCCAAGTAGTTGTCACATTGTTTTATTGTCTGTTTATAGAGCCAAGTGCAAGGACGCGGTATACACAAAAAGAAAGGTGGACAACCACAAGGAAAAGCAACGCTAGAAAATGCTTCTACAAATGAACCCTGGACAATATCCCTTTGGAGAACCCTCTCTCCACATACTGATGCCACATCACACCTGCATTCAGTTCCATCTCATTGTACATACTACTGCGCCATTTGTCCCCATGTGACGGCCATCCAATGTGACCCCAGCACACCACACGGCCCCGCACAGCGTGCAGCTTTCCCGCTGCTGGGAGGGTACGGAGGGCACTTCCCTTCCATGAAAATAACATTGGCAGATTACTCCCACGTGCGCTCACTCCTCCAAAAATAAGCACCAGGCTGAAAGCACGCGTTAGAGGTCATTTTGGGGAGAATGACAACATGCACAGCTAGTCAGTTCTTCGAGAGCCCAACACAGTAGTTTAAAACCATTTACAAAGACAAACCAGTGTGGGCCGTGCAGTGAAGCAGCAATCTCGGACAGGGTGTTTCAGGCAGCTTTGGGTGTGTGTAATGCAAGTTATATACTCGTGCGTACTGCTGCGATGGAGTTTGAATCTCAGCTGACTGGACAGGACGATGAGGGCTGGACAGGACGATGAGGGGGGATGGGACATACTCCACAGCAGCACTTTTTTTTTTACCAATAATCGAGGTTTCTGTGTCCGAATACTTCAGTATACCGGTGGAGACTGGTGACACTCCCCAGCACCGGATGAACACCGTATTTGGGGCATTTACTTGGTTCCGCCCTGCTCCATGTACCGTAGAGGCAGGCACGATAATTTGAGGGGGGGCTCGACCGAACTGGATGGGGGAGGGCACTGAAATAGACCTATGCCCCCTCCCCCCTCGATACCCTCTGATGAACGGAAAGCAGCAATGTGGGTCAAGGACATGGACAACACGTGCCGCTAAGACAAAGGAACCACCCCGAACCCATCCTCCTACCCCGCCCGACGCTCTGAGACGGCAATATGCAGGAGGCAGAAAGAACACACAGGGAATGAAAACTAAAGGGCGCTGTACGCCTCTGTATCTGTGCATGTTCCGGAACAGTCTGTAGGCGCTTTAATGACTCAACAGCACGTCACTCCTGCTGCCAACCTCTGCTCAGGCAAAAGAAAGGCTGCGAATGTGTACTTGCAGCTTCATTGCAAACCATTTCAGAGGACCCTCAACCACTGAGCTATCAGAACAGACTGTACACAACTGTAGATATCTGAATCAGAAACAAAATGTAATCAAGGTGAGGAAACAGCTCGCACAACTACGGAGGCCAGCGCTGGCAAACGCCTGTCCCTGTCCAAGCATAGAAATGTGGCAATGGGAAAATTGTACACCGGTAATGGGACATGCAGGAAAATGGGGCCGCCTCTGAAAAGAGCGGGTCGGGTCTGCAAAAGGTGGTGCTAGGCAGCAAGTGAGATTTCGGAGCCATGAATATATACGAGTAATGGCTGGCAAACTCTGACGGTTAGAAACACTAGGGGTGGGGTATTTGCAACATGGCCTGAGCTGTCCCCAGTGAGAGCAGATTAGGATTCACTGGCCCACGGCATCTTAAGGGCTCCTCTTTGCAAACAGTGGGCTGAGCCCATCAGGGCTCATCCAAACAGCACACAATGGGGCCGTAATAGAATTAAAGGCCTGAAAGCACACGCTAGATGGTCGCAGGGGTGTGGGAGCATTGTTAGCCGTTAAACAGCTGGAGCGCAATGACACTCTGCATAGGAGGAGGGGGGGGCGGGGGCTTAGAAGCAAGAGGCCTGGGTGGGTCAAATTTCATTAGGGGTTGTGAAACGGTACAGGTGGTATAAGGTGTGGGTAGGATCGACAGAGAGGGTGAAAAAACAGTTCACTAAAATATGAGTGCACATGTGAGCGGGGGTGGGCACGCAACTGGTCAGCTCGATCCTGTCCGCGTGCAGGCCGCAGCTCCAGCCCATGGAAAAGCGCGAGAAGAGCCAGATCTCCTTGCGGTTGGGCCAGTAGCAGTCGCAGGGCACTTCCAAGCACACGTTCTGGACCAGGTGGCGCCCGGTCTGTGGTGCCCCCAGTCTTCTGGATGTGCAGGAAGACAATCACGTCATCGCCCTTCATGTCGAAAGACAGAGCCGGCTCCAGGTCACGCACCGGGAAGTAGTACTTCTTCACGTAGTTCGGGTCCGGGGTGGGAAAGAGGTCCAGGTCCTCCTGGGGGTACCAGCTGGGAGAACCCAAGTTCACATCCGGCCCCACGTACTGGTAGAGGATCAGCATGAAAAACACGGAGCCAACCAAAATCAAGAGAAACTTGCTGGCCTTCTCAACCATGGTCCTCCGAAGCCTCTTCATGTGTCAGCATCTCCCAGGGCGATCTTGGGTGGATGAATGGATGAATAGAGCCTCCCAATCTCGTGGTCCACGGCGCCAGCAGGGTCAGCAGCAGGCAGGGACAGGAGTCACCTGTTAGCACCAGATCAGTAACAGGTCAATATCACATGAAAATATAATTCATTGATTTAGCAGTGTTACGACACGGACAAGCCTGGTTTGTAGGGTTTACACCAATAAAAAGTCAGAAAAACCCTCACGTAGATCACTGCTAGAGCGCTCTGCACCACCACAACCCCTTCCTCAGTTAGAGGGGGTGTGGGGAGCGACGCAAATCCCCCAGATTAAAGCATAGATGGAGTGCCTTTAAAAAAAAAGTACTCTAAACACCATTGAAACATCTTTCCAGCCGAGTGCCGATAAGATCCGTAAAACTAGGTATTTTAGAGAGAGGAAATATATTTAAAATACACAAATTCACAAACGTACGAGAGGAAATATCAGCATCGCCCCACAAAACAATCCTTCAAGTGGAGATAATGAGTAGGGCTCCCAATTTTATGGTATTTATTTTTTTGCCATTTCCGTCTGTGTTTATCCATATTTATTTTTGGGGCAATTTTTCTGTATTTATCCACATTTATTTTGGACACAAGCAAAAGACGACGCTACAATTAGTATTTTTCCAGGTTTATTTAGATTGACAATGCACACATGCGCTCAGTTGTTATTGGTCAACACAAGCCATTTGTCTCAGAGCCTTGCAGTTTCTTTCATCGGCAGAGTGCCACATCCTCTCCCCCACTGAACACCATACTGCCCCACTGAGAGAAACTCACACTGCCTTCAGCTGCAACCCAATTGTGCCATAAAGCTGTCCCTGGCCATCACTATGCGGATTGATGTTTTGTGTATGCAGAAGAGAACACGCATTTGCAATGCAATCGGTCTCGCATTTACGCTAGTTTACGCTGGATCACTGAAATAATATCGAGGGACAAAATATCGACTTGCCAAAATATCGTGGACAAAATATCGACAGTCAAAATATCGAGTTTGTATCTACAAACAGGTAAGTACAAAAATATCGAGTACAAAATATCGTTAACAATAATATAGATGTAAAAAATATCGACTTTATTAAAAACAGTCTTAAATTAAATTAATATTAAATTGTAATTACTAAAATATACTTAAAACTACTTAAATTAAATTATAATAATTAAATAATAAATGAAAATAATAAAAATAATTTTTTACAATCTTATTTGTTGACCCTGAACCCTAAAAATACCCCTTTACCCAAAAACCCAAAACTGACCCTGAACCCTAAAAATACCCCTTTACCCAAAAACCCAAAACTGACCCTGAACCCTAAAAATACCCCTTTACCCAAAAACTGAAAACTGACCCTGAACCCTAAAAATGCCCCTTTACCCAAAAACTGAAAACTGACCCTGAACCCTAAAAATACCCCTTTACCCAAAAACTGAAAACTGACCCTGAACCCTAAAAATAGCCCTTTACCCATGAACTGAAAACTGACCCTGAACCCTAAAAATACCCCTTTACCCATGAACTGAAAACTGACCCTGAACCCTAAAAATACCCCTTTACCCTAAAACTGAAAACTGACCCTGAACCCTAAAAATGCCCCTTTACCCAAAAACTGAAAACTGACCCTGAACCCCAAAAATACCCCTTTACCCTAAAACTGAAAACTGACCCTGAACCCTAAAAATGCTCCTTTACCCAAAAATTATCAATATTATTTAATTACCAATTAATTATTAATTAACAATAACAATAAAGTAAATATATTAGAACATTAGCTGTAATTATTTTAATAATTAATATTATTTTTTCCAAATTAATTACTTAAAAATAACACAAAATGATATATATTAAAAATGTACTCCAAATAATGTAATTAACTAATTACAATTAATTAATTAACAATTAATTACTAATACAAAATATGTTCAAAATTATATTAATTAATTAACTAATTAATATTAATTAATTATCAATTAATTATTAATTAAAAATATTAACAAACATATATTAATTAATTGATTATTATTAAATTACTTCCCACCCTATTCCCCTATAAACCCACAACCCGCTACAGAATTACATTACGCAATTATTATAAAAACAAAATTCATTTAATAAAATATTTTATAACATTAATACACACTATTCACACATATTATTACATAAAAATACACTATAAAATATTATATATTATTAAAAATTCGATATTTTTGCTATCTATATTTTATACAGTCGATATTACTTCACTTACCTGAAAAACGATATTTTTGTAGTCGATATTATGTCCAGTCGATATTTTGTCCAGTCTATATTTAAAACTCGATATTATGTCCAGTCGATATTTTGGAGTCGATATTTTGTCTGTACACCGTTTACGCTACTAGCATTGTAAATGACAATGCCTTTTATTTATCTACTTTAAAAACCAAAACATAAATAAAAGGCATTGTCATTTACAATGCCAATAGCTCAAACTCAAGTAAATGCGAGACCTATTGCATTGCAAATGCTTGTGTTTTCAATGTAAGCACTGCAGCCCCCTCAGTGAGACCTTTCTATAACTTACGCCACTCAAGCCTTAATTGTATATGTTCTAAGAGTGATGAAAGCTTGTACCCTAAACTATCCCTTTGCCCCTTCCCCTGTCTCCTTCTTCACCCTTCGATACTACTTACTGCTGTCAGGGCCAGATTTGCCGTACTGGGAATGGGGCATTTCCCTGGAGGCTGGAAGGGTGGGGGGCCGGTTTTACAGTTGAGAGAGCGCAATTTGAGTAAAATGTATAAGTACACCATATTTACATGTAAGATGCACGAATTTAGTTAAAGCATCTAAGAGTGTCGAAAATATATAGAAATGCACATACTCACGAGTGTTTAATCAATATAGATTGCATATTTTATAGTGTGGAGCTAATGTAGTAATGTTTAGAAATGTTAGAATGCTATTAGACTCCATGTTATGTGGCTGTTGCAGAAGAGAATGTAATGCTACCAAACGTAGAAATGTGCAGGCCTTATGGCAATGTATGGGGAACGAAAACGTGCGTTTACAGTTTCACATAAGATGGATTGCGTTTATTTAGAATATTATTGATTATACATTAAACATTATGTTTTGTAGAAGTGTTTCATATAAAGAGTGTAATAGGTTAGGATTTGTTTTAGTTTAAAGAAATAAAGGTTCACGGAGTGCAGGCCTGTTGCAAATAATTTAGTAGGCCTGGAAAGATAAAGTCGCTTCTTTGATCTGCATGTGCTAGTTAAATTCGGGTCTCGTTAAGCATAAATTGCCGACCATGTTCGAAGTTTTACGACTTGAGAGATAAGCTGGAGGTCGGAATTTGGAGCCCAATTCATGGGTGTCTGTTTGCAGGTGTGAGGGGGTTCCAATCAAGGGAGTGATGAATAGAGCTCTGTCTCGGGAGACAGGCACAGGCCTGGAGGAGGCTTCAGGAATTTCCTCGGGGGTATCGGCGTGCCGAGAAGAAGCATGGGAAGCAAGGTCAACGCTAACAAGAAGCCCAGAGGAGTATCAGTATGGAAAAAGCCAGAACCGACACCACGTGAGAGGTGTACGTGAGGGGCGTCTCTGAGGGGCGTTTTTCAACTGTAATTGTGATTTTGTATTAGGGACAGCACCCTGGGGTGGAGTTAGAGCAGATGGCCTGAGGACCCTTAGAGAGCGGATGGGTAGGCAGAGAGGGCATGACTGCGATGCACAGATTTACAACAGAGACTAAGGGAAAGTGAGTGAACTTCTTTGGAAGTCACCACGGCTGACACCTTTTTAGGTCAAGATTCTGCTAAGTAGGGATGTCACTTAGTCTAGTGCAGGGACAGTCTAACCTGACTTTTCTCTTTTTGTAAATGACGCTTAAGTTACAACTTGTGTCTATTCTTGCAAACTTGCTGATCTTTGAATTAGTTCTGGTGATATTCTTCTGTCGCCTAAGATCGTTCAGAGAATTCATGTTTGTCTTGGTGCCAGTATATCTCTTGAACCTTATATTGAGATGTTTGTATCTCCAGTTATCTTTGGCTTTATAATAAAACTTTAAAACTTATTCGTGGTAAGTGGTTCTTCAGAGTCGTGCCAATTATTGGTTTGATTAACCTGGTAGTGGATTGCTTTTTACTCTATGACAGGCAACAAAGATTCAGTCGACCTAGGTGGGAATTTAGATCTAGAGTAATTAAATAAGAGATCGAAAATCCCGCCGTCCCAGTTGGTAGCAGTTTAGGATGGTTGCCTTCTAGAGGAAGGTGATCTAGACTAGGTTAAGATTACCCCGAGGCCCCTAGAGATCGAGAGATGACCAGAAGAAGAATCACCTGCCGAAGAAGGTGCTGACGGTGCGAGAGAAAGCAGCAGAGTCGGTCGAGAGTGAGTATAATAAGGGTCATGCGTTGTCAGATTGCGGTGTTTTGTGTTGTATTTGTGTTGTAATGTCATGCGGAGTTGAATGCCTGTAGTGTGATTGAGGCAGGGTTGTGAGCGCGCGCAACCTGGTGAAAATCTTAAGTTCAGAGAAGAGCTTAAGTGGTTCGGGTGTATCGGACATCCAGAGTAATTGTCGACCATTGTGAAGGGGGTCATGAGGTACCATTGATCGCCCGCAGGACCGAGATAGGGGGAACGCAAGAGTGAGTGTATGGGTAACGGACGCTGGTCGGAAGTTATCGTGTGTAAGTAACCTATCAGTTAAGATGACTGTCTGGACGTTCGCGGAAAGACATTTCGTCAGTTTAGGTGACAATTACAGTTAGACTGTGGACGTACAGTCAAGAAAAGTGATCGCTTGGTCGGAAGTAATCATTTTTCAGAGTATGAATGGCACGCATGCATGACCGGGAGACGAGCTGAGAAAGGAGGGGAACTGCTGCGAGAGGGAGACGAGTGACGTCAGAGAGAGCCGCGCTGGGATAGGCCGGTTGGTGTGAAGCCGCGCTGTGATAGGCCGGTTGGCAAGAACCGCACTGTGATAGGCCAGTTAGCAAGAACCGCGCTGGGATTGGTGGATTGTCATCAGGAAGTAAACAAACATAGGGAATTAAGGAAACTCGTAGATTTGATCATGAAGTTTTTTAAATGCTTGAGAGTGATCTTTAAGAGAGACAGAAGGAACTCTTATTACGGGGAAGAGGCCCAGCTAGAGGGTACACCAGCTCATTATATGGCTACAAGTGTTGGGTTGCATACCATACTGTGGATTTCTAATTGGAGTAAGATTACAGAGGGGAACGAGGAACTGACTTTTCCGAAATACGGAACGTTTAGACTAGAAGTATTGCACCAGTTAAAAGCAGTTATGACCTCAATGAGACCTCTGCCCAGGCCAACACAGTTTGAAGCCCTTAATGCGTGTATTAGGGCGGCGCACGACAGGAACCAGAACAGGCGTCAAGAAAGAGTGAGACGATCGGTAAGGGCGGTACAAGACGCCAAATGGGACGAGGAAGCCAAGAAGTGGAGAGTACAGGCTATTGAAGTAGATAAATTGTACCCAGTGATAGAAGTTACAGGAGATAAAAGAACACCAGAAGAGGATGATGAGAGTGAGACAGAGGATAGCCTGGTAAATAGGTTACTAATGGATAGACCGCCTCCGTACAATAGAGAGATGGAAGGTATGGAGCTCCCAAGGGAAAATAGGGTTGGCATAGGGGAGTATTGACCCCTCCCTATAACAGATTGGGAACCCACCAAAGGTGAGGAAACACCTCAACCTAGTCCAGTACAGAGAGTAGTCGGAAGATTCGTGGTACAAAAAGTGCCAGAAACAGAGTGTGCCAAGTCCTATCAATTGCCAGACGCTCTCCAAGTACCTGTTACCATAGGTCCTATAGTATCGATTTATGACCCAGAGAAAGCACGAGGGGAGGAACAGGTACGACTAGACAGAGAGAGAGAGCAGAAATGGAAAGTAGGAACAATATGATTAATTCTCGAAGGCAGTTGCCAGGACCAAGAGATCGGAGTACCCCATTAAATCCAGCAGTGGATCCCATAATAGATCAGGGGGGTCCGAGAGGACCGATGGATCTGAGGGGACCACGGCCGAAGTCCTTTAAGGAGTTGAGGGCTGACTTGAGAGAGTGGGATGCTAACACGGGAACCCAGAGTAATAGGTCAGGAGCGGAAGCTGAGTGGGGAAGTCGAGGCGATGGAATATTGTCTCACTGCGGGGCTAGTGAAAGTGGTCAGGAGTGCGATGGCAAAAGTCAGGAGAGTAGAGGAGCTACACGTCATTTCCATAATGGAAATGGACAGGCGCAAGAAGATAGAAGTGCAGAGTGTGGAAGGGCGTCTCGTCTCATTCACAGTGAGGGAGACTGAAGGACGCAAGAATACAGAGACAGCTTTAAGTGCACTCACCATGCACCTGGCGAGAGTAGACAACACTGGGATCGCGGGAACATGGGGAGTTGCGAAGGGTCTTACCATGTGTTGAGTGATACTAGACAGCAAGGGAATTGCGAAAGCATGGGGAACAATGGAGGGTCTTATCATGCATTTAGAGAGACGAGCAGAATAGACAGAGTGGGACTGTGGGAAATAGAGCATTGTTTCACCACACACCAAGAGGGGATGGAACTGCGTGGGACTCCCCATAACTCGCCTGAGCCCAAGCGTAGGGCTCGGAGCTGGGATGGGAGAGATGTCAATGGGCCCTCTAAGAATAACACACTGAAAGCTGAGATAAATGCAAGAAGGCTAGATGTAACCAGTTTAAAATCTGATTTGGATGAGATAATAGATGGCACGTTGCCTCTGGAAAGGATTGACATGTACGAGCAAGATGAGGTACTGTTTATAGCAAAGGATATTACTCCGAAGGCGAGAGCAGTACACGAGAAATTATCTGAATTGACAGACAGGTACATGGTAGACTTGTCGAGAACCAAGGCATTACAGGGTAACCATAGGTTGCATTATTCAGATCAGGACCTCGAAGAGAGGAGGACAATTGGATTAAAAACACACATAAGGGAACTGATCACAGGAATAAGGACATGGAGAGATCTAGATAAATGGGAAGAAAGGTGGTCCAAGAAAGGAACTGTCAGGCGGAGCACAATTGTGATGTCCCCGGAGGGAGGGCTACAGAGGATGGAAGCATACCCTTTGCGAGAAATAGCGAATGGAGCTATGTGCATGTGCCCTGGAGTAGGGGAGATTTAGCCGCATTTACCAATTCCTTTCCTAAGCTGAGAGAGAATCCCGTGGAGTAGTATAAACAGGTAGAGAGGTTTGTAAAAATCTCTAAAGTACTGTGGATTGATTTGAACACCCTATTTGATATTGTAGTCCCAGGAGACTTGTGGACAGCATGCAAGGTTAGTGTCGAATGGCCCACATCTGAACCAGAGAGAGATGCCCACACTAATGGACCATCAGAAAGAGTAATGGAAAATATGAAAGGGTAATGACATGGCTGAAAGAGAAGTTGCCACCGCAGGACATAGATTGGGTGAAAATAGACCGAACTTGGCAGGAACCCAAGGAGACAGTCCATGAATATTATGAGCGATTGCTGAAAACGTTCAAACAATACAGTGGACTAGACGTAATGGATCCCAAAGACATAGGACAGTTTGTGTCGAAATTCGTTTTGGGATTGATACCTGATATTTGTTTGATGATTCAGCAACATTTAATTTGCTGGCAAACAAACCATTAGATGAAATTTTGAGATACGCAAGGTATTGCAGTGATGAAATAGATTCACAAGCAAAAAAACTTAAGGAGAAGCTGATGTTGGTTCAGATGCAGTCGGCTGGAAAGGGTGGACAGCAGCAACAGGGGACAGGGACCATGGGAAGGAGACCAAATAATCAGAATAGAGACAACGAGGAAAATCCGAGACCTACAGTAGACCTGGCTACCTTGAAAAAGACGACAAAGTGTCACCAGTGTCACCAGGTGGGACATTGGAAACGCGAGTGTCCCTATAATCCTGAAAATGGAGAACTAGAAATAGAGGAGGAAGAAGTGCAGACCATTCCAGTAAAAGGGACGACAATACCCAAGGGTAAGGTGGTCAAAGGGGGGACCTCGGCTCCTCGAGCCCAGTTCCCTCAACCACCCAAAATTGCGACAGGGGGAAAGACCTATAGACAAATTCCTCTTTTTGTAGGAGGAGAAGAGTGTTACTATGTTGATCCTTTGACTGGACAGCGTGTGAGTAGAGAGGAGGACTGTACCCTCGGAGCAGTTCTAGAAGTGGACCAAAGGGGACGGTATGTGGAGGCCGAAGTGGCAGGGTGTCCTACGACCTTCTTGGTGGATACTGGGGCCACTCGATCCACTCTGAGATCAGCAGTGGTTCCGGACCTGCCAATGTCAGGGGAAACCATTCAAGTGGTAGGAGTCACAAATAGGAGAATGACTAGCCCTTTGACAGAACCAGTACTAGTGAGAATAGGAAAATACAGCGATGAACATCAGTTTGTAGTATGTGATTCTAGCCCTGTGTGTCTGTTAGGAAGAGATTTGTTGTGCAAATTAAATTGCACAATATACTGCACGCCTCAGGGAGTAGAGGTACAGACTAATGACGATGATGCCACCTTTAAGGTTTCAAATTCAAAAGTATGCATAGAGCTGTATCCTACCTTGATGGTGGAAGAGCTCCCTTGGGACTTAAGAGATACGGTGTCATCGGAAGTGTGGGATTTCACTGGGGAAGAGATAGGATTGATTAAAGGAGTGGAACCAGTGAAAATCATGATAAAACCAAACGTTGAACATCCAAGAACGCCTCAATACAAATTGACTCCGGAGATGATTGCTGGAATAAAGCCCGTGATCGACTCCATGATTAAACAGGGAATACTGAAAGAAATCGTGGGTAGTCCATGTAACTCCCCGATTATGGGTTTGCAGAAACCTAGTGGGAAATTCAGGATAGTTCAGGACCTCCGAAAGATTAATAACATAGTTGTTTCATGTTGTCCAGTGGTACCGAATCCATCAGTGATATTGTTTCAGAAGTGAAGTAGTGTGGCTCACTGGTTAGAGGCGGCAGACCCGAGAGCAGAGGACGGCCCGGGACCAGGGTTCGATTCCCGGCGCGGCAGGTTTCTGGACCAGGGTCAGCGGACTCGATAATTCTCTCGCCTCGGTGCCCACTCTGATCAGCGATCACACTCGGCAACTCTGGGCATTAGCTTGCCTCATCTTCTCTAACGGCCCCACCAGACCGCCGGGGATGCCTGGTCTCACCCTGGAGATACCCATTAAGGGACCATCTCTCAGGGAAGCCAGGAAGGGTTTCGCAGCGGTCGAAGCGCCTTGGGACCCTACGGGTAAGTAGTGCGCTATATAAATGCCTATACATTTACATACATACATTACATACATACCATTCCAAGCTGAGTGGTTCACAGTGATAGATCTTTGCCAGGTCTTTTTTTCAATCCCATTAGATGAGGAGAGCCTATTTCTTTTCGCATTTAAGCTGGAAAATTGCGTATTAACATGGTGTCGTATCCCACAGGGGTATATAGAAAGCCCATAGATTTTTAACCAGCTGCTGAAGAAAAATCTTGAAAGTCTAGTACTACCACAGAACTCGGTTCTAGTCCAGTACATAGACGACCTACTTGTTGCGTCAGAGACAGAGGAAGCTTGTAAAATAGACACCATCACCTTGCTGAACCATTTAGCTGAGAATGGACACAAGGTGTCTCCGAGCAAATTACAGTACTGTCTGACAGAGGTACAGTACTTGGGTAACCGAATCGAAAAAGGGAAACGGAAGGTGTCACCAGACAGGATAGAGGCGAACATGAAAATGAATTCGCCCACGACACAAAGAGAGGTCAGGATGTTTCTAGGAATGGTTGGTTATTGCCGACAGTGGATAGCTAACTTTTCCCTGAAAGCAAAACCCTTACAAAAACTGACGCACAAGGAGGTGAGTGATCCGGTACCATGGGACAAGGACTGTTTGATGGCATTCTTACAGCTGAGAGAGGACTTGTGTCGTGCTCCTGCTTTGGGGATGCCGTATTACGAAAAACCATTCCTACTTTACTGTTGCGAAAGAGAAGGTTGTGCTTTGTCAGTTTTAGCCCAAATTCATGGAAATGCCCGTAGACCAGTTGCATATTTTTCGGCTACTTTAGACCCAGTAGCCACAGCGTTGCCCGGATGTCTCAAATCCGTTGCTGCAACGGGTGTCAGCATTGAGAGGTGTGAAAGCATAGTAATGAGACACCAGTTAGTGGTGTATGTACCTCATTCTGTGGAACTGTTAATGACCAGGACCAAAACACAGCACTTGACCAATAATAGGCTCACGCGCTACGAGCAAGTCATTCTTGCTGCGGAGAACGTGACCCTTAAGAGGTGCTCTGTCTTGAATCCTGCTACTTTGATGCCACTCCCTAATGATATAGAAGATGAAGAATGTGAAGATCACGATTGCCTTAATGTGACTGAACTATGCACCAAACCGAGACCAGATATTGTGGATGAGCCGTTGACTGACCCTGATGAAATTTTCTTTGTTGATGGCTCATGTGTAAGAGACAATATCGGTCAGTTGAGAGCAGCTTATGCTGTTTGCACCATTACTGGAGTTGTGGAAGCCGCTTGCCTGGAAGGAGTACACTCCGCTCAGGTAGCTGAAATTATTGCATTGACACGTGCCTGTTTCGCAGGTAGCAAAATTCGAGTTACCATTTACACAGATAGCCAATATGGTTTCGGGGTAGTTCATGACTATGGGCAATTGTGGTCTCAAAGAGGTTACATGACCTCTTCAGGTTCACCCATTCGAAATGGGGAATATGTACGACTATTGTTGGAAGCATAACAAGGTCCGGCAGCAATTGCCGTTGTTAAATGTGTAGCCCATACGAAAAACACAGATTTTGTATCCCAGGGAAACAGATACGCTGATGAGGTCGCACGCTACTGTGCAGAGCAAGGATACTCTTTCACAGAAGTGGAAGTGGGTGGGACACAGGAAAAGACAGAGTTAACCATGATGCTATAAACTGTAGACACCTGGGATGATTTAAAAGGCATACAAGAGAATGCAACAGATTTTGAGAAAAAGACATGGGAAACTGCAGGTTGTGTAAAAGGTGAAATGGATTTGTGGATTTCAGCAGATGGAAGGGCAGTGTTACCAAACGAACTAGTGAGTCCAATGGCAAGACAGATACATGGTCCAGTGCACCTAGGCAGAAATGCCATGTTGCGGCTATTTAGACAGACTTGGTATAATCCCAAGTTTAGAGTAGCCGCAGAAGCAGTGTGTCAACGATGTGTAACATGTCAACAATTGAACGGAGGAAAAAGAACACCAGTCACATTGAGTCACATTGGGAGGTCTGGTGGTCCTTTCAACCGGATGCAACTAGACTTTATTGAGATGCCAAGATGCAACCGCCTCAGGTATGTTCTGGTGGTTGTCTGTATATTTTCCAGATGGGTCGAGGCATACCCTACACGCAGGTGTGACACACTTACGGTAGCAAAGTTGTTGCTTAGAGAGTTAATACCATGTTTCGGGGTGCCGGCCTCTTTGGAATCAGATAGGGGAACACATTTCAACAGTGAAGTTGTGAAGATGCTCTGCTCTGCATTGAATATTGATCAGAAGTTGCACTGTAGCTATCGACCAGAAGCTTCAGGAATTGTGGAGCAGATAAATGGGACGATAAAATCCTGCATTGCCAAAGTGTGTTCATCGACATCCTTAAGCTGGCCTGATGCCTTACCGTTGGTACTTATGAGCATACATAGCACACCAGACAGGAGAACAGGTCTCTCTCCACACGAGGTTCTAATGGGGAGGGCAATTAGACTGCCATCAGTTCCAACTGCAGCTTTGTTGAATATCACAGATGATCTGATCCTGGATTATTGCAAGGGACTTTCTGATGTCATTCATTCTGTGTCTCTTCAGGTGGAGGCTGCTGAAATCCCGTTGTCCAAAGACCTGTGCCACGACCTGTGCCCTGGTGATTGGGTCGTGGTGAAGAAGCACGTCAGGAAGAATTGCTTGGACGTGCGTTGGCGCGGACCCTACCAGATTATTTTGACAACGAATACTGCTGTTAAATGTGGAGGGCTGCCCAACTGGATACACGCCTCCCATACGCGAAGAGTTCCAGCACCCCTGAAGAAACAGCTCCTCTCTCGGATGAAAATCCAGCTGTGGACGAAGAATCAATAGAGGGGACCAGCCAAGCTGTGGGGGTGTCGGAGGAAGCTGGGAGCGTGTCAGATCTAGTGGAAGAAGGACAGGACGACAGTGAAACCGACGTTGCCACAGAAGGAGAAAGTTGCTGTGAGTACGGATCAGACACTGAGCAAGTTGCAAGTGATCAAGAGTCGAGTGTGAGGACAAGAAATAGGAGAACAAGGCGTGGAGAGGCTAGTTGGCCTGAAAGGAGGAAGAGGCCGAGCTTGAAGTCAACTCCAGAGAGAACCCTTGCTCCTATATCCGAAGTCTCAGACCTGGACGAAGGTGCACAGAATCAAGAAGCGGAGGGTCCAAGAAGATCAAGGAGGGTGCGTGTGCCCTGCAGAAGATACGCCACTCCTGAGTGGACCTACCTGGCAGCAGATGTCTTGTGCACGGAAATCCGGGAGGGTGAGGGAAGTGATAGTGACCAGCACTGATCCAATCATAATGTTGGAAGTGGCGTTGTTGGTACCTGGAGTTGAAGCTGAAGGGTTACTGACACTCACTATTCCCAATCCTCCTTACCTGAGCAGAATAAGAGAACTGGTTTTAAACAGAGTAGAATTTCCGACTTTTGGTACAACGGTATCAGCACTCGAAGAGACCATCCTTCCCGAGAACTGTTAGAATACGTGATCAGAGCTGCTGGTACCCGGATGATTGTAGACACCTAAAGACTTTTGTAAATAAACAAGGTTGAGAAGATAACTTAGCGCCAAGTGGAAGAAGAAGAAACTTAGGGACTTTTCCATTTAGTTGACGGAGAAGGGCTAGGGTTGTCTGTTGCTATAAGTTCAAAGGACTGATTTTCAAAAAGGATTGTCAGCTTCCAGGTGTAGTTCGAAAAGACTGAACAAGCAAAGAAAGACTGTTGAAGGTACAAAGAGACAAGACTTTGTGTTGAAAAAGAAACTAAAACTACACTGTCTTGAGATCATGGAGTCCGGCAACTCGAACCGTAAAGCAAAATGCATAATAGGTACACTTTTAGCGGGAGTAATTTTTCTTATAGTTTTAGTAGTTACAGTATCATACATAGTGGGACATGAAAATGAAGCGAAAGCAACAGAAGAAGCAAAGGTTGTGGTAACATCGAAACCTACTACTGCTGGTAAAAAGGAGGACAATGCAGTGAAGGATAAAGCTTTACTAGCAGCAGAAGCTCGTAGGTTGCATGTAGATGAGTCACAGGGAAACTTTAAGTCAAACGCCTATGCTAAGTTACTGTACGAATACATTGATGCCACGGAGGCTAAGGATTGCTATGTCTGCATGCAATTGCCAGCCTCTGTAGACGAAGGTATTAGGTATCATCATCTCCCATTGACTTATGGAATTACATGTAGTTTATTGCTTAGTATATTTTATGGACGAGATAGCTTTGAGTACTATTTTTCAAATTTCGATGCTGTGTTACCAGAAGTCCCGGCTTACAAGCACATGAATAAGTGGGACTATTATAAGAGTGAGGATCGATTAGGGAAATTTTTCATTCCTTGGAAAACTTTAGATACTTCACATGCCCAAAGAAATAATCTGACCTGCAAGGTATCAGAAATTGAGAAAAAGTTTATAGGGCAGGTGGATGACCGTTACAGGAGGCAGAAGATTCTAAAGGCCTCAGGTCAATGGAAAACAGATTGGACCGAGGAGGAAAAGTCACACAAAAGAAAGGGTAGTAACGGTCCAATAGCTTTAGATCGAGAACAAAGAGGGAAGTTGTGTATATACAGGGGTAAAACCTACTATGAAAATGTATTCGTGGGAGAAGTAAGTTGTGAACATGCCTTCCAGTTAGAATACTACACAAAAGATTTCTTGAAGGGAATGCACGTAGAAATGTGCAGGCCTTATGGCAATGTATGAAGAACGAAAACGTGCGTTTACAGTTTCACATAAGATGGATTGCGTTTATTTAGAATATTATTGATTATACGTTAAACATTATGTTTTGTAGAAGTGTTTAATATCAAGAGTGTAAAAGGTTAGGATTTGTTTTAGTTTAAAGAAATAAAGGTTCACAGAGTGCAGGCCTGTTGCAAATAATTTAGTAGGCCTGAAAAGATAAAGTCGCTTCTTTGAGACTAAGGGAAAGTGAGTGAACTTCTTTGGAAGTCACCACGGCTGACACCTTTTTAGGTCAAGATTCTGCTAAGTAGGGATGTCACTTAGTCTAGTGCAGGGACAGTCTAACCTGACTTTTCTCTTTTTGTAAATGACGCTTAAGTTACAACTTGTGTCTATTCTTGCAAACTTGCTGATCTTTGAATTAGTTCTGGTGATATTCTTCTGTTGCCTAAGATCGTTCAGAGAATTCATGTTTGTCTTGGTGCCAGTATATCTCTTGAACCTTATATTGAGATGTTTGTATCTCCAGTTATCTTTGGCTTTATAATAAAACTTTAAAACTTATTCGTGGTAAGTGGTTCTTCAGAGTCGTGCCAATTATTGGTTTGATTAACCTGGTAGTGGATTGCTTTTTACTCTATGACAGGCAACAAAGATTCAGTCAACCTAGGTGGGAATTTAGATCTAGAGTAATCAAATAAGAGATCGAAAATCCCGCTGTCCCACAGTAGTTCTGCAATATGGGCCCCCAGGAACAAAAACAGTAAGCAGGAGTTCCCAGTCTCCCTGTGCCTGGACTTTCTTCCCCAGGGGCTGGTCCAAGAAAATTGCCAGGGCTGCTTCGGGATCCCAGTCCGGCCCTGCTTAGTCTCACAGAACCCTAATCTCGTCCCAGCATCGTCCTCTTCCTGGAGAGGACTCCTCCTCTGCACTTGCCGCACAAAACCCTTTCTCTCACTTTCACTGTCCTCCTCCCGGAAAAACTTTAGGCTCCTCCCGCCTCACACAATAGCCTCTCTTCGTCCATTAGTGGACAACAAGAGACAGCCTCTCGCACCCTACCTCACTAGCCCCGCTCTCCCGGTCTCGGGGGGTTTGTTCACAAAGGAGCAGACCGACCCTGTAAGGGCGCGCTCCTATTGGCAGAACCGAGCCCTCCCCGTCTCCAATTGGGCAGTTCCGGTGTCCATCCCCTGAGGCGGTACACGTTGCCCAGGTAGTCTGCTACACACCAAAGGATGAAAGGCAGAGGCTGCCCAGCAGAGATGTGAACCTATAATCTGCAGAGAAACACACACACACACACAGATACATACATACACACACACATACGTACATACAAACACACACAAACAAACCCAAACACATAAACACACACGCACACACACATACATATATGCACACGCACGCATGCACACAAAGTGACTGAAAAAAAGGACAAATTAACACTAGGTATCAATTACATTAAACAATGTTCCATGTGTAGCGCTTAACACAAAAACGAATAAATAGCCCCTGACAACTATCCAACACTGCCAGCTCTTTCCTCTATACCCGACCATATTGTATAATGCTATTAAAACAGAGACTTTTTAGGTCGATCTTGAGCAGCGCATGTGCTGCTCTTCGAGGCACGCTGTATTCAGGTATGGACTTGCTAAGATAAGCTTGCAGTTTTGTCCTATCGCTGAAGGTTGGTAGGTTGGGGAAGAAGTGTCTGGGGCGTCCTTTAAACAAGCATTTGCAATGCAATAGGTCTCACTTTTGCGAAAGTTTAAGCTATTAGCATTGTAAATGACAATGCCTTTTATTTATGTTTTAAAAGCAAAAACATAAATAAAAGGCATTGCCATTTACAATGCCAATAGCTCTAACTTTAATAATGCGAGACCTATTGCATTGCAAATGCTTGTTTGTATTGGATTTTATTAATCACACAAATAAAGTGTCATTGTCATTGTCATCGTCTTTCCTGCTTGTGGCTCGGACTGAAGAGAAACAATGTAACTTGTTCCTTTGTTTCTCTTCAGTCCTGGGTCAGAGCGAGGGGTCAGCGCAGGCTGCAGCCACTGCAGCTGCTTCAGAGCCTCACAGATCTGACGAAGAGCTGAGGGGGCCCCCCTTCACCTACCAAGACTGGGGGCCCCCCTCGCCGCGGGGGCTGCGGGGGTGTTTGTTACGCCCCCGATCATAAACAAGACTTCCAAGCTTCAGGTTGGTCACAAGGGGAGCACAGAGGGCCATGGGCCACAGAGTTTACAAATACATGTTCGGAGTGGAATCAAGTGAGCTCTGAGGAAGTGACACAAACTGACTGACAGGGCGCAGAAGGGTGCAGCCAAGCGGACGGCGCGCAAGAGTGAGGGCCGTGGGCGGAGGCACAGCGGGAGTGAGTGGGAGAGAAAAGAAAGGAGGCAAAAATAGAGAGAAGGAACCACCCAGCGAGCACGGCTGAACAAGGAGTGCAGGAACTAAAGGAAGAAGAGAGCCCCCTTCTGCTGTTTTACTCTCCTCTGATCAGATGGAGGGGGGGGGTCCTTCTAGAAAGGTCTGGAAACTTTTCGTTCTTCTCTAGCTTCAGAATCCAGTTGCATTTCTAGTCTGTCTGTGTTAGTTACCGTGAACTTATCTTTATTTAGCTTGTTTGTTTCCTATGATTTTTATGTTCGCCTCCATGTTCAGCATCCTAATTTATTCTTTTATGAATCTAAGGTAAACTAGGGGGGTAATTTGGGGTCAGCAGATATGGAGCATCGATCAGCAGCAGGGAGATGCCCCCCGCACACTCGCAGCTGCCACGCCCCGTTCAGGTGAAGGCACCTCTGGGCTTTGGAGCCTGGGTTACCAGTGCGGACTCAGCCTGCAGAAGGCCTTTGCTGATGCTCAGTGCTGCTGGGTCCTACAGATTGGAAGCAGTGCTTTAAATGGCGAAAAATAAGTGCAGGTACTCATTAAAAGGAGCTAGAGGTGTGTCAAGTGGGTGGGGCTAAGGGCAAGACATGATGATACATAATATGATATATAACAATAAATAAAAGCATAAATTGTTCAATCACTTCAAAAGTGCAAAAGTATTTCCGTATACATACATATATATATGAGGTACGTGGCGCTTCCGTAAATATACCAATGCAGCAAGTTCAGCCGATCAGCAATGCAATACAGGAACCAGCAAGACCCATAAGTGATGCAAATTTGTTTTTATTTAAATATTAGCCCAGCACCAGTCCGCCATGACTCGTTTCGGCTAGAGATAGCCTTGATCACATATATATATATTTATAAACGATAATAAAAGTTAACAAGAAATAAAGCAGATATTGAACTTTGCAATAATGTGTGCTGAAATGCCATTTTAAGCCCCAAATCCAGAACTGCAACTGAACAAATATCTGGTACTTTTAACTGAAAAAAAGTGCCAATCCTAACTTCAGCATTCACCTCACCTTTTTACATCCCTCCCTCCCCTTCCTTCTATGTTCATCATCTCATTTCCCCCCAGCCAGCTCCATGGCCAGTTGCCATGGGAGGTGCGCAGTGTGAGGAATTGCAAAGGGACGGCTCGGGACTTTGCCAGCGTCTCTTCAAAAGTCGGCTTCATGGCTCAGTGTGATTGTGACTTCCGGAAGCAGAGCGGCATCTGTCCTGCGGTGTAGGGGATACGGAACCTGAGTCTGCCAGGCCACCAATCAGGGCACTGGTACTGTCCCTGACTAAAGAAAAGTGCGGTACTGAGGGCTAGAAAATTTGGACGTGCCGGTACTCAGTACCGATGAGTACCGGCCCATTTAAAGCACTGGTTGGAAGCGCACCACAGTGAGGGTGGCCTTGTGACACTCATCTTTCATGTTCGCAACTACCATGAAACCATGGCGTTCGTTCGCAAGCACAATAGCAAATGTCCCTCTCACACTGGGAGAAAACTCCCCGCGAGCCAGGAACGCTTCTTTTGTGTTCTGCACAGTGGCGGCTCCTCCGGTAAGGAGGAGGAGCATCGCCCCACTAAGAAGGTCAAAAAGGTAAAAATAAAACAATAACTAAGTCATTGTAATCATCATTTTATTTTCACGTCCTTGCTCAGCTGGGCCGGGCGAAGCTGCTCTTCTCACAGAGCAGGGCCGGAGTGGTTTGCCCACTCCTAAGTGCACAATGACTAATTGATTGGACGTCTCGGGCCGGCCAAACATTCATGCGCGCTTTGTATGTTCTCCTTCAATGCAGCCTGGGTGGAGAACATGCCCAGGGCCCCAGTCGCTGGCTGAGCGCTGAACCACGGCACTCAGACCAATCACAACACTGCATTACAGCATTGTGTAATTGGCTATCGGGATGCTGGTAGCCGGGTGTTTCCTGGTTCCTGCCCTGTGGATACAGAGGACTGAAAGAAGGAGGAGGCGGCAGCAGCAGCGGTGTCAGACAGGCAGGTGTATTTTCATTTTTATTTCCAACTCATTCCCCCGCGTGACCCATCCCTCAACCGCTGGTAAATCCCATCCGTCACTAATTCAGCAGAAAGAAACTTGTGTTTAGAAGTCTGTGCAGAACAAATGCCTTCCCAGTATTAAATTTTTCAAAGCAAGTGCCCCATCTCTGTTGTCCTGAGAAGTTTTGGTCCCGCCTTGGGCTGTCGATAAAACATCTGCTCTCCAACAAAGCTTGGTGAGCGTCATTGCTTTGGTCGATATTGTCTAGTGGACAATGGACACGCTCAAGGCATCAAGAGTAGCAGGAAGCGCTAGTGGGGTAATATATTCTTGCAGGTTGGTAGGTAAGTGCCTCTTTTGACATGGTTAGACCCCGCTCTTTGCCTGATGCCTGATATGATTTCTATAATGAAAAGTGTGCCAGAAAGGGAATTTGTTTTGTAAGAATCAATCACAGATTATAGACACATATATTATTCCCATCTAATAGTCTATCCAACCCAATTGGTATCTGTTTGCTATTATTTGAGTCTCACTATTGAAGACAAAGAAATGAATCAAGATGAAAGAAATTGCTACACGGGAAATTAGTTTTATGAAAAATTAGTTATTTTTATGTATTTTTTGGAAAGGGTACAGTTCAATATTTAAAATTGATTATATAAAATATTTCAAATGAACAGGATATAAATCAATTACTCCGTAATCCATCTGAACTCAAATCCAATCCAACATAAATTATAATCAACGACTCCTGTATTACAACAAAAGGAATGTTGTTATCAAAATTCAATCAAGGTGTAAAAGATATGGACATTTTAGTCGACGTTTCGGTCTTGTACTTGTTGACTCCTTAAGACCATCTTCAGGACAATCAATATTTGCATAAAGGTGAGACCCTCGAAAAAGATACAATGTAAACATTGTTATCTTTTATACAATAATCAATGCATCTAATTATAATAACCTGTGTGCAGAAAAACAGTTTTGACCTTATCTGAGTCTTGAAATACTTTTTGATACATAATTAATTCTTAGTATCAAACATCTGTTTCAATAGTGCTCGGGGCACATTGTGGGATAAGTTATTTCACTTGTTAGAACCCTCTTTTGCTTCAATTGTATTAAGTTACATAAAAGAGATCTAATGATACCACTTTGTATTGTAATCAGACTTAACAAATGTTTTTTTTCACATACTTCTTTGTAGAACAACATTTCTTGAAAATTTAAAACAAACTGTAAACCTCAACATCCAATATTAATGATGGTTCCTTATGACAATGAAATCGTGCCTGTATTATATCAAATGTACCTGGTCAGTCCTCTTAATGCTTCGAAGTAATAAAGAATTACTCGTGATTATGCCTCTGTCTTCACGATTCTTTCAAACATGAGAAGACAATGATTAAAATCCATTACTTTGCGCGAAATAATTAACCTCCTTCTCTTAGTATAGGACTTCGAGGGCAATTCTTTTTCAACGTTCCATCATTCAGCCAGATTTTTTTTTAAAACTTGGTACCTGTTTAATCTGTTTTGTCACTTAAGGCCTGATTGACGAATGTTCGTTTTATGGTCTTCGTAGATTATTGAACACCTACAAAAACAATAGTAAGTATCCTTGTAATTTTAGTTATATCTTGTTTCTGATGATCACATTCTATTTGACTGAAAAAGCGACTGTTTATGTTTGTAAAAGATCTTATCTAATAACCGCTTCTATAGTGTTCATTGTCTCTAGACGTCTGTGGCTGCCCCCTGCGTATAAGTGGTTACTTTAACTGATTTGCGCTAGTCATTTTACTGTTAATGAAAAGTGGCTCATGCCCATTCAAAAATTAATAGTAGCATTCTTTTTAATTTTATTTAAAATACATTTCATGATTTATTCGAGTTCGAACACACATTTAAACCAAATTTGCCTTTATCATCTTTGTATAAGTGTTGCCCGAGTTCTAAAAGGTTGCCAACACTTCTCTCATGTTGTCTTGAAGTGCGTCTACCCTTGACTTCTTAGCTTTAAGATTAATGCCGAAAGACGCTCAGTATATTTACCTCAACGTATCTAAATTTGACTGCTGATGCACAGATTTTTAACAAAGAGGCATACTGCTCTACAATCAACTGAATGCAATCTCGTCGATCTTTTGTACCGACTTTTACCCTCCTATGAAGCGTTAAAAATGAGACTACAATATGATTTCGAACTTAAGTGCAGTGGGTCCCTGCTAACCAGGACCCCAGTGACAGATCTATTTCCCAAAACACTGTACCACGATTGGCACAACTTCAGCTCCGCCTGTAAGTCCCTAGTAAATGTTACCACTGGTACCTGGTGCACCGGTACTGAAGAGGGTCCACTAGGGCTGCAACACCGGCTGTGCCTCACCCCCCCCCCCCCCCCCCCCGGGTCTCCTCACCAAGGCTACCCACTCTTCCAATGCAGGCTGAGTGTCTTGGTGGACAGAAATCTGAAGAGTCGACATGGCACACAGCCCTGTTATAGGTAGGGCTCCCGGTTTTATGGTATTTATTTTGATGCAAGGAAAAAAAAACGCTAAAGCTAGTATTTTCTCACATTTATTTAAGTTGGCAGGCACACTTGCACTAGGTTGTCATAGCTGTTTTTTTAATTGGAGCCTATGCTAAGCGCACTTTACATATTGGGAGCACATTTCTTCCCTGTCCTCTAAGAAAAGCTGTGTGAATTAGTGATTTTGAGTAGGTCTCATTTGCGCAGCTGTCTTGCAAAATGGCAACGCATTACTACCTCTTTTACTCACATTTAATCAGCCATCACAGAGAGTGTCTGCTCGAAAAATATCAGATCATTCTGAGAGGCCGATTATGATTTAGGCCTGAAGGGCTCCGAACAATGTTCGGAGCCCTTCCGACCGAATCGGTCAGTGCGGGCAGATTCGTTTCTGACCGAGCCATTCCGATGGGCTCGGTCGGAAAGGAATCCGACTTGGTTTTCCGGATTGCAGACAACAGGCTCGGAGAGCCTGTCCGCAGTCCGGAAGTCCCTCAGTACTCCCCCGGTTGCCTCTTTGTGACCGAGGGAGTACAATGGTAGTTTTTCACTGCCTTTTCGTGCCGGTGTGTCCGGCATGAAAAGGCAGTCGGAAGCTGTCTCTGGGGGCCCCCAGCAGAGCCCCCATGGTGTGAGGCTGCCAGATGGCAGGCTGGGGGCACCTGTGCTGCCCCTCCGTTGATCCCTGCACCCGGTGACAGGCACCTTGAGGTGACGGCCACAGGGTGCAGGAATGAACTGCACCCCTGCTTTCAGCAATGCAGGCATGCATTCCACTCAGAATGCATGCTTGTATTGCAAAGTATACGAATGCGACCGAACCCTGTTCGGTCGCATTGTACTAGCAGGGCTGTAACTGACGACAGCAGGTCGGTCGGTTGCAGCTCCTGGCCGATGTCGGACGCACTCAGGTCCGTTCGGCATCTGAATCGGCCCCTTAGTGTGCACTAGAAGACGACCTACCCCAAAAGGCATTATAAGTCACCAAAGTATCTAAAGAATCCTGCATTTTCATCTGTACAGAATGGAGAAAATGTAAAGCATAGGTGGTGCAACGGTAATTTCTGTTCTTGTTTTTATTTTTATTTAAGTAGCACTTAAACATGAAATGGAAAAATGAAGTCATGCTAACTGACTTTCTCACCTCTCACTCAGCCTCACTGCGTGCATAGTCACTGAGAGATGCAGCCAGGCGTTATGCTAATAGTTGTTGGAGGCATTTCTGCCCCTGTGCCCTGCCACATTAACCTCCTTCATCCTCCCATACAACAAGCAATAGGTCTCACAATTACATTATTTTGAGCTATTGGCATTATAAATGTCATTGTTTTTTTCCCTCCGTGAAGCAATAATCTAATGGTGTAATGCAATATGGCAATAGCTCACTTTGTTGTAATTGCGAAATCTATTGCATTTGTACTAGTGTGAGTTTTGTATTGTAAACGGTACTGTCTTTTGTTATTGTTTTATACACCACCAACACCCCCCGTACATCACACTAGACTGCCCCACTCTGGCTAATAGCCGGTCACAAGGGAGCATTCACAGTGGAAGTAAAGACACCTCCACTTTTATGCCACTACTGTAAAACAGTATTCACTGAGCGGTCACCAAAGGCAGCCCTGTCTGTCATTTACAGGGGTATGCTCAGTGCTTTCAATGGGCTGGTACTGTAAAAGTAATACTTATAATTGGAGAGTACCAGCACCTCTGAGAAACAAGCAGGTACTCTGTCTTCTCTGAAACAAGCAGGTATCTGTTGCAGAGTACCTACACTTCTATTTTTCCATTTCAAACACCCGGCATTTCAAACACTCCATGCAGATGTCTTTTTCAGAGCATATTCTACCTGTTACAACTCTCTTTTGCATTTCCAATTTTATATCAGGCAATTCTCTCCCTCTGTGTACATAACACAACAAAACTGTCTCCCAAGATACATTACCACTGCACCTGTCACAAGGCACATCAGCCATGCACCTCTCTTAAGGATCACCAGCCATTTAGCTATTTTTCCAGGCACAGATCTGCTTCACAACTTTTTCTAAGGGCATCACTCATTTTCTGCAGCCGTCTCTCTTAAGGCACATCCCACTACATTTGGGTATCAATCGAGGGTATGTCTCAGCCTGCAGATATGTTTCTCCCACTAAGGATGCATATCCAAGCTCAGAGCTTTCTTAGAGAGCACCAACCCCTGCAGCTCTCTCTCCCAGGTCACGCCGTGCCACCTGCGTCTTTTGTTTTTAGCGCATGCACAGCTCGCACCTTTCAGAACTCACTCCCAGGTTGTCTCACCCCTGGAGCTCTCACACAAAGCACATCAACCTTGCAGAATTGTATCTCATGGAGGCGTCCACATCTCTTCTGTGCCTCTCTGTCTCCATGGCACCGCACTTCCTCTGCAGCTGTTTCACTTTTGGAACAACATTACCTGAAGCTTTCTCTCCCATTGCACTTCACCCACTGCACCTTTCTCTCCCACAACATCATTGCTTGCAACAAACCCAGCCTCTGGGGACATTCCAGCCAGCAGATGTCTCTACCAAGTCACCTCATACTTGCAGTTCTCTATCTCTGCTCACATACCAGCAAACATGTCTCTCACTCCTCCACTGAGCCCAACACAGCCTGCACCTTTCTCTCATACCAGCCCCTCCATCCTCCCTCAAGGAGCAAATTGCTGTCTCTGAAAGACCCCCTCATCCTATCACTGCTGTTAGCTCTCACTCTCGTGTCATATTCACCTTGCACAACTCTCTCCAACTATTTAGCACAACAGTGCACATTTCCTAAGACATATTTTGCAAATTGCTCCCAGTGCACATTGCAGTTCCTAACAATCTCTTTCCTACGGCATATGTGAACCCCTGTGTATTTTTTTCCCTTGGCAAATCACCCCTTGCAACTCTAGCTCCAATCTCTGCGTCAAACGGCGATGACCTAACTTTGCTCTTCCCTGCCTCTAGTCCCTATGTGCCACGACACTTGGCTTATGTCCCCAGGCCTCCGTTTACACGTGATCCTCCTTTCTTATGTTTAAATGCAGTGCCCCTCCCTAGCTATAGTTTAGATCACATCGACTACACACACGGCCACCTCTTTCATTAAGCAACCCACCCTTCTCACCGGCCCACTCTGATTTGTGGCAAAATACTCCCAATCCCAGTTGTGCCCTATATCCCCCACACGTGAGAGCTAAAAAACAAAAAGGTTGCTGGAGCTGCAGCTGATGTCCTGGGGTGTTTTCACACCTCTTAATGAACATCGGCTGCTTGGCACTGCTCCAACAATTATCGCGCGTGAGCGACCGCTGTGAGGGGGTGCTGGAGTGTCTCTGCAGACACAGCCCTCCCAGTCCCCCTCCCAGTCCCCCTCCCACCCCCGTCTCTGGATCTGTTTCAGGGCAGCAGTTTCCCGTTTCTTTTGGACGCCCCTGTGCACTTCTGACTCAGATTTTACAGAGGAGCACAGAGGCAGGAGGAGCATTAGATTTGTTAGTATTTTCCCATTTTTATATATAAATACAGACAAAAACCAAAAAGCCTTCCTTCTGTATTCATATTTAAACATCTGTTTAAACGGAAAACCGGGAGCCTTAGTTATAGGTAAGTCAGCCCTACTGCAAGCATTTAGCCCTAAGGCAGGGTGCACTCTATCCTATGCAATGGCATATCAGCATGAGCAGATATGCCCCTGCTGTGTCCAGTCCATTCTGAGATGTTGAAAGTGAACAGGGAAGCCATAAGGAGTGCATCGGCCGGATACTCGTCAACACAAGTTTCCGAGCTCCATGAAGGCTTCACTGATTTCTAAGACGTTTGGTACCAAACGTCTTGCCTTAATAAATCCTCACTGAATCCAGTGTTGGTTGTATTAATAAATTCACACATGAGACCCTTTTAGTGGGTCCCTTGAAACCTAACCAACCACAGGTGTGGTCTCTGACCAGTCTTAGCCAGCCGGCCCCCACCAGACATGTTTCTGACCTCATGGGCTGAGAGCCGGAGCTCTCAGAAGCCAGAAACAGAGGGGTGGGGGTGTTTCACAACCACTCCGGGCGGGAAGCTTTAAAGGCAATGCTGCCTTTGAAATATAACCCAGGACCCCCAGATAGTGGGGGAGACCAAGCTACCTTCCCTGCTCCACTTTGGTTGGGAGGAAAGGCAGGAAAATTAGTTAGATGAGGAGGGGCCTCCACCACCCCAAAAGCGGGTCAGGTGAGGTGAAGCCCTCTCCTACAATTCCACCAGTGCACAGACAGAATATCGAGTTGTGATTATGGAACTACCATAATATTGAGTTGCAAATATGATACAAGAATATCGACTGCAAGAATATCGACAGTAAGGTAAGAAATATTGTTTTTTTTATATCAAAGTCAGTAATTTCCTTTGTAAAAATATTGTTGTTGATAATATTGATTTTTATATTAGTGTGATGTATTTTAAAAGTATGTGATATAATCTTCTTATAAAAGTATTGTTTTTTAATGTATGTGTAACATTTTTATGTTTAAAGTATTTTATTAGAAAGGTACAGCTCACATAGAATGCAGATTACATACATGCACTGGGTACTGCAAGAGGCAGCTCAAGACCAGAAATGCTAATGTCCCAGCCCCAGGGCTGTTTCAATGTCCTGCTCTCCGCACAAAGGCATATACAAGGAAAGATAAAAAAGGGAAGAGGAAAACAAGAAAAAAGCGTCGCCCTATGGGCCTGTACCTCTATGAACAGAACAACATGCCCCAACAAACTTCCCCCTCCCCTCCCTCCCAGCCCAGTGCTGTGTAGCATGAAAGCAATCAACCATCCTTCTTCTCACCCACCCCGCATATATCCGTGAGTCCCTGGAAGCCTCCACCCAAATGAAACCATGCCTCACAAAGGGGGTGTAAGCCGCAGTAACCTGAGGTATCTCGGGCATGTGATTTCGGTGAATTCTGAAGCCAGCAATGAATGAAAGGGTTGCCACAGTTCCTCAAAACCAGTCACGTCTCCTGCCAGCGTGAGAGACATTTTTTCCATTCCCAGAACATGCCACAACCTGTGCAGCCAACCCGTGCGTGAGGGAGTGGTGGTCGTGCGCCAGTGAATCAGAATGTTTTGTACCGCCGAGCCCAGCATAACGGCTATCTGCCTCCCCCTCTTAGATTTTAGCGGGTACATTAAGTCATTTGGTAGACCCAGTAGGGTATACGCTGGGAAACGGGGCAGTTCGATCTCGAAGCATTTATCAACTTCGTCTATCACCATCGACCAGTAGGCTTGCAGTGCTGGGCAGTCCCAGAGGATGTGTGTCAGTGTGCCCACCTGCCCGCACTCCCGCCAGCATCTATCGCTAAGAAGCCTGTTCATTTCGTGTAGTCTTTCTGGGGTGTGATACCAGTAGGTGGATATCTTCGTGAAGGTTTCTGTGAGGCCTACATGGTAGGCCGAGTGACGTGCTCTGTATGAAATACGTTCCCATTCTTTAAGCCTAAGCGTTCTCCCCAGTTCTCTATTCCATCGCTCCCTGCCGGGAATATAGAAGTGCGAAGACGGGAGCTGAAGCAGTTTGTATAGGTCAGTGATAAGTTTAGAGTCTGAGGTGCGGGTGATTAGCCATCGCTCATATGGGAGGCCCAGTGTCGGACCTGCCAGTATCTCATGCGGTCAGATTCAGTTAACTGATAAGTATCTTTAAGGCTGTGAAAGGGAATAATTCCATCCGCCGCGTACATATGGACGAGTGCCCTACAGCCCTTATCTCTCCAATGTGAGAAGGCCCCGTGTTCCATCCCCGGTGTGAAGTCGGGATTGTCTACAATAGGTGTGAAAGGTGAGGGGAACGTGGTGAGGTCAAACGTGCGATTCGTGGCGTCCCACACTTGCATCGGGACCCGCGTTACGTAAGAAGCATAGAGGTTCGGGGGGCGGTGTGGGCGGCGGAGGAAGGGTATTTCCTGCAAGGGGCGTCCGGCCACCGCCTGATCCTGGAAGAGCCAGTGTTTATCGGACTCCCACCTGCTCCATTCCACCAGATATCTTAATTGGGCCGCCTGGAAATATTTGCGGAGGTCGGGGACTCCCAGTCCTCCAGATTCCGGTGTCAACGTCGTGGGAGTGCGGCGCATTCGGGGTTTACGGCCCTGCCACACAAATCGGGACACGTCAGTTTGCATTTGTGGAATCCAGCCCTTAGGTGGTTGCAAGGGCAGTGCCCGGAATAGATACAGAATTTGGGGCAAGACCGTCATTTTGATCGCTGCCACTCTACCCAGCCAGGAAAGCGTGCCTTTGTTCCATCGTCCTAATTCGTCTCTCACCTTTCTGCCAACCGCCTCATAATTAAGGGAGACCATGGCCTGCAACGTGGGAGCTAACGTAATCCCTAGATATTGCACCTGATCTTTCGACCACTGCAGTGGGAAGAGCCTTTGTAGGTCGTTCCTCGTGGACAGAGTCAAGGAGATGTCTAGAGCTGTGGATTTCTCCACATTCATCCGAAAGCCGGCTACCTTCTCAAAAGCTTGGAGTTCCGCCATACAGGCGGGTAGGGCCTGCCTCGGGTTTTCCAACGCGAAGATAACGTCGTCTGCGTGAAGGCTGATTTCATGGGTGAAACCCCCCATTCGTACTCCGGTAACTGCCACGTTTTGCCGCACTCGGTGGGCAAAGGGCTCCATGTAGAGCGCGAAGAGGAGGGGGGAGAGGGGACAACCCTGTCTCGTGCCGCGTTCGATGTCGAACCGTCGTGAGTCGCAACCATTCACGCGGACTGCAGCAGAGGGGTATTTGTAGCAATTAAAGACCATGGTTCGGAACTTTTCCCCCATCCCCAGCTTCGCCATGACCCGTTCGAGGTAAGGCCAGTGCACCCGGTCGAATGCCTTTTCCGCATCGACTGAGAGGAGCATTCGCTCCCCTGGGATACGGGAGGCTTTTTCCAAGACGTGAACTATACGTTTAGTGTTGTCCACCGTCTGCCGTCCAGGTACGAAACCGGCTTGATCCGGTTCAATGAGGCCAGGGAGGTGCTGCGCCAGCCTCGCCGCTAGAATTCCAGTATAGAGTTTCAGGTCTAAATTTAGCAAGGAGATTGGCCTATACGAGCCGCACTGCTTCCTGTCCTTCCCTGGCTTGGGAATGACAGACACTGTCGCCCGTAGCAGATCCGGAGAGATAGTTCCAGGGTCAGAGAAGGAGTTAAATAGTGTGGTCAAGATAGGGCTTAACGTCCCGCAGAACGTCCTATAAAAGAGGGCTGTATAGCCATCCGGGCCAGGGGCTTTCCCTAATTTGAGTCTAGAAATCGCCGTAATCACCTCCTCGATCTTAATCTCTCTCTCCAGATAGGCTGCCTGCTCTTGGGTCAATGACGGGAGGGCCACCGAATCTAGGTACTCCTCCGCGTCCTCCATATTGGTGTCGTCCGCTCTGTACAGATCAGCATAGAAGCGGCGAAAGGTCTCGGCAATTTCGGCATCACCCGTGACCCCCTGTCCTGCAAATCCCGTCAGTTCTTTCACCTGGCGACTCTGATGGGCCACTCTCAGTTTGGTTGCCAGCAGGCGGCCACACCGGTCCCCCCCAGTATAATATGCGTGTTTGAGGCGCAGTGCTGCATATTCTGCCCTATCAAGGTCCAATGAGGACAGGAGTTTCCTCGTAGCTTTCAGCTGTTTCCAGACCCTTGGAGCCCCAGTGCGGCGGTGTACGGTCTCCAATTCCCTGACTTTCTGGGTGAGTTCGTCCCGTTTCCGTTTCCTCTCACGGTTATCCGCCGCCGAGATCGCAATAAATTCTCCCCGTAGCACCGCCTTGAGAGCCCCCCACTGAGTCGACATGGAAGTATCAGCGTTGGAGTTATGCAGCTGATAGTCCTTGATCGAATCATTAATGCTCTGCACCACTTCCTTCCTGTGCAGGAGGGTGTCCCGAAGCCTCCAAACCCCCCTCCGGGCTGAGCTCGGCTGGAGATGTAGGGTCCCCGAGACCGGTGCATGATCCGACAGAGATATAACACCCATTTCCGAGGCCGTGGCAAGGCTACGAACAGGGCCAGAGACCAGTAGATAGTCAAGTCTGGCGTAAGTTTTATGTGCATGCGAATAGTAGGAGAAATCTATGTCAGTAGGGTGAAGTTCGCGCCAGAGATCGTGCAGATCGGATTCAACTAACTGGGCCTTGATCGCCTGCGAGAGTTCCCCAGTCTGCGGAGATCTCTGCGCCGATCTATCTTTCGCTGAGTCAAAGACCAAATTAATGTCCCCCCCTAGCATAATGTGCGTGTCCGGTGAAGCCGTGACCTCCTCTAGAGCCCCGCGTAGAAATCTATCTTGCTGTTCATTCGGGGCGTAAATGGTGCCGACAGTGAACGTGAGAGTACCCACTTTAAGTCTGTAGGCAAGAAGTCTACCTTTTTGTTCGACCAATTTGTGCAACACCTCACCTTTAAACGATTTGGATAGGAGGATAGCCACCCCTGCAGTTTTAGTGGTATTAGAGGAAAAGAACTGTGTAGGGAAATGATGGGACCTCATTCTGTGGCAATCAGCAGTTAACAAGTGGGTCTCCTGGAGCAGACATATGTCCGCCTGAGAGTTTTCCAATAAGGATAGGATGGCTCTCCTTTTCGTAGGGTTGTTTAACCCCTTAACATTCAGGGTCAGTATCTTCAATTCTGCCATGGATGGATCGGACTGTTCAGCCTGCGTGCGCTAACCAGAGTGTGTGAGAACAGGACGACTGCCAGGCAAATACGAGTGCCTGCACTAGCATTCTCAGATACCGTTGAAGCACTGGGCCAGGTAACTTCCAACTCTCCCCCCCCAACTACCCCCATCCCCAACTCTGAACAAACCCCCCTTCCCCCATCACTCAAAAACCACCACAACGCCTCCCAACCCTCGGTCATCGCCCTCAGCATCAACCCCCGGGTCATGCTTCCCCCCCACACCCGCGTATCCAAAACTTTTTGAAATAGTCCCGGACAAGGCCAAGCGGACCTGTCCGTGGAATGTTACCTTAATGGACGTCCAGCCACACGTGGTCACACCTTCACCCCCCCCATCGAGCACCCAAGCCTGCCATGGAAATATTGCTACTGTGAGTTCCCCCCGGAGCATAGTCAAGCGGTCAGTGCCACCTCCTCTGGACCTTCAAGCACCGTAGATGCAGTCCGGACGGCGGCTTCTTGTTCCGCCCTAATCGTTGGAGACCCTGGTCTCCACGCCGTGTCCACCGTCCTTCTCCTCCTGCTCCAGCGCGATGCCAGCCGTCGTCGGTTGTGCGCCTCCGTCTAGGCGTATGGGCGTCTTCCTCCTCTGTGGTGATGCTCAGGATTTCGCAGGCGTCCTGGAGGTTCCGGACATGGTGCGTCTCTCCCTGCCACTTGAAGATAATACGAAAGGGGTGCCCCCACGAGTAGGGCGTCTCATGCTGTCTGAGGAAGTCTGTCACAATCTTGAACGACTTGCGCTTCTGAAGCGTGATTGCAGACAGGTCTTGGTATAAGGCCACTGGGTGATCCCGGAAAGTGAGAGAACGCACCTTGCGGGCCTCCGCCATGATTTTTTCTTTCAGCGGGAAGTCTGGGAGGAACGCCAGGATGTCCGGAGGGGGACCATTAGATCTTCTAGTGGGACCTACCCTGTGCGCTCTGTCGATTCTAATGGGGAAGTCGTCCCCTTCCCCCAGGACCATGCGGAAGAGGTCTTGCAGGTACTGAACAATGTCCGGGATCTCTTCCGAGGGTGGCACACCCCGGACCCTAATGTTATTCCTTTGTGACCTGTTTTCTAAGTCCTCGTTGTGTAATTGGAGGTCCAGGTGTTGTTCTCGAAGGGTCAGCACTTCCTGCTGGAGAAGGGTGATCTCTTCAGCTTGCCTGTGCGCAGAGGTCTCCACAGTGTCCACTCTCTCTCCTAGGCCCTCCACCTCCCTGCGGACCTCACGTACCTCCCCCGCAACTTCCTGTTTGAGGATTTGGAAGTCCTCCCTCAGCGTGCCAAAGAGAGATTCCAAAAAGGATCTGGTTACCGGGGGTTCCGCTGCTGCGCCAGATAGTGAGCCTCCTGCTGCTCCAGGCGAAGAAGAGTCTCTGTCCCCCTTGGCCTGCTGTCTGTTAAGCATCTCCGGGAGCGTGCGGTCGGTGCGATCGTTGCGTTTCCCTCCCCTTTGGCCCGCCATAGTCCGGGTCTCCCCACCAGTCTGTTTCTTCCTTTACGTGGAAACCGGGCCTCAAGGAATCCGTACCCAGCTCAGGTCGGATGAGAAGTCGCCCCCGTCCAGAAGAGCCCCACTGGTCCGAGTCAGAAGCCCCCCTTCAGCTAGAGGATGGGGGTTTTTGCCATTGATGCCCCCACGGAGAGCCTGCCGCCGCTTCTCCGGCTCGGGCGAGATCGTTTCGACCTCCGCCGCAATGTCCAGCTGGTGCTGTGGGTACCGGGTGCCTGGTCAGATCCCCCCCCCCGGCCAAGCCAGGCGTCCGCGCGGCTCGCGGCCCCCCTGGGGGAGTCCCACCTCAACCAGCGCGTCTAAGGGGGTGCAGTTGGAGCATTCAGGGCTGCGCGGGTGTTCCGTTGCGCGCATGAAATGGCGCCAAGGCAGCGGGGGTGCCACCCCACTGGTGGGCCACTGTGTTTCGCCGGCGGTAGGCCGCTTCAGTTAGGGGATCACTCAGTCAAGCGCTATGATAGGACCTCCACGTGGCTCCGCCGGGCCGCCGATCTGGCGTTTGCGTCGCTCTCCTCTCTATCCAGCCAATAGGTCAGCGTGCTGCGGGCCCCAGGGCCCAGCCGGTGAGTCTATCGCTCCAGGCGCCCCACAGCCCTTCCAGGCAGCTCCACCGTCCACAGCGTTCTTTAGGGTACGCAATCCTGGTGCCACGGGCCACGCGGGTGCCACAGCCCGTGCGCAGAGTGCCTCCGGCGATCCTGGGGCGCCCCTCGCCCGGGGGTGATAGTGTTCCTGCAGTAGCAGTTCGTGTCCACCAGGGGGCCGCGCTGCCAAGCGCTGTGTGTCGTCTCCCTCGCCGCCCGGGTAGGCCTCTGAGCCTGGCGCTCGCGTAGGTCCCTCCCCGTCCAGCCTGCACCTCGGACGTGGAGACCGTCCGGATCCCGCCGGTGAAGCGTCAGCCCCAGATGCAGCGCTTACCGCACAGATGGTGACGTCCTCCGGGTAGCTGGGGTAGTCCGCCTTGGACAGCGGGCCTTCCGTACAGTTTGTGGACCTCCAGCCGGTCCGAGCGGGGGACCCTCCACTCAGTCCGCCGCCATCTTGGCTTGTCGGAAGGCAGCGGACTCGCTCCAGGCACCTCACCGCTCCAGTCCGCTGCGCATAGCCGCGCCGCCCGCCGGGGTCAGAGAGCTCCACCTACAGCGGCGGCGTGTCCACACCGCGCCTTCCAGCCTCCCGGCGACTCGCTGTCCTGTCCGGCCCGGGGCACTGCTTCCGCCGTGGGTTGCGCCGGCTCCAAGCACGGCACCGGGATCCCGGCGAATTCGGCACGCAGTCGTGCGCTGGAAGCGACTGTCAGGCCGTCGCTAGCTCCCTGATCCGCGGAGCCGGTCTGTGCGGCTCCGGGGGGAAAATGCAGTTACATTCAGGGCTCGGGGCTTCCGATGGAGTCGGGAGCTCTAGCAGACACGTCCTGCTACCCCGCCATCTTGGCCACGCCCCCGTGTAACATTTTTAGAAGTGAATAATTTTATGTTAATAAAATTTTGTTTTTTAGTTCTGTAGCAGGTTGTGGGTTTATAGGGGAATAGGGTGGGAAGTAATGTAATTATAATAAGGTAATGAATACTTTTTATTTATTAGTATTCATAAATAATTATTAATGAATACATTATTAAATGGTTATTAATTATAATTAATTGATTATTTGATACTTATGTTAATTGTATTATTTTTTAGGAGTGGGTTGTGGGTTTATAGGGGAAAAGGGTGGAAAATAATTTAATTATAATAAAGTAATTAATAATTATTATTTATTAGTATTTATAATTATTTTAATTTTAATTCATTAATAATTGGGTTTTCATTTTTATTAATTTAATTGATAATTAAGTTAATGGTCTTATATTTTTTTTAGGAGAGGGTTGTGGGTTTATAGGGGAATAGGGTGGGAAGTAATTTAATTTTAACAAATGAATTATTAATTTTTACTTATTTGTATTTATAATTATTTTTTTATTAATTAAATATTAGTAGGTGGGCTGATTTGTTCTCAAAGATGTTTTTGAGAATATTAAATACTGGAATCTTGCCAGACAGCTGGAAAGGGGCTATCATTAGACCGATACATAAAAAAGGCGATGTAAATCCCCTAAAAATTATCGCCTAATAAACCACTTGGATAATGGGGAAAAAGTATTCTCCAAAGTAATCCTAGGTCTGCTAAAAGACTGGGCTGAAGATAATTGCATAGTACCCCCAGAACAGTGGGGATTTAAAGAAGGGCATTCAACGGTTGACCATTGTTTTGCCCACTGGGCGGTCAGCGGAAGTCGATAGAGCAGAGGGGTAATTTGTTCTGCTGCTTTGTGGACTCCCTTTTCTGTATCGTTTTTGGCCACTATAGGTGTGACAGGGTATACTCAGACATGAGTCCCTTTCTCACTGCACCATCACAATTCAAGCAAGCCGGGCCGAAGACGGCTGAAATGCCAGAAACCGGTCCCCGGTAGCTTGTCTCCTTTCTGGTGAAGAATTGGCTTGGTAGTTTAGTCTGCCCTGTTCCCATGATGCACTGGGCCAGAGACAGACTGATTTGCATATAGCCAGGTTCTGAACTGGGATGGTGCAGTGAGATAAATAACGGTGATGGATCAAGCCCTGATCTTTGGACTGGGTAAGAGTGGTCTGCTTAATTCAGACACTCTGTTCATCACCACCCCCTTTTCTGAATCGTTTTTGGCCACTATAGGTGTGACAGGGTATACTCAGACATGAGTCCCTTTCTCATTGCACCATCAGGATTCAAGCAAGCCGGGCCGAAGACGGCTGAAATGCCAGAAACCGGTCCCCGGTAGCTTGTCTCCTTTCTGGTGAAGAATTGGCTTGGTAGTTTAGTCTGCCCTGTTCCCATGATGCACTGGGCCAGGGACAGACTGATTTGCATATAGCCAGGTTCTGAGCTGGGATGGTGCAGTGAGATAAATAACGGTGATGGATCAAGCCCTGATCTTTGGACTGGGTAAGAGTGGTCTGCTTAATTCAGACACTCTGTTCATCACCACCCCCTTTTCTGTATCGCTTTGTGGACTTCAGCGCGGCATTTGACCTTGTGGGCAGGGAGCAGCTATGATCAACCTTGGTAGGTTATAAAATACACAATGACCTGTTAGCCCATATTCAGGCCTTACATACAAATAACTGGGTCCAGGTAATCCTGGACGCGGAGGGTGGATTGTCTGGGAGGATCCAGATTGGAAATGGCCTGAGGCAGGGGTGCGTACTAGCCCCGTTGCTTTTTCCCTGTTCATAGCGGACCTACCCCTGAATTTAAGAGAGGTCAAAGGGGCTAGCCCAAAGCTAGGAGGTAATCACATATCTTGTCTGCTATATGCAGCCGATCTGGTGATTATGGACCAGACAGAGATAGGTCTGCAGTGGAAATTAAACATGTTCCATGAATACTGCTTAAATAAAAAATTAGTAGTGAACATGGAGAAGACCAAAATATTATGCTTCGGTAGAAGTAAGACCCGGTTCCGTTGGCGTCTTGGTACGGAATTACTCGAGAAGGTAACAGAATATAGATACCTGGGAATATGGTTCACGAGCAATCTGGAAGCGTTAAAAATTAGGGCAACGGCTTCTATGAAGGGTTTAAAAAGATTTAATAGCTTTTAGGGTAAAATGTCAGACGGGCCGGTTATAAAGGCCTATTTAGCAATGGTCCCCATGCAATTTCTATACGGGGCAGAGGTTCTCTTTTTAAGCGGGAAAAAATGTTGGGATAAAGAGGAGGGAATGATCCTGAAAAGCTTGTTCTCGCTGCCAAAATCATAAATGGTGCAAGCAACAAGATTAGAGTTGGGATTTACCTCTTGGGCAATAACCACTAGGATGGCCCTAATACGTTTTTGGCAGCGCCTAGGGACAGGGGAGCTGCCCCAAAAAATCTCCCAGTGGTGTAGAGAAGAAATAACCTCTAGTGAGTTATCCTGGGCGAAAGAAACAAGAGACTCATTAAGAGAAGCATATGGAGTGCTGGGATTAGAACTATGCATGCAGTTAGGACACGCCATAATAGGCAAAAAAAGAACTAAGGTCTATGGGAGCCGATGTGTCCTGTATATGTGATCGAGAGTACCTCCTGCGGAAAACATCGTTTTTCCATATGACCCACGCATGGGCTTCAGAAGATCAACCAAATCCCTATTTAGACAGGTCACCCAATCACCGCCTAAGGCGAGAGGTATTAAAAGTGAGAATGAGAATAAATCCCTGTTATGTAAATAATAGGGTCATAAATCTCATGATAAATAGTGATGGTAGTTGCACTTGTATGTTAGGTACCTCCTGTGACATCATACATATTTTATTAGATTGCAGGATGGTTCTTGATATACGAAATGAGATTTTATGCCCAATGTTTAAAAAATACAGGATTTTGAATAGGAAGCAAGCTGCTAACCTCTTAGTGGGAATGACAAATTTGGCTATAGCCTGTGCTTTGGGGAAATTCATGAGCAGAGTTAGGGTATTTCTCCAGTGTACAGAGTTATAGGTGCAAGTAGCCCCCTAATATAAAATGAGACTGGGTTTTAATAGTAATGTATGTATTGTGTTTGGAAGGTTTGGTTATATATGTATAATTTATTGTAAATTTAATAATTTAGGATGATATTTGATTAATAACAAAAGGAGCGGTGTTATCCTCCAGAAAATGTTCATGGGGAGCTCTTTTTGACCTACCTTTGGGACAACAGCCATCAGCCATCGCCTGCAACAAGCCCCTGACACCAGCGTTGGTCTCCCCCCTCAGCCGCAGCCACCAGGACATCCCAGTGCGGCTGCCGGGAGGAGGGACTACATCCCCCAAGATCCTTTGCAGCTGGATGCTGCTCCCAGCCATCACTGTGCGCCCGGTGGTGCTTAAAAAGAACGGTGAACCTCGGGGGAGCGGGAACTCTTTTTGACCTACCTTTGGGACATCAGCCATCAGCCATCGCCTGCCGCCACAAGCCCCTGACACCAGCGTTGGTCTCCCCCCGCAGCTGCAGCCGCCAGGACATCGCAGCGCGGCCGCCGGGAGAGGGGATTACATCCCCCAAGATCCTTTGCAGCTGGACGCCGCTCCCAGCCATCACTGTGTGCCTAGTGGCGCTTAAAAAGAACGGTGAACCTCCGCATCGCGGGAAGCGTGCGGGAGCGCGTCGGGAGAAGCCCAGGACAAGGGCGGGACTGTCTTAGGCCGTCAAAGGCAGGAGAAGGCTGGGCTGGGCCACCCCCCGAACATTACAGAACTGTAAGGGGCAATATTTAGGACATTCTATACTGCCAAATATGGTTGTGCTATCAAGTATTGATACCTGGTTGAGGTCTAGCTTTAATGGCAACTCGCACAGGAAAAGGGAAGAAAACAGGGGTAGGGGGACGGTGAGTGGCACGTTGGACCAGTACATTACCAGGGCAGTTTCTGTCCTTGAACATGAAATTGCCATTACTGAACGGCGTCTCTCAGTCGAACCAATGTATGTTAGACGCTCGTCCCTTGGGCCACTAATGCTAGCCACCTCCCCAAATGTTGTTGAAGGGCACATCTATAGAAACTTATTGAACAATGAGGAGGACAGCCAAACAAGTTTAGATGAAAGTGTGAATGGAACCATGGCTCTAGCAGAGCAGGCTCCTGCAAATGATGACCCACGTAAAATTGTAACAACTTACCCACAGACACGGGCTAATAATGCAGCCAATATAAAGAGAAAAAGAGTGGAGGACGCCCAAAAGGGGAGAGGTTCAAAAATACCGAAAACAACTAAAACAACGCACATGGAGGCAGGGTCAACTACGAACACTGCTCCAATAGTGCCAGATGTTGTCCCACTGACTGATAACCTAACGACCCCAAATGACAGCGGGACAATTAAATCCACTTCTGCCTCTAAAAAAGCTGGAGGATCTATCACCCAGATAGAGCAAGTTGTAAGATCACTGATTCTCCCACTTCTTGAGAGGATAAAAGTGGTTAATGAAAGGTTGGAGAGGTTTGAACAAACTACCCTAAACAACTTTTTCTCACTAAAACATTGATAGAAATGGAGGCAAAAGAAAGATTGAAAACTGATGTGATTTCACTAAACACACCAAAGGTATCTGCAATGGCTCCAGCTTCTGCAGCTAGTCAAACAGCTGTGCAAACTTTAAACACCATAAGACAAAATGGCCTCATTACTACCAAACACTCAACTTGACCCTTACAAATACGTTATTTAAGCTGCCTGTGGAGGGGATACCTCACCCTCAATGCTCGAGCACTGACATTTATTGTCCAATAATTGCAGAGCACTGAAGTGGCCCGTAGTTATGGCAAATGATTGCATCACTAAAAAAATCTACGAGCTCTATGTAAGGCTAATGTCCCCTATGGTTGATTGTCCAGCCCAGAAAATTCCTCTAATAGAGGTTCATGGAAAAATGATACTGGGTCTTGGAGAAATACTTACTAAAGGTAATAAACGAGCAAACACTAGGCAAAGTAACCTATCAAAGAACGGATCATGGTTAAACAAAACATGCCGCCATGCTAAAGCGGAATTGATAGTAGCCATAAAAGTTAAAGATATATCAACCTTAAGAGAAAAAATGAAGCAATATAAGAGGATTATAGTAATGGCAAAAAAAGGCTGGGATGAAAAAGTCTGGTCAGAATTGTTGGAAGCATGTAAACTAAAAGACCAGTCTTCATTCTGGGGTTTGCTAGCCAGGGGAAAAAAAGAAGGGACCCCGTCCAGGGGTATGTTTCTGGAAGCAAATGCGTGGGTCTCACACTTCTCCACATTATATTCATGTGGAGAAAATGAGCAAAGGTATAAAGATGAGGATGTAGGATTAAATCCAAGTGTGACACCCCTATCGTTTAGTGTGGCTGACACTGTGGCAGCCATTAAGACAAATAAACCTGTGAAAGCACCAGGTCCGAACAGGATATCTTGGGACCTCTGGAAACATGAGAACATGATATGGGCTCCTTATATTAACCTTCTTAGTAATGAAATCACGAGGGGTGCTCCTATCCTTGAGACATGGAGGGGTGCGGAAATTGTGACCATCTTTAAAAAGGGTGATAGACTAAATCCGGAACATTATAGACCCATTAGCTTGATTGACTTTCTTCAAACGGTATTTGCACGCCAAGTATTAGGTAAGCTTAGTGCTTGGATTCAAGAAAATTCCATTTTAACTAAGTACCAGGCGGGTTTTAGAGGGAAAATTAGCACTGTCGATCAAGTTTTTAGATTTTTAAGTATAATTTGGAAATATATTAACATTAGGAATTCCCATCTGTATGTGGCTTTTGTTGACCTCAGAGCGGCCTTCGACCTTGTCCCCAGGGGTAACCTGTAAACAAGATTAAGGGATCAGGGTGTCCCTGGGGAAATTCTCGAACAAATTATTAGGTTGCATGAGGACAACTATGCCAGGGTGAGGTGGGGCCCAAATGGAGAACTATCAGAGTGAATAGATATAAAGAGAGGTGTTAGGCAAGGATGCGTGCCGACTCTGTTCTCCTTGTATGTTAATGTCATACCGGACACCCTCTTGGGCTGCGAGCATGACTCTCCCAAGTTGGGTGGCCAGGTAGTGCCCGCGTTATTATGTGCAGATGACACTATTTTAATCTCACAGACTCCAAGAGGATTACAGAATTTACTTGATACCTTTCAATTCTACTGTGAGGACAAGAGCCTGGAGATTAACTCGTCTAAAACGAAGTACATGGCAATTAGCCCCCACAAGAGTTTTAAAAGATTAATTACTGGTAATAATGAATTGATCGAACATGTGCATAGTTGTAATTATTTGGGTATTACTCTTGATACAAAAATGAATTGGAAGCCACAAATTGACAAAAGTAAAACAATCTTGACACAAAACCTAGCCCCTATAGCCAGAAGGCATAAGAATAGTTATTCCAGAGCCGTAACCCCAGCAATAGAGCTTTTTAAATACAAAGCCCAATCTGCCACACTTCATGGGGAGGAACTATGGGGATACGCTGCTAAACATGCTTTTTCAATACATGAAAATATTTTTTTTAGACAGCTACTAGCAGTACCACTTCGTACCCCTTTAGCCCCACTTTTTCTGGATTTGAACATATATCGTTCCGATGACCATTCTATCTTACGTCCCTTGTTATATTGGATACGTCTGTAGTCAACAGATGAACTAGTTAACTACAGAGAATCTCTTAAAGAAATTATGAAAATAAGGAATACGACTCAGTTGGCATGGTTGACCCATATTGAAAACTGGTTCAGTAACCTTGGGTTACACCTTTACTGGACAGACCCTGAATCTTTGACCTTAAGTTGTAAAAAGTTGCTAAGGGAAAGGTTCTGGGATTCTGCTCTCAACTCCATATTACATAATCCCAAAATTGGAGTAATAACCCTTAAGTTTTTTGATGTGAAAATAGTAAGCAATTTTGAATGCTTTATGGATAAAATTTTACCAACCGTAGCAAAACCATTGTATTTAAAATTTCGTTATGGTATCCTCCAAATTAAAGCTAATACAGCTAAACGGGGATGTAACAAGGATCAGACGGGGAACGACTTGCCAGTAAAATGCGAATTGGGTGCCATGGGTTTAAGGGAGGATCAGGCTCATGTTTTATCCCTATGCCCCGCGTATCACCATATTAGAAAGAAGTGGATAAGATCTATTTGTCGCCTCCTAGGTTGTAGACATATTAAGGAAGCAGATAGAGTGTTTAGAGGTGACACATCACAGGCTATTGTATTCAGCGTAAGCCGATATCTTTTTACTGTGGAAATAGCCCGAAGAAGCAGAGGCTTGAAATTGTAATAAATTATGGTGTAGAGTGAACTACCAGATATTAGAATAACAATATTTAAATGGGGCTATGGGATTCATACACGAGGTAAAGACATTGAAATCATTTGTAAATCATGGCTTTTTATCTTTTATCGGATGGAGTGGATGTAATATTACACATATTATGTGTGTTTTAATATTCTTTTATTATTTTAGGAAATAATAATAAATAACAGTACCTGGTATCTATTTATTACTCTTCTCTTACTTTTTTAATACTGCAATTACCTTTTATAGAGCGAAATTATGATTAATTGACTGTAAAATGGTCTTGAAAAATTGTAATTGTCTGGTGATCCTGGTTTTAACAATTATATATATTTTTATGTATTTTTTATGGTTTGTTCTAACCGAAATAAAGATTTTTGATGATGATGATCATGTGTTGCATTTTAATAATTGTTTTACATTACGTGTTGTTACAAAGTTTTAAAAAATGTAAAGTGTATACGTTTATGGTTGTAACAAACCAAATAAAGTTTTAATGACTGACTGAATTATTAGTTGGTTTTAATGGTTATTAATTAATTAATTAATCAGTAATTATGTAATTTTTTTAGGAGCAGGTTGTGGGTTTAAAGGGGAATAGGGTGGGAAGTAATTTAATTTGAATAAAGTAATTAAAAAATATTTATTAGAGTATTTATTAGTATTCATATTATTTTTATTTCAGAGTGTTGTTTGTGGTAATTCATTTATTATTAAATAATTATTAATAGTTTGATCATTATTATTAATTAATTGGTAATAAAGTTAAGTGTGTCAATAATGTAGGAGTCGTTTGTTGGTTTATAGGGGAATAGGGTGTGAAGTAATTGATCTAAAATTAGTAAATAATTAATTGTTGATTAATGGTAATTGATTAAAACATTTAATATGAAAATTGTGTAATTATTAGAGTAGTGAGTTGTGGGGTTTATAGTGGTAAAGGGTGGGAAGTAAATTATTTTAATTAATTAATAAGTTGCTGTTAATTGATATTAATTTAATAATGTTAAATTAGTTATGGGAATTATGTAATTATGTTTTTTTGTTTGTTGTGTGTTTTGTTGGGGTAGAGGGTGGAAATTATTGAAAGTTTTATTACTTAATAAATATTTGCAAATTATTATTGATTTATTCATTGATACATTTTTATGGTAAATGTTTACTTTTTTGTGTGGGGTTTTGAATTTATGGGGTAATGTTTGGAGAGTGAATTAATTTTTATATGTTTTAAATTGATTTTTAATTAATAATAATTGTTTATTTGATAATTAATTATATTCATTTTGGAGGTACACCTTTATAGAAATTTAGATGTGTGTTAATAAAGGAGTAGGGTTACAGGGTAGAAAATAAAAACGATTATTTTTGTGTAATAAATAATGCTTTTGATTATAAAAAATGTACATTAAATATAGTTATTTGTTTGTAAAATGTTTTTAAAATATTTTATAACTTAGGGGCCTATTACGGGCCACCTGCCATAGGTGCGGCGGTCCCGCAATACAAATTACGATGCGCCCGCCACTCTGGTAGGCGTATCCCATATTTTTACATTGTGGCGGGTGGCAGCACCCGCCAAAATGTATAAATACATGCTTTGCATTTGTATGTACAACGTGACAGGCATTGTGCAGTGCCTGCCACTTTGTGCATGCAAATGCAGAGAGGTACCATAGGTACCCCCCAGGTGCAGCACCCCACCCCCCCCCACTGCCCAGGCGGAGTGGGGTGTCTTTTTGCTGCTGGATCTCTGCCAAAAAAGACAGGCATCCTAATGCACACGGCGGTGCCTGCAAGGCACCACCATAATGCCCCCATTGTACCATGTCCCGCAAGGCGGGCGGAAAAGGACCGCTTTGCTGGACCACGGCGGAAGGTCTTTCCATCCGCAGCAGGACCATTCCCATTCCCACCGCCATTATAATTTGGCAGTGGGAATATTGAGGTCGATGGCGGGCGGTTTGCCACGGCCGGGCCGGTGGTCCTCACCGCCCGGTCGACGGTGGCGATCCGCCCACCATTGTAATCGGCTCCTTAATGTTTGTAGTTAATTTTAAGTATTTTTTAACATTATAACATGTTTCTATCTTTTGTAATTCTTTATATTTTTATATATTTTTTATTTTTGTGTTATTGACAATTTTTGTATTATAGTTGATATTTTGTTTCTGATTTATGTTGAATTAATTTTTGGGAAATATTAATTTTAACCCTCTGCTATCCAACACTTTCCCTACTGTTGCACTCTCTGGAGAGGGAATAGTAATTTTTACCCCTAAGCTATCCAACACTTTCCCTACTGTTGCACTCACTGGAGTGGCAATAGTAATTTTTACCCCTACGGTATCCAACACTTTCCCTACTGTTGCAGTCTCTGGACAGGGAATAGTAATTTTTACCACTCACTATCCAACACTTTCCCTACTGTTGCACTCACTGGAGTGGGAATAGTAATTTCTACCTCTCCCCTATCCAACATTTTCCTTACTGTTGCACTCACTGGAGTGGGAATAGTATTTTTTACCCTTCGCTATCCAACACTTTCCCTGCTGTTGCATTCACTGGAGTGGGAATGTTATTTTTTCATTTGCACTATCCAACACTTTCCCTACTGTTGCACTCTGTGGATTGGGAATAGTCATTTTTACCCCTATGCTATCCAACACTTTCCCTACTGTTGCACTCACTGGAGTGGGAATAGTAATTTTTACCCTTCACTATCCAACACTTTCCCTGCTGTTGCACTCACTGGAGTGGGAATAGTATTTTTTTCACTTGCACTATCAAATACTTTCCCTACTGTTGCACTCTGTGGAGTGGGAATAGTAATTTTTTACCCTATTCTATCCAACACTTTCCCTACTGTTGCACTCTCTGGAGAGGGAATAGTCCTTTTTACCCCTACGCAATCCAGCACTTTCCCTACTGTTGCACTCACTGGAGTGGGAATAGTAATTTTTACCCCTACAATATCCAACACTTTCCCTACTGTTGCACTCTCTGGAGAGGGAATAGTATTTTTTTATCCCTACGCTATCCAACACTTTCCCTACTGTTGCACTCACTGGAGTGGAAATATTAATGGTTACCTCTCCGCTATCCAACATTTTCTCGACTTTTGCACTCTCTGGAGTGGGAATAGTAATTTTTACCCCTATGCTATCCAACACTTTCTCTACTGCTGCACTCTCTGGATGAGGGTATAGTAATTTTTACCCCTACACTATCCAACATTTTCCCTACTGTTGCACTCACTGGAGAGGGAATAGTAATTTTTACCCCTATGCTATTCAACACTTTCCCTACTGTTGCACTCACGGGAGTAGGAATAGTACATTTTACCCCTACGATGTCCAACACTTTCCCTACTGTTGCATTCACTGGAGTGGGAATTGTAATGGTTACCTCTCAGCTATCCAACACTTTCCCTACTGTTGCACTCTCTGGAGTGGGAACAGTATTTTTTTACCATTCACTATCCAACACTTTCCCTACTGTTGCACTCACTGGAGTGTGAATTGTAAGTTTTACCTCTACCATATCCAACATTTTCCCTACTGTTGCACCCACTTTAGTGGAATAGTAAATTTTACCCCTCCGTTATTTAACACTTTCCCTACTGTTGCACTAACTGGAGTGGAATAGTAATTTTTTCCCTTCTGCTATCCAACACTTTCTCTACTGTTGCACTCACTGGAGTGGGAATAGTAATTTTTTCTCTTCCGCTATCCAACACTTTCCCTACTGTTGCACTTACTGGAGTGGAAATAGTAATTTTTACCCCTACGCTATCCAACACTTTCCCTACTGTTAAACTCAATGGAGTGCAAAATGTAAGTTAAAACATTTATAAATATTTTAATAATTTATTTTATAATGTAATGTTTTTAATATTTTTGTGTTATAGGTGTATGCATATATACATATGTATATGTATATATTTAATCGTTAATTTTTATATATTTATAATTTTTAAACATTGTTATTAGTTTATCAATTGTTTTAAAGGAAATATACATTGATATATTAAACGTTATATATGTATGCTTAAAGTTTTTTAATTAAATCTGTTCATTATATTTTTTAATGTACATTACATCTAAGTAATTTTTTTAAAGTTAATGTTATTATTTAATGTATTTAACATTATGGTGTCCATTAGGATGGCGGGCGGGCTTTGGCCGCCCGCCACCTTAACGGAGAAGTGGACCGCCCGCTAACAGTGCGGGGGTCCCGACATAGGATTTAGGATGCGCCCGCCATGCAGGCGGGCGCATCCTGTATGTTTACCATTGCAGTGGGCGGAGCAGAATTCTCCGCCCACCGCAATAGTAAAAGTGCATGTTGTGCTTTTCAAAGGGCAACATGACAGGCACCGCGCGGTGCCTGCCATGTTGCACTTTGAAATGCGGGGGGGTACCATAGGTACCCCCCATGTGCACCCCCCCAAGCCACGGACTCCCAGGGGGCCCGCAACGGGCCCCCGCAGGGAGTCTCCGCATGCCTTTCCGTGGCGGCATTGCCGCCACGGAAAGGCATTGTCCACAGCCCATTGTAATATGGCGGCCGGTGTCTAACAGACACCGCCACCATGTTACTGGTTTTCCGCCCCGGCCGCAAGGCGACTGGGGCGGAAAACATGCGGGCGGTGTTTGTCATCGCTGCGGTCCCTCCCGCCATACTAATATGGCGGGGGGGAATTGGGCTGATGATGTCGGGCGGATTTCCTCCGCCAGGCTGGCGGTAGCCACAGCCAGCCTGGCGGAGGAAATCCGCCCGACATCATAATGGACCCCTATGTTTTTATAAATAAAAACCGACATTTTTTACATCAATATTTGTTATATCTATATTATTTTTTCGATATTTAGGCATTTACATTATAAGGAGAGGATGTCGATATTTTGACTATCGATATTTTTGCATCAATATTTGTGTAGGTGCAAAAATATCGATAGTCAAAATATCAACATCCTCTCCTTATAATATAAATGCTTAAATATCGAAAAAAAATATAGATGTAAAAAAATATATATATATTTGTGTAGGTGGATTAGAGGGATGGCTGCAGTGCACCAGGTAGGCATGGGCGGAAAATCCGTTACGCTCGCGGATTTTGCGGATTTTCGGGAAATCCGCAATCCGCGAGATTTGCGAATTTCCCGCAAAATCCGCAAATCCGCGAGCAGCGGATTTTGCTCGCGCTGCTCGCACTGTTCGCGTGAGTTCGCGCCCCGCGAATAAGTGCAAAATTGCAGAAATACGATCTTAGCAAAACTGAAAGTAACTACTTACCAGGTTCAAAAGTTCAGGCACATCATTAGTAGCCATTTCCTGTAGTGCTTCCTGAGGGGCCCCTCCAGAGTTCAGTTGCCAGTTGAAACTATTATGTGACCCTGCTCTGAACCTCAGAATAGTTACACATATGCCACAAAGGTCCTGAATTACAGCTAAGGGAGACAAGCAGGAGCCAGGCTGGAAGTTAAAATCCATTAATCAGCCCCTAATTCATTATTGTCAGTTGGGGCAGGGCAGGTGTTGTAACTAATTTTGCAACAATGAAAGCACTTAGCAAGTGCAAAAGATCACTAATCAGGGCGCACTAAGGAAGCAGGTGCCAGCTAAAAAAATATTCTGTGACACATTAATCAGCCCCAAATTAATTCAGGTCACTTGAGGCAGGGAAGGTGTGCTTTGCTTTGCCGAAAATAATGTACACTGGACAACCAGAGGGTGTGGTGATGAAACAGAGGGTGGCATGGGTGGGCCAGAGGGTGGCATGAGTAGTCAGAGAGTGGCAGTGGTGACAGAGAGTGGCAGTGATGAAGAAGAGTGTCCCAAACAGGCTGGACACGTAGAAACAACAAGTTCGCAAAACTTGCGACCCGACAGGTAAGTTCGCAAATTGCGAAATTGTAAAAACCCTCGCGAACTGGCAGAAACACGGGCGAACACAAAAAAAAAAATCCGCAAATTCACGGGAATTCGCGGATTTTGCGGATTGCGAATCCGCAAATCCGCAAAATTCGCGGATTGCCAATCCGCAAAATCCGCTCATGCTTAGCACCAGGTGTAGCCACAGGTTATCCGAGCCCCGCCCCCCAGCAATGGTGGATTCTGTCTGGCGTCCGTGCAGGAGGCTGCCGTTCTCGCGTTTCTGACCTGCAGTCTCCTCGGCCGAGCCTGGGTCTGAGCAGTAATGCAAAGCGGAATGTTCCTTCCCCGCACGGCGGTGTTTTGTTTTCCTGATTGAGGCTGCTTGAGACTCGGTAGCACTTAATTGTTTGAAGAGCTCTAAAGCAACTGGTGATCACCCCCACCCACTATGCCGGCCACACACTCGACCCCGTCTTCTCCTCCAGCAACCACATCTCCTTCAGCCACACCACGAGCTCCACTGGACCGATCACAGCTGCGTACATTTCAACTTCAGAAAGACAACGACCCACCAACGCCCGCAGCAAACCCCCTGAAGTTGCTGGAGCAAGATCACCACCGACCAACTCACTACCTCCTTGAGCAAAAACCCACCCTCCAACGCCACGGACCCATACGAAGCAGCCCACAACCTCACACAATGGATCACCGACTGCGTGGATGTCCTTGCTCCACTGAAGAACCCTCCAAGCAATCCCAACAGCAAGAAAGTCGCATGGTTCACCAACGATCTCAAAGACTCCAAGAAATCCTGCCGTGCCCTCGAGAAAGCCTGGCGCCACAGCCAGTCATCGGAAAACATGAAAGCCCTCAAGAACGCCACCCGCAAACACCACCAGCTGATCCGCACCACCAAAAGGACAGCATTCAGAGAACGACTGAACAACAACACCCACAACAGCAAGGAACTCTTCAACATCGTGAAAGAGCTCCCCAACGCCAGCAACAACGACATCACGCCATCGCAAGACCTCTGCAACTCTCTCGCCACGTTTTTCCACTGTAAGATCATCGACATACAGATTCGGCACCCAGAACCCTTACCCTGCCACCGAACCTACACCCCCCACCACTACCCTTTGCGCCTGGACCCAGGTCAGCACGGAAGACACCACCCACACGATGAACTCCATCCACTCTGGCTCCCCTACCGACCCTTGCCCACACCACATCTTCAACAAGGCCGACTCCATCATCACACCCAAACTCCGGGACATCATCAACAACTCCTTCGCATCTGCCACCTTCCCGGAGAGCTGGAAGCATGCAGAGATCAGCGCCCTCCTGAAGAAACCCACAGCAGACGCAATAGACCTCAAGAACCTCCGCCCCATCTCGCTTCTCCCCTTCCCCGCTAAAGTCATTGAGAAAACCGTCAACACACAGCTGAAAGCCTTCCTCGAGATGACCGGCTCCCTCGACCCATCGCAATCCGTATTCCGAGTGAACCACAGCACCGAGACTGCCCTCATCGCAGCCACCGACGACATCAGGACCCTGCTTGACAACGGAGAAACTGCCGCCCTCATCCTCCACGACCTCTCGGCTGCTTTTGACACGGTCTGCCACTGCACCCTAGCAACCCGCCTCCACCACGCCGGGATCCAAGGAAAGGCCCTGGAATGGATCACCTCCTTCCTCGCCGACAGAACCCAAAGAGTCCGTCAAGTCAAGTCAAGTCAAGTATAAATTTGTATAGCGCACTACTCACCCAGTGGGTCTCAAGGCGCTTGAGGGAGGGGCGGAGTTTTACTTATCAAATATCCAAGTTTTTAGTTGTTTTCTGAAGGTGAGGTGGTTCTGTGTGAGGCGGAGGTGGGTGGGGAGGGAATTCCAGGTCTTGGCCACTAAGTAGGAGAAGGATCTTCCTCCCATGGTGGATCTTTGGATGCGTGGAATGGCGGCGAGGGCTTGATTGGACGAACGAAGTTGGCGGGTGGGGGTGTAGAAGGACAGGCGCGTGCTGGGGTATTCGGGTCCTAGGTCGTAGAGGGCTTTGTGTGCGTGGGTGAGGAGGCGGAACATTATTCTCTTGTTGATGGGGAGCCAGTGGAGGTCTTTCAGGTGGCCGGAAATGTGAGCTTGGCGGGGGATGTCTAGAATGAGTCTGGCTGAGGTGGTTTGGATGCTGTAGTTTGGCTGTGGTTCCGGCGTAAAGGGTGTTTCCGTAGTCTAGTTGGCTTGTGACCAGTGCATGGGTGACTGTCTTTCTTGTTTCGGTGGGGATCCAACGGAAGATTTTGTTGAGCATACGTAGGATGTTGAAGCATGATGTTGAGACGGCGTTGACTTGTCTTGTCATCGAGAGGGAGGAGTCCAGGATATAGCCCAGGTTACGTGCGTGGTCCGCAGGTATGGGTGCGGTTCCCAGGGCCGGTGGCCACCATGAGTCGTCCCAAGCAGAGGGGGATGATCCTAAGATGAGGACTTCCGTTTTGTCCGAGTTAAGTTTTAAACGGCTGTTCTTCATCCACTCGGCTACTTCTTTCGTCCCTTCGTGTAGGTTGGTTTTAGCGGTGTTTGGGTCTTTGGTGAGGGATAGGATTAGCTGAGTGTCGTCTGCGTAGGAGATAATATTGAGGTTGTGTTGGCGCGCAATGGGTGCGAGGGGACTCATGTATATGTTGAAGAGGGTGGGACTGAGTGAAGATCCTTGGGGTACGCCGCAGATGACTTCGGTGGCCTCTGATTTAAAAGGGGGGAGGCGGACTCTCTGGGTTCTTCCGGCGAGGAACGAGATTTTCCAGTCCAATGCTTTTCCTTGTATTCCGACGTTGCTGAGGCGTTGTATAAGGGTGTTATGACAGACTGTGTCGAAGGCTGCGGAGAGGTCGAGTAGGATGAGGGCAGCAGTTTCTCCGTTGTCTCCCGCCCTTCCTCGCAGAAGCCACTAAAATCATCTGCGGCGTACCGCAAGGCTCCTCGCTCAGCCCCACCCTCTTCAATGTCTACATGAGCCCCCTCGCAGCCATCGCACGAAAGCACAACCTCAACATCATCTCCTACGCCGATGATACCCAGCTGATCCTCTCCCTCACCAACGACCCCAACTCCGCCAAAGCCAGCTTTCAGGACGGCATGAAAGACATCGCGGACTGGATGAAGCTCAACCGTCTGAAACTGAACTCAGACAAGACGGAAGTCCTCATCCTCGGCCCGTCCACCTCCGCCTGGGACGACTCCTGGTGGCCCCCTGCCCTGGGCTCCCCACCCAAGCCCACGGACCACGCATGCAACCTGGGCTTCATCCTTGACTCCTCCCTCACGATGGCCAACGCTGTTACTTCCTCCTGCTTCAACACCCTCCGCATGCTCCATAAGATCTTCCGCTGGATCCCCACTGGAACCAGGAGAACGGTCACCCAGGCCCTCATCACCAGCCGTCTGGACTAACAGAAAGCCCTCTACGCGGGGACCACCGCCAAACTACAGAAAAGACTCCAGCGCATCCAGAACGCGTCAGCTCGACTCGTCCTGGACATCCCCCGACACAGCCACATCTCCGCCCACCTGAGGGACCTGCACTGGCTCCCAGTCAGCAAGAGGATCACGTTCAGACTCCTCACCCACACACACAAGGCTCTCCACGACTTAGGCCCCGAGTACCTCAACAAACGCCTCACGTTCTACACACCAACCCGCCAGCTCTGCTCCGCCAGCCTCGCCCTCGCCACCGTCCCTCGGGTCCGCAGAGCCACCACCGGAGGAAGATCCTTCTCCTACCTGGCGGCAAAGACTTGGAACACCCTCCCCACCCACCTGAGACTCACGCAGGACCATCTCTCCTTCAGGAAGCTCCTCAAGACCTGGCTTTTCGAGCAGTAGCACCCCCCCCCTTCCCAGTGCCTTGAGACCCTAGTGGGTGAGTAGCGCGCTTTATAAATGTGATTGATTGATTGATTGATTGAAGAGTTACGCTATGTCAGACATCGACATAACACGCCGGAGGTGAGGAGAGGGAGGTGAGAGAGGCCACGGCGGCTGCGGCGGCAGCCCTTTGATGCACGAGCGCTGCCCTTCATCCTTTCATCTTATTGCAGCCATTTATCGCAGAGGTGCGGGCATAGGCGGTAAATACTCATTATGAATCCTGCATTCTGTATGCCCTTCTATAACCGGCAACAGGATAAACTCTGGCTTTCTTTAAGGTGCCTCCTTTGCTCCTTCTCAGCCTGTAACATGCTGGGTGCACGTCGTTTGCGGGAGTGAACCTCTGTTGTTTATAAATATTAATGAACATCTTTGCATCCTGTATGCCAGCTATAACTAGCTACAACCCACAACAGGATAGATTCTGGCCTCACCTTGTTTTGCCTTGCTGCTCTTTCGCATGGTGCCTCTGCCACTCCTTTGCAGTCTGTATCTTGCTGGATCCACGTTGGGCTCAACTTCACGCTGCACCATGGGAGAAGCTGTGTGTAGGAGTTTTTTCAAATTTCATGCCTCATTGGGAGAATCTGCATAAATAAAGGAGGACCCTACCTTTTTTTTAAGCACCTTTTACACTATCTCGAGGAGTTGTTAGGAGCAGTATGGAGGTGGTCTGGCGGAACTGCAGTCAGAATGGGAAAACTGCTCAATGCCCGCCTCAAGGTTAAAAATCGCCGACTTCAGGCTAAGGAGGTAAAAGAGGCAGCCTGTAAAGAGAATGCCCCAAATTTGTTGGACCTTGATTCAACTATTGAGAGCTCAGATGAAGAGGAATCATCCTCTATCGCATCTTCGGTTCAGGCGGGCTCAGTAGGTGTAGCCAATAAGAAAATAGCCACAGTTATGCCTGGAATAACTTCACAGGAGGTCTCAGGATCCGAGGGGCTTAAAAAGGCAAAGCAACAAAAGAAGCAAAACAATTGCATTATTCCTGAAAAAAGAAACACTGCAGGCCCCCACGCCTGGCTCTAGCTCTGTCATTAAGCCTTCTAAGTAATCTTCTGGTGCTATGTCTCCTTCACTTCTAATACCAGTAGCAGTAGATTTGACTCCTTCAAGGCTGGTTAATCCTCAAGTAAATCTGGAAACTGACCTCATTGCAGTCACAGAGACATCCCTGGGCCAAACACCCAATCAGTACGTAACAACATCTTTAATATTGTTGTCCACTCAGGAAGGGAGACAAGTGGGGCATCCAGGAACCGCGAAATCCTCAGAAATCCCTGTTCTTCCAGGACAGGTCGTTATCACCTCCAGTACAACATCAACTCCTCAAGATAAACTACCAACTCAGGCTCAGGCACATTTACAAAAGCTTGCATCCCCGACGGGTTTGATGTCTCCCGCGGAGATTTTGGAAGGAGCTCTATTTCTGCTGGGGACCCTCCCCATGTTAACTCCAGCCCTAATATGGAACCAGGTGGTGAATTTCAGATGAGTGTCAAAGACATGTTAAACTTAATTCTGGAGGAAGTTTGGGAGTTGAAAAGAACGCAGGAAGCCAAACTTGCCTCTCTTCATCAACTCCTAGAGAAAACCGAAGGCACAATGTCAACCCTACCAGCAAAACTGCAGGAGGCTGAAGCCAGAATCTCAGCCTTAGAGGATCAGATGACCATCATAATGGGAGAGGCCAAAGCGGCGGCTAAAAACCAGCATGCCCTTGAGAACAAACTGGAGGAGTTAGAAAATCATTCTCGGAGATCCAACCTCTGGATAGTGGAAATATTGGAAGGAATCGAAGGTTCCCAAACTTTGCAGTGGGTCAGTTCATTCATTAAACAAAAAGTAATCCCAGAGTTTGAGGGTGATCTCACCATTACAGGAGCTCATCGTGTTCCGGCCCACCCGTTTCTTAACTCTACGATGCCACGAATAATACTGTTAAATTTTGCTGACTATCCCGTAAAGGAAAGAATACTGTCTAAGGCAATCCAACAAAGACAGTTTGCTGTGAACAAGACTGTGAAATGTCATATTTTTTCAGATATGACTGCTGTGGCGGCACGTCGGAGAAAAGAATTCGTAAAGATCCTCCACTTGTTTAAAGCGAATGGGGCACAAGCTTCTATCACCCAGCAGTCCAAATTAAGAGCATTAGTGAAGGGCAAATTCTTTATGTTCTCTGATGTGGATGAAGCCCAGGAATTATTGAAGGAGATTTCACAGGGCTCAAAGGCTTAGGAAGGATTTTGCCAGATGTTGCAGATTGGTCATTGTCTTTGTCCTTGGTATAAATTGGGAGGTTAGTGGGTTAGTTTCCTTCCCTTGCTTCGGGAGGGCAGCAATGTCTGTTAATTGGTTATTTGTTTAGAATTTAGGTTCTATACCTTTAAAATATGTTTGCTCGCACGCTTTATTAGTATTCAATACATTTTAGAATTGTTGGGGGGGCAGGGGTAGGATCACTTGGGTGTAATTACATGACACCCAGGTTAAAGGGGAGGGGTGAAATGTGGTTAGCGTGGTTGGTGGGGGGTGTTCCACATTTTGGGGGATGGGGTCACGGGGTTAGTATAAGGGGGGTAAAAATGAAGTCCTATTTCTGCAAATTTATTTAGCTTTTCATACATCAATATTTTACTTTTGACTCTGGATGGATTGTTCAGACGGTTTAAGCTCTGGTTGGATCTAAAGTATCGCTAGTAAGGGACCGCTGAAAGTGGTCTCTTTCAATGTTAATGGTCTCAACAATAAAAAGAAAATGCCGAGACCCATATATCAGCTGTAAACCTACTGGATTTTTCTATGTTTAGGTCCTGGGCTGCTTATAGTGAATTCTCTTCATCCTCAGCTTCCCATAGAGGGACTGCAATATTTTTAAGCAAAAGATTGCAGGCCGAGGTAGTTAACTTTGATAAAGATAAGTATGGTCGCTGGTGCTGGGTTACCTGCCTTTCTAGACAGACAGAGACCAATAACGTTTGTCAGCGTATATGCCCCAGTTGAGGATAATCCTAAGGTTTACGAGGAGTTGTTTCAATCCCTAATTCAGGTATCGGGTGAGTTGATTCTGGGGGGAAACTTTAATGTTTTAATGGATCCTAAAATCGACTCCTCAGCGCGGGCTAAAAAACAACTGAAGCCTAAAACCCTACGGACCATGCAACATTATGGAGCAACCCTGAACCTACAGGACCCATGGCCGGTGGCCTTCCCAAAGAAATTAGCGTATACTTGCTGGTCTGGTCGATTCCGTACCTCATCACGCATTGATCTTTTTTTGGTCTCTTGGAGGCTGGGTTTTAGTCAGCAGAGATTCCTTCAGAATGGATTTTCTGACCATGCTATGTTGGTGCTTGAGCTACCAGTCAGAGAACGCGCTAGGACCCTTAAAAGATGGTCGGTAAATAGACAATATTTTAATGAAGAGGAATGGGTGGATTTCATTGGGACAGAGATCAAGGAATTTCTATTGCAAAATTGTGGGTCTGCGCTACTTAATGTGGTTTGGGACACTCTTAAAGCCTTCATTCGAGGGTTAATTATTGGAAAAGACGCAGAAAATGTTAAAAAAGTCAGAGAAAGAATCTTGGAGCAGAAGGTCCAAGAGTCATATTCTGCAGTCCTAAATAACCACTCTTTGTTTCACCAGCGTCAATTGGACCAGGTTAAACGCGATCTCAGTTCAAATTATTATACTCAGAGTGAAGCTTTTTTTCATCAATATCGTCAAAAAAATATATGCAGAGAGTAATTTTACGGGCAGGTTTTCAGCATGGCAGGCTAGGGAGCAGGCTGCTTCTAATCAGATTAACATGTTAAAATGTCCCTAACTGCCTCTTGTATAGATGACCCAGTTAAAATTGATGAAATAATGCTACAGCATTATGGGTCCATTTATGGCCCACAACTGTTGGTGGATTCATCCGCTCTGAATAGTTTTTTGCTTAATAATGATCTACCAATGCTCTTGGAAATAGAAAAACTGCCCATGGCCAGCCCTTTTACTAAGGAAGAGCTGGAGGAAGTCATTAAGAACCTGCTATGGCAAAGCATGTGGCCCGGATGGGTTTCCATCTGAATTTTAAAAAGTTTTTTATAGCTCAGTTGCATATTTTTGTCTTTGTTTGGTTAACTCTATGTTGGATGGGGGGGGCAATACCAGAATACTTTAGACAAGGCAACATAGTCAGTTTTCTAAAAAAAGGTATGGTCAGGGAGGACCCGCCGAATTCGTAACGTCCGGTAACATTGTAAAACTCGGACTACAAAATTGTCACTAAGCTGCTTTCGCTCCGGTTTAATCAACACGCAGCGCATTTGATTCACCCGGACCAGAATGGTTTCATTGCCGGTAGACAGCTAGCCACTAATACTCATTACTTAACTGAGACGTTGGATTATTTTGACACTCAGAGGATACCCGCTTTAGACCTTTTATTAGATGCCGAGAAGGCTTTAGACCTTGTTGTGTGGGAGACATTGTTTACGATTCTAGGTCATTTTGGCATCTCCTCTAAAATCTCAGCCTTAATCCATAATCTTTATCTCAATGCCGAAGCCATTGTAATTATCAACACTTCGGTGGTAGGGCCGGTAAAAGTAAAACATGGCACAAGGCAAGGATGCCCTTTGTCGCCGGTTTTATTAGCTCTTTTTATTGAACCGCTGGCAATAGCAATTAGGAATTGGGTTGATATTCGTCCTCCAATTCAATCTATGGCAAAATTAAAGCTATATGCCGACGATATCATGCTCTTTATCAAACCTGAGATAGAGGTTCAGGCTAAAGTTTTTCATGTCTTTGAAGATTTCGAGGCTTTAGGTGGATACCGTATTAATAAAAAGAAAACGGAGATTCTTCAATGTGGTGGAGTAGATTTGGATCTCCACCCCGATATCCTTTCTTGTGTCAATACTAATCCTAAAAGATATCTGGGATATATTTTTCTGAAAATATAAGGGATTTATATCACCTGAATTTTATACCGCTCCTTCGAAAAATTCAGGTATTGTTTTTACGTTGGAATTCTCTCCCTTAATCCATCTTGGGACGGGTGGCTTTGATTAAAATGTCTGTTTTGCCTCTGTTTAACTTTTTGTTTTCAACCATCCCTTGTACCTTATCAGGGTCTTTTTTCACCCATGTAGAGTCTCTGTTTACAACCTTTCTTTGGGAAAAAAATTCAGCACGTAGTGCACTTAGCACTTTATGTGAAGATTTAGATCAGGGAAGCCTAGCTCTTCCGAATCTCAGGGACTACTATTATGCTTATTTTGCAGAATTTTTAACTAGATTCAAATCCCACTTACAATCTCATCTCTTTATTAATAGTTTTATCAATTTAATGTGTAAGGAAAGTCAGATCCATTCCCCTTTGACAATCTTTGAATTCCCTAAACGGGTTCCCTATAAGTGCCTTCAATGGTTATTCAAAAAACAACAGGCCTTTTTTAAACGATATTCTAGCCCTACAATTAATTCAGCCACTGTATTATCTGGAATCTTACCACTGGCAGGGATCGTACAATCCTCAAAACTTGTAGCAAAATGAACCTCAGCTGGTTTTCATAAGGTCTCAGATTTTCTGAGGACTGTAGTATGGTTGACTATGACCGAAATGTCGCATTTGATTGCTAATGATTTTATTCTTTTGGGGGTCATACAACATCCTCCATAAATTCCTTGCTGAACTAGACATATCTCAAATTGCCCTACACCATCAGCTAGTCCATGATCTTTTAGAGGACGTGCCAGGCAGGAAACCGGGGGCTTGGAAAAAGTATCTAGCCTTAGTTAGGGGCCTGGATTTTAGACAGAAGGTAATTAAAAAATGGTCTGATCAGGAAGACTTCGTAATCTCTACCAACATGTGGTCAGCTATCAATAAATTGAATTTTAGTACTTTAAGAGGTGCAAATTGGCGTAGGATGCTGTTTTGTAGTAAATGGCAACTTTACGGAACTCCTCTTGCCCTCTCGAAAATGTATGGCAATCAATCTGCTCTTTGTTTTCGTTGTATTAACCATCCTACAGCTAATTGGTCACATATTATGTTACATTGTCCAAAGAGTCATAGGTTTGTAGCATCCGATTAATAGTGAATGATTTGTTAATTGTTTTTGGTTTTGATCCAGATATTTCCCTACCTGTTCAATTGGCTAATTTTCTGTACATAGCTATGGCCGTAGCCAGATCACTTATGTTGCAAAGGTGGCATACCGATCTAACTCCCTCTGTATTAGAGTGGATTCATAAGATGAATGCGGTCAAGAGAAGTAAACGCACCTATGCACTACGTGTTGGGGGGCTTGGGAAGTTCGAAAGAATTTGAGCGACATATCTTGTTAAAATTCATGAGGGGTCACTGCCTTATGCATGTTTAAAAGTTAATATTATTTCTTTTTGTCTTTTGTATTTGTAACCTGATTTTCTACTGCTTTATATAGTACTTATTTAATCTTGCAATTATAGCTTTATGCCTAAAGATAATCTCTTTTTATGGATGTATTATGCTATTTGTATCATGATTGTTGGACTTCAATAAAAATATAATAAAAAAGATATATATTTTTGTGGGTGGATATTTTTGTATTCGATATTATGTCAGTGATTCAATTCCACCATCTTGAGATGGTGAGAAAGTCTCCCGTCAGGGTTAGCGTAGTGCGCCCCTTCCTACAGGAAGTAGTCACTAAAGGGTGAAGACTCCCTAAAGGTAGACAGCACATTGGCAACTGCCTGTCTCTCCTTGTAACGCCCCTAGATTCACTATTTAAGTGGCTCCCTCAGACCTGAACATCAGAATCATTAGACCAAAGAAGACCCACTGCATGAGAACAGAAGCCCTGCGGCAGAAGAAAAAGGCACCAAACTCTACCAGCTATTCCAAGGATTCGACAATCGCTGCCTGCTCTGTCATCCCGAACCTGCAAGGACTCCAAGAAACACAGAGCACCTACAACCTTTGAGAAATCTCAGAGAAGTTCCCTTGGAGTGAAGGTATCATTCCCCTGCTCGTTGCAGGGACGATCCCATGAATTCCGGTTTGTTAACTTGCTGCACCCCGATGACCTCAACACAGCTCCTAGGCAAGAAGAGGTACAATGGTTCCGGAGAGTCATATCTGCCTCTCCACCAAGTATGGAAGCACCAAGATGTACCAGAAGCACGGTGTACCAAAACCCTGGGGACCAGACCCCCAACAGTAAAAACCAAGAAGAAGTGCCCACTACGGACTCCCAAAGCACCAGAACCTAGCCCTCTTCGAGGGATGTCGAGACACCCGAGACCCACTTTCTGAGTGGCCCAGCTGCCCCAAGATTGCTTCTGAGAATTGACAGCTCCTGACATGAGGACCTAAGGACACAGGATGCCCCCTGACCTGTTCGCTCTGCACCCAGCCCACCGGCCACAGTACAGACCAACCAGCTCTGCTCCCATGGTCCCCAGGCCCTTGCAGTTTCCTCCCTCCAAGTAGACCTACCGGACTTACCTCCAAGTCCACTTGTTCAGTGCATTTTCAAGTGGCCCCTTCGTCTTTGCGCACCAGTTTCCAAAACCCTCTGATAAGCCTAACTGCTCACCAACCGCGAAAAGAGAATTACAATGATCTGCTTTTGCCTCTGTGCACCATTTGTGGATTCTATGGACTCTGCCCAGTCTGCTTCTTTTATTACACTATATAGAGAGACAGTTTCCTACAAGGTTTCAATTCTTTGGTTGAGCATGTCCTCAATGTTTGATCCCCAATTGCTGGACAACGACCATCAGGGCAGGATCACAGAAAAACTCTACAGCCTTCAGAAAAGGAACCCACCACACCTGGAGCAAGAACACCGATCCAGGCTTCTAACAGGAGGAAATGTCATGGATGGAGAAACAGTCTTGCGACCACATTACCAACTAGTGCGAAAGGTGGAGTTACCCAGACCGCAAGGGGAATCTGATACAGAGGAAAAATATTTTCCTAGAATTCGCTCTCTGCGATGTCGGTGTTACTTAAAGTAGAATCACTTTTGCTAAAACTGCATTGCCACGTACTTCAGAAAAATGCAAAATTAGTGCATGCGATAATTCAGCATGCGGTTAAACCACGCATATGCGGAAGCACGCAATACAGTCTTGGCCCCCGTTTAGAGATGTCGGTTGCATACAGATGCATCTTACTGAAAAAAACACCAGACTGAGGCAGTGTGGTGCAGCCGCAGTCAGCCCGGGTTCATGATAGATTTGCCTGGTAGGGTCACTTGAATTGTGGGAAAGTACAAGTGGCACAGATGTGGCCAGGTCCACGGTAGTGTGGCTGAAAGCATGACAATATTCCTTGAATAGGGAGTTTGATTTCACAGAAATCATTGTGTGCAGGCAAAGGAAGGGGGGGCGTAGATAAAGTGCTAAGCCACTGAACTCAGCAGGAAGCCCATGGCATGTCTCAAGATCTTCAAAAAGATGGGCTACGACTTGCTGTTCACCAGGCCCACAGGTTTTAATAATGAGTCAGTTTTAGAAAACAGTGCATCAGCGCAAATACTTTCACAACCGTTAATATGACTGTCAGTATACCAATTCCTGGCTCTAGTGCATCCCCACAGGAAGTAGGGTGTGCAGTGTGGTGGCCATGTTCAGCTGGCAGGTAGTCAGAAGCTGGTACACTGACATATTCAGAAATTCATCCTGGGCAGCATTGGACCCTCTCCTCCATCTGGGGCTAGGCAGTGACATCTGACCATGCATTCCAGGCCCATCTACCTCCAGTAACACCTGACATTGGTTAACATGCTCCTCTCCCACCAGTGAACTCTGCCATGGATAACCAGCTCCTCTCCCACCAGTGACCTCTGGTGTTGGGTATCCAGGCTCCTCTTTGTCCAGTAACTTCTGATGTATGGTAGGATGATCAGCAACCACCAGTTCCCTCTGACAGTATGTAGCACCTGATCCTCTTTTACCAGTGACCTCTAGTGGCGGTTAGCCTCGTCTTCTCCCACCAGTGACCTCTGGTAGTTGGTATCCAGATCCTCTTCCTTCAGTGATATCTGTTGATGGATATCCAGCTTCTCTTCTACCAGTGACCTCTGTCATGGGTAAACAGCTCCTCTTACCACCAGTGACCTCTGGTGTAGGGTATCCAGCTCCTCCCCCACCAGTGACCTCTGGTGTTGGGTATCCGGCTCCTCTTCCACCAGTGACCTATGGTAGTGGGTATCCAGTCCCTCTCCCATCAGTGACCTCTGGTGTTGGGTATCCAGCTCCTCTTACATCAGTGACCTGTGCCATGGGTGTCAAGCTACTATTCCACCAGTGACCTCTGGTAGTGGGTATCCATCTCCTCTTCCACTTGTGACATCTATCATGGGTATCCAGCTCCTCTTCCATCAGAGACCTATGGGGTTGGGTATCCAGCTCCTCTTCCATCAGTGACGTCTGTTGATGGGTATCCAGCTCCTCTTCCATCAGTGATGTCTGGTGGAGGGTATCCAGTCCCTCTCCCATCAGTGACCTCTGTTGATGGGTATCCAGCTCCTCTTCCACCAGTGACCTCTGGTGGTGGGTATCCAGCTCCTCTTCCACCAGTGACCTCTGGTGTAGGGTATCCAGCTCCTCCCCCACCAGTGACCTCTGGTGTTGGGTATCCAGCTCCTCTTCCATCAGTGACGTCTGGTGGAGGGTATCCAGTCCCTCTCCCATCAGTGACCTCTGTTGATTGGTATCCAGCTCCTCTTCCCACCAGTGACCTCTGGTGTTGGGTATCCAACTCCTCTCCCACCAGTGACCTCTGGTGGTGGGTATCCAGTTCCTCTTCCACCAGTGACCTCTGGTAGTGGGTATCCAGTCCCTCTTCTATCAGTGACCTATGGGGTTGGATATCCAGCTCCTCTTCGATCAGTGATCTCTGGTGGTGGGTATCCAGCTACTCTTCCACCAATAACCTCTGCCATGGGTATCCTGCTACTCTCCCACCAGTGACCTCTGTTGATGGGTATCCAGCTCCTCTTCCACCAGTGACCTCTGGTGGTGGGTATCCAGCTCCTCTTCCACCAGTGACCTCTGGTGTAGGGTATCCAGCTCCTCTTCCCACCAGTGACCTCTGGTGTTGGGTATCCAACTCCTCTCCCACCAGTGACCTCTGGTGGTGGGTATCCAGTTCCTCTTCCACCAGTGACCTCTGGTAGTGGGTATCCAGTCCCTCTTCTATCAGTGACCTATGGGGTTGGATATCCAGCTCCTCTTCGATCAGTGACCTATGGGGTTGGATATCCAGCTCCTCTTCCACCAGTGACCTCTGATGTAGGGTATCCAGCTCCTCCCCCACCAGTGACCTCTGGTGTTGGGTATCCAGCTCCTCTTCCACCAGTGACCTCTGGTGGTGGGTATCCAGCTCCTCTTCCCACCAGTGACCTCTGGTGTTGGGTATCCAACTCCTCTCCCACCAGTGACCTCTGGTGGTGGGTATCCAGTTCCTCTTCCACCAGTGACCTCTGGTAGTGGGTATCCAGTCCCTCATCTATCAGTGACCTATGGGGTTGGATATCCAGCTCCTCTTCGATCAGTGACCTCTGGTGGTGGGTATTCAGCTACTCTTCCACCAATAACCTCTGCCATGGGTATCCTGCTACTCTCCCACCAGTGGCCTCTGTTGATGGGTATCCAGCTCCTCTTCCACCAGTGACCTCTGGTGGTGGGTATACAGCTCCTCTTCCACCAGTGACCTCTGGTGTAGGGTATCCAGCTCCTCCCCCACCAGTGACCTCTGGTGTTGGGTATCCAGCTCCTCTTCCCACCAGTGACCTCTGGTGTTGGGTATCCAACTCCTCTCCCACCAGTGCCCTTTGCCATGGGTATCCAGCTCCTGTTACCACTAGTGATCTCTGGTGTAGGGTGTCCAGCTTCTCTCCAAACAGTGACCTCTGGTGTTGGGTATCCAGCTCCTCTCCCACCAGTGACCTCTGGTGTTGGGTATCCAGCTCCTCTCCCACCAGTGACCTCTGGTGGTGGGTATCCAGCTCCTCTTCCACCAATGACCTCTGGTAGTGGGTATCCAGTCCCTCTTCTATCAGTGACCTATGGGGTTGGATATCCAGCTCCTCTTCGATCAGTGACCTCTGGTGGTGGGTATCCGGCTACTCTTCCACCAATAACCTCTGCCATGGGTATCCTGCTACTCTCCCACCAGTGACCTCTGGTGTTGGGTATCCTGCTCCTCTTCCATCAGTGAGCTCTGGTGGCGGGTATCCAGCTCCTCTTCCACCAGTGACCTTTGGTAGTGGGTATCCTACTCCTCTTCTATCAGTGACCTTCGGAGGTGGGTATCCTGGTCCTCTTCCATCAGTGACCTCTGGTGGTGGGTATCCTGCTCCTCTCCCACCGGTGACCTCTGGTGTTGGGTATCCATCTCCTCTTCGATCAGAGATCTCTGGTGTTCGGTATCCAGCTACTAAGTATGGGCGGAAAATCCGTTCCGCTCGCGGATTTTGCGGATTTTCGGTAAATTCGCAAAATTCGCGAACGCGAGATTCGCAAAATTCGCCCATGCTTACCAGCTACTCTTCCACCAGTAACCTCTACGATGGGTATCCAGCTCCTATCCCACCCGTGACCTCTGCCATGGGTATCCTGCTCCACTTCCATCAGTGACCTCTGGCCTTGGGTATCCTGCTCCTCTCCCACCAGTGACCTCTGGCCTTGGGTATCCAGCTCCACTTCCATCAGTGACCTCTGGCCTTGGGTATCCTGCTCCTCTTCTACCAGTGACCTCTGATGTTGGGTATCCTGCTCCTCTTCTACCAGTGACCTCAGGTGCTGGGTATACAGCACCTCCTTCAGTAGTGACCACTTCGATGGGTATCCAGACCCTCTTCAATCAGAGACCTCTGGTGGTTGGTATCCACCTTGTCTGCCACCAGTGACCTCTGCCATGGGCAACCGGCTCCTCTTGCACCAGTGAACTCATGTGTTAGATCGCCGGCACCTTATTCACCAGTGAACTCTTCTATGGCTATCCTGCTCCTCTCCCAGCAGTGACCTCTGGTGTTGGGTATCCAGCTCCTCTTCCCACCAATGACATCTGGTGGTTGGTATCCAGCTCTTCTTTCACCAGTGACCTCTGGTGGTTGGTATCCAGCTCCTTTCCCACCAGTGACTGCTGATGTTGGATAGCCAGCACCTCTTTCACTAGTGACCACTTCCATGGGTATCCAGACCCTCTTCCATCAGTTACCTCTGGTGGTGGGTATCCAGCTCCTCCTTCACCAGTGACCTCTTCCATGGGTATCCAAGTCCTCCTCCACCAGTGACCTCTGGTGGTGGGTATCCAGTTCCTCTTCCACCAGTGACCTCTGGTAGTGGGTATCCAGTCCCTTTTCCATCAGTGACCTATGGGGTTGGATATCCAGCTCCTCTTCCACCAGTAACCTCTGCGATGGGTATCCTGCTCCTCTCCCACCATTGACCTCTGGCAGGCGGTATCCAGCTCCTCTACCACCAGTGACCTCTGGTGTTGGGTATCCAGCTCCTCTTCTACCAGTGACCTCTGATGTTGGGTATCCTGCTCCTCTTCCATCAGTGACCTCTGGTGGTGAGTATCCTGCTCCTCTCCCACCAGTGACCTCTGGTGGTCGGTATCCTGCTCCCCTCCCACCAGTGACCTCAGGTGCTGGGTATCCAGCTCCTCTTCCATCAGAGACCTCTGGTGTTGGGTATCTAGCTCCTCTTCTACCAGTGACCTCTGGCCATGGGTACCAGGCTCCTCTTCGTCAAGTAACTTCTGATGTGGGGTAGCACCTTCTTCTACCACCAGTTCCCTTTGACAGTATGTAACACCTGATCCTCTTTCACCAGTGAACTCTAGTGGCAGGTATGCAGCTCCTCTACCACCAGTGACCTCTTGCCTTGGGTATCCAGCTCCTCTCCCACCAGTGCCTGCTGGTGTCGGATAACCGGCACCTCAGGTGCTGGGTATACAGCACCTCCTTCAGTAGTGACCACTTTGATGGGTATCCAGACCCTCTTCAATCAGAGACCTCTGGTGGTTGGTATCCACATTGTCTGCCACCAGTGACCTCTGCCATGGGCATCCAGCTCCTCTTGCACCAGTAAACTCATGTGTTAGATCGCCGGCACCTTTTTCACCAGTGAACTCTCCTATGGCTATCCAGCCCCTCTTCCATCAGTGACCTCTGGTGTTTGGTATACAGCCCCTCTTCCATCAGTGACCTCTGGTGTTGGGTATACAGCCCCTCTTCCATCAGTGACCTCTGGTGTTGGGTATCCAGCTCCTCTTCCATCAGTGACCTCCGGTGGTTGGTATCCTGCTCCTCTTCCATCAGTGACCTCTGGTGTTGGGTATCCAGCTCCTCTCCCACCAGTGACCTCTGGGGTTGGGTATCCAGCTCCTCTTTCATCCGTGACCTCTGGTGTTGGGTATCCAGCTCCTCTCCCACCAGTGACCTCTGGTGTTGGGTGTCCAGCTCCTCTCCCACCAGTGACTGCTGATGTTTGGATAGCCAGCACCTCTTTCACTAGTGACCACTTCCATGGGTATCCAGACCCTCTTCCATCAGTGACCTCTGGTGTTGGGTATCCGGCTCCTCTTCCACCAGTGACCTCTGCCATGGCTATCCTGCTCCTCTCCCACCAGTAACCTCTGGCCATGGGTATCCAGCTTCTCTCCCACCCGCGATCTCTGCCATGGGTATCCAGCTGCTTTTCCACCAGTGACCTCCGGTGGTGGGTATCCAGCTCCTCTTCTACTAGTGACCTCTGAGGTTGGGTATCCTGCTCCCCTCCCACCAGTGACCTCTGGGGTTGGGTATCCAGCTCCTCTTCCATCAGTTACCTCTGGTGGTGCGCTACCAGCTCCTCCCCCACCAGTGACCTCTGGTAGTGGGTATCTATCTCCTCTCCCACCAGTGACCTCTGTTAGTGGGTATCCAGTTCCTCTTCCATCAGTGACCTATGGGGTTGGATATCCAGCTCCTCTTCCATCAGCGACCTCTGGTGGTTGGTATCCAGCTCCTCTTCCCACCAGTGACCTCTGGTGGTTGGTATCCTGCTCCTCTTCCATCAGTGACCTCTGGTGTTGGGTATCCTGCTCCTCTTCCCACCAGTGACCTCTGGTGTTGGGTATCCAACTCCTCTCCCACCAGGGTCATCTGACAAGGAATACCAAAACACTAGATCTGGAGCCTGGCAAAATCTGGAGGCAGATTTCACACACCAATTGCAACAGTAGCAATGTGGTATACTTAATCGAGTGCACTTGCAACAAGCGGTACATAGGAATGACTACCCGGAAAGTCAAACAAAGGATATGCGAACATCGCAGCACCATACGCTGCAAGAAAAATGCAACCCGACTTACCGATCATTTCATTGAGAAAGGCCACACACCAAAGGATATGTTTTAGACGATCATTGAGCAAATGACCCCTGGACCAAACATACAAAAATGTCTGTATGAAAAAGAGCAAAGATGGATATACAGATTATCCACACATTTGAACGGCCTGAACGATAATATACCCTGGGCGAATGTACTCTCCTAGATACTGGTGTCTGGCCATGTAGTGATACACATCCCTTCATACCATGCTTAATGGCTATCCCTGGTTCTGTCTCCATGTATGAGATCACGTTCCCTTGACCACCCCCCTTTTTGAGTCAGAACTCTCCTCCCACTGGAGCTCTAGAAAATTTGTGTTCCGTTTCTATGGTAACCTCTAACCTGACGGGCCTCCGTAGATTCCCATGTGACCGCATGACGTTTTTACGTCATGCTAGCCACGCCCACCCCGAATCCAATGGCGGCTACCTTTAAATACATCCCCGCACTTGGCTCTTAGCGGGCGTACGGAGGGGCGAAATAGGTATACGGCTGTATACAGACCACTGAAGCTGTAAGTAAATCCCGACTGCACTAAAAGAAACACTTATGTTTCTAGTCACCCTACCCAAACATCATATACGGTGCCGACTAGCACCCCACCCAACCACTTTGCTGATCTCCAAAAACCTTTTCCATTCCACAGAATATGTTTCCTATACTGTGGCCCCCCTTCCCTCTAATCCCGTGAAGCATTCTAAACCCCTAAAGAGGAGTGAGCACGGTTTATTTACAATATGTGTTATGTGTTGTGTTTGTTTTGTATTGTTTATTTTGGATCAAGTTGTACTTTTAGCACGTCGGTAATCCCTGGCACCATTAAAATATGAGTAAAACCGAGGCACGCACTAGTTAGCCGTAATGAACCGGTAGTCAATAGTCTTTGCCCGTTCCCTTTCACACTTATATTGATAGGTGTGTCTACAATCAACCCAAAACTTTCACTGTTAAAACAACACTCAACCACCGCACCTGAGTAGTTCGCTTTAATTGGATGTGGGATGATTCACAGAAAGAGCAGATCCGTCACTTCACTACGTTTCAGGCATGTAACTAGTTTTGTTGACTTAAAATTAAATTTCTTTTTCTTCACAGGTTTTTTCTGCTTTTAATGCAACCACTTTTGGGTTGCTTATTTCCCTGCCCTATAACATATTTTGTTATCTGGGAACAAAGGGTTGCAGGCACGGCAGGGTGTTAGTGTACCCTGACCACCCAACACCTTTATTTTGGTCCTGATGAAAAACCGGTAATTTCCTTTACGGTTTGAAACATGTAGACCTCACACATACCTCACAGATACATTTGGTCAGAATAAAACCATCACTGTATCGATCAGGCACTGTTTTTATTTTTGTCCAGTAGTCTTAGAATAAAATATTGTATAAGCCATACCAGGACAAATTTTAACTCACTGATACCTTTTTTTCTTTACATTCATCACTCACATACCCGCTCCACTGTATCCCAGGTGTTGCAGCACACCTTGATGGCACTCGGCTGTCAAGGTGGCCCCGATGATGAAGCATGTCACCGACCATGTCGGTGAGTGAGGGGTTCATTAAAAACAAAGAAGGACTTCTTCTTTTTTCATTAGAATTCCATCCCACCGATATCGCTCTTTAGCCTTATCTATGGTGATACTCCTCCTTATGTTATATAGTTGGCTATCCAGCTCCTCTTCCACCAGTGACCTCTGGTAGTGGGTATTCAGTCCCTCTTCTATCCGTGACCTATGGGGTTGGATATCCAGCTCCTCTTCGATCAGTGACCTCTGGTGGTGGGTATCCAGCTACTCTTCCACCAATAACCTCTGCCATGGGTATCCTGCTACTCTCCCACCAGTGACCTCTGGTGTTGGGTATCCAGCTCCTCTCCCACCAGTGACCTCTGGTGTTGGGTATCCAGCTCCTCTCCCACCAGTGACCTCTGGTGTTGGGTATCCAGCTCCTCTTCCACCAGTGACCTCTGGTAGTGGGTATCCAGTCCCTCTTCTATCAGTGACCTCTGGTGGTGAGTATCCAGCTCCTCTTCGATCAGTGACCTCTGGTGGTGAGTATCCCGCTCCTCTCCCACCAGTGACCTCTGGTGTTGGGTATCCTGCTCCTCTTCCATCAGTGACCTCTGGTGGTGAGTATCCAGCTCCTCTTCCACCAGTGACCTCTGGTGGTGAGTATCCAGCTCCTCTCCCACCAGTGACCTCTGGTGTTGGGTATCCTGCTCCTCTTCCATCAGTGACCTCTGGTGGTGGGTATCCAGCTCCTCTCCCACCAGTGACCTCTGGTGGTGGGTATCCAGCTCCTCTTCCATCAGGGACCTCTGGTGGTTGGTATCAAGCTCCTCTTCTACCAGTGACCTCTGGTATTGGGTATCCAGCTCCTCTTCCATCAGTGACCTCCGGTGGTGAGTATCCAGCTCCTCTTCCTTCAGTGACCTCCGGTGGTGAGTATCCTGCTCCTCTTCCATCAGTGACCTCCGGTGGTGAGTAACCTGCTCATCTTCCCACCAGTGACTCTGGTTTTGAGTAACCCTGGGTGGTGAACTCCGCTCTGTTCATGGAGTTTTCTGCACTCAGCAGAGCTCGTGAAGTGCAGAAAACTCTGCTCTGGATAGCACAGCAGAGTTTTTTCCCCCGCCTATGATCGGCAATAGTTGGCGATCACAAGCTTTTGCTCGTGTAGAATTTCTACCCGAGAGGCAGAAAGATGAGCTTTCCCACTTGCGATCACCAGCAGTAAGTTGGCGAGCGTGAGCTGCTTCTCGGATAGAATTTGTACCCAAGCGGCAGGAAGATCAGCACGAACGGCAGTTTGCACCATACTCCACCGCTTGCAGAACTCTGCTGAGTTTATTTGCCACTTCGCAGAGTTCCACGAACTCCGCCTACCCTTAGTTGTGGGTTGTCTTGTCCTCTACCACCAGTGACCTCTGGCGATGCATAGGCGCCTCTTCTCTCCCAAGGTGCATCACCTGCTGGGTTTGTATTTGCCTCTGGTGATACCTATTGAAGTGATTGATGTAAGGTGCATCCACGGTGATGGTTGGTTGTGTGTGTGAGTGTTACTTTGTGCTGCTGCTTTTAAGGGCCTGTGCACTCAGGTGGACTCACCGGTGTAGGAAATGATAAGATGTTTCTGTTCCGTTGTGTGATTTTTAAAGCAGTTCTGTTCATTGATGTATTTGCAAGTAAAACAATAAGACGGTTGGCACTTGGAAATGGTGGAGCTATGTTTGTAGTAGTTCTGAGTGTTTGTGAGAGTTTCCACCTTGCTATTGGCTGTTTGGTGCTTTGGCTACAAACAGCTTAGTACAGTAGATAATGGCCCCGGTATTTAAGGACTGACCAGACTTATGACAAATAGAATCATAAAAGCATAAGAATATTCTGCAACAATTACTTTTCAGAAGCAAATGTTATTTAATCATATTGCTACTTTGCATATAGAAATAAGATAATATTATCTGTACAAAAGGTGCCCAGCAGGACAGAGAAAGAAGGAGGAAGCGTAAGTGAATTAGAGTGAGGAGACGTGATCCTGGGAAAAACATGGAAAAAAAGGGGGAAATCATGAATCAATTTAAGAACCAGATCAGACTTTCAATATCAAGCCAATGATACATGAGCTTTCATACAATGTGTACAAAGCTAAACCCAGTTCATGAAGCACAATAAATACAGTCTCAGTTGTTTCAAGGGCTAGCATCAACCAAAGGAAAGGAAGTGTCGACGTTTCGACCCCAACATTTCAACGTAGGTTGGTTAACACCTTACACCGGGGTCTTCATCAGGACAAAGATGGGGGGAGGGCACCAGAATCCTTCAGTGAGGACTCAATGAAGATGGAGGGCCAGGTGGCTCCTAGGTGTAGAGTGCGACAGCGACACTCAAAATGCAGAACATGCTGCGCGTCCCTTCCAAACATACATCATTTCGTATCTGTGTCACACCTTTGGATGCTGGATAAACATTCAGTGTCAAATATCTGAACTAGATCGTGTTGGGGATGCAAATGACTGTACGATCTTCAGTGAGTTGTAAGTCAGGGTAGAAATACGTGAGTAATGGTGCCAGCAGGTGCCTGCTGTTTGACAATGCACTGGTATTGCCAATACTAATTCGTAAATGCTTTGAGGTGGCGGAAGCTTCTCTCTTCCTAGAATCAGAAGTTTCCCTCTTCCTGCTGGTACAAGCTTCCCTCTTCCTGCTGGCACAAGCTGCCCTCTTCGTAGTGGCACACGCTGCCCTCTTCCTGGTGGCACAAGCTGCCCTCTTCCTGGTGGCGCAAGCTGCCCTCTTCCTGGTGGCAGAAGCTGCCCTCTTCCTGGTGGCACACGCTGCCCTCTTCGTGGTGGCATAAGCTGCCCTCTTCCTGGTGGCACAAGCTGCCCTCTTCATGGTGGCACACGCTGCTCTCTTCGTGGTGGCACAAGCTGCCCTCTTCCTGGTGGCACAAGCTGCCCTCTTCCTGGTGGCACACACTGCCCTCTTGGCGGTGGCACAAGCTGCCCTCTTCCTGGTGGCACACGCTGCCCTCTTCGTGGTGGCACAAGCTGCCCTCTTCCTGGTGGCACAAGCTGCCCTCTTCCTGGTGGCACACGCTGCCCTCTTTGTGGTGGCACAAGCTGGCCTCTTCCTGGTGGCACAAGCTGCCCTCTTCCTGGTGGCACACGCTGCCCTCTTCGTGATGGCACAAGCTGCCCTCTTCCTGGTGGTACAAGCTGCCCTCTTCCTGGTTGCACAGGCTGCCCTCTTCGTGATGGCACAAGCTGCCCTCTTCCTGGTGGCACAAGCTGCCCTCTTCCTGGTGGCACACGCTGCCCTCTTCGTGGTGGCACAAGCTGCCCTCTTCCTGGTGGCACAAGCTGCCCTCTTCCTGGTGGCACACACTGCCCTCTTCGTGGTGGCACAAGCTGCCCTCTTCCTGGTGGCACAAGCTGCCCTCTTCGTGGTAGCACAAGCTGCCCTCTTCCTGGTGGCACAAGCTGCCCTCTTCCTGGTGGCACAATCTGCCCTCTTCGTGGTGGCACAATCTGCCCTCTTCCTGGTGGCACAAGCTGCCCTCTTCCTGGTGGCACAAGCTGCCCTCTTCCTGGTGGCACACGCTGCCCTCTTCGTGGTGGCATAAGCTGCCCTCTTCCTGGTGGCACAAGCTGCCCTCTTCATGGTGGCACACGCTGCCCTCTTCGTGGTGGCACAAGCTGCCCTCTTCCTGGTGGCACAAGCTGCCCTCTTCCTGGTGGCACACACTGCTCTCTTCGTGGTGGCACAAGCTGCCCTCTTCCTGGTGGCACACGCTGCCCTCTTCCTGGTGGCACAATCTGTCCTCTTCGTGGTGGCACAATCTGCCCTCTTCCTGGTGGCACAAGCTGCCCTCTTCCTGGTGGCACAAGCTGCCCTCTTCGTGGTGGTACAAGCTGCCCTCTTCCTGGTGGCACACGCTGGCCTCTTCGTGGTGGCACAAGCTGCCCTCTTCGTGGTGGCACACACTGCCCTCTTCGTGGTGGCACAAGCTGCCCTCTTCCTGGTGGCACAAGCTGCCCTCTTCCTGGTGGCACAAGCTGCCCTCTTCCTGGTGGCACAAGCTTCCCTCTTCCTGGTGACACAAGCTGCCCTCTTCCTGGTGGCACACACTGCCCTCTTCGTGGTGGCACAAGCTGCCCTCTTCCTGGTGGCACACGCTGCCCTCTTCCTGGTGGCACAATCTGCCCTCTTCGTGGTGGCACAATCTGCCCTCTTCCTGGTGGCACAAGCTGCCCTCTTGCTGGTGGCACAAGCTGCCCTCTTCGTGGTGGTACAAGCTGCCCTCTTCCTGGTGGCACACGCTGCCCTCTTCGTGGTGGCACAAGCTGCCCTCTTCGTGGTGGCACACACTGCCCTCTTCGTGGTGGCACAAGCTGCCCTCTTCCTGGTGGCACAAGCTGCCCTCTTCCTGGTGGCACAAGCTGCCCTCTTCGTGGTGGCACAAGCTGCCCTCTTCCTGGTGGCACAAGCTGCGCTCTTCCTGGTGGCACAAGCTGCCCTCTTCCTGGTAGCAGAAGTGTCCCTCTTCCTGGTTGCAGTGGGTTTCACATTCCTGGCCCTGATCTCTCCTCTCTGGCTCCCAGGCCTGCACCTGTGGGTTCCTGTAAAGGAAAGCACCCCCTCCACCCCCCCCCCCCCCCACCACACACACACACATTCTCATGCACAGAACAGGCAGGCTGCGTGCCTGCGGCAGAGCAATTAAATGTAATGAATGTGTGCACCTTAAAAATATTCACTCTGAGAACCCTTTCAGTGCTTTCTCGGTGCTCTGAGTTAAAATGCCATCAGCAGCTAGCAGAGAAAAAAGCAGCAGGGAACATGTAAAAAGAGGTTTTGCTCCGAGGAATAATTGCCATTTGACTATCCCTAAATGCATAATTAACTCACATTAGCAGACACAATCTCCTGTGCGGTAAATGACTGAGGCAGACATTAAGTAAAACGTTTGGTCCCTGCGGCCACAAAATTGGATAATCTACTGGTGTAGGAGTGAGGGGGGGGGGGGGTGGGGGAGCAGAGGGTGAGTGACAGCCAGAGGCACCAATCACTGGAGGTGGGGAGGGGCCTGGCCTGCAGTCGCACAGATTGAACCAAGTTGTGCTCCTGTTGTGATTGCGTGAACAGAGTACATGAGCCAGTGTGTGTCTAATCGTGTGATGTGCATTTAAGCATGTTTTGTGCCATGTGTCTGTGTATGAACAAGTGTGTGTTTGTGTGAGGTTATGTGTCTGTTATAGGAGTGAGAGCAGGTGTGTATCATGATTGTGCTATGAAGGTGTATTGCGTGAGTGCTTTTTGTGTGTCGTGAATTTTTGTGGGGTGTGCCCATGTCTGTGTGTGAGCAAGGGCATGGGTGTGTGAGGGACGTGTTTTCAGTGTGTGTTTATGTGTGTATGAGACCGGGGGTGTTATGGGAAGAGGGTATTTCATGGACTCCGCCTCTCTCCCAGTCTGCCGGGGTGGTATTTCATGGACTCCGCCTCTCTCCCAGTCTGCCGGGGTGGTATTTCATGGACTCCACCTCTCTCCCAGTCTGCCAGGAGTGGTATGTCATGGACTCCGCCTCTCTCCCAGTCTGCCAGCGGTGGTAGTTCATGGACTCCGCCTCTCTCCCAGTCTGCCAGCGGTGGTAGTTCATGGACTCCGCCTCTCTCCCAGTCTGCCAGCGGTGTTATTTCATGGTCTACGCCTCTTCCAGTCTGCAGGGGGTGGTATTTCATGGACTCCACCTCTCTCCCAGTCTGCCAGGAGTGGTATTTCATGGACTCCGCCTCTCTCCCAGTCTGCCAGCGGTGGTATTTCAAGGACTCCACCTCTCTCCCAGTCTGCCAGGAGTGGTATTTCATGGTCTCCGCCTCTCCCAGTCTGCCGGGGGTGGTATTTTATGGATTCTGCCTCTCTCTCAGTCTGTGGGGGGTGGTATTGCATGGACTCCGCCTCTCTCCCAGTCTGCAGGGGGTTGTTTTTCATGGACTCCGCCTCTCTCCAGTCTGCCAGCGGTGGTATTTCATGGACTCCGCCTCTCCCAGTCTGTAGGGGTGGTATTTCATGGACTCCGCCTCTCCCAGTCTGCCGGGGGTGGTATTTCATGGACTCCGCCTCTCTCCCAGTCTGCCAGCGGAGGTATTTCATGGACTCCGCCTCTCCTAGTCTGCAGGGGGTGGTATTTCATGGACCCCGCCTCTCCCAGTCTGTAGGGGGTGGTATTTCAAGGACTCCGCCTCTCTCCCTGTCTGCCGGGAGTGGTATTTCATGGACTCCCGTCAGTCTGCAGGGGGTGGTATTTCATGGACTCCGCCTCTCTCCCAGTCTGCCAGCGAGGGTATTTCATTGACTCCCGTCAGTCTGCAGGGGGTGGTATTTCATGGACTCCGCCTCTCTCCAAGTCTGCCGGGGGGTGGTATTTCATGCACTCTGCCTCTCTCTCAGTCTGCCGGGGGTGGTATTTCATGGACTCCGCCTCTCTCCCAGTCTGCCGGGGGATGTATTTCATGGATTCTGCCTCTCTCTCAGTCTGCGGGGGGTGGTATTTCATGGACTCTGCCTCTCTCCAGTCTGCCGGAGCGGTATTTCATGCACTCTGCCTCTCTCCCAGTCTGCCGGGAGCGGTATTTCATTGACTCCGCCTTTCTCCCAGTTTGCGGGGGGTGGTATTTCATGCACTCCCACCAGTCTGCCGGGGTTGGTATTTCTTGCACTCCGCCTCTCCCAGGTGCCGGAGGTGGTATTTCATGGATTCTGCCTCTCTCTCAGTCTGCGGGGGGTGGTATTTCATGGACTCCGCCTCTCTTCCAGTCTGCGCGGGGGTGGTATTTCATGGACTCTGCCACTCTCCCAGTCTGCCGGGGTGGTATTTCATGGACTTCGCCCCTCTCCCAGTCTCCCAGCGGTGGTATTTCATGGACTTCGCCTCTCCCAGTCTGTAGGGGGTAGTATTTCATGGACTCCGCCTCTCCCAGTCTGCCGGGGGTGGTATTTCATGGACTCCACCTCTCTCCCAGTCTGCCAGAGGTGGTATTTCATGGACTCCGCCTACCCCAGTCTGCAGGGGGTGGTATTTCATGGACTCAGCCTCTCCCAGTCTGTAGGGGGTGGTATTTCATGGACTCCGCCTCTCTCCCAGTCTGCCGGGAGTGGTATTTCATGGGCTCCCGTCAGTCTGCAGGGGGTGGTATTTCATGGACTCCGTCTCTCTCCCAGTCTGCCAGCAGTGGTATTTCATGGACTCCGCCTCTCTCCCAGTCTGCCGGGGGTGGTATTTCATGGAAGTGGTCCAGTAGGTATTTCGACCATACTTCTTCGTTACGTGTGAGTTTTGACCTGGAAGGTCATGATTCTGTATTCTTTTAACCATTTGCCAGAATCTGGAGCTGTTCTTCTGCTTCCCCTCGTGCACTAGTTTCACCCATAAATCTTTGTTCCTTCGCTGCTGATTGCCCCATTTTGTCCGTTTCAATTTTGTTTTAGCTTCCCGTAGGGCAGTTTGCAAGCTATGATTTGTAGGCTCCTTTCGCAACTGTCTCAGTAATTGATTTACTAATCTTTTTTGTGGTTTCATTTCTGGACATGAGTGTATCCCACGAAGGGCAACTGTTGATGATGTAGCTTAGTGGGAACCTTTTTTACAATTTGCTCCCTAATGGTTTTGATGAAAGTGTCCCAGACGTCCGATCCCTTGAATGCATAGCTGGTGGCTTGGGAGAAGAGATTTATCGCCGTGGAGCTAATTGAATTGATGTTCTCGGCGGTACAGCGAAGCCGCCTTAAATTTAGGGCAATGTCTGTGTCGAGGCCTGTGAATGTTTCAACTCCCAGATAGGAAGTGGCATTTATTGTTGCCTCTTGTGGCAGGTGATCATTGAGGTCTGTCGTACCTATTCTAAAGGACTTTACCCGACAAAGCATGTTTAAGGAGGTGAACATGTAGTCGAGATGGGAGGATTGATTATTCGCATGAAAGGTGGCAACTGGTGGATCATCACCAGGGTAGCGGCCATTCAGGGCCCTTAAGTTGAGTTGTTCAAAATGACGAAGTAGAAGTTTTGAATGCTTTGTTGAGTTCTTGTTTTTTGTATGGCCTTGTGTTGGCACGGCCCATGCAACGTTCAGGTCCCGGGTAAGGTCGCTAGGTTGCTCTTTATTAATTAGAAGCATGTTGAAGTCCCCTGTCAGGAAGAATGAGTCAGAATCGCTTTCCTCCATTGTTTTTTTCATCAGTTTGGCTAGGTCTTTTGCACCTTTTTGTTTGTCTTTAGGATGGAGGTATGTATTAATTATGGTTACAGCTTGAGGCTGCTTCTTTAACCAAAGTGGGATCTTTACCACCTGAATGACACTAGGGGGAGGGATATGAAGATCCATTGCCTCGATTTCACCTATTGTCGATATTGATGCAAAAAGCATCAGACCGCCTGATCTTCGGCCAAAGGTTGAGTTTTTATTTGCTGGAATACAGCAGGATGTGAACCCTTGGAGCTCGAATGCTTTTTCTTCCCAAGTCTCTTGGAGCAAAATAAGGTCAAATGTACTTAGATATTCTAGTCTGCCGGGAGTGGTATTTCATGGACTCCCGTCAGTCTGCAGGGGGTGGTATTTCATGGACTCCGCCTCTCTCCCAGTCTGCCAGCGGTGGTATTTCATGGACTCCACCTCTCTCCCAGTCTGTCGGGGTGGTATTTCATGGACTCCGCCTCTCCCAGTCTGCCAGGAGTGGTATTTCATGGACTCCGCCTCTCTCCCAGTCTGCCAGGAGTGGTATTTCATGGTCTCCGCCTCTTCCAGTCTGCAGGGGGTGGTATTTCATGGACTCCACCTCTCTTCTAGTCTGCCAGGAGTGGTATTTCATGGACTCCGCCTCTCTCCCAGTCTGCCAGCAGTGGTAGTTCATGGACTCCGCCTCTCTCCCAGTCTGCCAGCGGTGGTAGTTCATGGACTCCGCCTCTCTCCCAGTCTGCCAGCGGTGGTAGTTCATGGACTCCGCCTCTCTCCCAGTCTGCCAGCGGTGTTATTTCATGGTCTACGCCTCTTCCAGTCTGCAGGGGGTGGTATTTCATGGACTCCACCTCTCTCACAGTCTGCCAGGAGTGGTATTTCATGGACTCCGCCTCTCTCCCAGTCTGCCAGTGGTGGTATTTCATGGACTCCGCCTCTCCTAGTCTGCAGGGGGTGGTATTTCATGGACCCCGCCTCTCCCAGTCTGTAGGGGGTGGTATTTCATGGACTCCCGTCAGTCTGCAGGGGGTGGTATTTCATGGACTCCGCCTCTCTCCCAGTCTGCCAGCGGTGGTATTTCATGGACTCCGCCTCTCCCCCAGTCTGCCAGCGGTGGTATTTCATGGACTCCACCTCTCTCCCAGTCTGTCGGGGGTGGTATTTCATGGACTCCGCCTCTCCCAGTCTGCCAGGAGTGGTATTTCATGGACTTCGCCTCTCTCCCAGTCTGCCAGCGGTGGTATTTTATCGACTCCACCTCTCTCCCAGTCTGCCAGGAGTGGTATTTCATGGTCTCCGCCTCTTCCAGTCTGCAGGGGGTGGTATTTCAAGGACTCCACCTCTCTCCCAGTCTGCCAGGAGTGGTATTTCAGGGACTCCGCCTCTCTCCCAGTCAAGCCAGCGGTGGTAGTTCATGGACTCCGCCTCTCTCCCAGTCTGCCAGCGGTGGTATTTCATGGTCTCCACCTCTTCCAGTCTGCAGGGGGTGGTATTTCATGGACTCCACCTCTCTCCCAGTCTGCCAGGAGTGGTATTTCATGGACACCGCCTCTCTCCCAGTCTGCCAGCGGTGGTAGTTCATGGACTCCGCCTCTCCCCCAGTCTGCCAGCGGTGGTAGTTCATGGACTCCGCCTCTCTCCCAGTCTGCCAGCGGTGGTATTTCATGGTCTCTGCCTCTTCCAGTCTGCAGGGGGTGGTATTTCATGGACTCCACCTCTCTCCCAGCCTGCCAGGAGTGGTATTTCATGAACTCCGCCTCTCTCCCAGTCTGCCAGCGGTGGTAGTTCATGGACTCCGCCTCTCTCCCAGTCTGCCGCGGGTGGTATTTCATGGATTCTGCCTCTCTCCCAGTCTGCCGGGGGGTATTTCATGGACTCTGCCTCTCTCCCAGTCTGCCGGGGGTGGTATTTCATGGACTCCGCCTCTCTCCAGTCTGCCGGGGGTGGTATTTCATGGACTCCGCCTCTCTCCCAGTCGGCAGGGGGTGGTATTTCATGGACTCCGCCTCTCGCCCAGTCTGCCAGCGGTGGTATTGCATGGATTCCGCCTCTCTCCCTGCTGCCGGGGGTGGTATTTCATGGATTCTGCCTCTCTCCCAGTCTGCCGGGGGGGGGGGGGTATTTCATGGCTCTGTCTCTCTCCCAGTCTGTCGGGGGTGGTATTTCATGGACTCCGCCTCTCTCCAGTCTGCCAGCGGTGGTAGTTCATGGACTCCGCCTCTCTCCCAGTCTGCCGCGGGTGGTATTTCATGGATTCTGCCTCTCTCCCAGTCTGCCGGGGGGGTATTTCATGGATTCTGCCTCTCTCCCAGTCTGCCGGGGGGGTATTTCATGGATTCTGCCTCTCTCCCAGTCTGCCGGGGGTGGTATTTCATGGACTCCGCCTCTCTCCAGTCTGCCGGGGGTGGTATTTCATGGACTCCGCCTCTCTCCCAATCGGCAGGGGGTGGTATTTCATGGACTCCGCCTCTCGCCCAGTCTTCCAGCGGTGGTATTGCATGGATTCCGCCTCTCTCCCTGCTGCCGGGGGTGGTATTTCATGGATTCTGCCTCTCTCCCAGTCTGCCGGGGGGGGGGGGGGTATTTCATGGCTCTGTCTCTCTCCCAGTCTGTTGGGGGTGGTATTTCATGGACTCCGCCTCTCTCCAGTCTGCCGGGGGTGGTATTTCATGGACTCCGCCTCTCTCCCAATCGGCAGGGGGTGGTATTTCATGGACTCCGCCTCTCGCCCAGTCTTCCAGCGGTGGTATTGCATGGATTCCGCCTCTCTCCCTGCTGCCGGGGGTGGTATTTCATGGATTCTGCCTCTCTCCCAGTCTGCCGGGGGGGGGGGGGGGTATTTCATGGCTCTGTCTCTCTCCCAGTCTGTTGGGGGTGGTATTTCATGGACTCCGCCTCTCTCCAGTCTGCCGGGGGTGGTATTTCATGGACTGCGCCTCTCTCCCAGTCGGCGGGGGTTGGTATTTCATGGACTCCGCCTCTCTCCCAGTCGACAGGGGGTGGTATTTCATGGACTTCCGCCAGTCTACTTAGAGACTTCTTGCCTGTCTTTCAGTAATCGCTGAACTCTGAAAGGAGAGGTCACCATGGTGGTTCCCTTCACATCACTGAGGGTTTGCTGTGTGGGTGTCATGATTAAAGCTCTGGCTTGGTAAACTACTTTGTATTTAGAAGGTACTCTCCCAAAGCAGGTGTTTGTTTTCTCAGTACAATAGGACACTGTCTGGTGCACTGGGAGTTTTCTCCCGGTGTGCGGGTTATTCTCCATTCCCCCGCCCGCGTCCACCATGCTTGAGAGGTGGGCTGTCAGTGTGGGTGGGACAAGGGGGAAACATTCTTTAACTGCTGTCCAGTTTTTGAAGGATAGAATTCAACAGGTTGTGGTCAAACCATGTGAAGGTTGGGGTGGTAGGCACTGCCAGGTCACACTTGGAATGCCAGGCAGTGAGAATCTCTCTTGCAGATATGACATCTAACATAACATTTCTGTCATGGACTGTAAGAGGTCTCAGTAATCCTCGTAAAACCTATAAAGTCCTACCTTCCCTAGGAAGGCACTGGACAGATGTGGCATTACTCCAAGAGACACACTTACCCAACCCATTGAATTCGGCCTATAAGTGTAAAAGGTGCACATCTGGGCTCTGAGGACCATATTCTACCTACTCTAGAAGGGCAGCTATCCTCATTAAAAAGTGACAACTTTTAACCTTATGCTCTCGGTCTCCGATCCCGAGGGCTGATATGCCATAACCAGGGGCTAATGGGAGACGAACATGTCTCATTAGTCAAGTCCTGTTCTTCTAACCTTGATAACCCCTACTTTTTTCCTGGAGTGTTGGTATCCTGCCAGTTCCTTTCACCAGGGAGAGGACCTCAATAATGTTCTGTACCCCACCTTAGATGGATTCAAGCGCTCTGTTGTGAAGGACACTGGGTAACCTGCAGGGCCGGACTCACTGGGAACCGAAGCCAGCCCTGGCAAACTGCTCGGCCAGCCCTCCTGGGGGGCTAAAGGGATGCGGTGAGCTGTTTTCAAGGGCCGGTTTCGGCATATTTTGTTATAGGGGGCTGATATTGCTGGTCCACTGTAACAAAAACGGCCCCCAGGGGCCCAAAACCAGTCCTCACCCTGGCGGCCCAATGGGGAAATGCCTGGTGCCCGCTACGGCCATTCCGGCCCTGGTACCCTGTCTGCAAAATCGTAGGTCCATCTGCCTCATTTTGAGAGGGGAGGACCTAAGGGCGTTAGGGAGCCCCGATGGCTGCGTCAACAGAAAACTTCATATGAAGGCCAGACCGAGCAGATCCATCAGGACTGGACACTGCACCACCTGCCCTATGAAGGGTGAATGGTGTGATGTCCTTTTTTTTTCTTGTCTGCCACAGCTAGGAAAAACTTGGAAGTGATGAAAAGAAAAAAATAATAATGACCTCTCCCCTTCCTGGGAGAAAACATTAGTTTTTGTTTTTCTCAAACAAGGTCTCGCTTTGGAAGTTTTTTTCCCCTCAAAAAACTGAAAAATGTTAAAGTTAGGTGAACAGCTGCCAAAACCGGTGCCGGGTGTCCACCAAACGTTTAATTCATTGAAAGGACCACCGTGACATCAGTTCCTTTCAATGTACAGACATGAATGCTGGGCTGGGGGTCTTATCCTAAGTTTGACGGGCGATGGTCCACCAGGATGGCGTCGGTAATGTCCTCCAACTTCCGACAGTTGATGTGGATCTTGAATGTCGACTACAGAATATCTGGGGACACTAATATCATAAGCGGAATATGGAGGGACCAAATATAGAACGGTAAGTATGTGTAGGTTTTCTATACAACTCCACGTATACAGACCTTCAATCAGCCAATCAATCAACCCAGTGGCGGCTGCTCCACTATGGCGTAGGAGTTTCGCCTCACTGTTTTTAAGCTTTGAAGCTGTGAAAGCATAAACATAAAATTATATTAACTCTATGTTATGATCATTTTATGCTGCTTCCTGCTGCTTTGCAGGTGGGTGGGAAGGTGGGGGGCTGCTCTGCTCTCGGAGCAGGACAGGGGAGGAGTGGTTCGCCCACTCCAAAGTGTGCAATGACTGTTTGGTCGGACCTCTTGGGATGCCAAAACCAGTCATGCGCAGTTTCCCCGTTCTCCATGCAGGTTGCATTACAGCCTGCGTGGAGAACAAGCCCAGGGCCCCATTCCCTGGTTGAACAACGAACCGGGATGCTCAAATCCAATCACAATGCAGTGTTGTCATTGGTCAGGGGGGCCTGCTTCCGGTTCCTCAATGTGCACAAGGAGAGCAGGAGCAGAGACACGGGACCCGACCGGCAGCAAGGTACGTTTATTTTTTAATGTTTTTTTTAATATGTTCCCCATGCATGCCCCCCCCTCGACCCACCCCTCGCGATCCATCTGGCCTCCTCCGCCACCTGCAAGCCATGCTGGCTGCCACTGAATCAATCAAGATTTCTAAAGCACAGCTACTCACCCATGAGGGTCTCGAGGCTCTGCATTGGGTCAGACTTCACGTCAATGGATAATTTTGACAAGCTGTTAAAAAGGCCTGGACAGGCATTGTACAAGCACTTAAAAATCAAAAGTACTATTCTTGCATATTAAACAATACAAAGAGGATTGATTAAAGAAAATGGTTTAACATGGATGACCCCTGGTCTACGATGACTCAGTCATCAGCATTGGTTTTTGTGCATCCTGGGACTGATACATGATTGTGCATCCGCTTCATTACAAAATACAAATATGGCCGTATTTGTTGCCCGGTTTGTGTTGCTCTTGCACCACGCAATGTGGAGCGAGAGCGACGCGAACTACTAGTGCTTCCTTGTTTCAGAGGTCATTACTGGTTAATAGTGCTTCCTTGTTTCGGAGGTTATTACTGGTTAATAGTGCTTCCTTGTTTCAGAGGTCATTGCTGGTTATTAATGCTTCCTTGTTTCAGAGGTTATTACTGGTTAATAGTGCTTCCTTGTTTCAGAGGTCATTACTGATTAATAGTGCTTCCTTGTTTCAGAGGTCATTGCTGGTTATTAATGCTTCCTTGTTTCAGAGGTCATTACTGGTTAATAGTGCTTCCTTGTTTCAGAGGTTATTACTGGTTAATAGTGCTTCCTTGTTTCGGAGGTTATTACTGGTTAATAGTGCTTCCTTGTTTCAGAGGTCATTGCTGGTTATTAATGCTTCCTTGTTTCAGAGGTCATTACTGGTTAATAGTGCTTCCTTGTTTCAGAGGTTATTACTGGTTAATAGTGCTTCCTTGTTTCGGAGGTTATTACTGGTTAATAGTGCTTCCTTGTTTCAGAGGTCATTACTGATTAATAGTGCTTCCTTGTTTCAGAGGTCATTGCTGGTTATTAATGCTTCCTTGTTTCAGAGGTCATTACTGGTTAATAGTGCTTCCTTGTTTCAGAGGTTATTACTGGTTAATAGTGCTTCCTTGTTTCAGAGGTCATTGCTGGTTAATAGTGCTTCCTTGTTTCGGAGGTCATTACTGGTTAATAGTGCTTCCTTGTTTCAGAGGTCATTGCTGGTTAATAGTGCTTCCTTGTTTCGGAGGTTATTACTGGTTAATAGTGCTTCCTTGTTTCAGAGGTCATTACTGGTTAATAGTGCTTCCTTGTTTCAGAGGTCATTGCTGGTTAATAGTGCTTCCTTGTTTCGGAGGTTATTACTGGTTAATAGTGCTTCCTTGTTTCGGAGGTTATTACTGGTTAATAGTGCTTCCTTGTTTCAGAGGTCATTGCTGGTTAATAGTGCTTCCTTGTTTCGGAGGTTATTACTGGTTAATAGTGCTTCCTTGTTTCAGAGGTCATTACTGATTAATAGTGCTTCCTTGTTTCAGAGGTCATTGCTGGTTATTAATGCTTCCTTGTTTCAGAGGTCATTACTGGTTAATAGTGCTTCCTTGTTTCGGAGGTCATTACTGGTTAATAGTGCTTCCTTGTTTCAGAGGTCATTGCTGGTTAATAGTGCTTCCTTGTTTCAGAGGTCATTACTGGTTAATAGTGCTTCCTTGTTTCAGAGGTCATTACTGGTTAATAGTGCTTCCTTGTTTCGGAGGTCATTACTGGTTAATAGTGCTTCCTTGTTTCAGAGGTCATTGCTGGTTAATAGTGCTTCCTTGTTTCAGAGGTCATTACTGATTAATAGTGCTTCCTTGTTTCAGAGGTCATTGCTGGTTATTAATGCTTCCTTGTTTCAGAGGTCATTACTGGTTAATAGTGCTTCCTTGTTTCAGAGGTCATTACTGGTTAATAGTGCTTCCTTGTTTCAGAGGTCATTACTGGTTAATAGTGCTTCCTTGTTTCAGAGGTCATTACTGGTTAATAGTGCTTCCTTGTTTCAGAGGTCATTACTGATTAATAGTGCTTCCTTGTTTCAGAGGTCATTGCTGGTTATTAATGCTTCCTTGTTTCAGAGGTCATTACTGGTTAATAGTGCTTCCTTGTTTCAGAGGTCATTACTGGTTAATAGTGCTTCCTTGTTTCAGAGGTCATTACTGGTTAATAGTGCTTCCTTGTTTCAGAGGTCATTACTGGTTAATAGTGCTTCCTTGTTTCAGAGGTCATTACTGGTTAATAGTGCTTCCTTGTTTCAGAGGTCATTACTGGTTGATAGTGCTTCCTTGTTTCACAAGTCATTATTGACTAATAGTGCGTCCTTGTTTGAGAAGTCAATACTTGTTAATAGGTCTTCCTTGTTTCAGAGGTTGATACTGGTTAACAACTATCCCTAATTTCTTTACACAGCACCATTTAGCTCATTTGTGTGCCCTGATAGATCGCATTTTACCAGTGCATTCGTCACTTGTCTGGCAGTGTTTAGAAATGTGTGCTGTTTTCAGAGTATTTTTGAGCCTGCCTTCCTTTCAATTTCTTTTAATTTTTTTAGCCTTTGCTTTCCTATCCATGCTTCCTTACTTACTTGTTGTATGTATTCTCTTTGCATCCTTTTTTGGTGTGTCTTGTCTGTTTTCTACCTTTCATTTCTTGCTTCTTGACTGTAGTAGTGCATCATTCATCCTTTGTTGCTATAATCTGAAGGGCCTTTGTCTGAGTGAAAGGATTTGGAGCTGGAACAGCCACACACGTTCCTCTTCATTGTCAGAATTGTTTCTGTGAAAGTATGTATAACACTACCTATGGTGTGCTATTAGATTTCACGTATCTGCGCGTATAGTCACAAGTCTAACAAAGTAATAATCCAAAAGTAGATACAAGGTGACAGACCAATCGGGTAGCACTTTACTCTGTTACTGCTGCCTTATCAGGATTGTTGTGCACAAGACTCTGGCACCTGTCACCTTTTGGTGCCTCTGGTTACAGATTCTCACAACGCTTTAAACAAATGGAGGTGCACTCAACATAATACAAAAAGTTCAAAATATTTTCTTTCTTTTCGTCTTCTATTTCAAAATTGACTAAGGTGCACAGAGACAGCCAACGCATTTTGTTCCTCAGAGAATGAAGACGTGACCACTTATCACGGGGGCCGCAATACTCGATGCTGGATATAATCCTAACTTATGAAATTGGAGTCAAATAAGGAATAATTGTATTCCTATCCGGCTTTGCACTAATGAAGGTGTTGATATTGCCGAAGTCTGGGTCAATCTTTGTCAGAGCAGTTATCAACAATGACTTGCTTCTACTAATTTGATTGACAGTATGATTTATTAGGTTTGTTATCAAGCAGTGTCTGGAGATGATCTCTGTATTTTAGCAAGCACTGAGTGTTATTACCTTGGTGTGAGACATATATATATATATATTGTTTCATTACCAGTTAAGCCCTGATGAAGTTCCAAAAACTGTTGTGATTTTGAGGAACGAAACGTGTTGGCTGTCTCTGTGCACCTTTGTCAATTTCGAAATAAAAGATGAAAAGAAAAAAAAAATAGACTCTTTGTGTTATGTTCAGTCAACCTTCATTTGTTTAAAAAGTCTGACAGAGCACCCAACCTACTGGCTGTCTATCCAGATTGAACTTCATCAGAGGAAATCGAATTATAAGCTCCTTCAACTTCTCCCAAGAAGAGTCTTAAAAAAAGAGATGGAAGCTGTGAATGCCCTGAGTTTGGGGTGATGGGAAATGCTTTTTGCTGGAGGGAGTGGTGTAGCACATGCAAGACCTGTACTGAAGCTAGGGGAGGGCGGGAGGAGGGTGGGGGCTTGTGTATTAACTACACCCTTAGGAAAATCAAGCCCTTCCTTCCGCCCGAGGACATCAATCCAGCAGTTCAATCCTTAGTTATATCACGCTTGGAATATGGTTTGGTGACCCTAGCTGGGCTACCTAAAGCTAGTTTGGCTCCGCTTAGACCCACTCTGAACGCTTTGGCCAAACTCATCACACGATCGAGAAAACATGACCACATCACGCCAGACCTAATTCAAATAAAATGACTGACCACTGAAGCTAGGATCCGGTTCAAGATAGCTTGCCTGAAGCACAAAGCTATTCTTCACAACACCCCAGTTTACCTGGAAAAAAAACTCACGCTATCTGGCTCAATTCGGTACTTAAGAAGCTCTAACTCCCCACTATGGAAACCTCCCAAATTCAATAAGAAGAGATCTTACCATTGTGCTTTATCTGGTCTTGCTCCAAGAATATGGAATACTCTTCCTCCCGAGATCAGATCCAAGCCATCTACTGTTTCATTCAAAAAACATGTGAAATGGCTACTTCTGAATGACCATCAACAGCATTAGCCCTGATGCCATCTCAATCTACTTCTTTCTCCTGTTTGATACTCTTGTATACCGTTTGTTCAAATTGTCTTGTTTCTTCTCACGTGTCCTTCCAATGCTCCGCTGAATCTTTACAGCTCCCACTAGACTGGCTGACTCCTCCTGGCCCCCCTTTGACCTTTTATATGCCACCCTTGGACTTTGTGATTGTTAAGTTGTGGAGAAGTGTGGCTCACTGGTTAGAGGAGGCAGACCTGGAAGCAGAGGTCAGCCCGGGACCAGGGTTCAATTCCCGGCTCGGCGGGGTCTTGAGTCCTAAAATGTCCATGGACTCGACAATTCTCGCTCAGGTGCCTACTCGATTCACGGGTTCACACTCTGCGACTCTGGGCAATAGCTTGCTTAATCTCCACAACGGCCCCCGCGGCGGGATGCCTGGCTTTCACCTTGCGGATACCCTGCCGGGGTTATCTCACAGGGGAATACCAGGACGGGTTCCCTAAACAAGCGCGTAGAAACCGCTTGGTGATTTGTGCTATATAAATTCCTGTACATTTACATTTACATTTAAGTTACTTCATTTGTTACCACTTTGTTCAGCGCTCCGAAACTCGGATGGGTCACGTTAGCGCTTTATAAAACGTAATAAATAAATAAAATAAACCATTTCTCTTTGTGCAGCCGGCACCACCCATAGCCTGTACTGCCTGTGTCCAGAAGGGAGACGGTGCAGTTTGTCTGCTGTTGATAATCTCTGCTCAGTCGACTCTGCCCCATGCTATGCCCCATCCGGTCACACCTAGGCCACTAGGTCTTGCAGCATCATGTGCACAAACCTTCACAATGATCCAAAACTGGCTATGCCCGGGCTGGAAGCACACAGGACACACAGTATCCCTACAAGCCAATGCATCACAAAGTGGACTGATCACAAAATAGCCCTCTTTACGTCAATGATCAGAAAGTGGACTGGACAGAAAATATCCCTCTTTAGGTCAATGCACCAGAAAGTGGATTGGCCACAAATTATCCCTCTTTAAGTCAATGCACTACAAAGTGGACTGTATCCCTCTTTAAGTAAATGCACCTCAATTTGGACTGTTCACAAAATATCCCCCTTTAAGTAAATGCACCTCAATTTGGACTGGTCACAAAATATCCCCCCTTAAGTAAATGCAGCACAAAGTGGACAGCCAACAAAATGTCCCTCTTTAACCCAATGCACCCTAAGGTGGATGGGTCACAAAATATTCCTCTTTAAGTCAATGCATCACTAAGTGGACGGGCCACTCCACATGCCTCCTCATGTCATTAAACCACAATGAGGGCAGATCACGCTAAATCACTCCTGCAGTCAATGCACCACAAAGCGGACCGGTCAAACAATATGCCTCCTGGAGACAATATACCACAGAGTGGTCAGGTCCCATAATATCCCTCATCCACCTGCAGTTATGGCACCAGAAAGTGGACATGTTTCTTCTGCTAGGTGGGTAATGCAGCCCCCGGCACTCTCTCATGTGCAGGGTGGACGCCAACACTTCAAGGGCTGCGCACACTTTTATTAACATTCTGGCAGTGCACTGGGCTTTCCCATATCTACACGGCCACGTAAAGCCACCTCTGTTGCTTTTTATGGCCTTTTAGATATGATGTGAGGCAATGCAGCACAAGTTGCTGTATTGCTTCACACAGCGAAGGTGAGGCGTGCCACGGGCATTACGGTGGGTGTTCCAACGTAACACCCGCGGCATTTGACACATACCCAGATTCACAACAAGCTGCAAACCTGAGAATGTGCCGTGTTCCAACGTAACACCCGCGGCATTTGACACATACCCAGATTCACAACAAGCTGCAAACCTGAGAATGTGCCTAAAGCCAATGGCGGAGGCGCAACAAGAAGAAATATCATTATTTCTCCTCGTTTTCCTCTTTCTGTGTGTGCTGCTGAATGCAGCGCACACAGAAAGAGGACACCGCCTGCATGGATTGTTTTTGTGCAGGAAGGTGCTCCTGCCTGCACGGAAGCAATCAGCAATACAGCACTGACACCCTTGTGTTATGGTGCAAGGATGCCTGCAGTGGCGCAGGGACACCAATGAGTCGTATCTCATGACTGCAGCAGCACATTCCTGCCCTTTTCTTTTGACTCAGGGCAGCGCAGCCAGCGGGCTTGTGACGCCGCCTTGTGCCAAAATATTGTAAATGAGGACCTGCGTTTCGATGAGATATGGGAGGTGGACCGGCCCGTCTTTGATTCAGTCTCCCGCAGTCACTGCAGCTCACAGTGGACGGGTCACTTCAAACCTCCGCTGAAGCCATTACACCGGCTCCAGCAGGTAAAGCGGTCGACCGGCGGACTGCCGTGTCTGAATCACACACACCCACATCCCTTGAACCCGCAAATACCTACAGAGAACAACATTTATCAAAATATGTCTAGATCATTTAGTTAGAGCTGAACGTGTCCAATGAGACAATCCCTACGCATTAATATTTCCAGAGCAGGGCCGGCGCAAAAGTGTTTCCGAGGCCCCCTGGGGCCGCCGTGAGGCCCAGGGAAGGGCTGCCTCTCCCCTGGGCTTCGCTGGCATGTGTAGGAAATGGGGAAGAGGCCCCCCCTCCCCTGTGCCTCGTAGCACTGGGCAATGGCTGTTAACCCCCAGGGAGGGGGGGCCTTTTCCCCTGGCCGTGCAGCCCACATGTTAGCGCGAGGCCCGTCTGCATTTGTAATTGGGGATCCGTCCACTTTCCACTCCAGTGCCAATTATCACGCATTTCAGGGGGGGGGGGGGGGGGGGGGGCTGACAGTGGTAAAACAATTTATGAAGACAAGCAACTCTCACAGATGCTGATGAGCTGCGAAAGAGATGCTGGTCAGTGGCTGAATGGAAGGTGTTGTAGCACACGAGGGGGGCACGCACCATGCAGGGTCAGGAGCACCTTCCGTAATTTAGATGTAAATAGCTTTCAATCTCTGCGGTCCAAAGAGCTCTCTCAGTCCAGGGGCTGTGAGTCAGGTCAGTTGAAAATGTTAAGTGTTTTGCAGGCTCCACTGGTGGAGAGTTCATAGTGTTCTACTCCTCATTTCAGTCGTGCATGAATGTTACGCATCCCCAAAGCTATGAGGGGAAAAAGTGTTACCTTTTAATTAGTAGTCACGAAAAAACTTGATTGTGAAAAATGATGTCTATTTGGGCAGTACCGTGTCTAGTAGTTTAAGCCAAAGGCTACGTTTTACAACTTTTTTTTTTAAACAAATCTATGGAGAGAAAAACACTTTAATCATCGAATGCAAATATATAAAATAAAAATGTTGCCTACCCAAAGGTATTCCCTTGAGTATATGCCATTTTTAATTGGCCTATTTGAAATGTATACAAAGGGAAGATTTTACAGAAAGTTTGTAGCCTAAGCTCTGTCATCCCAGTAAAAAATCTTAGGCTAGAGCTTGGACTCCATCACCCATGTTCAAGCACTGGCTAATGTGATTTCTTGGGGGGTACAAGGTCCTTAACTCTCCTTACTGCTAGGCCTTTCCCTGTGCTAAGCCTTTTTTTGGCAATTTGTTGTAGTTTGCGTTTAGGCCTGTAACTTTGTGCATGCAAGTGGATGGAACCACCCTCCCCTGGGCCTTACAGCTCAGGGTCATGGTGGGGAGGTCCACATCTTGAAGCCATGGTGTAGCACTGAAAGGCCTTGCAGAGGGCCCCTCTCCCTGGGCCTCATAGCCATGGTTCAGTGCTGATAGGCCTATGGGTCTATCCTAATTCTTTCAATGCTACAACATGTATGAGAGGCACACGAGAGGGGCGCTCCTTGTGTGGGCCCCCACCGCTGGGTCCATAAAAAATGTTCTTACAGTGCTGGACCCTGGCCCTGTGCATGTGTCTCTAACAGAGGAATAGCAATTGGTAGTGCAGCAGGTGGCGTGACACCAGGCTCAGGCATATTAAGAGCTCAATCTTTCCATAATATGGCTTTACTGTACTGTGCAGCCAGTGGACGAGGGTGAGAGATGCTTTCACTTTGCACCATGGCACCACTGGTGTGCTACAGCCCTCTCTTTCATGGGCCTCCCAGCCATTTTACAGAGCTGTTAGGCCTGCGAGAGGCCCTCCCTCCCATGGGCATCACAGCCACGGTTGGACACTCACAAGAGGAGGCACCCTCCTATGAGATAAGCAGCACTGGAACATGGCTATGAGGCCCAGGGGTCCTCTCTCGGGGGTGTAGTTAACAATAGTGCAGCAGGTGCAGTGGCACCAGGGCTTTTTCTTGCATCACGATCCATAGCAACATTACTATGTCACAGGTTCCTTCTCCCATGCACCGCGCAGCCATGATCCAGTACTGCTATGCAGCTCACAGAAGGCCCACCCTCCCCTAGGTATCACTGTCATTGTCCAATGCTGAGAGGCAGCACAGATTCATGAATTCCATGCTTAGGGCAAGAGGCGACACCTGACGGGCCTAGCTATCAATAGCGTAGAAAGTGCAATGGGACCATGGTCTTTTTGGGTTATCTGTCCAATGCACCCAGATTATGGATGTATTTTACTGCTCAGTCAGTGACTAGAGGGTAGTGTGAAGTCACAATGTGCCTTGCTTGCACGATGGCAGGCCTGCTCTCCTACACCTTGCAGCCATGATCCTGTTCTGTGATGTCCAAATGCCATTCTCTTCCTTGGGCCTTATGTTTTTTAATATATGTGTTGTATTTTACACTTAACATAATTCTGGCGAGTAAAGAGCCTACACACAAAAAAAGATTGTCCTACGTCTCTTAGCATGTGTATGGAGATACTGGTTAGAGAGAGGATTTATGTTAAAACAAATTACAAAGTATTAATGTCATCCTATGGTAGCACAATAATGGCACAGAAAGATAAGGGAGCCTTTTGAAATCTGAAATTATATCCATGGTGTGAGAGGTTTTCTCTTGTGTCATTTTATATTTTGAATGATCCCGCCCCTCATTATTATTATTATTATTATTATTAATTCTTGTTAAGCGCATGGCTACCCTCAGGCATCCCAGTGCTATAATTACCTCACAGGATCTCCCCCCTTTATGGAGCAGAACTGGAAATTGAATCATGCACTCATCTGGAAACAATCAGTTGAGGAGTAAATAATATACATCTTTGTGAGACCTGCACCCAGCTTTTCCATCCAATGTGACAAATGTAATCCATTTAATACAGTTTTAAAATATATGGACTTATTTCATTTGTATATTTATCTTTTTGTCCATGTTACTGATATCGATGTTAGGTCTCTTCAGGGTTGCCAAATAAGATCAATAGTCCTTCAATGTCACTTTCTGTGATGTCACTTCTTGTAATGTTACCAAGGGAGTCGCCCTCCATTAGGGCGGAGGTGCGTTGCCCCACTGCTTTCTCGCAGTGTGAGAAGCTGAAACACAAAATGCTAAAACTACCATTTTATGTTTCTGCTACTCGCACTGCGAGAAAGCAGAAGGGTTTGGTTGGGGGCGGGCGGGTCTACTTTAGGGCAGGGGAGGATTGCCTTGCCCCCTGATAAAGGCCCTGACTGTTGGTCGGCCCTCCGGGATCGACCAAACAGTCATGCACACTCTAGCCTTTCTCCATGTAGGCACCAATGCACCCTACATGGAGAAAATGTCCTCCCCATAGGCGCCTGGCTGGTCAGCAGCCCAACCAATAACAATGCTGCTATTGCAGCGTTCTCATTGGCTTAGGAGAGGGAAGCTGCCTGCTTCCTGTTCCTGCCACAGGCAGGAAAGAAAGAGAGCAGGTCAGGTGCAGATATGACGCCAGACCTGGGAAGGTACGTTTATTTTATTTTTAAATTACCCTCCGCGCGAACCCCTGCAAGAACTCCCACCTGCGAGTCATGCTGGCCGCGACTGGATTTTACATGAAAATTAGAGGGGCCTCACATCTTCCCTTTCGCCCGGGGCCCCAGAAGTTCTAGGACCGGCCCTGTTCCAGAGTTCCATGGTCTGACCCCTGGAGTAAAAATCTCATGAAAGACCCACTTGCTACACTGCTTGCAGTGACGCAATGCTCAGCATTGGATAACATATGTCTTGTTTGACACAGGGCCTGAGGGTGATATCTTTGTAAATAGGTAGCGGCTAGTTACCGGGCCGCCGCGTAAAAGGTGATTTGTTTCTGCTATTTAATCGCCCGCTGGCTACACAGTAGGGATTCTGGACTGTTTAACTGACAGCCGTGCAAAGAGCAGAAATGCTTCACTATCTATCCGGCCGCTGTATAAAGAATAGAGATTCTGCAGTGTTTGGAAAACTTACCCCATCCCAAGGCTGCAACATCCTTTTCCGCAGGGGACCGCTGCCCCTTTGTAAATTAGCTAGCACACTACCTCGGGTCGTTAGCTTATTGGTCATTTGCAACAGCAATTGCAGTCAAAACATCTCAATAAATTCCTTTCCAATGTGGAAAGGGGAGGGGGGAGGGGGGGGGCTTTCATGAACCCTCCTGATTGTACATGAAGAAACAATCGCAAAAGTTATTTTACTAGTCTAAAGAAATTCCCAACTCATAAAAAGGATTGTGTACATAATGATAAATACTTTTGTGGTAACAAACCTTGGGATTTGCGACACAAGGACCTTAGGGTTAAAAGAGGCCTGGACACCGGCCCTTAAGGCCCGCGATGTTTGAAGGTTTCCAAGATATTTTGACGGACATGGCACAGAAAGCAACTCCATTACATCACAGCTAAGACACAGCAACTCGGGAGCCCAGTTTGGAGCTGTCTCGTGCTCCACAAATGCCCCTGCTCCATTCGTTTACCTGCAGATGTGACTGATGATAAAGACGATTGCAACCTTTGCAAGACCAGATAAAGCTGTTTACTCTTCCAAAGCTATATACCCGCTCTTACTGATAAAGCCACAGGAATGGACAATGTCCAGGGGTTACCAAGATGCTCCAATGTTATGAGAACACCTTTTTTTTCCACAGCAAATCAGTACGTTCTGGAATGATTAATTCTGGTTTGTGTATTTGTTCCCGGTGCCCTCTGCCATTGGTAACCCTGGTCCTCATAGATTAGGCCTCCCTGGGCCTGTTTCTTCGTGTCCTGGTCTTCCTGGCTCTGGTTGGCTTGCTCTCCTAGTGGTTCATCTCTAGGCCCTTATTCTCCTGCTTTTTACCCTCTTCCGCCTACTGCTTCCTTCCCCAGACCCCCCCACAATGACTTTAGTCAGGTACAACCTCCAAGCCTGTTACACAGATGTTTAGTTTTTTTGTCTTTCAGATTTCTTTTGCTGAGACACCACTGTCAAGTACAGAAATGAGGGCCCAGCAGAGACAGGACCTTTCCCACTTAAAACAGTGCTTAAAGTGTTAAAAATCAAAACTACCATTCCCAAGATGCATTGTGCAGGTGACTAAAATGCCAGTGTGGCTGAAGGGGCCACTCAGGGCCGGTACCAATAAGCGTGAACGCCCTAATCCTGCTCTTCTGGGCGAAAAGTATTAAAAGTGCGTTTATTCACAGGCAGCAGCGTGAACTCCTGTGAATTACGCAGATGTTGTACTTACCTGTCTCCTGCTTTCACTTCCCCGTCCACAGGAGCTCCATGAAAGTGTCTCACTCAATTTACCTCCTGCAAGTGCTCTGAAGCACTGTGCCCCAGAATACCAATTACCTACTGTGGGAGTCCCTCCCTCTGGAGCCCAGATCCATACCTGCCAAGGTTTCAGATTGCTTATGTGTGACATTTTCATTGTTTCGGTGACATTCAATGACCAAATGTGTGACACTTTCTTGCCGCCAAAACCATGCATTGAAGTCCATGGAAACAGACAAATATCAGAAAGTGCGCCCTTTTGTGCAATGAGAAACTCAAACTCTGCAGCAGGTGCTTTTAACTCTAATATTTCTAAATAATCAGCACCCTCCACCCCTAACCTCAGCACCAGATGTGGCTGAACCACAAGTAACAAAGGGATCTCTGTGACAAAAGCAGCAACCCACTGAGCTATCCACATACAGTACCGTTCTGTAATATGCTGGTAGACTTTCTTTACAGCAGGCGTACTAATCCTCGGTGCTTCTTTATGGTGAGAGTGAAAACTGCCAGTAGACAAACCTCTGACCTCCCCCAGCGGGAACATTAATCACCAGCCTTATCTTTGACTTAACAAGTCTCACAGTGCTGGGGAAGTAAAGGCTGCTGCTTGGAGCTGCTGATGTCGCTGTGTCTGAGCTGTCTGCGGAGGCACACTCACTGGCCGCGGACAGCTTCGAAGACAGCCTCGCTGTGATGTGGAGACAGGAGTGCGCTGCCTGCACAGAGGGCAGGCTGGCACAGTGACAGGCGACGCCCCCTCTGCAGACGGCACAGTATGGCGCTGCGTTGCGGCTGCTGTAGATTGTAGTCACGGTGAGAGCTCACGCGTGGCACCGCTGTTTGAGAACCGTGCCGGGTGCCTCCTAAAGACACTCAGCGCCTCCTCTCACTGGGACCGGACACAACATTATGAATTCAGGCTCCTTGACGAGCAAAACTAATTGTGTGGTAGAAAAGTGATGACATATTCTTGGGGACACTTCAACATACAGAGGGTCTCATTTACGAGGTTTTGGCGCAGGGCAGTGCTGCAAGGAATCTTTCCTGTGCTTCCCCGACTACCAATATGAGCAACCATGCCTATGTGCCATATGTTTACCATAATATGCCTGTACCTCATCTGTATGTGTCCCCGCATTACCACTGTTCTGTATCAGTATCATATCATAAAATGTCTTCAATAAAAAAAATTAAAAAAAATAAATAAAAGAGCAAGGAATGCGCTGCATCTATGAGACAGTGTTCCTGTCCTTTTACCATGCACTGGCACACAATGGGCTGCATGGGCCAATGCACCATGGTGCAAGGGTGTCTGTGTTATTTGTTGAGCACCTTCCTGCACACAAACATTCACAAGAGATGTTTTCCTCAATCTTTGTGTGCTGCAGGCTGCAGAAATAGGGACATTTCTCCTCGTTGCTCTGCCATGCGTCAAAAGAAAATGGCAAGAATGCGCTGTATCTGTGAGATACAGCGCATTCCTGTCCTTTTACTATGCAATGGCACACAATAGCCTGCCATGGGCCAACGCAGATACCCTGCACCATGGTGCAAGGGTGTCTGTGTTGTAGGGGTGATTGTTTTTGTGCAGGAGCAGACACCTTCCTCCACACAAACAATCACAAGCGCTGTTTTCCTGTTTCTTTGTGTGCTGTATTACTGCGCCTTCCATTTAAAGAACTTTCGTCAACTATTGATGGGAAGTTCGGCTCTAAGCCCGCTTTTTAGGGCCCTTACTGTGAGTCTTACGAATCAAGCAGATTTTTTCCTTCTAAAATTTGGCCATCCTGTATTTTTTAACAAGGTGTGGTTGAAAGTCCTTCTAGCTGCTACTGAGGTCTGGTCTCAGGTGAAATTGTTGCTACAAATACCTGTAGCAATGCAGCACCTATTTGGGACTCTCCAGGACTCTGGGCTGCTTAACAGACGCACTTGCCGTCCGGCTTCGAACTTGTGGCATCATTAGGTGGGGGCAGCTCATTGTGGACACCGAGCTAATTTCATGGCAATATCTGTCAGTGATCTCCGAGATTGGGATTTGGTGTCCAAGATCTGTTTACACTCGACAGTACGGAAAGAAGTCGCAGAGTGGCATTGGATGTTAATCCAAAACGGAGAAGATACCCAAAACCCATTTACTGAGATCTGGAGGCGGGACCTGCCAGGCGAAGACCTCAAAGATTTAGGGCAAGTGTCTATGTCTTTTTTGTGGTCATATGTGAAAGCTGCCCCGAACCATCTTTTCACTGTTCATGAGGCATGTTGGACGCCACATAAATTGTTGAAGTTGGGGAGCCGGGTGATAAAGAAATGCCCAAAATGTGGAGAAAAGAACGTGCATGAAGTTCACATGTTTTGGCAGTGTCCCTCAATCCAATCTTTCTGGCAGAATGTGGGTAAGATCATTTCAGGGTCAAGAGATCAAGTTGACTGTACCCACTATGATTTTTGGCTTGATTCTAAGCGGGCGGTTAATTGGAGTTTTCTTAAAACCCAGAAAGCTCTTTTTTTTGTTCTGATTCTTTTGTCACAGAGAGAATTGTGTGTTAAGTGGATTCGTCCCTGTCCCCCCACTGAAGGTGAATGGATTCGCTCTATACAGAGGGCCTCGCATCTTGATCGGGCTAATAAGCTTGTTAAGAAAACGAAATTCTGGGAACTTTGGGACTTTTGGTTTAAGATGTATGTTTCCAATATATCCCTGAGCACAAACCTCACTTGGCTTCCCCTTTTTTCCTTTCAAGATACTAGTTTGGGTCTCCCTTTTCCTCTCTCCTACACGTGTTTCCTCCCACTTTCCCTCCTGCTTGTCTTTGTTTTTTGCCTCTTTCTAACTTTTGTCTATGTATGATATACGGTTTTGAGTTCCATGCTCCAATGATTAACAATATGCTACAACCTGCTTTAGCGGTGGGGCCACCACGTTTCCAGCACCTGCATATAGAAGAGATTGTGCCATTGTCCATCCAGGAGGCATACTACTTGCTCAGCCCGGGGATAATAGCTATCCTTCCTCCCTTGTGGACTGACCGGTCACCCTACCGCCTTTCTCTGGTTTGGCTAGGCCCTACTTCGTTGAACTTAGAGCATAATTTGATAAATGAGGACAAAAAAAAGAAATAAGGAAATTTCTTCTCGGTGCTCCTCCCAAACGCCACCTCTCGGGTGGCGTTAGAATCTGATGGATTCCCAGGTGTACGATTCCTCGTAAATCTGGAGAGGCTTCAGATTCCATGGGTGTTGTGTGCAACAGCCATGTAACGCCCTTTCCATGCAGTGTTCTGCGTGAAAGGGGTACATATTTACAAGGCCATGAAAAGCCACGCAAAGTGGTTTTGGGTGGCCTTGTAAATATGCTGCGGCACATTGCGCCACTGGAACATCAAAAAAGTGACATTCCGCTGGTGCAAAGGTGTTACTAGGGGCTTCATAAATGATCAAGGGTCTTCACCATTTGTGCTAATAAATCATGCTGAACAAAACTGCCAGACCAAACTCTGACCTTAGATGGCCCTGCATTTCCAGCACAGAAAACTTTTCACTCTGCAGGATGCAGAAACACAGCTAAGGACTGCCACGATGAAACCCCTGGAACAACCTCTTTTGTGAGATTCCTCAAGTGCCTGGTGCATGATCTTAACTTTCACCGGGTACAGAGTCCTGGTTTATTCCAAATGCACTCTGACTACTCAGCACATTCTGATCGAGATGCTGGGCCCGATTCACAGAATCAACTTAAGACTCAATCCTAAACTTACTACTATTTTGGTATTCACAGAATGCACTTACTACTTTTGGTATTCACAGAAGTTAGGATTTTGTCTTAAGTTTGTTTTAAGACAAACTTAAGAAAGACTTAAGACAGACTTAAGACAAACTTAAGACAAAATCCTAACTTCTGTGAATACCAAAAGTAGTAAGTGCATTCTGTGAATACCAAAATAGTAGTAAGTTTAGGATTGAGTCTTAATTTCATTCTGTGAATCGGGCCCAATGTACTGAATTGCAGGCATTCCCCTCAAGGACAAGGTCCTACTTTGCCAGTGCACAAAGCAAAAGAGTATCTATTGGCATGGATCGACTTCTGAAAGCCTCAGACAGAGAGGCGCCACCAGCGGCCCAAACCCTGAGCCGCCAAAGGGAAGCGGTCTCTGACTGGGGGTAACGCCTCTTCAAGTTACCAGAAAGCAGCAACACTCACGTGCCATCCTCCAGAGAAGTACGTAATCCTGTCTGTCGGCCATGTGAAAGAGTCAGTCTCTGAGAGTTCAGTCAGTCAGGTCAGTGGGATCTCAGTGGGGTCGCAGCTGCTGCTAATGCAGTCAGCTGAGCCCAGCCCCACCGCGGCAAGTGCCCAAATGACACTCAAGTCTCAGTCACTGTATTGCAGTCAGAGTTCATGCAGGGAGTGAGGACGATTCAGGACGCTGCACGGCTATGCAGTGCGAGGACAGCCGCAGTCGCGGTCACTACCTGCTTAGTTCACCCAGCTCAGCGCACGCAGGTGGTGAAGGCGCTAAAAATTAAATGAATGTGGTGATGTGGAGCACTACATAAAAATGTGTTAGTCTAACGCCTGATGCCTGGTACTTGGCCGGGCTGCAGATACCACCGATCTGTCTACATTTGCTGTTTTCTGCTGCTCGATGACTGCTGCTGTGTTGCCAGATTTGAAATACTAAGCAAGCACAGTCCCCTTCAAAGGGAAGCCCAAAGCTAGCACAAGGCCTTCCAAAAGAAGCCCAAAAAGAGTCCAGCCCTCAAAAACCATCAAACGGAGCATCATGAACTATAAAATACCAAGGTATTCTCATGAGTGAAGAAAACATTTACATAACATGCTTTAAAACCACACTCAGTATTCGTTGTGGACAGCCAACTGCTCCTGGACTGAAGCACAAAATATCTGTGTGCCATATGCTGAAGCGTCTGTTTGATTTCCAGATGTATGTTGTTACAACGCATGCTTTTAGCACGCATGCTGTAACAACGCGGTTTTTATAACGCATTCTTTTACAACGCATAACAGAAAGGGGTGTTGGATAGTGAATATTTTAATTTACTATTCCAACACCAGTCCCCGTTGACACTAGGGAAGGTGTTGGAAAGTAAATTAAAAGTATTCCCTATCCTTGAGCGCCCCCCAGAGTCATGCGTTGTAATAGAATGCAGTTTAAAAACCGCGTTGTAATAGCACTGCGTGCTAAAAGTTGCGTCGTAAATGACGTTCCCCTTGATTTCCATGTGTTTTATTTGAATATTTAAATAACATGAATGTTTTTATTCAAAACTGGTTTTGTAAACAGTTTAGCTGAATACATACACTTACCTTTTTACAAACTATTGCACATTTGCATATGCCCTTCCTTTCCAATGATTCACACGTTTTAACCCCATTCCAAGATGGCCGCTACACTACCATGGCCTGGAGTCCCTTTCTTCTTTATGGCCGGCTAAAGACCACCTTCACACTACTAATCCGACCACTGGTCGAGCTGTACATCATCTATACTCTTTAGTCTACGGCGGGTGTACTATTTTGGGCGGCGCTTGATAAATAGCAGAGATTTTGTACTATTTGGCCAGCGGGCAAGTATTCAGACATTTCCTTGTAAATAAGGGGGCAGATTTACAAGCCCCTTGCGCCTCTTTTTTACGCCGCCGTTTCGTCCCTTTTGTGACGCTGCGGCGGCGCAAAAGATGCGCCATGGTGCGGGGTACTTACAACATGACGCATCTCCCAGATGCGTCAGGTTGTAAAGCCCTGCGCCAGAAGGAGGCGTTCCATCGCAGGGGGGGAGGCATTCCGGCGCAGGAACGCCTCCTAAAAGTGGCTGAGTGAAATGTACAAGATTTCACTCAGTCACTTTTGGGCCCATGCTGCGTCAAAACCCTGCGCCTGCTTGAAGCAGGCGTAAGGCTTGACGCAACATTGTGGAGATAGGGCCCCCCAGAGCATTGCTGGAGCTGCGTCGCGCTTGCAACGCTTTCCAGCAATGCGCCGCTTTTACGGCACAGATGCGTGAAGCATCTGTGCCGTTTTTGCCCCATGGTGCGGCGCATTGTAAATGCGGCGCATCCAGGGTGGCGGAGCTGCGGCACACAATTACTGGCGCATCCCTGCCGATATGCAGTAATTGTAAATCTGCCCCCAGTGCTTTGTAATAGTTTCCCATCATGCAGTGCGCCAGGCTGGTCTTCATGCAGCCTGCGGTGCCTGAGTGAGTTAATCTGGGCCTCTGGAAGGGATGCCTTGCTACAGGCACCTTTACTCCTGGGAGGTCTCAGGTATTGGACTCACGGCCCCTCTTACAATGTCAAACTTACAGTCTCCTCGGATTTGTAGCGTCGACCCTGCGAGACAGAGCATTTATTGATACAAGCACTACTAACCAGCCTCGTTCCACTGCTCTTGTCTCCCAGATCACCCTGTGCTTTGCTGCCTCTTCCGCAGGAGCAGCGAAATATGGATTATGGATCCTTCGCCAGAAAACAATCCACGGGCACCCGCCGGCGGCTCTCCAAAGCGGGATGAGTTTATGACAAAGTGTCTGTTGATGTTCTATCTCCGAAGCATTTTAAATGGGTCTGAGAGCCGCGCTGCAGAGCGCAGATGATTCAAAATACAATGACATGTAACAATGCAGAGACATAAATGAAGCCTCTTAATGAAACATCATGGCGCATCGGAGAGAGTGAAATAAAGAGTTTCTGCAACCATCTAATTGAGAGAGAATTCACGCGTTCAATATAGATCCTCAGCCGCCCAATTTGAAAAAAATCCCTCAAGAGAATGCAACAAAGATAATGATTTGATTTTGACCTTTAGACCACCTGCAGACATGCTGCAGCGAGCAGAGTATGGAGCAGGCAGAGGCTTTCAACTGCTGCTTCTGCAGACCAGCTTTGCCTGATAGATTTCACTTCCTGGCAATTACATATTCAGTTTCACCCCTTGAGGGGCTCCTGGCGAAAGAGTCCCCGTTAGACCTTCAGCGGCTTAGCTGGAGCACCATCCGCTATGCTTGGGAGTGCAGACCGATGGCCTCGTTTACGATTTGATGCAGAGGCTGGAATGCCATTAAGCGGGGTCCTCCAGTCCACCAATCGTGCGGTTCCCCCACTCTGCTTCCTGTCGATGGGGCTCCTGGGAGTCTTTTCTGGCTGCAGTAAGGGTAACCCCTGAGCAGCGGTCTGTCCTCCACAGGACCTCTGGATCATAGCGGACATTCGCTCTCCCTGTTGAGGGCCGGACACCCATCTCAATTTTGCCTTGTCCCCCATAAGGAGAAATTTAAGTGGGCACCTGTGCAATAAGAAATCTTTCGGCATATCAAGGCCAGCGTCCCATTAGCCCCAACAGCACCCACGGTTCAGAGGGGGCCCCGTCCGGCACTGTACACGGGTGGCAGACCCCAGGCCTGAGAGCTTCTGACTGAGTCCATAGTGTGGGAGGCCCCCTCCATGTACCTTGCAGGCCCCCCCCCAAGTTTCATTATGCCACTGTCCCAACGCCTCCTTATTTGCCAACAACTCTTGGGCATTGATGGTGTAATTTATCACTGAAAAGGACTGAGAGGCGGAGTGAGGTGTTAGCCGTCATGGTTTAACGCCTCACTCTGCTACTTCAGAAACCCTAGGCTGCACCATATTTACAAGGATGTGGTGCAGACCTGCATTTCCCCCTGCGCTGGCGCTACACTTAGCAGAGACTAGAATCTGGATCACACAATAATATACCAGTGTGAACTAAACATAACTTACCTCAAAGTAAAGCAGCATGCTATTCAGAAAAAAAATACTAGCACTGTAGAATGCAAACACAACACATAATTAATACTCACTGAACCCCGGAATCTCAACACCAGCAGCGTAAGCAGGTCCGTTGCTGGACAGTGTGGCAAATCTGGCTGGTGCTCCGCAAGCACCAGTGCACCAACCTCCAGGGCCGCTGACACTCCCGCAGGGAGTGGCCGCTACCAAACCTGCTGCCAGCATAGAGTGGAGGTGACGCTGCACAAAAAAACTAGTGCTGCCACCTCATCCTCTTTAAAGATCGCCCGGGGCTGCACACCAGGGCAGCGGCGCCTCCCGCATGGAAGCCAGCCCTCTGACATGGTGCAGGGTGAGGTAGATGAAAAGAAGGAAAAGCAAGGAACCTGGAGGAAGAAATAAGGAAGTAAGGAGAAATAATAAACAAAATATAAAAAGTCACATTAAACACGAACAAATTCCCCAAAAACATAAAATCCACAAACACAAAGGCACACACTAACATAAAAAATCTAAATCAAAATGAGAGATAGAGGTAAAAGGAGGAAGATTACAGAGAATAAAGAGAGATTAAGATTTAGGCCCAGCACCATAACTGAGAGCAGAAAAACAAGACGGCTATGTCCATGCGGACTGCGTGGTGGAGTTTGCACACAATTTAAAATGCGAGAGCGTACTTGAGAACGTACAATTTGGAGTGAGAGGATACACTCCGCGTTCCCATCGCAACACGAATGGGTGCACTGGCAAAAAGTTGCTTGCTAGTGGAATTCCACGTAGCACATTCTGCCCAGGTCTCATTTCCAGGGAGGTACGGAATTTGCAACTCATTGTGTTTGAGATCTGGAGTGGCTGGTGTGACTCATATCAGAGCACACCAGACGATTTTCCCCGATTGACTGGGCACAACCCTGATCATCGTGTACCAGACGGGGTGCCTCATCTTATGAAGAGGCTACCTTGTGTTACTCCCCATTCATCGGTTGTTCCTTTTTTGACCCTCATCGCAGCGGAAAAAAGCCCTCTTCACACCTGGCCCATCCCAAAGACATCTTGGCACCAGGTAGTAGTGAGAGAGATTGGTTTGAAAGAATGCTTCCGAGACAGTTCGGAAGTGGGTCAAGAGACTGCGAGACTCCATTGTGTTTTGAGAACTGTGGGTGAACTTCACGAGTGGCTGCTAAACTCCCCTTGTTTATGTGTAATTTTTAATTAAAACTTGCTACATATTCCCACCTGCTTCCCGAGGACCCAGGCTAAGTGACTTTGGCGGTGTGCGGCCTAGTGTCCGGGAGGCGGGGATGGTCATCTTCCATCCGGGTGAATAGGACAATCAGGGTGAACTAGAAGGTGGAGGGAGGCTGGGGCCATAGAATCTGCATAGTGTTATCCATTGAGCTGCTGGGTGCCAGTGGCACTGCAGTAGGGTGCTGAGTGCGTGTGTGCAAGAGCATTTCGTACGGACTGTGCTGGATACCTGTCACACCGTAGAGAGGTGGACAGTGAGTGTCTGGGAGTGGGCGTGATCGTGTGCGGACTGCCTGAGATACAAGACACTGGCCGGTTGAATTGAATTTGAATTTGAATTTAAAATTATTTATAAAGCGCACGTTCACCAGCGGTTTCATGGCGCTGCAACTAACAGATATCTGGGCGGGAGTGGCCGAGGCTAAGATAAAAAGGAAACAGGACTGCTAGTAGACTAATTAAAACATTTAGTGAACAAATGAGCTTTGAGCTGTTTCCGGAATTGCGGATAGAGAGTTAAGGCTCTAAGCTCTAGAGGCAGGGAATTCCAAAAGAGTGGAGCAAGGGTCGCAAATTTCGATCCTCCCCATTTCTTCCTCCGGAACCGCGGGACTGTGAGAAGGGATTGAGTGGATGAGCGCAGTTCCCTAGTAGGAACATAGGGGATGATCTCAGATGAGATAAAAGCCGGTGCCGTGCCCAGTCGTGCTTGGAAGGTGATAGAGGAGAGCTTAAACTGGACACGTTCACGGACTGGGAGCCAATGTAGAGACTTGAGGAGGGGAGTGACGTGGTGGGACTTTGGCAATTTAAACACCAGGCGCGCCGCCTGGTTCTGGATCTGCTGCAGACGCCTTAAGCTATATGCAGGTATACTTGCATATAGGGCGTTGCCCTAATCCAGGCAGGAGATGACCATTGCCAGGGTGATCAATTTCAGAGCGTCAAAATAAAAGAAACGGGACACCTTGCGTATAGTGCGCAGTGAAAGAAAAGAAGAAGAGACCACAGAACTAACCTGGGAGTGAAGGGTAAGCTGGGAATTGAGTTTAATGCCTAATGTTTTTACTGAGGTAGAGGGGACAGGAGGAGAGCCTAGGGAAGGGGGCCAAAACAGAGAAGACCAGGGACTGGATGAACCACCCGTCAACACCAGCTCAGTCTTTTCTGGGTTGAGTTTCAGATGGTTGTGGTTCATCCAGTCCCGGATATGAATCATGATAGTTTGGAAATTAAGAACAGAAGCAGGGGAAGAAGACAGATTAAAGACAAGTTGGAGGTCATCCGCATAATTATATACGGTGACCTCCATTTGCTGCAGTGAAAAAATAAGAGGGGCGATGTAAAGATTAAACAGAAGAGGTGAAAGGGAAGAGCCTTGGGGGACCCCGCACTGAACTTTCCGAAAGTCCGCAGAAAAATCACCCAGGCGGACCGCCTGGGTGCGGTCCCTCAGGAAGGAGGATAACCATACCAGGGCGGTGCCCCCGATCCCCGCCGCCTTGACACGGGAAAGCAAGATGGTGTGATCAACCGTGTCAAAGGCGGCCGATAGATCGAGGAGAACCAAGGCCTGGGTCTGGTTAGTGTCCATTCCCTCCCTGAGGTTGTCAAGGACCGAAAGTACTACGGACTCCGTAGAGTGTGCGGGGCGGAAACCGGCCTGGCGGGGGGCTAGAACCCCATACTTCTCCACAAAAGAGCTCAGAGCGCAGGTGACATGGCGCTCGAGCACTTTTGCCAAGAAAGGCAGGAGGGAGATGGGGCGGTGGTGCTGCATTATTGGTGGAGCACAATTTTTTTCACATTGGGTTTACCCGCGTGGCCCCGCCCGCGGTACTGCTAAAAAGTGTCCTTGTTTTGTGTATGTACATATTTTTGACATTGTTGTGACCCTGGGTGTACCAAAAAACTGTGTTGGACTGTATTATCAGGATATTCAGCATTGGACCTGAGGTGGACAGCGTGTCGTACCGCATAAGGGTGCTCTCTCAGTGGGGCGGGGGGGTTTAGATCAGGAATTGTCCCCAATGTGCATACTATTGATATCATAACAACATGAGTGGGCCTAGTATTGCTATCAATCAATCAATCACTCAGGGGTTTATATAGCTTGCTACTCACCCGTGAGGGTCTCAAGGCGCTGGGGGGGCAGCTCCGGATCAGTCCAAGAGCCAGGTCTTGAGGTCCATCCTGAATGTGTGCAGGGTCAGGGAGCGTCTGATGTTGACTGGGAGCTCGTTCCAGGTCTTGGCAGTGATATAAGAGAAGGCTCTCCCGCCTTCTCTGTTTCTGCGGATGCGGGGGGTCTCTGCCAGGGCGAGGATGGCAGAGCGGAGATTCCTCTTGGGCAGGTAGAAGGATACTCTCTTGTTGAGGTATTTGGGTCCGATGTTGTAGAGAGTAATAGTACTGAATGTGTTTTATGCCCAAAACTAGTACTTGATGTTTCTTTTATAAAGATTGAATATGTGTGTTGAATGCAAACATTTTTACATGCATCCTATGCGAGATCTCTTTTGTGGTGCTCAGTGTATTTATCACAAGTGCCTGCAGTGCCTTTGCTTCACACGTTGCCTCTGGATTAAGCCTGACTGCTCAGTGCCAAGCTACCCAGGTGTGAGCACAGGTTATACAGCACATGTAATCACCCACCATTGATGGGAGAGGTAGGTTCCGCCTGGCTGGGCGCATCCCTTTAGCCAACCAGAAATTGCTGTTTCCAACAAAGGGTTACTGGCACAACGAAGGTAGTTGTGTCCCCTGCCATCCCAGTGGAGTGTCTGTTGGGAAATGATCCGGAGACTTCTGCTTGGGCAGAAGTTGAAAGGAAGGCTCATGCAGAAATGCTGAGTCCCCCTGGGTGCGTGTTTGTTACCAGAAGAGTAGAGGTAGGACATCAGGGAAGTCCTGGGAGCCTGGACCGGAAAACAGTGGACCAAGGCTACCAAAGCAAGATAAAGGGTAAGATGTGTGCTACAGCAGCTTCAAAGAGGTCACAGGTCCAGGGGGAGAGTTCTTCTGAGAGAGATGTCCTGGTGCCTGAGGGGGGTACTACAGCTGCAGCAGTCTGGCCTGACCTGGCAGAGCTTCTAAGTGCATGGGGACCCTCCAGAGAGGAGCAATGCCAAGGTCAAAAGACATGCCCAACTTTTTAAGGCCTAAGGCAGGAAGCTGCAGAGCAAAATGAGGGAGATTTCAGTGGCGCCCACAGGGTCTACTAGAAAGATGGGCTCCAGTACACTGAGGCCAGGGACCCCAAGCCGGGGGGCACCCCGGAACGCGGTGGTGCCCCAGGTGTACAGAGAGTTTATTTTGAGCTTAGCACATAACATTTCCCTAGCTGGATAGCTGGGACAAACAAAGGGACAGGTTAGTTGCTCCTTTTTATTGGCCCAGGTGTTTGAAAAAACAAAGGAGTTTTGTCGCTCCTCTGTCACCTGTCAAGACAGTGTCCCTTAATTCAACTTCCAGTGGTGGCGACTCCATTTGAGAGGGTAGGGATTGGGATTGGTTGTCCCCTTGACTCACAAACTGCATCTGGGAACAGATTCACTCTAATGGTAGTGGACCATTGCACTAGGTACCCAGAGGCATTTCCCCTTAGGACTAGGTCTGGGCGAAGTGACCAAAAACCTCTGCCATGCTACACGGAGTTCTGCAAGCGCTGAAGTGCGATATGTTGCGCTGCTCGCACAGGTTTTTAGGGCGGGATGTTTATCCCATGTTGTAAAATGAGCAGGAATGGCACCATACACAGTACTGCTTCTTTCTGCTGCTCGAGTAGATGTTCTATTCAAACTACCGCTCACTCAGTGCAAGCAGAAAGGTTTCTTAAAGTGAGTGGTAGCGACCAGCTTCGACCACCTACACTGAGATATCCCGCTGGGAGTTGGTCTAGAGTGTGATTTTTCTTGCTTACACTTGTGAGCTGCGGGAGAGGAAAAACTCTGCTCTGCGCTGCTACAAGCTTTTCTGGAACTCCGCACTCTATGCAGAGTGTTAAAAACTCTGCAATACTCAGCAAGCGGAGTGGAATTTTACAACTAGGCCTACGTGGGACTGTCACTGTCCCTGTAGTGGCAAAGGCCATCCTTGGTATCTTCATCAGGGTTGGGGTTCCAGAGGAAGTGGTTTCTGATAGGGGGACCAATTTCATGAAAGCTCAAAGCTATGTGGGATGAATGTGGAGTGAGCTACAAGTTCACCACCCTCTATCACTCCCAGACAAATGGTGTAGTTTAAAGGTTCAACAAAACCATGAAAGGCATGATAACAGGCCTCCCTGAAAATCTCAGAAGGAGATGAGATGTCCTGTTACCTTGCCTCTTGTTTGCCTACAGAGCGGTGGCACAAAAGGGGTTTAGTTTCATCCTTTTTTAACTTTTGTGTGGCCATCCTGTAAGGGGCCCTTTATGTTTGGTGAAGGAAAGATGGGAGAAACCTCTCAAAGACCCCAAACAGGAAATAGTGGACTATTTCCTGGGCCTGCAATCACACATGGCTGAGTACATGAAAGAGAGAAAACAAACATTTGGAGCCAGCGAGAGGCATATCAAGCACAGGTGTGACCAAAAGTCAACACTGGTTTAGTACCAACCAGGTCAGTTTGTGTGGGTTTTGGAGCCTGTGGCTCCTAGGCTCCTCCGGGATAAGTAGACTGGGCCCTATCCCATTTTGGAGAAGAAGGGGGAATTCACCTACTTGGTAGACTTAGGCACCCCTGAGTCCTCACAGAGTTCTCCATGTAAATCACCTAAAGCCACACCAAGACAGAGCTGACATGACCGTGCTCATGGTCACTGATGGAGGCAAGGAGGAGGAAAGTGAACCCCTCCCTGGCCTACTGTCAAACAACCCACAAGAAGGTTCAGTAGAGGGTGCTGTTTTATCACATTATCTTACTGTGCAACAGCAATCTGACTGCAGGCAAGCTCCTGAGCCAGTTTGCTGAGCTCTCATCTTTGACCTCTGGTCAGACAACATAATGTATCCATGACGTGGACACTGGTGACAGCCTCCCTGTCAAAAGCAAAATATACAGGCTGTCTGATCATGTCAAAGAATGCATCAACGCTGAGGTCAGCAAGATGCTTGAGCTGGGAGTGATTGACCGTTCTGACAGTCCATGGGCTAGCCCAGTGGCACTGGTCCCCAAACCTCACTCAAAATGTGGAAAACCAAAGATGAGGTTCTGTGTGGATTACAGGGATTTACATGCAGTCATTAATGCTGATGCAACCCCATTCCAAGAGCAGATGAGCTCATTGACAAGCTGGGTGCAGTCAAATGCTTAAGTATTTTTGATTTAACATCAGGGGACTGGCGGCTTGGACCCACCCAGACAGCAAAGGAGAGGTCAGCATTTTCAACCCTAGAAGGCCGCTTTCATTTTAAGGTCTTGCCTTTTGGTCTGAAAAATCCACCTGCCACTTTTGAAAGGTTGATGAGTCAAGTTGTTCAGACCTGGCCACCTTTAGTGCAGCATATCTGGACGATTTAGCTGTCTTTAGTTCCACCTGGGAGGATCCCTGTCTCTTAGCGCTGGGAAGCTCTAGGGCAGCTATGCACTTTACAAATCTTATATAATAATAATAATCCGCTTGTCCACCTTTGGGAAGTTTTACAGGCCCTGCAACAGGCAGGCCTAACTATCAAGGCCTGTGAGTGCCAGATAAGGCAGAGCTCTTTTGTGTACTTGGGCCACCTTGTAGGTGGAGGCCAAGTCCAACCTCTCCAACCCAAGGTCCAGACCATTCTGGAGGGGGAGGCTCCCAAAACTCAGAGCTAAGTTAGGGCTTTCCTTGGCTTGACCGAGAAGAAGGTTGTGATCAGCACCTGCCCTGAAAGCACCAGACTATGGAAAGGAGTTCATTGTCCAAACAGATGCTTCTGAACATGGGATGGGCAGTGTTGTCATAAACAAATGATCAGGGCTAGGATCAACCTGTTGCCTATATCTGCAGGTGACTCTTCCCTAGAGAGGAGCATTGGAGGGCTATTGAGAGGGAGGCCGTCGCTGTGGTTTGGTCCCTGATGAAGCTGAGACCGTACTTGTTTGGGGCACACTTCAAGGTTCAAATCGACCACAGTCCTCTTAGACGGTTGATGCAGATGAGAGGAAAGAATCCCACATTGTTGAAGTGGTCCATTTCACTACAGGGGATGGAGTTTACAGGGGAATACAGACCAGGGACTGACAATGCCAATACAAATGGCCTGTGCATGTTTTTCCACTTAGACAATGAGAACTACCATGGGATATGTTAGTTGCTCATCACCTTTCGTCTGGGGTGGGGGGGGTGGGGGTCATGTAGGAAAGTGCCCTTTTTGTATGGCCACCCCCCCACCCCCTTTTTGCTCCAATGCTGATGGTGATGACTCTGGAGCCTGCTGCTGCGTCCCCAGTGCCAATGCTCTTCTCCCTCAAACTGATACCCCAAATGACAAGGACTTTAACCCCCTTACAAGTCCCTAGTACATGGGACCAGTGGTACCCAAGGCGTGGGTGTTAAAGGGGTCACCAGGGTTTGTGCTACACTGAATGGCCCAACTAAACAGTTGACAGTAGTGCTGTCACAGCAGAGTGCAGGAGCGGTGCACACTGCTCATACTCGACTTTGCCCTCACCATGTGTGGCAAGGTCAATACACTATTTGTAATACAAGCCAGTTACGCCATAGAGGGCCTCCTGATCCCAGGAGAAAGGGTGCATTATACTGAAGATGATGACATATCTCTGCAAGCCTATATGTCTCTATAGTGACCTTTACCATTAAAAGCTACTATAAGTGATGTCATCTTTGGTATGCAAAAATGTGCCCCATCACCGCTGACACAAATCTCGTGTTGGGATGATGTGGCGTGCCCCCAGGTGGCCAGCATGATTCTCCCATTCCAGAGCTATTCTGGAGTCTACAGGCCAGAGATACCTCGATCCAAAAAGAGATAATTCAGGAAGTTTGTTCACTGACTCCCAACTTTATGCTCTTTTGTGTGTCATGGAGAAATAAACACACGGAAGGAGATGGTTCACCCCAGTGCAAGCTTGTGAAGGGGTCTGCTGCAGGTCACCTCACTGGTGACATCACAGGTGCAGGTGACATCACAGGCTGGTGATATCATAGGCTGGTGACATCACCAGTGACATCACAGATACATGTGACATTACAGGCTGGTGACATCACCGGAGCAGGTGACATCACAGGCTGGTAATATCACAGGCTGGTGACATCACCAGTGACCTCACAGACACATGTTACATCAGAGTGTTTGACATCACAGCCTGTTGACATCACAGATACAGGTGACTTCACAGGCTGCCGATGCCTCGGTGGAGGGGTACCAACCTCTAGTGTTGAGAGCGAGTAGCCCTTCAGCCAAAGCAGCGTCGCTGGTATTGAAGCAACAACTGGATCACACCCGCGTGGAAGGAGTGGGTAACTCCAGGGTGGAGCCCATGCCCCCTGTGACTGATTTGTGTTTAGCAGGGGAAGGAGGCAGTAGAGTGCACATCCTGTGAGCCCCCACATGTATCATATGTTCTATGATGCTTCTTGTGCACTATGTGGCCTGCCTCTTACATGGATTGCAAACTACACGTGGCAGCAAGTCACCTCTATTGTTGCCACTGTACACGTCAGAATATGCTGCTGTGATATCCCCCCACACGTAAAGACTGCCACTGAGATGTGTTAAGGAGGTAATGCTCAGGTGACTTCCAGGTAATCTTAATTACTCTGATGCCCCTCCCCCCGGGTACTGTCCCCGCCCCTCCGTGGGGGCGTCTGTCTCAATCCGTTGCTATGATGTGTACTCCAAGGACTGGCTCCAGCGAACCTCTGCTGAAGACTCTGAACGCATCAAAGGCAGTTCTCATTATCTGTGGGGAGGGTGATCAATAAAGCACAAAGAAGCAGTCAATAGTGAAGCCAGGCGTCCCGAGCCATCACAGTTATCCTCCTTGTACCTGTGATTCACAGGCACACGTGGCCACAAATCTGACCTGTTAAAGGCCCTTTCAATAGAGTTACATTTTAGGCTAAACAGGTATGGATTTTATGCGACTCCTAAGCAGCTTTATGGACACATGCAATTCAGAGCCGTCCACTTAGGGCCGATTTACTTCTCCCTTGTTGCTCAGAGCCCAAGTATCTCACAATTAATCGCACTGGTTGTCGCTGCTCCTATCAGTCTGGTGCTTAATCGGCAACTTCTGCATCGTGTGGCTTCGATCCCCGATGTTTACAGCTCACCTGAGGCCAGAGTCATTGCTTTATACCTGCAGCTCAATTATAGACCCTATAAAAGGAATACTCTTGACATCCTGTCCTTCTGGTAACCTCTTCAAAGGTTGACAGTCACTCTTCACACCCTCCTCTGTGAGCCCCCTGTATACGTCTGTCAATATCCTACAGAATGCGTCCCAGGTCCTGCATTCTGCATCCTGTATCCTTCCTTCATATCCTGTATCCTTCCTTCATATCCTGTATCCTTCCTTCAGTATCCTGTATCCTTCATTCAGTATCCTGTAGCCTTCCTTCCGTATCCTGTACCCTTCCTTCAGTATCCTGTATCCTTCATTCAGAATCCTGTATCCTTCCTTCAGTATCCTTTATCCTTCCTTCAGTATCCTGTATCCTTCCTTCAGTATCCTGTATCCTTCCTTCAGTATCATGTACCCTTCATTCAGTATCCTGTAGCCTTCCTTCAGTATCCTGTATCCTTCCTTCAGTATCCTTCCTTCAGTATCCTGTATCCTTTGTTCAGTATACGGTATCCTTTGTTCAGTATCCTGTATCCTTCATTCAGTATCCTGTGTTCAGTATCCTGTATCCTTTGTTCAGTATCCTGTATCCTTCGTTCAGTATCCAGTATTCAGTATCCTGTACCCTTCGTTTAGTATCCTGTATCCGTCATTCAATATCTTGTATTCAGTATCCTGTATCCTTCGTTCAGTATCCTGTATCCTTCATTCTGTATCCTGTATCCTTCGTTCAGTATCCTGTATCCTTCGTTCAGTATCCTGATTCCTTCGTTCAGTGCCCTGTATGCTTTAATCAGTATCCTATATTCTTCATTTAGTATCCTGTATCCCGCTCCTATGTTCCAAATCCTGCCTCCTGTATCCAGCGACATGTCGCCTGTGCGCCTTTCTGTGCACTGTGGAATGCCCCAGAGAATCGAAGCCAGCAACAACAACCCTAAGAAACTCTTCTCAATCTTCAAAGAATTCACCAACCCCGCAGCCACATCCAACTCCACCACCCCCTCGCAGGACCTCCGCAATCAACTCTCAGACTTCTTCCACAACAAAATCTCCAACATCTACAACCATTCTTATCCTCCACCTTATTTATTTAATTTTATTTATTTATTCAATTTATATGGGGCAACAGCTACCCAGAGGGTTTCCCGGTGCCTTGGAAGTCAATCAATACCAGTGGGAGTAAAATTAAGTCTTAGTCTTGGTCGAAGAGCCATGCCTTGATATTTTTTCAAAATGTTCTAAAGTTTGGTTCCAGTCGTAATTTTAGTGGAATAGAGTTCTATAGAGTTGGTGCCAGATATCCGAAGGAGCATCCGCCCATTCGTGCTCGTTTAAATCTCGGAACCACAAATTTCACTAAATGGGTTGATCTTAGATTACGGGTAGGGATGTATTTTTGGACCAACTTGCATAGATCCGCTGGTGCTTCTCCAGTGTTTATCTTAAACATATAACATAGTGCTTTGAACCTGGTTCTGTTGGCTATTTTGAGCCAATGGAGATTGCGTAGATGTTCAGAGACATGTGCCCTCCTTGGTAGATTCAGTAGTATCCTTGCTGTCGCATTTTGGACGACCTGTAGTCGTCGTATGATCTCTTTATTGGAACCAAGGAGAAGAATGTTCCCATAGTCCATCCTTGACCCAATCAGGGCTTGCACTACCGTTCTTTGTGCGCCTACAGGAAGTTGCCATAGGATTTTTCTTAGTCATTTTAAAATGGCGAAGCAGACTGACGCTGTTTTGGCTACGTGATCACGCATAGTCAATTTATTGTCAATCACTATTCCTAAGTTTCTAGCTGAGGGAACTGCTATTGGCGGGGGACCCATTTATGTGGGCCAGTGTGTTTGTCCCCAAAGCTCTTTTTGTTCTCCAAAGATTAATAGTTCCGTTTTGTCACCATTTAGTTTTAACTTTTTGGAGTGCATCCACTTCGCTATGTTCTGAAGCCCGGAACGTAGGGAGGAGGTGTTGCTGTTATCAGTAGTCGAAAGGGAGAATACTAATTGAGTATCGTCTGCATATGAAAAAATAGTAAGGCCAAATTTTTCTGCAATACTCGCTAGCGGGGTGATGTAAATATTGAATAAAAGTAGGCTAAGGATTGACCCCTGTGGAACTCCATATGGGGAGGACATAGTCTTGGAGGTGTTTTTGGAGAAGACCTGATACGATCGCTCTGTTAAAAAATTCCCAAGCCAATCCAAAGCTAGTCCTCTGACCCCTATTCCCTATAGGGTTTCAAGTAGCATTTTGTGGGATATGGTGTCAAAGGCGGCACTCAAGTCTAAAAGAATGAGTGCCACCGTACCACCAGTATCGAGCTGTTGACGAATCGTTTCCGTCACTCCTAATAGGGTGGATTCTGTTGAATGTCCGGCTCTAAAGCCCGATTGTGAGGAGTGGAGAAGATTGTTGGAGTTAATAAACTCTGCTAGCTATCGGTTAATATGTTTTTCTAAAATTTTAGAAAATATCGGGAGTAGTGAAACCGTTCTGTAATTGGAGAAGATTCCAGGGTCACTGTTGGTTTTTTTCAGTAGTGGTACTACCATAGCATGCTTCCATTCGGTAGGTATTACAGCTTCTCTTATTGATGCGTTCAACAAAGTTCTGATCACATTAAGAGTGTCAGGGTCGAGCTGTTTTAAGATTTCCGCAGGCATAGGGTCTTTGGGGGATCCTGATTTAATACTGTTAAGAGTTTCTAAAAAAGTGGTTTGATCTAAAGGCTGGCAGGCTGTCAGGGTTTTCTCCAGGATATCTATCGGCTCACCGAGCTCACTTGGTCTTGGGTTTATCAATGTGGCTAAGTTGTTAGTATCTTCCGCACCAAGGGCAGAGTAGATATTGGCTATTTTCTCATTGAAATACATCGCCAGGCCGTCACATTGAGTTAAGGACAGCGTTGGGGGTTCTGGGTGCGTTGTAGCTCCCGCTAAGTCTTTTAACACTTTAAATAATGTTCTAGAGTCATTTTGTGCCTCTAAAATGGTGTTTTTGATATACTCTCCTTTTGTTATTTTACATAATAGATGGTAGGCATTTAACGCTTGCTTGTAAGTCTTTTTCATGTCAGTATCATAGTCCTTCCTCCATTTTCTTTCCAACTTTTTGCATTTGCTCTTTTCTGTTTTTAGTTTTTCGGAGAACCAGAGTACTGGGGTCTGTAAGATTTCCTTTTTTTCTTTTTTAGCGGATTAATTATCTCACCCGCTTTTGTAAGCCAGTTAGTGATTTTATGTTGATCACCAATATTGAGAGCATCTAGATTTATATCTGGTCTCAAGTTAATTAGCTGTATGTTCAGTTTTTCCATATTAAGATTTTTCCAATTCCTAAAGTAAGTGTTTTCAGGCTTACGTACAACTGTGTTTTTGGGTAATCTGATTTCAAATTCTGTGAGATAATGGTCAGACCATAATACGGGGAGTGCTGGTTTACATATAAGGTTATCAAAATTAGCAAAGATTGGGTATAGTTGGTGGCCTGCTGTATGGGTAGGGCCTGTATTGCAAAGATGAACATTAAGGGACTCAAGATCAGCTAAAAGGTTGACTGCCGTAGCATTTTTGTGGTCGTCAAAATGCAGATTAAAATCTCCTAAAATTGAGAAACTGGACGCTTCTAACACCTCTTCCCACGACCCTTCCTCATTCACCGGCCCTCACCGCAGGAGCCCCAACGCTTTCTAACTTGTCCCCGATGGCCCTTGTGAAACCACAGTGCTCATAACTTCCACCCACTCAGGTGCCCCCATCGATCCTTGCCTGTACCGCGTCTGCAACCTAAGCAGCACCATGATAAGCACGGTTCTACAAGTCATGGTCAACACATCCATTGCAACTGCCACATTCCTGGACACCTGGAAATGCACAGGGCCCGATTCACAAATGCAAACTGAGACGAAAGTCTAACTTTAGGACTTTCGGTATTCACAAAGGCCGTTTACGAGTAGTAAAGTTAGGCTTTTGTCTCAGTTTAACTTAAGTTTTGCTCTTCAGTTTAACAGAGACTAGACTTTTGGCTTGGCAGTTCAGGTTGGACTTGATTAACAGGGTCTAGACTGATTTGCATATGGCTGGGTCTGAACTGAGGTGGCGAATTGAGCTCAAGAATGATGATGGATTCAACCCAGATCTGTGAATGGGGGTGAGTGCCTGAAACGTTTCAGTGCTCCGTTCATCATCTCCTTGTGTTTGATCATCTGCTGCTGAGCCTGGTCTCACCCCATCCCCTGGGGTCATCTGCTGCTGAGCTGGTCTCATCCCACCCCCTGCCTCATCTGCTGCTGAGCCTGGTCTCACCCCATCCCCTGACCTCATCTGCTGCTGAGCCTGGTCTCACCCCACTCCTGCCTCTTCTGCTGCTGGGCCTGGTCTTACCCCATCCCCTTCTGTTCATCTGCTGCTGAGCCTGGTCTCATCCCACCCCCTTGGCCTCTTCTGCTGCTCACCTGTCTCCCCACCACCTCCCTGGTCTCATCTGCTGCTTGGCTTAGACTGCCTAAATGCCTGCGCTTGCTGCCCTCCCACAGCTGTCATTGCTGTTCCTAGTCCTAGGCTGGGGTAGGTCTGTTCTTCTTGTCCAATCTTCTGCTGGGCCTAGTCTCACCCACCCCCCCCCAGCCTCATCTGCTGCTGAGCCTGGTCCCACCCCCGACCTCATCTGCTGCTGAGCCTGGTATCACTCCACCCCTGGTCTCATCTGCTGCTGAGCCTGGTCTCACCACCCCCTGGCCTCATCTGCTGCTGAGCCTGGTCTCACCACCCCCTGGCCTCATCTACTGCTGAGCCTGGTCCCACCGCCCGCCTCATCTGCTGCTGAGCCTGGTCTCACCTCACCCCCTGGCCTCATCTGCTGCTGAGCCTGGTCTCACCTCACCCCCTGGCCTCATCTGCTGCTGAGCCTGGTCCTACACACCACTGCCCTCATCTGCTGCTGAACTTGGTCTTACCACCCCCTGGCCTCATCTGCTGCTGAGGCTGGTCTCCCCACCCACCCCTCGGCATCATCTGCTGCTGAGCCTGGTGCCAACCCAATCTGGCCTCATCTGCTGCTGAGCCTGGGCCCACCCCCCAGCCTCATCAGCTGCTGAGTCTAGTCACACCCACCATCTGGCCTCATCTGGTGCTGAGCCTGGCCTCACCCCACCCCCTTGGCCTCATCTGCTGCTGAGCCTGGTCTCACCCCACCCCCTGGCCTCATCTGCTGCTGAGCCTGGTCCTACCCACCCCTGGCCTCATCTGCTGCTGAACTTGGTCTCACCACCCCTCAGCATCATCTGCTGCTGAGCCTGGTCTCACCCGACCTCATCTGCTGCTGATCCTGGTCTCACCACCCCCTGGCCTCTTCTGCTGCCAAGCCTGGCCGCCCCCTGCCCTCATCTGCTGCTGAGACTGGTTTCACCCACCCCCCCGACCTCATCTGCTGCTGAGCCTGGTCTCACCTCACCCCCTGGCCTCTTCTGCTGCCAAGCCTGGTCTCACCCGCCCCCCTGCCCTCATCTGCTGCTGAGCCTGGTCTCACCCCCCCCCGACCTCATCTGCTGCTGAGCCTGGTCCCACCCCCAGCTTCATCTGCTGCTGAGCCTGGTCTCACCTCACCCCCTGGCCTCATCTGCTGCTGAGCCAGGTCCTACCCACCACTGCCCTCATCTGCTGCTGAACTTGGTCTTACCACCCCCTGGCCTCATCTGCTGCTGAGGCTGGTCTCCCCACCCACCCCTCGGCATCATCTGCTGCTGAGCCTGGTGCCAACCCAATCTGGCCTCATCTGCTGCTGAGCCTGGGCCCACCCCCCAGCCTCATCAGCTGCTGAGTCTAGTCACACCCACCATCTGGCCTCATCTGGTGCTGAGCCTGGCCTCACCCCACCCCCTTGGCCTCATCTGCTGCTGAGCCTGGTCTCACCCCACCCCCTGGCCTCATCTGCTGCTGAGGCTGGTCTCCCCACCCACCCCTCGGCATCATCTGCTGCTGAGCCTGGTGCCAACCCAATCTGGCCTCATCTGCTGCTGAGCCTGGGCCCACCCCCCAGCCTCATCAGCTGCTGAGTCTAGTCACACCCACCATCTGGCCTCATCTGGTGCTGAGCCTGGCCTCACCCCACCCCCTTGGCCTCATCTGCTGCTGAGCCTGGTCTCCCCCCACCCCCTGGCCTCTTCTGCTGCCAAGCCTGGTCTCACCCGCCCCCCTGCCCTCATCTGCTGCTGAGTCTAGTCACAACCACCGCCTGGCCTCATCTGCTGCTGAGCCTGGTTTAACCCCCCAGCCTCATCGGCTGCTGAAACTGGTCTCACCTCACCCCCTGGCTTCATCTGCTGCTGAGCCTGGTCTCACCCACCGGCTCATCTGCTGTTGGGCCTAGTCTCACCCCACCCCCTTGGCCTCATCTGCTGCTGAGGCTGATCTCACCCCACCACCATGGCCTCATCTGCTGCTGAGCCTGGTCTCACCCACCGGCTCATCTGCTGCTGAGCCTGGTCTTACCCCACCCCCAGCCTCATCTGCTGCCAAGCCTGGTCTCACCCGCCCCCCTGCCCTCATCTGCTGCTGAGTCTAGTCACAACCACCCCCTGGCCTCATCTGCTGCTGAGCCTGGTCTCACCCACCGGCTCATCTGCTGTTGGGCCTAGTCTCACCCCACCCCCTTGGCCTCATCTGCTGCTGAGGCTGATCTCACCCCACCACCATGGCCTCATCTGCTGCTGAGCCTGGTCTCACCCACCGGCTCATCTGCTGCTGAGCCTGGTCCCACCCCACCCCCTTGCCTCAACTGCTGCTCAGCATGGTCTCCACTCACCCCCTGGCCTAATCTGCTGCTGAGCCTGGTCTCACCCCCAGGCTCATCTGCTGCTGAGCCTGGTACAACTCCACCCCCTTGGCCTCATCGGCAGCTGAGCATGGCCTCAACCCCGGCCTCATCTGCTGCTGAGCCTGGTCTCACCTCACTCCCTGGCCTCATCTGCTGCTGAGCCTGGTCTCACCCCCAGGCTCATCTGCTGCTGAGCCTGGTACAACTCCACCCCCTTGGCCTCATCTGCAGCTGAGCATGGCCTCAACCCCGGCCTCATCTGCTGCTGAGCCTGGTCTCACCTCACTCCCTGGCCTCATCTGCTGCTGAGCCTGGTCTCACCCCCGGGCTCATCTGCTGCTGAGCCTGGTACCACTCCACCCCCTTGGCCTCATTTTCAGCTGAGCATGGCCTCACCCCTGGGCTCATCTGCTGCTGAGCCTGGTCTCACCCCACCACCATGGCCTCGTCTTCTGCTGAACGTGGTCTCACCACCCGCCCCATGGCCTCTTCTGCTGCTGAACCTGGTCTAAACTCACCTCCTGGCCTCATCTACTGCTGAGTTTGGTCTCACCCCAACCCCTTGGCCTCTTCTGCTGCTGAGCCTGGCCTCACCCACCGCCCTGACCTCATCCACTGCTGAGCCTGGTCTCACCCCACCCCGAGCCTCATCTGCTGCTGAGCCTGGTCTCATCCCACCCCCTGGGGTCATCTGCTGCTGAGCCTGGTCTCACCCACCTCCATGGCCTCTTCTGCTGCTGAGCCTGGTCTCACCACCTCCATGGCCTCATCTGCTGCTGAACCTGGTCTCACCCACCTCCATGGCCTCTTCTGTTGCCAAGCCTGGTCTCACCCGCCCCCCTGCCCTCATCTGCTGCTGAGTCTAGTCACAACCACCGCCTGGCCTCATCTGCTGCTGAGCCTGGTTTAACCCCCCAGCCTCATCGGCTGCTGAAACTGGTCTCACCTCACCCCCTGGCTTCATCTGCTGCTGAGCCTAGTCTCACCCACCGGCTCATCTGCTGTTGGGCCTAGTCTCACCCCACCCCCTTGGCCTCATCTGCTGCTGAGGCTGATCTCACCCCACCACCATGGCCTCATCTGCTGCTGAGCCTGGTCTCACCCACCGGCTCATCTGCTGCTGAGCCTGGTCTTACCCCACCCCCAGCCTCATCTGCTGCTGAACCTGGTCTCACCACTCGCCACATGGCCTCTTCTGCTGCTGAGCCTGGTCCCACCCCACCCCCTTGCCTCAACTGCTGCTCAGCATGGTCTCCACTCACCCCCTGGCCTAATCTGCTGCTGAGCCTGGTCTCACCCCCAGGCTCATCTGCTGCTGAGCCTGGTACAACTCCACCCCCTTGGCCTCATCTGCAGCTGAGCATGGCCTCAACCCCGGCCTCATCTGCTGCTGAGCCTGGTCTCACCTCACTCCCTGGCCTCATCTGCTGCTGAGCCTGGTCTCACCCCCGGGCTCATCTGCTGCTGAGCCTGGTACCACTCCACCCCCTTGGCCTCATTTTCAGCTGAGCATGGCCTCACCCCTGGGCTCATCTGCTGCTGAGCCTGGTCTCACCCCACCACCATGGCCTCGTCTTCTGCTGAACGTGGTCTCACCACCCGCCCCATGGCCTCTTCTGCTGCTGAACCTGGTCTCATCCCACCCCCTGGGGTCATCTGCTGCTGAGCCTGGTCTAAACTCACCTCCTGGCCTCATCTACTGCTGAGTTTGGTCTCACCCCAACCCCTTGGCCTCTTCTGCTGCTGAGCCTGGCCTCACCCACCGCCCTGACCTCATCCACTGCTGAGCCTGGTCTCACCCCACCCCGAGCCTCATCTGCTGCTGAGCCTGGTCTCATCCCACCCCCTGGGGTCATCTGCTGCTGAGCCTGGTCTCACCCACCTCCATGGCCTCTTCTGCTGCTGAGCCTGGTCTCACCACCTCCATGGCCTCTTCTGCTTCTGAGCCTGATCTCACCCACCTCCATGGCCTCATCTGCTGCTGAGCCTGGTCTCACCCACCTCCATGGCCTCTTCTGCTGCTGAGCCTGGTCTCACCCACCTCCATGGCCTCATCTGCTGCTGAGCCTAGTCTCACCCACCTCCATGGCCTCTTCTGCTGCTGAGCCTGGTCTCACCCACCTCCATGGCCTCATCTGCTGTTGAGTCTAGTCTCACCCACCTTCATGGCCTCATCTGCTGCTGAGCCTAGTCTCACCCACCTCCATGGCCTCATCTGCTGCTGAGCCTATTCTTACCCACCTCCATGGCCTCATCTGCTGCTGAGCCTAGTCTCACCCACCTCCATGGCCTCATCTGCTGCTGAGCCTGGTCTCACCCACCTCCATGGCATCATCTGCTGCTGAGCCTGGTCTCACCCACCTCCATGGCCTCTTCTGCTGCTGAGCCTAGTCTCACCCACCTCCATGGCCTCTTCTGCTGCTGAGCCTGGTCTCACCACCTCCATGGCCTCATCTGCTGCTGAACCTGGTCTCACCCACCCCCATGGCCTCATCTGCTGCTGAGCCTGGTCTCACCCACCTCCATGGCCTCTTCTGCTGCTGAGCCTGGTCTCACCCACCTCCATGGCCTCTTCTGCTGCTGAGCCTGATCTCACCCACCTCCATGGCCTCATCTGCTGCTGAGCCTGGTCTCACCCACCTCCATGGCCTCTTCTGCTGCTGAGCCTGGTCTCACCCACCTCCATGGCCTCATCTGCTGCTGAGCCTAGTCTCACCCACCTCCATGGCCTCTTCTGCTGCTGAGCCTGGTCTCACCCACCTCCATGGCCTCATCTGCTGCTGAGCCTAGTCTCACCCACCTCCATGGCCTCTTCTGCTGCTGAGCCTGGTCTCACCCACCTCCATGGCCTCTTCTGCTGCTGAGCCTGGTCTCACCCACCTCCATGGCCTCTTCTGCTGCTGAGCCTGGTCTCACCCACCTCCATGGCCTCTTCTGCTGCTGAGCCTGGTCTCACCCACCTCCATGGCCTCTTCTGCTGCTGAGCCTGGTCTCACCCACCTCCATGGCCTCATCTGCTGCTGAGCCTGGTCTCACCCACCTCCATGGCCTCATCTGCTGCTGAGCCTGGTCTCACCCACCTCCATGGCCTCATCTGCTGCTGAGTTTGGTCTCACTCACCTCCGTGGCCTCATCTGCTGCTGAGACCGGTCTCACCCACCTCCATGGCCTCTTCTGCTGCTGAGCCTAGTCTCACCCACCTCCATGGCCTCATCTGCTGCTGAGCCTGGTCTCACCCACCTCCATGGCCTCATCTGCTGCTGAGCCTGGTCTCACCCACCTCCATGGCCTCATCTGCTGCTGAGCCTGGTCTCACCCACCTCCATGGCCTCTTCTGCTGCTGAGCCTGGTCTCACCCACCTCCATGGCCTCTTCTGCTGCTGAGCCTAGTCTCACCCACCTCCATGGCCTCATCTGCTGCTGAGCCTGGTCTCACCCACCTCCATGGCCTCATCTGCTGCTGAGCCTGGTCTCACCCACCTCCATGGCCTCTTCTGCTGCTGGGCTTCAGCTGCCTTAAATCCTGTTCTTGTTGCCCCCCACAGCTGCCTCTAGTTTTGCTAGTCCTAGGCTGGGGTAGTTCTGCTCTCCTTGTCCTGTCTGTCCTGCATTGCTGTGCTGAGGCATTGGACTGAAGTGAACAACATCATCCACCGCCCAGACTAGCCCGCTGGACCTCAGTGCTGACTGAGTGACCCTCCTTCAGACTGGCATCAGACCAGCACCTGCCTTCCTGTCCAGGAGGGGCCCATGCCGGTAAAGGAGGTGTGGCCATGGGGTCAGATTGGAGAGGGATTCGACAGGTGACCACAAGCAAAAACTAAATACATAACAAATTCTCCCTTATCGTCGTCTGTTGAAATCCCTCCTCCCCCTTTTCCGGCCCCACTGCTCTTACCTGCACGTCCACGGCTGCTCCTGACGTGCCAAAGAGAGGAGCTAGCTGATTATCGGATCCATTCTTATACTACAGATATATCCAAACACCATCTGGCTTCTTGTTGGGGCACGGTCATGCGTGTTAACGGCAGACCTGTGTGCCTGTGCCCCCGCTAGGAGTCAGATCCTTATTATTTATTTATTTATTATAAAGGTCGGACTCTAAAGCTGCCCTTCAGACCCATCACTGGTTGCTAGTAAGGAGCAGAGTTGAATTTAAATCTCTCTGCACCTGTTACTGTATCCTTGCTGGCAAGGCGCCAGTACCACTCCAGAACCAAGTCACCAGGTATGTACCATCACGCGCTCTGCGCTCCTAACATGGAGGCCTATTAAAGGTCCCTAGGGTGAGAAGGGCCCGCATGGGAGGAAGATCCTTTCGCTATCTGGTGGCGAAGAGCTGGAATGCTCTACCTCTCAATCTCCGCCTGGATCCCTCCGAATCTAGTTTTCGGAGGAAATTAAAAACATTCCTATTTTCAAGATAGCCGAGCCCACTCCTTTTTTATCACTCAAATTACTGATCTCACCGCTAATGCAGCCGTGACCTCATCTAACCTCACTCTGCTTGGGGATTTTAATATCCATTCAGATGACCCCCAGGATACGGCAGCTAATAACTTGTGGGCCAACATGCAAGCGTTAGACCTCTGCCAGAGAGGCTATCAGGCGACCCATAAGAAGGGACATCTTCTCGATCACATATACAGTAATATCAACCTTAATGTAGAGTCCCCTGTTCCTCTGCCTTGGACCGATCATTTTTTGATACCGTTCACCTGGCTTTCCAACTCTTGTCCCCCTCCTGAAACCTCTATAAAGTACATGGGCAGGAAATGGTCCTCACTTCCCCTCACCGATTGGACAACGGCCCTTACTCAAGACCCCCCGAGAAAGGCCTTGAACCCTGCCTCAGCTTCTAGCAACTTTGATCACTGGATCTCCAGCACTTTAGACCAAGTTCTTCTCAAACGCCCTTGTAATCTCATCAGAAGACCTAAAGTTGCACCCTGGTACACTCCTGCTCTGAGGTTATTAAAGCTTGACTGCCGCAAGATAGAGAGAGCGTGGAGGAAGGACCATTCTCAGTCTAGGAAAGACGAATACAGGTCCGCAATGAGGCTCTATAAATCAGAGATTAGAATGGCGCAAACCTCCTTCTATGAAGGTAAAATTAGTGCTGCAGCAAATGCGCCTAGAGAAATCTTTAGGATAGCTAAGTCCCTCATTTCAGCTCCGTCTGAGCGTCCTTCTGCTGAAGGGGCACAAGACCGCTGTAATGAGCTAGCTGCCTTTTTTTCCAAGAAAATCTCGACCACATATTCATCTTTTAGTAATCCTACAGTCAATACCCCCTCCGTCCCTCCTAGGCCAGCTGACTCCTCGGCTCCCTGCAAACTGGACACAATTCCGCTTCTTGATGCCGCCAGCCTGGATAGATTAATCTCCAAAGTTTCTTCTGGCTCCCCCAATGACCCGGCACCCCCCCCGGATCCTTGTCAAGGCACTGGACGTTATTCGTCCTGTGATCCTGGAAGCTTTAAACACCTCCATTGTGTCCAGGTCGGTCCCACTCGCTTGGAAGTGTGCCATGGTGAGGGCGCTTCTCAAGAAACCCTCCCTGGACCAGAACAACCTGTCCAACTACCGCCCCATTTCGTTGCTTCCCTGGTTGAGTAAACTGCTGGAGAGGCACACCAACAATATCTTAACAGACTATCTGGAGTCCAACTGTCTGTTGCGTGCCTCCCAGACAGGTTTTCGCCCTCAACATGGCACAGAAACTGCCATGTTGGCGGTCACAGAGGAAGCAAGAACGACTTTGGATCGGGGAGGAAAGGTGGCCATTATCCTGTTAGACCTTAGTGCTGCGTTCGACACGGTGAACCATGCCACGCTAGTATACCGACTGGCGGGCATGGGCGTGTCGGGCGCGGCTCTGGACTGGCTCACCTCCTTTTTGAGTGAGCGCTTTTTCCGGGTCTTTGAGGGTGAGACAGTCTCTCCTAAACATCCTCTCAGGTGTGGGGTCCCTCAGGGCTCCTCCCTGAGCCCGACCCTCTTTAACGCCTACATGGAACCTCTGGACAGGATAGTCCATCCCTTTGGTGTGCGTATAGTCACCTACGCGGATGATACGCAGCTGATGGTCTCGTTAGACCACGCAGATGGATCATCCAACACCTTAGGCCCCTGTCTAGAGGCTGTTGCCAGTTGGATGCAAGCCTCCTGTCTCAAGCTTAACGGGGAGAAGACAGACATCATTCTCCTTGGAAATCCCTCCCCCTCTGCTCTTGCACCCATCTGGCCACCATGTCTTGGCGCTCCTCCTGCGCCCAAGTCCCAGATAAAGAGCCTCGGGATCTGGCTTGACACTGCCCTTGATTTCTCTGTCCAGGCTACTAAGACTGCTGCACTTGCTTCGGACTAATGAGGATGCTCCGGCGGGTGCTCCCTTTGCTCCCTTTCCAGGCGAGGAGGATCATGGTCCAGGCCCTCATTCTCTCTCGCCTGGATTACGGGAACGCTCTCTACCTGGGAGCACCGGCTTCGGTCCTTCAGAGGCTCCAGGTCACACAAAACAGTGCGGCCCGCCTATTGTTCAATCTGTCCCGTCGGCAGTCGGCGAGGAAGGCTCTGAAGGACCTTCATTGGCTCCCAATGGCTGCCAGAGTGCAGTTCAAAGCTCTGTGCATCATGCACAAATCCTTCCACCGTGTAGGCCCAGCGATTCTGCACCCTCTGGTTACGCCTTATGTTCCAACACGCCCCCTTCGGTCTGGTACCCTGCAACTGGCCACCTCCTCTAAAATTAACAAAGGCCGTTGGGGTGGCCGCTCTTTTTCCCATTCGGCGACCAGACTCTGGAATGCCCTCCCCTTTGCCATCCGGGGTAACAGCAACCTCCTCTCGTTCAGAAAGGCCCTAAAAACGCATTTGTTTGCTAAATCTCTCTGATCTGCCCCGAGCCTGCGCTAAAACCATTTTATCTTCAAGCGCTGCGAGGCCCCAGGGCGGTTATGCGCTATACAAATGCAATTTTTCATTTCATTTCATTTCATTCATTTCATTTCATTTCTTTTTCTGCTTCTGAGTCTCTCAGTCTCAGCGCGGGGACACGCTTTCAGCGTAACCATGCGCTTTACAAACTTCCCTTATTATTATTATTATTATTTATTTAAACAGTTTTATATAGCGCTGGCTAGACCCAAGGTTATCAAAGCGCTTTACAGGGATGGCTGTATAGACAAGGTGCGATAACTACATTACAATCGTACAAAAAATTAAAAGCAAAATATAAGAGCAAGAAGTAAAGAGCAATAAATATCTAGACAAGGAAATAGGAAGTAGCATATAGTTCAAAGCCAGGGATAGAGTAAACGATGCAAGAGGGGTTGTCCGGGGGAAGTGGGGGGAGGTATGGGGGAAGGGTAGAGCGGGTGCGGGAGAAGGGCGAGGAGAAAGTATGTAGGAGTATGCAGGGAATCTATGAGAGCAGGTGGAAGGGGGATGGAGAGCGAGACGGATGGGAATGGGGGAAAATGTGGGAGAGAGGGACGGGGTTAGTAGGTCAGGTATAATGCGATGAACAACATAGGCAGGATGTGAAACCTTAGAAGGAGGGATCGCTCATTAAAGCAGTATACCTCCAAACCGCGCTTTCAACAGGACCAGCTCTAAGGAATGATAAATGTTCTAGTCCATAGGAGCCAGGTATTTTTAAACTCGCTCACCCCTGACCCTTCCATTCACTTATTCCTACACTACATATAGTTCTGAAAATTAGTGCTCCCATGTAGTCGTAGATCGTAGCACGACCCATCCCGTAGCAGGGCGGGAAGACCCCTATGATGAAGCATGACACCAAGGGCTCTTTTGGTGTGTGAGGGGTATTTCAAGAAACACTATGTGCTTCCAACCTCTGTAGGAAACGCACATGACCTGTGAGTACATTATTTCAATAATCTATCTAAGGGTGGATCTTTATGTTTTTGAAACATTTCTAGAGGAGCACGTATCCACCTCCAGTGTTCCTTTTGGACACTACCTCTTCACTCCCCTCTTTGTTCTTCGTGGTAGTTACGTAATATACACGTCTCTCCCATGTCCACCCAATTCCTATATTCTTTACATTACTTGATCTTGGTTTCAGACTGAGCTATCAAGAGCACACTTCTCAACATTTGATGTTCAGCCACCAGGATCCTGGTGACCGTCAACCAGTCAATATAAACACAGTAAGATTGCTTCAATCTCCTCTGTATGTCAAGTGTAGGAAAGTGCCCCCTTTGACATGTTTACCCCCCACTTTTTGCCTGGTATCTAATGCAACTGTGACTGAGAGTGTATTGGATTCCTGCTAACCAGGTCCCCAGTACCAGTTTTCTTTCCCTGAATTGTACCATTGTCCCAAACTTGGAACCACTTTAGACTCCATATAAGTCCCTAGTAAATGGTATCCCTGGAACCTTTGGCATTGGGTCTAAAGAGGGAACCTAGAGGCCGCAGCATGTACTGTGACACCTTAAGGGCCCCTCACCAAGCTCATGCAAACTGCCATTGCAGCCTGCGTGTCTTGTTTGCAGAAAAAACTGAAGCATCGACATGGCACACATCCCTGTGTGCCATGCCTGCAGAGCACGGCATGTGGTATACGTAAGTCACCCCTAAAGCATGCCTTACAGTCTGAAGGCAGGGTGCACTAAACCCATGTGAGGGCATATCTGAGTGATTATATGTGTCCCTATGATATCTAAGTTCACTCTTAGATACCACAAGTGCAAAGGGAAGCCATACCGAGCACATAGGCAGTACACTCATGAGTACTAGTTCCCCAGCTACATGATGGCTTCCCTGTACCCACAGATGTGTGTTACCAAACATCTCATCTTAATAAACCCACAGTGATGCCAGTGTTGGAATTATTATAAAATGCCCCCCACAGGGCACCTTAGAGGTGCCCCCTGAAAACCAACAGACCACTAGTGTATTGACTGACTGGTTTGGACCTGCCAGCCACCCTACATTGGTTTCTGACCTCCTGAGGTAAGAACCATAGCTCTCGGAGGCCGGGAACAAACCCTGCTCAGGGTGGAGGTGTTTACAGCTCCTCCATACAGAAACTGCATTCCAGGGCGAGTAGCTTCATAGGCCCTGTTGCATTTGTTATGCGACTTAGGCCTCTCCAAATAGCAGAGATGACAACCCCCTGTCCTGACCCCACTTCTTGGTAGCAAGACAGGAGTTGTGCCGCACCCAGCCATCACCACTCCTAAAGTGGACTAGCGTATGTGAACACAATCTTTTCTGATTCCTCCATCTTGATTTTGGACGGAATTAGCCGTCTAGGGTCAGGTCTATGCCCACGTCCCACAGGAAGTGGTCGTAAAGAGGGTGGAGAATCCCTAAATGTAGGTAGCCCATTGACAACTGCCTGTCACTCCGTATCACACCCCTACTTTGAGTATTTAGATGGCACCCCTAAACCCAAGCACTCAGAGTTGATGGATCAAGAGAAGAAGAATGGAGAAGAGCCTCTGCCTGGCGACAACTGCAGACCAGCTGAGAGCTTTTGGCTCAAAACCCTGCCTGCTCGCATCTCTCTTGACAATAGCTACAGAGTGACTCATCCTGTGAGCTGGAGAACTACTAAAGTCTAGGGTAGCCTGCCGGCACTTTGAAAATCATCTACAGTCTCCCTTGGAATAGAGGAGCTACTCCACAGCAGTCCGCAGGCACCGACAAGCAGGGTCTGGTCCACCGCCTTGCAGCTCCCCGGCCCGACCGATGCTGCAGATGACCGAGAGAAGGTACTCGTGCTCTGGGAGGATGAATCTGTCTCACCACTGAGCGTGAAGACACAGGATCAACCAGAGATGTGCAACAACAACCTCCGGAGTATCGTACGTCCTGCACAAAACATCAACAGTTAGAGTCCAGTCCGGATTCTCGCTGCATCATAACTGAGCAGTAATTCAGGGATGTCAGCATCTCTGAGACCGACTTCATGAGTGGCCCAGCTGTCCGTATTTTGCCTCTGCCAGCTGTTTGTCCCTGATCGCGAGAAGCATCTTTGCACTTTCAGCCCAGCTGCCCTAATCATTCTGTATCTGAGCCGCCTGGCCAGTGTACCGAAGAACTGGCTGTGACCACTTGTGATCCAAGCCCCTTTCTGGGAGCTCTCGGACTTGTCTGCAAATCCCCCTGTGCAGCCAGTTTCCAGGTGGCCCCCGTCACCATAGCACACTCAGCTACAACCTCACCAGCTCTCTGCTCCAGGTGAATCCCGATCAGCTCTCGAAGAAATGATGGTAGTGCTTTGGACCTCGGGCCTCTGCAACTCGAAACACAGAAATGAACGCCTGAAATCGACTGTACTTACTTTTAAGCACTGATGACTTTATTTCGCACAGGATTGCATAGTGCGGAAAGGCATGCAGGTTTGAAAAAAATGACTTACCTGTTAAAATTGCTAAAAAACAGTACATAGTTTTGAAGAGAGTTCTTAGTTTCCGAAGGTACATAAAAAGTGACACCTTCCTGCACAAAAACAATGCATGGAGGCGTGTTACTCCTTATATATGTGCTGCAGAACAGATTGCAGCACACGTAGAAAGAGGAAAAAACGAGGAGGATAATTTTCCTCGTTACACCTCCCCTTGGGAGGCGTAGGCTTTTGAAGCATTTCCAGGTTTACAAGTCCTTGTAAATCGAAGAATGCGTCAAAATCCATGTATAATGTTGTGTGGAAACACCCACTGCAATGCTCATGGAATGACTCTTTGATGCAGAGTAAGGCAACACAGCAACTTGCGCTGCGTTGCCTAACTCCATATCTACGAGGCCATGAAAAGTCACACACAGTGACCATGAGTGGCCTCGTAGATATCGGTCGGCACTCTGTACTGCCGCAGCATTCAAAAAAAGAAAAGTGACGCAGCAGCAGTGCGGGCTTTTTGTAAATATGCCCCTTGTTTGTAACATTTGCCCACATTGTTGTTGCCATCACACTTGGAACTGTCACTCTCTCAACCAGGCAGCGAGGAATAACTACATGACGTCAGTGCTGAACATTGTTGTGAATCCGGGTGGTTCTCATGCTACTCCTCACAGCTGCAACTCTCATCAATAAGGAGTCACTGAAACACACTGGGGGTATCAAGAACCTCAGACTACTCCCAGGAAAGCCTTGGGTAACTTACAAAGAATGTTACTGTAGTAATGATGCAGGAAACTGGTGTTGTCTTGAGTATATTTTTTATAAAGCTACATGGAGGAGGAGCCAGCTAGAAAGCATCCAGCTCCAACAGACGCCAACTCAAGAGCGAACAATATACATTCTAATGTTAGTAGGCATAAATAAACATTCTAAAAGGAACTAAGGAATTACAGTAGCTAGTTCACACATGTAATAAATAAGATATAATGTAAATGAGAAAACATTTAATTGAAAGAAACACCACAGATTATTACATTACCTTCCCTTCCCTTCTCCTAACAACAACAAAAATATATATTTAAACTCTATACCTTGCAGGTTTGACAATGACACAGGAACTCCTCCTGGTTTTCCCTTGGATTGATTCTGTATTAACAGGAGGGTAACTCCCTTGCATGGAGGATAGATGAGGAACAGAACCTTGAACTTTGGCAACCTTGCTCAGGTACCACCAAAACCCTCCATCAACCTGAACAGCATTTTCCACCATCTTAATTACTTTGACCAGTGGACCAAATTTGTTTTCACCTTTATTGACATGGTAGGATTTTTTGATTTTAACTGTATCACCAACTTTAAGAATTGAAGTCTTAGACCCTCTCTTTGAGTCAAAGCAGGGGTTTTGCTTGGATTGAGTAGAATAAACATTCCCTTTCACAATAGACATCAATTTCAAGACATCTGACTCTGTATTTACCCATTTAGACACCCACCCAGGATGAAAGAAGTATTAGCCTTCCTTCCCCTCATCAAATCGAAAGGAGATAGCTTGGTGGACGAATGGGGAGTGGTTCTATAAAACTATATCATACTGTTCAGAGCTTTCAAAACATCATGGTTGCTGTCTTTAGCCCATTTTACACAGTCTCCAACAACACGATTCATCCTTTCCACAAGTCTTTTCCCTTGAGGATGATAAAGGGAACTTTTCACGTGTCTTACACTGGAAAGAGCAGAGAACGATTCAAAAATTTTACTAACAAACTATTTGCCATTCTCGGAAACCAGTATTTCTGGAAACCCCTCTCTGGACCAGACATCACTCAAAAAATCCATGACACTTTTTGTATCCGCCTCCTTGACAAGCCTGTACTCAGGCCACTTTGAGGCGTAGTCAACAAGAACCAAAATAAATCTGGAACCCCCAGAAAGCATATTATATGGTCTCATCACATCCACACCAAGCTTAACCCAGGTACGCTCTGAACATTCAACAGGCGTAGGAGGAGGAACAGAAGTTTTAAGGGAGTTGTCTGATGTCCCGCAAACATAACAGTTCACAACAAACTCATCAATTTCTGAATCCATTCCAGGCCACCAAAAAGTATGCGACGTTTAGTAAAAGAAGAACCTAAATGTCCTTCAAGGGCCCTTTCAATAATCCCTTTCCTGAAAATATGTGGAGGAATACGTTTGTCATTCCGCAACAAAATCCCATCTTCTAAAGAAATCCCATCCTCAATTTTAGAAAATGGTTTCAGTGAAGGAGAAAGTACTTTCTCTCTTGACCACCCACTCCTAATAAGGTTACAAACTTCTTGAAGGATACAATAGTTGCAAAATGCTGATTTCCATTCATCTTCAGAACAAAACTTAGTTTCAGAATTTTCCACCCCTGCAACAAGACAATCTTCACAATCCTCTTCAATAAGATCAGAAAAGGAAATTTCATCATCGTGAATTTCAGTGGCAGGATAACGAGACAGAAAATCTGTCCTCCCATTCTTTCCACCAGAAATGTTTCTGACATCTAATTGGTAATGGAGCTATTTAGTAACCATTCACATAATTCTGGGAGTGCAACACTTACTCAAACTCCAACCCAAGATGTTAACAAGAGGCTTGTGATCCGTTTGGAGTGAAAAACGTTTTCCCCATAAATATGGGTGGAGCTTTTCAATGGCCCAGGCACAGGCCAATACCTCCTTCTCAATGACTGAGTATTGCAACTCAGTGTCCCTTAGAACTCTGGAAGCAAAACCTATAGTGTTTTCAAGTCTATCCTCCACTTGTGTCAAAGTAGCACCTAGTCCTACTTGACTTGCATCAACAGTTAAACAGCACAGCAAACTGGGGTCAAAAGGCTTTAGTACTGTGCTTTTCCCAAGAAGATCTTTAACTTCAGCAAAAGCAGATATACACTCATCACTCCAAATAAACGTGGTCCCTGTTTTGAGGAGATTACTTATCGGGCGAACTATTGTGGCATAATGAGGAATAAACTACGAATAATATTCACAGAGTCCCAGTAGAGATTTGACTCCAGTTTTGTCAGTGGGAGTAGAAGCATTAGTAATAGCCTCAAGGAGACCAGGTCTTGGTTTAACACCTTCATGAGAAAGCACATGACCTAAGTATTCAACCTCGGTACAAAAATATTTAAATGTTTCTAATTCCGATAAAACACCATGTTTCTGAAACAGACTTAACACTTTGTGTAAAATGGAATCATGACAGAAGTATCCTTTGCAAAAATGAGAACATCGTCTTGGAAGACTAACACACCCTCACTCCCTTGAGAATGTTATCCAGTGGGCTTTGAACGCGTGGGTTCGTATCCCATCCTCGTCGCCAATCAAATGTAGTAATGATGCAGGAAACTGGTGATGTCTTGAGTATATTTATTATAAAGCTACATGGAGGAGGAGCCAGCTAGAAAGCATCCAGCTCCAACAGACGCCAACTCAAGATCGAAGAATATACATTCTAATGTTACTAGGCATAAAGAAACATCCTAAAAGAAACTAAGGGGCATATTATCAAGGACGGTGTTAAAATTATCGCCAGTTTAGCGGCAGAAAACTGCTGCTAAAGAGGCGATAATGGGCTTGATACACACCCTTGAGAATTGCAATAGAAGCCCAGGTTCACCCCAGAACATGGGCTTTTATTGGAATTCTCCAGGGCATATTATCAAGCCCATTATCGCCGCTTTAGCGGCAGTTTTCTGCCACTAAACCGGCGATAATTTTTAACGCTGTCCTTGATAATATACCCCTATGACATTACAGTAACTAGGTAACACATGTAATAAATAAGATATAATGTAAATGAGAAAACATTTAATTGAAAGAAACATCACAGATTATTACAGTTACCTCAGAGGCTTTTGTGTGCAATGAGTTTCCACTTGATATACTGAGTCATCGCGGCCTCGTTGGTTGACCCCATTATCTTCTGTGCACCATCCCTCCTATTCTCACCACGGCAGCATCAACATTCCATTGATGACATCACAGGCGCTCAGTGTTGGTTGACCCCATTATCCTCTGCACACCATCCCTCCTTCTTGTCATGTCAGCATCAACATTCCATCTAAGACATCAGAGGTGCCCCGTGTTCGTTGAGTCCATTATCTTCTGTCCAAATCACTCCTTCTCGTCATGTCAGCATTCCCATTCCATTGATGACATCACAGGTGGCCTCATAGTGACCTGCCCTGACCTGACCTGCTTCTTTATTGCATGTAGTTTGTATGTGGCTTTCGGTTGCCAGAAAATTATATCAAGCAGGTGTGTAAGAAGACGTGCACTTTCCACGGGTTGTCTTTGGCTGTCCCTTGGGCTCTAAAAAAGTGAATTAATTGCAAAGGTTGATGCTTGGAGGCAGCTTCAGGCTCAGAAGATCTTGGTAATCTGAGAGATGCGGCTCATTTGTAGAAAAATCAGGAATAAACAGGCTCCTTCCTTTAAAAATAGCTGTTGTCTCCTGTAAGGCCTTTAAGGCCGAGCAGTGTCTCCGCCATTGAACTGGTGTTAATGATTTAGATGTATATATTTTATTTGAGATCTTTACATATAGCAGTCGGTATTGCAGAGCTTTACATATAACATTAGCTGCTCATAGGTGATAAGCTGACGACAACATTAAACAACCTATGAAAAGGTGCGGGGTCAGGAGAGAGGCTGAGGTGGGAGAGAAGAGACAGGGGTTCTTGTGGAGAATCGCTAATAGTACTTCTGTTAACGCGACGACCAACACCTCTGAAGCCACCAACTTTGAGGCACTATAACGGTGGCATACAGACGCGTAAGACCTACAACGCTTATGTATAAGACATTGGCGTAGGGCAGCATCTCAGATAATTTTGTTGTGATGTCCTACGGCAGTTCAAAAGGGCAGGAATACTCCTGTCCTTACCCCCTGCACTGACGCACATTTTGCAGTCGTGCCCTGTTGCAGGCACTATGGTGCAAGGGTGTCTGTGTTTTTGAGCAGTAAGGGGCATTTTCCTGAATAAAGAGAATCCCAAGAGGCATTTCCCTTGAACGGCAGTTCTGGAGCCACTTAAAGGCAGAAACGCTTTGGCAATCTTTAGAAGAGGGAACTGATACAGGGTTGTTTTTGTTGAGTTTGACAATGTGGGGGATATGTACAATAAAGTGGCAGTGCGTGACATTAGTCTCCTGGGCTTACTGACATGCTCTGCCACTTCAGAAACACGAGGCTGCACCATATTTACAAGAATGTGGTACAGCCTTGCGTTTCCCCCTGAGATGGTTTCACAACTTAGCGCCAACGCTGGCACCCTTGCGCCAAAGTGCAAGGGTGTCTGCTTGCAGGAGAGGATTGTTTATGAGTAGGAAGGTGTCCCTTCCTGTACATAAATAATCCTAGAAAGCCATTTTGTAACTTTCCTGTGTGCTGCTTGTTGCAGTACACATGAAAGTTACAAATTGACATTTTTAAAAAAAAGGTTTGTTTATGTAAAGGAATTGACAACTTCCTGTATATAAACAAACAATGGCATTTTGCACAAGGCAGCACACATGAAAAAAACAAAAACGAGGAGAAATAATGCATTTCTCCTCGTTCTGCCAACTTAAGACCAGGATTTTCCTGGTCTTACTTTTGGCGCTGCCTCCTATGTACGCTGCTCTTGTAAATAGGGGAAATAGGGGGCAGCATCAAATGCAATGGGCGTTGTGGTGGAACGCCCTCCACAACACCCACTGCCCACCCCTTTCACACTAACTATAGTGTGAAAGGGGGCCGTATGTAAAACGCATCGTTGAGCCACGTTAGGTGGCCTAACAGTGCCTTGCACTGCACATAAGGCGCAGCCCTAGCGCCACCACAACATCTGTAAAAGTGACATTGTGGTGGCGATAGGACCTTGCACATATGCTCCTGGGAGTCTTGAAGGTGAGGTTGATGTCCCGGGGAATCCAAGTGAATTAGTGAACATTGTGGCTTGAAGCCGTCAGTTAAGCACTTCATGAGGGTTGAGTAGTGCCACAAAATTGGCAATAAGTTTGTTCGTAAAAGTCAAAAGATTTCCAATGTGGATCATTGCATGAGCAAATACTGCCTAACATGTCAAAGCCAAACCCTGCAGAGGGGCCCTGATCCCACCCCTTGGCAGCATCTTGTGGGAGGAGTCTGGGACCTCGGCCTCCTTATTGGACGGTAAATTCCCCTCAGAGGAACCATTGTGCAGTGCTGCCCCTTCATCCTGAGTAGCACACGTCGGAATGAGGCAATCTGGGTAAAGCATGAAGGAATTTGTGCGCTGACAAACATAATGTTGGTATAAACTACCAACTCAGAATATCTGCGCAAATTTAGCACCTGTGGATGGTTATGAGAGCGGGAGGGTTGGAGGCGGGGCCTGCAACCAGACAGTGGAAAGGTCTCTCTTCCTGTAGGATCTCTGTTTTTCTCTCTCTCTCTTTCTCCCGCTATAAATCTATTGATCTACCTCTTATTGATCTATGTATCTATCTGTCTCATGCGCACTTCATCTCTTTGCTTTCCTGTAGGACAGTGCCTCTTTTTACATAGTTACCCCCCGCCACTCTTTATCCGGAGATCTCTTACGACTTTGACTGGAAGTCCTTAGTGAATTGTACCCCTGGTACCTAGGGCCTTGGAACCTAAGGGCTATGCCCAGCCTGTCGCTTTCATAAGCTGGAGGTTCCTTGCCCGGTAGTAGCATTCGAGTGCCACTGAAATGGAGGCCTTTGCTGTGGTTTGGTCCCTGAAGAAGCTGAAACCATACTGCTAACCAGGTCCCAGTACCAGTGTCCTTTCCCTACACATCTGACTTCTCACTACACCAAGACCAAGGAGCCATTGAGGGACATCAGTACCACTAAGATCCAGTTCGAGAGCGGCCCAGCTACTTCTATTCTGCCCCTGCCAGTTGTTTGTCCCTGACCACGAGGTTCATCTTTGCGCACCAGCCGAGCTGACCTGGCCTC